>NW_027361832.1:34937500-35543478 GCF_039654945.1 Dendrobates tinctorius
AGTTACCAGATACCTTTTCTGGAGATAAAAATGACTTCAGAGTTTTCAAGGAGGGCTGTAAGCTTTTTTTTTCCTTAAGACCACACTCTTCTGGGGATGAAAGTCAGAGAGTGGGGGTCATTATGTCTCTGTTAAGGGGAGCCCCCCAAGCTTGGGCTTTCTCCCTTCCTACCACGGCCCCTGAGCGCATGACTGTGGATGCATTTTTTGAGGCCCTGGGGCATATTTATGATGAGCCTGATCGGGTGCGTATGGCTGAGGACAGGCTGATGAATGTTTGCCAGGGGAAACACTCAGCCGAGTGGTTTTGCTCAGAGTTCAGACGCTGGGCTGCTGAGGTCTGCTGGAACGACGCCGCTCTCCGGGGGTTGTTCCATAGAGGCTTGTGCCACCCTAACATGGTCCGGTTCGTCATAGATAAGTCCTAGGGCCTCAAAGAACCTATTTACCGACATCCGTTCAGGGGCAGTAGGGAGCAACGAGAAAGCCCAGGATTGGGGACACTCCCTAAGGAGATAACAATCCCCACCCGCTGAGTCTCATCCCCAGACGATCGGGGTCTAAGAGAAAACTATAATTTACAACTCTCCTTGAATATGTGAAATTTATCCTTTTCACCAGAAAATGTGTCTGTAAGTTTAACTGAGGGTTCAGGAGAGTGCAAAATAACATCTATAGAGTCATCTGACAAACAAACAATATGAGAGGTATTTCCCTGCATGGTCTTAATAGTCTCAGTCAGTTCTTTCTGTAAGTGGGTATGAGACATGACAAGGGACTGATGATTCACAGAAAAGTCCTGCGCCATCTGCGTCAAACTGGACACTTGATCTGCCAAGTTATGCAGCAGATCCATGACCAAAGAAAAGTCTTAGTTACTCACCGGTTAACGGTATTTTTCGGAGTCCATGACAGCACCACCTGAGAGAGGGGATCCGCCCTTCAGGAACAGGAAACCTACAGATACAAAAGGGCGGCACCTCTCCCACGCATCAGTTGGATTACAGAGCACAAGAGGACCACAATGGTTAATAGCAAAATTATATACAGTACTTTACACAACTATTCTTTACCGGTGTACATACAAGAGGAAGAAGTGCACACCCAAATTTAAACTAAAGGGAGGGAATATACGGGTGCTGTCATGGACTCCGAAAAATACCGTTAACCGGTGAGTAACTAAGACTTTATTCGGTCGTCCATGACAGCACCACCTGAGAGATTTACAGAGAGTAATAACTATTTTAGGAAGGGACTACAGCCTGCAGTACCCTTATACCAAAAGAGAGGTCTGTGGAAGCACCCAAGTCTAGCCTATAATGATTATAAAAGGTGCTCGGAGAGGACCAAGTAGCCGCCTTACATATCTGGTCAATGGAGACTTCTGATCTCTCGGCCCACGAGGACGCCATGGCTCTGGTGGAATGCGCCCTCAGTTTTGCAGGTGCCGGTCTGCCCTTTGAGGTGTATGCAATTGAAATAGCCTCTCTAATCCACCTAGCTAGTGTATTTTTTGACACTCTACAGCCTTTCCTGGGACCTTGATGGGAGATAAATAGGGCATTCTCCTTTTTCCAGGGGTCAGTAACCGCCAGAGATTCTTTAAGGCATTCTCTAACATCTAAGGTGTGTAATTTCTCTTCCTTCTCATTAGCTGGATTAGGGAGGAAGGATGGAAGGACTATTTCCTGTGTTCTATGAAAGCTGGAAACTACCTTCGGTAAGTACGCCGGGTCAGGTCTGAGTATTACCCTATCGTCCTTAAACTGTAAATAAGGAGGACGCCTAGATAATGCCTGGATGTCGCTTACTCTACGAGCTGAGGTTAGAGCTACCAGGAAGGCTACCTTGAGGGACAGGTTTTTTATAGAGGCTGATGAGATGGGTTCGAATGGAGCTTCTGTCATGGCTGTGAGGACTAGGTTCAAGTCCCATGGCATGAATCTATCCTTCACCACTGGCCTGGATCTACCTGCTGCCTTGATGAATCTACTGACCCAGTAATTACCCGAGATGTTGCAGCTAAAGAGGGCCCCCAAGGCTGAAACTTGTACTTTGAGGGTACTAGTGGAGAGCCCCATTTCTAGACCTTTCTGAAGAAATTCTAAGATTTGATTTATAGGAGACGAACCCCCAGCGACTACTCTAGAGTTCTTTAGGAATCTCTTCCAAATTCTGACATAGATCTTGGTAGTAGTGATCTTTCTACTTTTAAGTAGAGTGTCAACCAGGTCTGGGGAGAAGCCTTTATCTTTCAGCAGTGTCCGTTCAAACTCCACGCTGTCAGATGTAGGCCAGCCACCTGAGGATGAAAGACTGGGCCCTGGGATAGGAGATCCGGGATCTCCGGCAGGACCCAAGGATCGGACACTGACATGGTCCTGAGGCATGAGAACCAAGCCCTCCTGGGCCAAAACGGAGCGATCACTATAACTTTCGCTCTGTCTCTCCTGATTTTCCTCACCACTAGAGGTAATAGCGATAGGGGAGGGAAGGCATAGGATAGCCCGAAATCCCACTTTATCAGCAAGGAGTCTACCGCCAGGGGGTCTTCTCTGGGATTTAGTGAGCAAAACTGCCTTACTTTCCTGTTTTCTTTGGTGGCGAAGAGATCTATCTCTGGCAGTCCCCACTTCTGTACAATCAGGTCGAAGATAGAGTTTTTTAGGGACCATTCTCCTTGCCTTAAGAGATTGCGGCTCAGGAAATCTGCCATGGTGTTTTCTTTCCCCTTTATATGTAGAGCTGTTAATGATAGGAAATGCTGCTCTGCTAGCTGGAACAGCCGTTCTGCTACATTCATCAGGGATTTGGAACGGGTCCCGCCTTGGTGGTTGATATACGCTACGGTGACCAGATTGTCGGAGAACACTCGCACATGATGGCCCTGTAGATACACAAGCAGTTCTTTAGCCGCCAGCTCTACTGCTGACAATTCTTTCAAGTTGGATGACATCTCTATCTGATGATGCTCCCATAGGCCCTGGACCAGAATTTCCCCCATATGAGCCCCCCAACCGGAAGGGCTAGCATCCGTGGTGATTATGCGGGATATGTCATATTCCCAGGGAACCCCTCTGGATAAATTATTCTCATCTAGCCACCATTCTAGGGACTCCCTTGTGTTTCGGGACAAGGTTAGCTGGCCCTCTAAGTAACCCCCAAGCATTTTTTGATGCCTTAAGACCTCGCCCTGTAGAGTTCTTGAATGAAACTGGGCCCACTGGACCGCCGGGATACAGGAGGAAAGTGAACCTAGAAGGGACATGGCTTTCCTGAGGGACTTGGTCGGGTTATTGGAAGCGTTCAGGACCTGATAGTGTAGGCGAACCAGCTTCTCCGGGGGCAGACGGCATTTCTGTTTTACGGAATCTAGGATGAGGCCCAAGAATTGTTGGATTCTCATCGGCTGTAACCGAGATTTTTTAATGTTAAGCAGCCATCCTAACCGTTCTAGGGCAGACCTTGCCCTTTGTAGCTGTTGCAAACAATGGTTAGCCGTTTTCCCTACAATCAAGAAGTCATCTAAGTAGGGAACTACTAAAATGTCTGATTCACGTAGATGGGCCATAACTTCCGCTACTACTTTAGTAAACACACGGGGAGCGACTGCTACCCCAAAGGGGAGGGCCGCATACTGGAAATGTTGAACTGACCCATCTAACTGCACTGCCACTCTGAGAAAACTCTGATGATCTGCATGAATGGGTATATGGTAGTAGGCATCTTTCAAATCTAACACCACCATGAAGCAGTTTTGAAACAGTAATTTTATTGTTGAATTAATTGTTTCCATCTTAAATGGACGTGTGACCAGGAATTCATTGAGGGATTTAAGATTTATTATGGTCCTAAAGGAACTGTCTGGCTTGCGGACCAGGAACAAAGGGGAGTAGAAACCTTTCCCCCTTTCTTCCTCTGGAACTTTAGTTAGGACCCTTTTATGGCAAAGATCCCGAACTTCAGCTTCCAGGGCAGACTGTTCTGAAGAGGATGACCTAAGAGGAGTGACCTTAAAACGATCTTGGGGAACCCGGGAGAATTCTAGTCGTAGGCCCGCAGCTACCACCCCCAGTATCCAGTTGCTATTAGAGATTAATGCCCAGGCCGGGTAGAAGGCAGCTAGTCTCCCCCCTACCGGAGCAACTAGTCATTGGGGCGGCTTTTTAGTGTCCCGTGCTGGACCTTCCTGGCGCCCCCCTCCTCCGAACATGAATCCAGTACCTCTCCTTTTGTCGTCCCATCTGCCCTGATCCCTGGACGGCCTCCTACGGAAATATCCTTTCCTGGTAAAGGGGCGTCTAAAAGAGGGGTTCGGCAGACTGGGGAACTTCTTTTTATCATCCCCGGCCTTCTCTAAAAGTTCATCCAGGACGGGCCCAAACAGGTATTCGCCCTCACAAGGAATGGAACAGAGTCGAGATCTGGCCTGGATGTCTCCTGGCCAGCATTTTAACCAGAGAGCCCTTCGAGCTGCGTTGGATAAACCTGCGGTCCTAGCCGCCATCCTCGCAGAATCTGCTGACGCATCAGCCAGAAAAGCAGCAGCACTTTGGATAACTGGTAAGGCTTTTCGAATGTATGCTCTTGAGGTTCCATCCTTCAATTGGGAATCCAGCTGATCTAGCCAGACCATCAAGGATCTGGCCGTACATGTGGCCGCCACCGCTGGTCTCAATGCACCCGCTGACATCTCCCATGTTCCTTTCAGAAAAGAATCCGCTTTTTTATCTAGCGGGTCTTTTAAGGAGGCCATGTCATCGAAAGGTATGGAGGACTTTTTGGAGGCTTTGGCCACTGCCGCGTCCAGCTTAGGGGCCTTGTCCCATTTGGTTACCACTGGGTCATCAAACGAGTACCTTCGTTTGAAGGCAGGTGGCAAAGAACCTCTTTTTTCAGGCTTTTTCCATTCTCTATTTATTAGGTTCTGGACTTTATCATTCAACGGGAAGGATCTGCGCTTTCTGGGATCTAGGCCTCCGAACATCACGTCCTGTGCCGAAAGTTCCGGTTTTGTGTCTGCTACCCCCATAGTGGACCTTACTGCTTTAACTAACTTATCCATCTGGTCTAAGGGAAAGCAGAAACGGCTCGAGTCTTCCTCTGAAGATGATGAAGTGGAGGCCGGGGAATCTGAGGAGATATCGATTCCAGGTGTGGCCGAGGACTCTGAACCAGAGAGGTTAACATCTCTTCCCTTAGAGGAGTCTTTTTTAGATAGGGCCTTCATTTCTGTCCTGATTATCTCCCTCAGGCTTGTGGTGAAGTCCGGTGTTTCTTCCGCCACCTGTATGGACGGGGAAGAGTGTAAGGGCCTGTCAATCTACCCCTAGGGTACCCCTATCCAACCCCTACCGTTTGTCGCACGCATGGCTGACACAACTTTTTAGGGTGGCCGTCTGGCAAAGGGCAATTACAGAGGGCACATTCCCTGTGCTTCTGCTTCCCCGTAGCTTTCCTTGCCTGCGAAAGAATAAAACACTGCATCAGGGTACATTCACGGAGATCTCTTACCCATGCAGATGAGGCAGGTATCGGGTCACGGAGGGAGGCAGGAGGGTCCTTTAGCCTGGAGTAACTTCTGTGGCTTTGTTCGCCCGTCCGTTTCCTCTTCTGCTGGCCACTCGCCTGTGAATTCACTGTGGCCTGTTTCTCTGGGCGCTCCTGCGCCTCGTCCTGCTGCTCTGTGGGGGCTTCTGTCGAATCCATTGCTGGGCCTTCAGAAGCACCCCAGCAGCGTCACCTCCTGTCTTTTAATGCCTCCCACAGTGTCCGGGTCAGCAGGGCTCTGGCGCGGCACCTCCCCCCCGGGTCCTCCCCCCCGCGACTCCCCCCCACATGCTCCGTCCCCCCCCCCTCCCCGGGTACCGCGCGCCGCCCCAGACCGCCGAGCACCGGCGGCGCATCCCGGAAAGCCGGCCGGCACCCGACTTCCGGTTTCGGCGTTCCCGGCCCCGCCCCTTCCGCTGCGTCACTTCCGCCGCGCGATCAAGACCGCGGGAGCGCGCGGAAAGGAGCCGGCACGGCGCCCCCGGCTCCGGAATGCCTGCCGCCCCCACATGCGCCGACCTGCGCCCGCCGCACAGGCGCGACCGCCAGCCCCCGGAGAGAGAGAGAGGAGCAAGCGGAGACTGGGTGGATGCAACAGGAGGGGTTCCAGGGGTCATACATACCTTGTGCCGGCCCTATGGAGACGGCTGTCCACCGGACCCTCTGCTCCGCCTGCTCCAACCACTGTCGTGGTGACCTACCCGGCCCCACCGTGGCGCATCCAGGGACCCGAACTTGACCGAGGTAGGAGACCCCCCCGCTACCTGGGTCGGTCAGCCGGCCTGGGAATCCCTCGACGACTCCATGATGGACCATCTGTAGGAAGTCCCGTCCTATAGGAACAGGAAACCAACTGATGCGTGGGAGAGGTGCCGCCCTTTTGTATCTGTAGGTTTCCTGTTCCTGAAGGGCGGATCCCCTCTCTCAGGTGGTGCTGTCATGGACGACCGAATAAAAAAAGTGAAAAATCCCGTTTAAATGTATAGTTTAGTGATAATGTAGTGAAACCTCCACCAGGGGGAGCCAAATGTCTATGAATATAATAAACATAGAGAACCTCAGTGTGTTAAAATAATAAGAATTCTTTAGATGCGAAGAAATATCAAAATGGCCATGACCTTCCATGATCATCATAAAGTAAACTTTTGCTCATCAGAATGTAGTCTTCCTAGTAACATATAGACCTTTAGATCCTGTAATTTCATTTTAAAAATTGATTTGTGTTTTTAGGAACACCATGCAAATTGTCTCCAGAGAGGAAGGGGACTAGAACTCTAGTGCCACCTGTAGTGAAACCTCCACCAGGGGGAGCTGGTGTGGGAAGAGAGGTTACACACTAAGAGCAGCAACCCTGAGAAACAGCACAGGTGCCACAGGTAACGAGAGAGAATAGTCAGACGAACCACGTCAGAAACTAGCAGGAGCAGACGTACCAGAAGGAGCAGCAATACACGTAGTCGAAATACCAAGCCAAGAGTCAGAAAGCCAGAACATGAGCACGGGGTCCAAAACATGAGATGAAATATGTGGTCGGGGTACAAGCCGGGGGGTCAGATGCAGAGAGGGAATGTAACAGCAGAGACGAATACCAAGAGGCGGGGTCAGAGATCAGTCCAGGTTATACATGTAAATATCAGTCAAAGGCAGGAGGATCACCAAGGTATAAGGGTCAGAGGCTCTAAACAGGAAGCTTGAGCTATCACTAACACTGGTCAGCAGGCTGTGAGAGACTGAAATAGCCCAGCTAGCTCCAGAACGAGGCTGAGAAGATTAACCCCCCCATGACCAGTCCGGAGTGAAGACAGCAGAAGATAAACCCCGGACTGGACCATGACACCACCTATTGGAATTAGCAATCCTAAAAGTCAATGTCTACCCTTTAACGAGCCTTAGCTGCATGACTGTTAGGCGTCGGGTTCCTGCCACTGCACAGCAGGAATCCAGAGCCTTGCGCCCAGCAGTCTCCCATTCTTCTTCAGCCGCAGTGGAGCCTGCTCAGCAGATTCATCAGTCCCGGCGCTCTGCTCAGGCCAACTCTGTGGGTTTGCTTGCTGTTGCCACCTCTGGCACAGCTATGACAATGCATGATGTTCAGCAGCAAGATTCTCCAGGGACTAAGTCCTCATGTCAGGCCACTGAGCATGCCCGTGGAGTGATCTCCCATTGGAGATCGAGGGTCACGTGCTCAGGTCCTGCTCGTGTTCGGATTGGCCCATCCGAGAAGCCAGGAGGGTCCCGGACGCCCGTGGCTATAAAATGTTCGCATGGCCGCTCGCCCATGTGCTAGGATAGACTGTATTTACAGACTATGAGGTGTGAGAGATGTATGCACGTATGAATGTATCTGGTGATTGACTCATTATGAAACCCCTACCCTTGGTACGCATGTGTTGTGCAGCCTAGCCTGCTAGCGCCCAGGCTTAGGTGTAGGTAGGTCAGGGTTTGAGTCAGACTTTGGTCCTCACCAGTGATCCAGCACGCCTCAGTGCACGTGCTCCACATTCCACTGACAGAGTCTTTAGCGGCGCTCGTGGCAGCGACGCCGCGCGCTCAGTGGGCCTAGAGGGACTCTAACCCTGTGTCCTTGGGGTAGCGTTCTGTGGCCGTACACTGTGCACTCTTTTAGCCGAACTCTGTGAGCACAAACAGGCTCTGGCGTTTATGTTCAGCTGTAGTGCGGCTCTGTGAAGCAACAGAGTCCGCCACTGTACACACCGGGTGACGATAATCCGCGTGTCTTCTTATAGTATACCGCCATATAGCATCCGCCATTACTGAGCAGCAGGTTACCACCCTGCACGGTGGACCCCGGGCTGCGAACGCACCTTATTACCATCTTTATTATTTGGTGCGTTCCACCAGCCCTAACAATGACTTAGGATAAAAACCAAACCAGAATCTCAAATTTCAGACACTGTGTTTTTGGTTACTGCCCCTCGTCAGTGCAAAGTGTGAGATCTGGTTTGGCTGTGTGAGAGGCGTCTGATCAATATCCAAGAAGTATCATTTCTCCTTGCGGAGAATGATATGCTAAGCATGCTGAGATGAGGAGACTTAAAGCCACAATACTCCTCTGGGAAATATGCAAATTTTCTCTTCAGAGAGGAAGAGAACTAGAACTCTAGTGCCACCTATTAGAAGTAGCAATCCTAAAATTCAATGTCAACCCTTTAACGAGCATTAGTTACATGACTTAGGATAAAAACCAAACCAGAATCTCAATTTGCAGACACTGTGTTTCGGGGTACTGCCCCTCGTCAGTGCACAGTGTGAGATCTGGTTTGGTTGTGTGAGAGGCATCTGACCAAAATCCAAGAAGTATCATTTCTCTTTGCGTAGGAACACCATGTTCTCCCAAATTCTGGATTGTGGCCTGGATGTGCTAACTTTTTCAGACTGTTTGAAATGATGCTATAGAAATAGCTCTTAGTGCTTTTAATAAGGATACATCTCAGATAGCTTAGATCTCTTAGCTGAACACTCAATCGACCAAAGAATTCCCCCCCAATCCCCTCTATCCGTACATAACATATACACTTAGTTACTATTTATCCCAAATACAGAGATGGGAATAAACTGATACCAGACACCTCTGTAAAGGTGCTGTCACACTTAGCGATGCACCAGCGATCCCGACCAGCGATATAACTCAGGATCACTGGTGCATGGCTAAGTGGTCGCTAGTGAGCTGCCACACAGGCAGATCTCACCAGCGACATCGCAGAGGACGGGGGTCACTACTTTCCTGTCACACTAGGCGATCCTGACGTCCTCCCGCCCGGCCCCACGCTCGTCGCTCGTCTCTACACAGGAAGCGATGCAGGAAGCTGACGACGAGAAACGGTCCTGGACGCTCTCGCGCGATCAGCGATAACCAACGGGGGAGCGATCGGAGGTAAGTATCAGACATAGCGATATCGCTAGCAATATCGCTATAACGTCACAAGTTAGAGCGATATTGCTAGCGATATCGCTTAGCGTGACAGGCCCTTTAGTGGTTTGTGTCACCTGAGAACAAAAGAATTAGGAGTCTGTCAGCACATAACGACTGGCTAAACATTTAAAGGGTGTACTCTGGGGAGATAAAAAATTTTGAACTGTTTCTGCACTCTCACACAATAAAGTTGGTGCACTTTAATTATTTTTATAACCGTTGTAATTCCATGTGACAGGAGCTGCCCCTCACTACTCCCCCTCCCATGTGGGTAATTACATCACACAACAGTCTGCAAGGAACAGCCAGTTTCCTGATAATAGTAGGGACGTGGCCTGTGGCAGGCTGTTCCTAGCTGGCCACCGCATGATATCTTTCTCTATCCAGTTCAATAATAGGGGGCATACTCCCTTCTAGTATCAGTCATGTCAACAAGAAGATGCAATTACACACTGTACAACCCAATGCATAATGTATCCTGCCTTGTGTCATACAGTCAAATTTCATATGCTATAGATACAGTTGTGGCCAAAAGTATTGACACCCCTACAATTCTGTCAGATAATACTCAGGTTCTTCCTGAAAATGATTGCATTCATTTAATTTGTCTTAAATGAAAAAACACAAAAAGAATTGTCTTAAAGCCAAATTGGATATAATTCCACACCAAACATAAAAAAGAGGGTGGACAAAAGTATTGGCACTGTTCGAAAAATCATGTGATGCTTCTCTAATTTGTGTAATTAACAGCACCTGTAACTTACCTGTGGCACCTAACAGGTGTTGGCAATAACTAAATCACACTTGCAGCCAGTTGACATGGATTAAAGTTGACTCAACCTCTGTCCTGTGTCCTTGTGTGTACCACATTGAGCATGGAGAAAAGAAAGAAGACCAAAGTGTCAGAGACACCGCACTGCACTTGCTCATAGAGCCAGTGCGCGTGTCCTGAGAACAGAAGCAGTGCTAAAAGATACCTGGGGAGCAGGGCAGCAGAGGTGACCATGCGTGCTTCAGGCCATTAGTGTCAGGGTCCAGTCAGCGCTGGAAGGTAAAGAGGCATAGGACCTGCGGACACTGAAACTGAATAATGTGCACGGGACCTATGGTCATGTGACTGCAAGGGGGCGGGGCTTAGCGTCTTGTATTCAGAGAGGACAGGACACCATACAACAACTCAGAGTCAGGCAAAACAGAGGTCACAGCAGTACGGGCAAATGAGGTACAGGAGGGACGAACAGACGGGTAGTCAGACAGAGCCAAAGGTCATACACAAGAGGGCGACGTGGTACCAAGGGGACAAGCGGAGAGCAGTCGAGTCACAAGCAGAGAGTCATACACGAGAGGTAGCGCAGTACAAGAGGGTCAGGCAGAACTCGTAACAGGGACAGAACCAGATCACAACCGAACAAGCAAGCAAGATATCAGGCACAAGGCACACGTATACAAGAGGTCACTTAACTCAGCCGAGGGCAGGAGTATAACTGACACCGAACCCAGGTCCAGTGAACACTAAATAGCCTCCTGCTGCCAGAGAGAGGCAGCACAATTAACCCATAGTCTAACCAGGATGGGTCAAAGCGAAATCCCGTCCTGGATCATGACAGTACCCTCCTCTCAATGGGGGGCCACCGGACCCCCAGGTCTCTCAGGGTACTTGGCGTGAAAGGCTCGGATCAACCGATCTGCATGAACTGATCGAGCAGGAACCCACGAGCGTTCCTCAGGACCGTAGCCCTTCCAATGTATCAGATACTGAAGGGCGCGACGGACCAACCTGGAGTCGACAATTCGTTCCACCTTGTACTCAGCCTGCCCATCTACCAGAACCGGTGTCGGGGAAGATGATGATCCCTCCCCACTGGACCTCACAGGTTTCAAAAGGGCCTTATGGAAAACATTAGGGATCCTTAGAGATGGCGGAAGACTCAACCGAAAAGCCACCGGGTTAACTGCTTCGGTAATTACATAGGGACCTATAAACTTGGGTCCAAGCTTCGCAGAGGGGACCTTGAGCCTTATATTTTTGGTGGATAACCATACCTTATCTCCAACCTGAAACACTGGACCCACAGATCGTTTTTTGTCCGCAAAAAATTTAGATTTGTCCTGGGCCTTCGTAATGTTATTCTGGACCTCCCACCATACCTCCCCCAACCGCTGGATCATCTCGTCCGCCCCAGGACACCCAGAATTCAAGCGGGAAAATTCTCCAAAATGAGGATGAAACCCATAATTGCAAAAAAAGGAGATGTACCCGTAGACTGGTTAGTGCGGTTGTTAAAAGCAAACTCAGCCAATGGTAACACAGAACACCAATCATCCTGTCGGGCTGATGTCAAACAACGCAGAATTTGCTCCAGAGACTGATTGGTCCGCTCAGTCTGCCCATTAGTCTCTGGATGGTAGGCGGATGAAAAGGACAGACCAATACCCAACCTCCTACAAAAAGCTCTCCAAAATCTGGACACAAATTGCACTCCCCTATCAGACACCACATTCAGGGGTACCCCATGCAACCGCACCACATGCTCCACAAACAATCTGGACAATGTTTCCGCATTAGGTAGAGCTGCCAAAGGTACAAAATGTGCCTGCTTACTAAACCTGTCCACTACGACCCAGACCACGGTATTACCCTTGGAAGGGGGAAGGTTGGTGATGAAATCCATGGACAGATGAGTCCATGGTCTCTCAGGAATTGGCAGTGGTACCAATTCCCCGGCCGGCCGGTTATGGGGAGTTTTCGCACGGGCACAAACCTCACACGCAGACACATACTCCCCAACATCAGAGGCTAAAGAAGACCACCAGAATATTCTAGCAATGGCCTTCCGGGTCGCTGAGATCCCTGGATGTCCACCCAGAACTGAGTCATGGAACTCCTGGAGGACCTTGAGACGAAACTGAGCTAGCACAAAAAGTTTATCCACCGGCTTAGCTGGAGGTGCAAGAGCCTGGGCTTCTCGAATCTCCCGTTCCAACACATTAGAAACCTCTGCCACCACCACCCCAGGCTGAAGAATGGAGGATGGAGGTTCCGGGGGGGACACCGGATCAAGACTGCGTGACAACGCATCCGCTCTGATATTCTTGGATCCTGGTCGAAAAGTGATCGAGAAGTTGAATCAGGAAAAAAAAAGTGACCATCTAGCCTGTCTGGGAGTCAACCTTTTAGCCGACTCAATGTAAGCTAGGTTTTTGTGGTCCGTGATTACCGTTATAGGATGAACAGCCCCCTCCAAAAAATGCCTCCATTCTGCAAAAGCCAATTTTACGGCCAGAAGTTCCCGATTCCCCACATCATAGTTTCTCTCCGCAGGGGAGAACTTCTTTGAGAAAAAGGCGCAAGGTCTTAAATTGGTCAAAGTGGCGGGTCCCTGGGACAATACCGCCCCCACCCCCACCTCTGAGGCGTCTACCTCAACAATAAATGGTTCAGAGGGGTCCGGTTGGATAAGAACCGGGGCCGACATGAAACATTTTTTCAAAAACTGAAATGCCGCTACTGCTGCGGTTGACCAATTCTTGATATCGGCCCCCTTTTGAGTCATGTCTGTGAGGGGTTTAACCACCTGTGAGAACCCCCTTATAAATTTCCGATAATAATTAGCGAACCCTAGGAAACGTTGCAGACCCTTCAAATCACATGGTTGAACCCACTCGAGAATGGCCTGCACCTTATTAGGATCCATGCGATACCCTTCAGCAGATACGATGAACCCCAGAAAGGACAGTTCCTGAACAAAAAATAAACATTTTTCAAGTTTAGCAAACAGACAGTTCTCCCTGAGCCTTTGGAGAACTGCCCGAACATGACCAATGTGAGTCTGTTTATCAGGCGAGTAGATTAAAATGTCATCCAAATACACCACCATAAAACGTCCAATCAAATCGGAGAACACATGATTTATGAAATTTTGGAAGACTGCCGAAGGGCATGACCAAATTTTCAAACAACCCTTCAGTAGTGAGAAAGGCGGTCTTCCATTCATCTCCGTCCCGGACTCGGATAAGGTTATATGCTCCCCGTAGGTCTAATTTCGAAAACCACTTAGCTCCGGACAACTGATTGTATAAATCAGGAATAAGTGGAAGGGGGTAAGTATTCCTCACAGTTATTTTATTTAACTCACGAAAATCGAGGCATGGGCGCAAACCACTGTCTTTTTTTTTTTTACAAAAAAGAACCCTGCCGCCACAGGAGAAACAGAAGGACGAATATGTCCCTTACGGAGGCTCTCAGAAATATATTCCTTCATCGCAGCCCGTTCCGGACCCGAGAGGTTATACAGGCGGGCTTTGGGCAATTTAGCACCTGGAACCAGGTTAATGGCACAATCAAATGGGCGGTGTGGTGGTAAAACCTCAGCCTCTTTTTCGGAGAAAACGTCAGTATAATCTATCAGGCACTCCGGAATGCCTTCTAGACCCACGGACGACACAGACACAGAAACAAGACATTTCTCAGAGCAATAGGGACCCCATTTAACAATATCCCGAGATTCCCAATTAATTACAGGATTATGCAGCTGTAACCAGGGGAACCCCAACACCAGTCCCGCAGGCAGGTTGTTCATTACAAAACATGAAATACGTTCCTGGTGTAAGGAACTCACTTTAAGAAGAAACTCTTCAGTACAAAACACAATGTCATTCATAACCAGTGGTGTTTTGTTAATAGCAACAAGGTGAATCAGAGTCTCCAACCTAACTGTCCCTAACTTACACCTGGCCACCAAGTCAGAGTCAATAAAGTTCAATGATGAACCGCAATCCACAAAGGCAGTTGTGGATGTGGAGACACCCCCACAACAAAGTTCCACTTGAAATGACATTTTAGAAAATGCAGAAAAGGGTACCTGAGAGCCTGGGTGACCTCCACGATAATCACCCGGGCTCAGTCGCTTGTTGGTTAGTGGCCGGGAGGGGCAATCCTTTTTCCCATGTCCAGACTCGCCACTGTGAACACAGCATTTTCTCACGTGCCATTGTCTCCTTTCTTCCTCCTTAAGGTTGATGGTTCCCATCGCCGTGATTTTCAGTGAAGAACTGGCTCCCCTTCCTTGGGAGAATAATGATATCTCGGTTTGTATCACTCCCCTTGCCCGTAACCTGCGATCCATTCGGACGGCCTGTGTCATAGCTTCCTCCAGGGCATCAGGTGGGGGGTGGAGAGCCAAGCCGTCTTTCAGATGCTCAGCAGAGGACACTATTTTGGGTCTGGGGCAAGGGAAGCACTCAGCCGAATGGTACAGCTCCGAATTCCGTCGATGGTCCACTGAGGTGTCCTGGGATGACTCCGCACTGAGATGTCTGTTCAGGAAGGGACTGTCGGATAGCTGGAAGGATGCTCTGGCTCTCCATCCACCTCCCAGCTCATTGGAGGAGGCTATGACTCAGGCTATCCGTATGGATCGGAGACTGCGGGAGAGAGGTGTTACTCAGCGAGGGTTTCCGTTTTTCCCTGCTAACCCTGATGTTTTGCTTCCATCTGAACCTATGGAGGTGGGAGCCACCAACCCCCAGGAGAAGGAGAGGAAACAGCGACATGATGGAAAGTTGTGTTTTTACTGCGGAGATCCCAGACATTGGAAAAAAGACTGCCCCTCCTGTCCTCCGACTAACAAGCGGCTGAGTCTGGGTGATAATCATGGAGGTGACCCAGACTCTCAGGTACCTTTTTCTTCATTTTCAAAGATACTGCTAATGGTGGAACTTGGTGTTGAAAACGGCTTTTTCCATACGTCGGCTTTTGTAGACTATGGGTCATCCCTGAACCTGATTGATTCTAAGCTGGTGGCTCGCTGTAGATTAGGGACAGTTAGGTTGGGGACTCCCTTAAAAATTGTGGCTATTGACTCTACACCTCTCACTAAGGATGGTCTCCATTTCATTTCTAAAGAATTCACCCACAGGGTGGGGGCCCTACACCAGGAGCGCATGTCATGCTTTGTTTTGGATAACCTCCCTGATGGGCTGGTGTTAGGGTTTCCCTGGTTGCAACGGCATAACACGGTTATTGACTGGGGGTCCCGGGATTTTGTTAAATGGGGACCTGGTTGTTCTGAAAATTGTCTTGCTACTGTGTCTATGTCATCCATCAGTCTGGAGGGTATTCCGGAGTACCTGAAGGATTTTGAGGATGTGTTCTCCGAAAAGGAGGCTGAGTTTCTACCACCACACCGCCCATTCGATTGTGCCGTGGATCTTGTTCCCGGTGCCAAATTGCCCAAAGCCCGGCTGTACAGTCTCTCTGGTCCTGAGCGGTCTGCTATGGAGGAGTATATCTCTGAGAGCCTCCGTAAAGGGCATATACGGCCATCTGTCTCTCCCGTGGCAGCAGGGTTCTTTTTTGTAAAAAAAAAAAGGATGGTGGTTTACGCCCATGCCTCGATTTTTGAGAACTGAATAAAATAACCATAAGAAACACTTATCCTCTCCCACTGATACCTGATTTGTTCAATCAATTGTCGGGGGCCAGGTGGTTCTCTAAGTTGGACCTCAGGGGAGTGTACAATCTCATCCGTGTGCGGGAGGGGGATGAATAGAAAACTGCGTTTCTCACCTCTGAGGGTCTGTTTGAAAATTTGGTTATGCCCTTCGGTTTGACTAACGCACCAGCGGTATTCCAGAATTTCGTTAACCATGTTTTTTTCTGATTTTATTGGATGCTTTGTAATTGTTTATCTTGATGACATACTCATATACTCTTCTGATAGACAAAGTCATATGGGTAATCTTCATGCGGTTCTCCAGAGGCTCAGGGAGAACTCACTCTTTGCCAAATTGGAGAAATGTTCATTTTTTACTCAAGAACTGTCCTTTCTAGGGGTCATCCTGTCCGCTGAGGGGTTTCGTATGGACCCTAGGAAGGTACAGGCCATTGTGGATTGGGTGCAACCCAGAGATCTCAAGGGTCTTCTTCAGCGATTTCTAGGTTTTGCCAATTATTATAGAAAATTCATCAAAGGGTTCTCTCAAGTGGTCAACCCCCTCACTGATCTCACCCAAAAGGGGACGGATCTCAAAAACTGGTCAGCTCCAGCTGTGGCGGTGTTTTCTTTGTTAAAAGAACGTTTCATGACTGCTCCGATACTGGTTCAACCTGACTTGTCTAAACCATTCATCATAGAAGTGGATGCCTCTGAGGTGGGAGTGGGGGCTGTGTTTTCCCAGGGGCCCATCACATTAACTAACTTAAGACCCTGTGCCTTCTTTTCAAAAAAATTTTCCTCTGCTGAAAGAAATTATGATGTGGGTAATCGAGAGTTGTTGGCCATTAAATTGGCTTTTGAAGAATGGAGGCATTTTTTGGAGGAGGCTGTCCATCGTATCACTGTCATTGCAGATCACAAGAACCTGTCTTACATCGAATCCGCCAAACGTCTGACTCCGAGACAGGCAAGTTGGTCACTTTTTTTTTCCCGATTTCAGTTTTCCATCACTTTCAGACCAGGTTCCAAGAATGTGAAGGTGGATGCCTTGTCTCGCAGCCTAGATCCGGTATCGCCTCCTTCCTCCATTCTTCAGCGCAGGGTGGTGGTGGCTGTGGTGTCCCCGAGATTGGAGCGGGAGATTCGTGAGGCCCAATCTCTTGCTCCTCCATCCATACCTGAAAATAAGCTCTTTGTGCCTGTCCAGTATCGGTTAAGGGTACTTTGGGAGTTCCACGACTCAGCTCTGAGTGGGCATCCTGAAATCTAGGCCACTCGTAAAGCCATCACTAGGCTGTTCTGGTGGCCCTCGTTGACTTCTGACGTCACTGGTTTTGTGTCCTCCTGTGAAATTTGTGCCCGCGCGAAAGCCTCCCACAACCGGCCGGCCGGGGAATTGGTGCCACTGCCAATTCTGGATAGATCGTGGACTCACCTGTCCATGGATTTCATCACCGATCTCCCACCCTCTAATGGAAAAACCGTGATCTGGGTAGTTGTGGATAGGTTCAGTAAACAAGCACATTTTGTACCCTTAGCAGGCCTTCCTAATGCTGAGACTCTATCTAAGCTATTCATTGAGCATGTGATTCGGTTGCATGGTGTGCCTGTCAGTGTGGTGCTGATAGAGGGGTGCAATTCGTGGCAAAATTCTGGAGAGCTTTTTGTAAAAGGCTGGGCATCAGTCTGACCTTTTCATCGGCCTATCATTCCGAGACCAATGGTCAGACGGAAAGGACCAATCAGTCTTTGGAGCAGATCCTGCGGTGTCTTGTCACACCCAGACAGGATGATTGGTGCTCTGTGATACCTATAGCGGAATTCGCCTTCAATAATTGTGTCAATCAGTCTACTGGTACTCCTTTCTTCTGCAACTATGGGTTTCACCCTCATTTTGGTGAATTCTCCAGACTAGATTCAGAGTGTCAAGGGGCTGATTCAGCCTTTTTGCGGTTGGAGGAGGTTTGGAGGGAGGTTCAGAGAAACATTGGGGAGGCTCAGGGCAAATATAAATTTTTGTGGATAAACGGCGCTCGGTGAGGCCGAATTATCAGGTGGGGGATAAGGTATGGTTATCCACCAAAAACATAAGGCTGAGAATTCCCTCTGCTAAGTTGGGTCCCAAGTTTTTTGGTCCGTATGAGATTTTAGAGGTGATTAATCCTGTGGCCTTTCGCCTGAGTTTGCCTCCATCATTACAGATTCCTAATGTGTTCCATAAGGCGCTTCTGAAGCCGTCGGTGCCTTCCTCTGATGAGTTTCCCTCGCACCCGCCGCCTGTTATGGTAGATGGTCAGACTGAGTACGAGGTGGAACAGGTGGTGATTTCTCGTATGCTCCGTCGTTCACTTCAGTACTTGGTCCATTGGAAAGGATACGGTCCTGAGGATCGGTCATGGGTGCTGGCGCGTTCGGTCCATGCGGATCGGTTGCTCCGGGCCTTTCACGCTCGTCATCCAGGTAAGCCTGGGGGTCCAGTGGCTCCCCATTGAGAGGGGGGTACTGTCATGGTCCAGTCCGGGGTTTATCTTCTGCTGTCTTCACCCTGGACTGGTCATGTGGGGGTTAATCTCCTCAGCCTCGTTCTGGAGCTAGCTGGGCTATTTCAGTCTATCACAGCCTGCTGACCAGTGTTAGTGATAGCTCAAGCTTCCAGTTTAGAGCCTCTGACCCTTGTACCTTGGTGATCCTCCTGCCTTTGACTGATATTCATGTGTATGACCCGGACTGATCTCTGACCCCATCCTTTGGTATTTGTCTCTGCTGTTACGTTCCCTCTCTGGCATCTGACCCCCCGGCTTGTACCCCGACCACGTATTTTGTCTCACGTTTTGGACCCCGTGCTCATGTTCTGGCTTTCTGACTCTCGGCTTGGTATTTTGACTACGTGTATTGCTGCTCCTTCTGGTACGTCTGCTCCTGCTAGTTTCTGACTCGGTTCATCGGACTATTCTCTCTTGTTACCTGTGGCACCTGTTCTGTTGCTCAGGGTTGCTGCTCTTAGTGTGTAACCTCTCTTACCTCACCAGCTCCCACTGGTGGAGGTTTCACTACAGGTGGCACTAGAGTTCTAGTCCTCTTCCTCTCTGAAGAGACAATTTGCATGGTGTTCCTAAAAACACAAATCAATTTTTAAAATGAAATTACAGGATCTAAAGGTCTATATGTTGCTAGGAAGGCTACATTCTGATGAGCAAAAGTTTACTTTATGATGATCATGGAAGGTCAGGGCCATTTTGATATTTCTTCGCATCTAAAAAATTCTTATTATTTTAGCACACTGAGGTTCTCTATGTTTATTATATTCATAGACATTTGGCTTTTCTTTCATCAGAGCCTTCATATCTAGTTCCAGGAAACAGTTTGTATGTCATTCATTGAAAATGTTCTTTGCCAGTTCATTCAGAAGAGAAACATTTCATAGTAATACAAATAGTTGGATATTACATTCCACAAGGTCTCACTTCATACAGCACAGCTAACAATAGCATTGTTTCTGAGTATATTCTAGCCATACATTTTGCAAATCTGGCACCCCATTTTTTGCAAGAACTCATTTGAACTGGATAGAGTACGGTGAAAAAAAAACAAAAGTGCTAAATCAACATGACATTACAGTATTCTTCAGCCAGAAAATACATTAAAGGGAACCTGGCATCAGGATTTTCTACCCCAAACTAATCGCATGTTTTTAAAGATGCTTTAATGCTGACTAAATCCTTATTTTTTTTTAGAAATCCATTTTGTTGTTTTACAGAAAATCATAGTTGAAATTATATGCTAATGAGCCGTAAGTGTACTGTAGTGGGTGGATACTGTCTCTGACTATCACGTCACTCGTGCTTCAATGACCTATCATTCAAAGTTAGGAGGCAGGCAGTGGATGGGGAAAAGACAGAGAAGCAGGAGACTAGTGTGTGCAGTTCCCACCCTACTGCACTTGCAACTCATTTCAACTATAGATTTCTCTAAAACAGCAGAACAGATTTCCACTAGAAAGGTAAGGATTTGATCAGCATTACAGCAGCTTTACTGTACATGCCATTGGTTTGGAGTATAAAATCCTGAAGAAAGGTTCTTTTTAAGGGGTTGTCTGGGTTACAAAACCAAGTTTTAAACCGTAATTCAGAATTCTCTGTTAATAAATTGTTTTTTTTTTGTTGTTCTGAACCCTCTTGAGGTTATCAATGGGGCATGCATAGACCCTTGAACTTGAGGAGACCCAAAAATGTCTACCCTTCTTCATAAAAAGACATCAATTTTGTAAATAATATGTGATCTTCGGGGATCACTGATTCAGAATTTGCATTGGGGCTGAGAAACTTGACGGTATGCCCATATTGACTCATATATTAGTTGGAGGGAAGGAGTGCTACAAAGAAAACCTTCCATGTTTTTGCATTATACATGCAGCAAATTGATTTGAATGTAATGGGCATGGGAGATGTAGTTTCCCTTTAACCCCTTCATGACCTGAGCTTTTTTCATTTTTTTTTATTTTCGTTTTTTGCTCCCCTTCTTCCCTTCTTCCCAGAGCCATAATTTTTTAATTTTTCCATCAATATGGCCATGTGATAGCTTGTTTTTTTGTGGGATGAGTTGTAGTTTTGAATGATACTATTGTTTTTACCAGGTCATGTACTAGAAAATGGGAAAAAAAATTCCAAGTGCGATGAAATTGCAAAAAAAGTGCAATTCCACACTTGTTTTTTGTTTTGGCTTTTCTGCTAGGTTCACTAAATGCTAAAACTGACCAGCCATTATGATTCTCCAGGAGGTTTCGAGTTCATAGACACCAAACATGTCTAGGTTCTGTTTTACCTAAGTGGTGAAAAAAAATTCCAAACTTTGTTAAAAAAAAATTGCACCATTTTTCGAGACCCGTAGCATCTCGATTTTTCATGATCTCACGTCAGGTGAGGGCATATTTTTTGCCTCCATGCTGATGTTTTTAGTGATACCATTTTGGTGCAGATACTTTCTTTTGATCACCCGCTATTGTATTATAATGCAATATCGCGGCTACCAAATAACCGTAATTCTGGCGTTTTAAATTTTTTTCTCGCTACGCTGTTTAGCGATCAGGTTAATCCTTTTTTTATTGATAGATCGGGCAAGTCTGAACTCGGTGATACCCAATATGTATATGTGTGATTTATTTTATTGTTTTATTTTGAATGGGGTGAAAGGGGGGTGATTTAAACTTTTATTTTTTTATATTTTTAAACAGTTTTTTTTTACTTTTGCCATGCTTCAATAGTCCCCACAGGAGACTAGAAGCTGGCTCAAGTCGATCGGTTCTTCTGCAACCTTGGGTTGTCATGCCGACGCACCGGTGAACCGCGATCACGTGACGCGGGTCACCAGTGTGCGTATTTCTGGCACAATTGCCGGAAGCTCCATTAAAATGCCACTGTCAGCATTTGACAGCGGCATTTAACTAGATAATAGCCGTGGGTGGATTGCAATTCCACCCGCGACTATTGCAGGCACATGTCAGCTGTTCAAAACAGCTGGCAAGTCCCAGAAAAGATGTGGGATCACCGCCGGAGCCTACATCAAAGGGAAGGATACTGACATCAGTGTACTATTATGCTCGATGTTGGTAAGGCCTCTTTCACACTTCAGTTTTTTTGCATCAGTTCAAATCCGCCAAAAAGGCAGACAAGCGGATCCATTCTGAACTGATGTGAACGGATGGCACAGGATCCGTTTTTAGACGGATCCTGAAAATGAGGAAATTTAAAGAAACCGGTGGCCGGAAAAGGAGAGAGAGAGAGAGAGAGAGAGAGAATTTTTTTGTCCGGCACCCAGAAAGAATTTCGGGTTAAATTAGTGTCTGGAGGATCCGCCAGAAAAAAAAACGTTGCAAGCTCCGTTTTGAAATCTTTGAGGATGGTGACGGACAGCAACTTTTGGCGGATCCGCAAAAAAAACGGATGCAACGGACGGCAATCCGTCACAATCTGCCAGTAATGGAAATCAATGGGGGAAAAAAACGGATCCTCGAAAGAAAATTGAGGATCCGTTTTTTTCAAAACCTGGCGGATTGTGACTGATTGTAAAAAACTGAAGTGTGAAAGAGGCCTAAGGGGTTAAAGAGAGTCTACTAGCTTAAACTGACTGTCTACACATAGCCTTGTAAGAAAATTTTATCTTCTAATTGCTGATAGTAATAATAATATTTTAGGGAACCATTACTAACATGGCTCTGCATATGTAAACGTGTGTGTGTATATACAATACCGTTCAAAAGTTTAGGGTCACTTAGAAATTTCCTTATTTTTGAAAGAAAAGCACAATTTTTTCCAATGAAGCTAACATTAAATGATTCAGAAATATGCTCTATACATTGTTAATGTGGTAAATGACTATTCTAGCTATAAATGTCTGATTTGTAATGCAATATCTTCATAGGTGTGTAGAGGCCAACTTCCAACAACCATCATTCCAGTGTTCTTATGGTGCTTTGCGCAAGTATGTTAGCACAGCTGAATACAGTTTGTCTGATTAGAGAAGCTATAAACCTGACCTTCCTTTGAGCTAGTTGAGAATCTGGAGCATTACATTTGTTGGTTCCATTCAACTCTCAAAATGGCCAGAAAAAAAGAACTTTCATGTGAAACTTGACAGTCTGTTCTTGTTCTTAGAAATATGAAGGCTATTGTAGGAAGATTTCCTACAACGGTGTGTACTGCTCCCTTCAGAGGAGAGCACAAACAAGCCCTAACCAGAGAAGAAAGAGAAGTATGAGAGCCTCGCAGCACAACTGAGCAACAAGTAAGGTAAATTAGAGTCTGTAGTTTGAGAAATTGACGCCTCACAGGTCCTCAACTGGCAGCTTCATTAAATAGTACATGCAAAACGCCAGTGTCAACGTATACAGTGAAGAGGCGACTCCGGCATGCTGGCCTACAGGGCAGAGTGGCAAAGAAAAAGCCATATCTGAGGCTGGCTAATAAAAGGAAAAGATTAATATGGGTAAAGAGAACACAGACATCGGACAGAGAAAGATTGGAAAAAAGTGTTATGGACAGACGAATGCAAGTTTGAGGTGTTTGGATCACACAGAAGAACATTTGTGAGATGCAGAAAAGCTGAAAAGATGCTGGAAGAATGCCTGACGCCATCCTTCAAGCATGGTGGAGGTAATGTGATGATCTGGGGTTGCTTTGGTGCTGGTAAAGTGGGAGGTTTGTACAAGGAAAAAGGGATTTTGAATAAGGAAGGCTATCACTCCATTTCGCAACGCCATGCCATACCCTGTGGACAGCGCTTGATTGGAGCCAAATTCATCTTACAACAGGACAATGACCCAAAGCACACCTCCAAATAATGCAAGAACTATTTAGGGAAGAAGCAGGCAGCTGATATTCTATCTGTAATGGAATGGCCAGCGCAGTCACCAGATCTCAACCCCATTGAGTTGTTGTGGGAGCAGTTTGACCGTATGGTACGCAAAAAGTGCCCATCAAGCCCAACCAACTTGTGGGAAGGGCTTCTGGAAGCATGGGGTGAAATTTCTCCAGATTACCTCAGCAAATTAACTGATAGAATGCCAAAGGTCTGCAATGCTGTAATTTCTGCAAAGGGAGCATTCTTTGACGAAAGCAAAGTTTGAAGGAGAAAATTATTATTTCAAACAAAAATCTTTTTTTCGAAACTTGTCAATGTCTGGATTAGATTTCAAATTGATCTGGCAACTCAATTCATTAATAAAAGTATGAGTTGTCATGGAAACACAAAATTGTCTGAGTGACCCCAAACTTTTGAAAGGTAGTATATATATAATTATATATACAAATGTATAAGTACAGTAAACAAACTAACAGTGACAGACTGGAGAGGAACCTGCCCTCCCAGGCAGTGTCAGGGGAGTGAAACAATAGAATTACAATCTACAGGGTAATGGTGAAAGAGACAGTAGGTAAGGAGACAGATTGTGAGCTACTTCATAAATCATATATAGTTATTTAAACTGGGTTCACTGAACAAATTGGAAGCTAATATAGGAATTGCAGAGGGAAGAGGTGGAGGACTAGCGAGGGGAAAAGTAAACTAATCAGGCAGCAGAATTAAGGATGGACTGGAGAGGAGCAAGAGTGTTAGTAGGGAAGGTCCCAGAGGAGTATATTCTAGTAACTGAGGTGGGAGATGATGAGGCATGTACTAACATTTTTGTTGATTTGGGGGTGATGAAAGGGCAAATTCTAGAATTATTTTTGAGTTGGAGGTGGCAGAAGGTGCTAAGGGTTTGAACCTTAGGTTTGAAGGACAGGACTTTCAGTATCAATTAAAATAGTTTGTGATGGCGCAAATTCTTCCAGTTCAATCTTTTTCCTCTGATTCTAGAGTGCAATGGTAAAACCACAAATGATTATGTAATATATACATATATACAGTGGGGAAAAGAAGTATTTGATACACTGCCGATTTGCAAATTTTCCCACCTACAAAGAATGGAGAGATTTGCAATTTTTATCGTAGGTACACTTCAACTGTGAGAAACATAATCTAAAAATAATTCCCAAAAATCACATTGTTTGATCTTTACATAATTGTCTTTGCATTTGCATTTTATTGCATTAAATAAGTATTTCATACAATAGAAAAACAGAACTTAATATTTGGTAAAGAAACCTTTGTTTGTATTTACAGAGGTCAGACATTTCCTGTAGTTCTTGACCAAGTTTGCACACACTGCAGCAAGGATTTTAGCCCCCACCTCCATACAGATCTTCTCCAGATCTTTCAAGTTTTGGGGCTGTTGCTGGACAACATTGAGTTTCAGATAATTCTAAAGATTTTCTTTTGGGTTCAGGTGTGGAGACTAGCTAGGCCACTCCAGGACCTTAAAATGCTTATTACTGAGCCACTCCTTAGTTGCCTTGGTTGTGTGTTTCGGGTTATTGTCATGATGGAAGACCCAGCCATGACCCATCTTCAGTGCTCTAACTGAGGAAGGAGGTTGTTGGCCAAAATCTCGCAATACATGACCCCATCCATTCTCCCTTGAATACGGTGTTGTCGTCCTGTCTTCTTTGCAGAAAATCACCCCCAAAGTATGATTTCATATCCAAACACGGCGAGTAGAGTTAATACCAAAAAGTTCTATTTTGGTCTCATCTGACCACATGAACTTCTCCCACGCCTCCTCTGGATTATCCAGTTGGTCATTGGCTAATTTCAAATGGGCCTGGATATGTGCTAGCTTGAGCAGGGGGACCTTGCGTGCCCTGTATGATTTTAATCCTTGAAGACGTATTGTGGTGCTAAGGGTAATATTTGAGACTGTGGTCCCAGCTCACTTCAGGTCATTGACCAGGTTCTCCCATGTAGATCTGGGTTAAGTCCTGACCTTTCTCAGAATCAACCTTACCCAACAAGGTGAGAGTTTGTATGGAACCTCAGACAGAGGAAGATTGACAGTAATATTGTGTTTCTTCCATTTTCTAATAATTGCACCAACAGTTTTTGGCTTCTCAGCAAGCTGCTTGCTGCTTGTCTTGTAGCCCATCCCAGACTTATGCAGAGCTACAATTTTATCAGTGGTGTCTTTAGACAGCTGTCTTGACCATGGAGGAGAGGTTGGAGTTTGATTAATTGAGAGTATGGACAGGTGTCTTTTATACAGGTAATAAGTTCAAACAGGTACAATTAATACAGCTAATGAGTGCAGAGTAGGAGGACTTCTTAAAGAAAAACTAACAGGTTTGTGAGAGCCAGAATTCTTGCTGGTTGGTAGGTGATCAAATACTTATTTCACGCAATAAAATGGAATTTAATTATTTAAAAAACATACAATGTGATTTTCTGCTTTTTTTAGTTTTATATTCTGTCTCTCACAGTTGAAGTGTACCTACAATAAAAATTACAGACCTACAAAATTGGCAGTGTATCAAATACTTATTTTCCCCACAGACACATACACAGACATACACTGTATAAAGCATCGCTTTTCCTCTAGATCTGATACTGACCCATATTCTTTCAGTGCTGAGGTCTGAGTACAGTAATGTTCTAAAGTCTTTCTGTGTGTAACCACCTTAAGTCAATATGTGGCTGTTGTTCAACATTCCTTGAAGTTTCAAGTAACTGAGAAGTGTTGTGTTTTCTTTCTTGGTTCAGGAATGCTGACTAAGAACCACATGCTATTGTTTAAAGGATCCAAAATAATCTGTATTTGAAGATTTGAGTCTTAGAGGAATCTTTTTTCTTAAGTTTGATGAATGGAAAAATGATTAACCACAGAGCTAATGGACAGGTGCCAGCTTTAAATTAATTAATGAGAGGTCAAAACTGATTAAAATAGCAAGCAACAAAATACAATGTCAAATGTAGGTTTGGTTTTCAAGGAGGAGCTGGTCAAACTGATGGATATTAAGTCTGGTGCCTACAGATGTTGAATTTTCTTTAAATGAGCCAAATTGTAATGTACAGAAGGTATGAACAACCATTATGGTATATATGATGTAAAGCAGAACACATTTAGCAAAGTGATACATTTTGGTGCCCAGATAAATAGACAAAGTAGTATCATGTGCTTGGTTGGTTTTCCCTTTGTCCAATTCCATCCCGCAAGAAACTACACTTACTCGTTAAGGTCCCAGCTGAATAATAACATATGAAGTAGCATTTAATGTACATACAATTTCAATCAAAATTATTCAAATCTACTTTGCAAATTATGAATATTAGCAAAATTTGCTAATTTTCCACTGTTTGCAATAAACCAATCAAAAAAGGACAATTTAAACAGTTCAACACAACTAATAAAATAAGTGTTTTTTCCAAATTCAACACGAAATGGCATTTTTAATGAGTACTGTCATTTCAGAAATATTTATCCTCTACACTATAAACTTTTTTAGTTCTTAGCAGAGTCATTTTATTGGTATGACATGCTGGATTACTGATACGTAACAGACATTGGCTTTTGGCAGCATTCCAGAGCAATCTTAGTCCATGTTTCATTAGCATTAACCTCCAGAGCAGTCAAAGCGTTAAGTTTGTCTGCTTTGAACATCATCTTCAGATCCCATCAAATATTTTCAAGTTATGCAACTGTGATGGCCACTTAAGAATCCATGACTTTGAGGTATAATCGTCCTGTTGAAAAGTCACCCAAGCTTCAGCTTCCTCACAGAAGATTTGACATTTTCTCCCAAGATTTCTTGTTACATGATTGATTTCATCTTGTCTTGCACATGCTGCAACTTTCTGGTGCTGGAGGAAGCAAAGCAGCTCAAGAGCATTACTGAGGTTCCGGCATGATTTCAAGTAGGCGGGGTATTACTTTTCAGCATATGCTTCTTTCTTCATCTACTAGACACAGTAATGATCCAAACACCCAGTTCAAATATCTTTAATTGCTCCAGTTAACAGAATATCAAAATTTGTGTGGCTTATTTACATATTTTGGGGCATATATTGAGGATGACATTTATTGTGGTTCTCCTGCTTCAGTGCAGCTGTACGTAGTAGATTGTGGGCATAAAGACCTTCACATTTAGTAATGAGCCTTACTGAACCTTGCTTCAGATCTTCTGTAATTAATCGAAGGTATTAACCATGTACCTCCACTGGTGGCAGACGATAATTGCTTTCCTCTTTCAAACAAAACATCCAGATAGTGTACCCTTTTCTCTCTTAAATTGTAACTTGTGAACTATACCAAAGGTGCCCTAGATCTAAAGAAGCGTTTGAATTACTCTCAGACTATGGTAGTCAGGAAAGATGACTTTTTGGGTTGAATTTGCAGAAGCCATTTGTTATTTTGAGTTCCTAAAATTATTTTTGTTTCATTGGTTTATTGCAAGCAGCATACAGTTTCTAAATTTTGTTTAATAAATCTAATTTGCAATTGTATTTGAATAATTTTTATTCCATCTATTGAGTATTAATACACATGTAATGTTTACTTTTCATTAAGCACTTAAAGTTTTTTTTACAAGGTTTGGATCAATTTTATAAATGTTTTAAAATAATTTACAATTACTTGCAAAAGATGTTTGTAACTTTAATAATGAAATTAGTCAAAGACGTCTGCCCTCAAAAAAATTGAGGGACAAAAGATGTTTTTAGCTATACTTTGTGAGGTGTACATCCAGTACTGACAATATGAACAGCCAAGCAGAAATTAGAAGTTCATTTTGAGCCATATTCAAACAGACATCTGATCAATTTCAAATGATTACTGTAAAAGGGACACTGGAATATTACATGCACAATCATAAACTTAAATATAAACTTGTATTGAGTTCATTAAAGTAAATATATTTCTGAATTTTATTTGTGCCAAGTCCAATGTCTCAATCGACCACACCTGGATATACACATTGCAACCTGACCTATGGCTCTGTATGGTTACAAGACTGAAAACTATATAAAAATGTTTACAGAGATGTTAAAATATTTGGGTCAAATATTATAGCAATAATGTTGTTCCTTATACCCTTGTAAATATAATTTCTATTTCTTTCTTTAGAAGTTTTAAAATTCTTTTATTTTGCATTCGTTACAGTAGTACAAGAACATTACATGGGATAGCGGAATAAGCCATGTGATATGACCTTGCATAACCCACTTTCTTATTATCAAACCTTGTAAGGAGATAAATTGTACAGACTACCTTCAAAAATGTACATTTTAGGAAATAGAGTGAAGAAATACAGACCTTTAAATGGCTCATTTCTATATTAATAGGTTTTGTATTTTTTCAGGAATTTGTCTTGATTATTGTGTGTCATAATCCCTAAACATCCACTAATGGTTCAAACAAATATGTAGAAGCACTTACATCATGACCAATTTCCTGGCAATATCAAAAATCAAATAAAGTGTGTGGGATTGCTACTCACTTGGGTGCATCGTGAGGGAACACAGGAAGCGTTTCCATTTAAATGTCCATGCTGGTTTATTTGTGCTTCACAAACCAGCCACAAGCAAAGGAAAAGCAAATGGCCTTTCAGACCGGCTCCTAGAAATTGGACCTATTTTTTAATCAGGCCTTCCTCCACATCTGATCATCCACCACCACTAGATCAAAAGAGTTTACGTGTTCTGTGCAGCTAAAGCCAGTGACGCATTATTAGCAAGGGTGGGTGGTTAGACTGTGCGTTAAAGACTTGTTCTGAAAAAGGTTGAGGTGTACCCCACAGGGGAAATGTTTGCCTGCCCATACACTAAATGTATGGGCATTCCATGTCAAGGAGATCAGAATCCCTCCTCCCTGTTTCTTCCAAGGGGGGATTGGAGTTATTGAGGTGCATATGACTTGGTAGCAGGGCAGGCCTTGCAGTCAATGCATAAGAAAACAGAATGGGAGTACAAAATAAATAATGTGAAGTGGACTTTCCTGGGCCCATCCAGTACCTGGGTTCTAAGGCTTATTGGGGTGCATATGACTTGGTAGCAGCCGGTCACTCTTAATTTTTGCCGGTCACTCTTAAATCAGGAATGTTGGCTTCAGGGGACACAACCTCCTCAACCCCCACAAAGACACAGAAGGAAAACCCATCAGACTCTGGGTTTGTGATACTTCTTTAGGGCCGACCCAACTCTTATCCGAGCCACTGAGCCCTATCCCCTTCCCCCACAGGTTCCAAAACAAACAAAAGTACTGGTGTATGATAATGAGGTTCAATTAGACTTGGACCACACCGACCTCATAGTACCTTGGGCAATTTCAATGTTCACTCTGGCCACTGGATCGTCTTTAGCGTCCTCATTAATGCAGTGGATGCCAAGCTTGTTCCCAAGGATCATCTGGAGAGGAAGTGTGGCCCTCATGAAGGTCAACAAACTCCCTGAGTCTAGCAGTCCAGTTACTTGATAACCATTCACCTCTACAGGACAAGCTTCTGGCTCATCGCTTGGTGGATAGTTCACACTGTAGACTGGATACGCATAGTATGAAAAGCTACATCCCAGGGTACAGTCCATCTGCTTGGAGGTCAGGGGACAAAGGGTGGCTATATGGCCTGGGCTGTGACATTTCCAGCGCATTATTATTATTATTTATTTATATAGCTTTATTGATTCTATGGTACTGTACAAGAAGAGGGGGTTACATACAAAATACAGATATCACTTACAGTAAACAAACTAACAATGATAGACTGGTACAGAGGGAAGAGGACCCTAACCTTGCAGATTTACATTCTACAGGATGATGTGATGTGGAAGGAAACAGTAGATCGGAGGGTTGCAATAGCTCCCATGGTGTTGAGGTGGCAGTGTAGTCATTGCAGGTTGCAAGCTTTCTTGAAGAGATGAATTTTCAGGTTCTGTCTGAAGGATCCGATTGTGGTGGATAATCGGACATGTTGGGGCACAGAATTCCAGAGGAAGAGGCATATTCAGGAAAAGTCTTGAAGGTGATTGGGTGTGGAATGAATAAGTATGAAGGAGAGAAGCAAGTTTTGGGAGGACCAGAAATTACATAACGGAAGATATCAGGAGATTAGTTCGGAGATGAACGGAAGTGACAGGTTATTGAGGATGGCTTTGTAGGTCAGTGCTAGTAGTTGAACTGCATATGCTGGAATAGGGGAACAGGAAACCAATGAAGGATTTGCAAAGGGGAGAAGCTGAAGAGTAGCAATGAGAGAAATTAACTAGTTGGGCAGCAGAGCTAAAGATGGACATGAGAAGCGTGAGATTGCTTGCAGGTAGACCACATAAAAGGATGTTGCAGTAGTTTAGGAGGGAGATGATGAGGGCATGCACAAGCATTTTAGTAGATTGAGGAAAGGATGGATTCTGGAAATATTTGTGAGCTGGAGGTGACAGGAGGGGGTGAGAACTTTGATGTGCAGTTTGAAGGACAGGGCAGAGGCAAGGGTTACTCAGAGACAGCATATTTCAAGTGCAGGGTAAAGTATGATGTTGTTTATTGTGATAAATAGATCAGGGAGGGAAGATACGTTAGGTGGAGGAAAGATAATGAGTTCATATTTGTCCATATTGAGCTTGAGGAAGTTAGAGTAGAAGAAGGAGAACATGGCTTATAGACACTCTGGAATTCTGGACAGCAGAGAGCCTGGACTAGAGAGGTACATCTGAGTGTCATCAGTGTATAGATGGTACTGGAAGCCATGGGACTTTATGAGTTGTCCCAGGCCAAAGGTATATATTGAGAAGAGTAAGGGTCCTAGGACAAAGCCTTGAGGGACCCCAACAGAGATAGGGCTGGATGAGGGGGTAGTTTGAAAGTGGGAGACACAAAATGTGCGGTTGTAAAGGTATGAGGGGATCCAGGATAGAGTAAGATCTTTGATGCTAAAGGAAGAGAGGATCTTTAGTGGTCAACTGTGTCATAAGCAGAACACAGGTCTAGAAGGAGGAGTATAGAGTATTGTCTGTTACCTTTGGCTGTAAGAAAGTCATTAGAAATTTGGACAGGGCAGTTTCATTGGAATGGTGAGGACGGAAGCCAGACTGCAGGTTGTTGAAGAGTGAGTTAGATGAGACATGGCAGGAAAGTTCAGTTCAGGACGGAAGGAGTTTCAAAGCAAATTGGAGCAGAGTCATTGGGCAATAGCTGGACATAGCAGTCGGGTCAAGGGATGGCTTTTTGAGGATAGGAGTGATTGTGGCATATTTGAAAGCAGAATGGAAGTTACCATAAGTTAGTGATAGGTTGAACAGATGGGTTAGAGATGGGATGAGTGTGGTGGTGAGGTTGGGGAGGAGGTGGGGTGGGATGGGGTCAAGTGCACAAGTGGTAAGGTGTGATTTGGAGAGGAGATGAGTAAGTCATCCTTCAATGATGTTGGAGATGGAGGTTATGGGGTAAGGGCATTGGCCTGGTATACAAAAGGGTTGATCGAAAAATAAAAACTTGTCTTCTTTGGTCGAACTTGTTTTTCTAGTGTGTGGCAAAGTCCTAAGCAGAGGTTAAGGAGGTTGGAGGGGGCAGTGGAGAGCGGAGGAGGGAGGTAAAAGTGTAAAAGAACTGTTTGGGGTTGTAGGATAAGTAAGATACTAGGGTTGTGAAGTAGTCCTGTTTAGCAGAAATAAGAGCTGATTTGAATGCGAGTGTTGCTTGTTTGAATGTGGTGACGTAATCTTGGGAATGTGTTTTCTTGCAACTCAGCTCCACAACCCTAGACACCTGCCAAAGTTTGGCATTGGTAAAATAGTGTTAGAGGGTGTGCGAGTGTATAGACGTGCAAGGTTTCTGGAGGGTGCTCTAATTTTTTTATATAGGTGACATATAAGGAACAGGGATGCGAAAGGGAGTAGTTGGTGGTCAGATAGGGGGAGGGGAGTGGTTGTGAGGTTAGATTAGTAGTACAGACAGATGAAGATAAGGTCTAATGTATGTCCATCTGTTTGGGTGGCTGAGGAGAATCATTGAGTAAGTCCAAAAGATGAAGTAAGTGACAGGAGTTTGGAAGCTGCTGACTGGAGGGTGTCAGTGGGGATTTTGAAATCACTGATGATAATGATGGAAATGTCAGCAAAGAGAAAGTGAAGAAGACAGGTTGAGAATTGGTCAAAAAAGACAATTGCCAGGCCTGGAGATCGTTATATGATGGCCACTTGGAGGTGGGATGGAGAGTAGATGCAGACGAACTGCACTTCAAAAGAAGGGAGGATAAGGGAGAATAAAGGTGAGATTGGTTTGAAGGTGCAGTTGATAGAAAGGAGAAGACCCACTCTTCTATCATGTCTATTTACAGGGATAGGAGTGTGGGTGAAGTTGAAGCCGCAATAACACAGCGCAGCAGAGGAGGCAGTGTCAGAGGGTGTCAGCCATGTTTCTGTTAGACCCAGAAAGGAGATATTGTGAGAGGTAAAGAGTTCATGAATCATATGGAGCTTATTGCAGACAGAGTGGGTGTTCCAGAATGCTCCAAGAGGTTGTGATAGCTCATATTAGGCTGGGAGCGATAGAACGGGGAAGTCATGGGAAGTATCAGCTGTGGGGTCAAGGATTGTGAGATATGTCACCAGCAGTGAGGAGAAGCAGTGAGAGGGTGAGCAGGTGGGTTAAGAAGAATGGTCAGCCAGCACATCATATCACTAGCTGGGACCCTCGGCATTATCTTCTGTGCCACTTTAGATCTTGAATTCCCTACCCCCTTTTGGGCTTCTGCCCCTGTTGGAACCCCTAGTATGAAGTGGGCTGCATCTCCAAGGAACCTTCGACCCCTTGCTATCTCTGGACCAGTCCAACCAGGTCATTAGCATTCTGGAGATCACTGTGGGCTACCCAAGACTATTTGCCTCGGAAGGGAATGCACAAACCAGTCCATCACCACTCACTTGTCATTTTTGGGCAAGGTCTAGCAGATCAAACATTTGGGAGCAAGGGGGTTCACAGTGATGGACCCGCTGCTCCCTGAGAGTCATAGTCACCTTCAAGTGAGCCAAAATTTCAATTTTCAGTTTGACATATTCCTTAGCATTTTGTAAGGCTAAGTTATAGTAAACCTTCCGGCTTTCCCCCATTAAGTAAGGGGCCAACACTTCTGCTCATTGCTCTGGCTGAAGTTTCTACCTCTAGGTGACCATTTAAAAAATGGTAAAAAAAAAGGTCTTTGTGTTGTCACCCTAAGTAATTTTCAGCATTGGCTCGTCTTACCGCCTTTTGGATGGAAAAATTATCAGTCGATGTTGTAGTCGAAGCTGTCGCAGTACCAGGAACTGCCTTTGCGAGTAGATCGAACTGATTTTGCTGCTCTTGCTGTCTCTGTATCTGTTGCATAAGCAGTTTATTTATCTACTGCTGGGCCAGCTGTTGATGGTACTGCTGCAGCAGGTATTTCACCAGGTTCTCCATGCTGTCTGACGTTATTTGCTGGCTTATGGCCGCCTTCACATGCAGTACCTCTGTAGCTGCCACACGTGTTCATTGGAAAGGCTGCCCGCATTCTCCATTAAATGTGGGATTGCTACTCTCTTGGGTGTGTTGTGAGGCAACACAGAAAGCATTTCCATTCAAATATCCATGCTGGTTTATTGGTGCTTCATAAACCAACCACAAGCAAAGGAAAAACAAATGGCCTTTCAGTACAGGCAAAAAAAACAGTTCCTGACAAAGGCTCTTTAGAGACCAAACTGGTCACACAAGCTGGAAAGCATCTAGTATACTGGCTCAGTCTGGAGATAACACACAGGGGGCCTTCTTCCTGCACACACAGACCATGTGTCAAACAGCAGACTCCATTTTAACACCTGAACTACACAAAGGTGTCCAGTATGTGGGCAGCCAGACCCGCCCATCTCTCAGGCTGCCCTTGAAACCTGGCACAGATGCACCAAAAAAGCCTCTTAGCACTGTGTCCACAAAATAAATACTCCAGGTTTACATTACAGATGACAATGACCTCCTATCAATTATATGCCTGGTAGCCACCATACAAGTGCTATTAAATACAGGACAAGTCTTTTTTATCAAATAAAAGGGATACCCAAGAATAATGTGCAAATAAAATACTTTAACAGCTATCATGGTTGAAAAAAGACATAGGCCCATTGAATTCAACCTTTAATCCTGACATTTTTATCCAGACAAAGCAAAAACCCCATGGGACGGATGCTAATTTCACCTTTTTTTACACAATAAATTCCTGGATCAACACCTTATCTTCAGAATCTAGAAAAAGAACCTGTAATATACCAATACTAACTCATTGTTTTTATTATATGTGTCAAGAAAGAAACTTGGCTTTTCTTAAACATGCTCAATAAATGGACAATCACAACAACTGGCATTGTCTCAATGTTCTTACAGTAAATAATATATTTGTACATTGAAATAGGATCACTCTTGAGCCTTCTGTTTCTAAACTGAACAACAGAAAATTTAAAAGGGGTTAAACAGGGTTAAACAGCCTGGGCCAGTGTGGGTACCACTCCTGGCAGTGACAACAATGACTCAACTATAACTTAAGACAAGATCCTGGCAACGATTGTGCTGGTACACCTGCTTTGCCCCCCGATCTCCATGACGTGGATGTCCATTTGGGGGAACACACCTCAAAATATGATGAACCAGTGCGTCATATGTTAGAAAAGGGGTGTGAGAAGATCACTGGTTAAATACTGTAGGGGAGATATGTGTCGCTCAGGATGTTAACCTCTGTGATATGAACCTGGAAAAAATGCACCAGCACACTAAGTGCTAAGAAGTGTTAATCAGCAATATTAAGTGCTCGGTTTTTGTGAACAGCTGAAGAGTGGTTGGGAGGCTGTTCACCATATCTCCACCTGAGGATGTGGTTCAGGAGGTAAATGTAGAGCCTTTCAATTCATTCAGCGTTCTGTGTACTCTGAAGGGGGCTGACCGCTATTGCTGGCCTCTTGGTTAACAGTGCTGAATCCTGTTTCCTGTGTGGGCGGATCCTCGCAGTTATAAGGACTATAGTGAGTGCTTTTTTGTTTATTTCAAGAAGTCTGAATATTTATTTTGTTTGGACTGGTTTATGAAGCCTGTTTTAACAAGCCAGTTGAAAATTTAAACAGAAATCATTCTTGTGACTACCTCATTAAACAGCCGATTGAGCCAATCTACCGTAGGGTTAAAGAAAACGTTTCACTGGATTCCTTTGGCTTAAATTAATTACCTTCTCCAATCAGCGCTGCTCTACTGATTTTGGAAGAGTTTTTCCTCTGTGCCCCTTTGTTCCAAACTTATGCCTCCAAGGAATAAAAATGCTATTTTTTTTCAACTAAATGGGTGTATACCACATACCGTGTCTGTGGGCACTTGTTTGTTTTTTTTTTGCCTGGTTGTTTGAAGTGAAAATGATCTCCATTGTTACTGGAAGCATAACTGTGAGAGCAGAGAAGTAAAAGAAAAGACTTTTTTCACAATCAGTGGTGCAGTGGTAGCTGGAGAAGGCAGTCAGTTTAAATTAAAAAAATCGGTGAAAGGTCATCTTTAAAAAATAGTTAAAATACAGTTGCATTTCTCAGCCTGATTTCCTCCATAATAAAAAATATCTTCCGCTGTGCTGATTACCTTGCATTGTTTAGCATCTTCTGCAAAAAATATTCTTCTTTGTATGCTATCAACAAGGTAATTAATACATTTATTTAGAATAAGAATGCCCAATTCTGACCCCTGTGGTACCCTATTACTAACCATAACCCAATAATCACTTTCCGTTTCCTATCATTCTGCCATTAGTTATCTTATTTACCTATATTTTCTACTAGTCCAATCATATTTTTGTTAAATAAAATTTATTTTATAAGAAGCTGGAACAACACCCATTTTTCTTGATTACTGCACGTGAGACTACATGAGTTCCCTGATTCTACACGACGCATGCTGCTGCAGGTGAGCAGGTATGTGTTTTCCTTTTTGCTCTCATTAGAGTTGAGCGACTTTTGGTTTTTTAGGGTCGCGTTTCGTTTCGTGAAACCCGACTTTTCCAAAAGTCGGGTCGAGCAAGATCGTCCGATTATAGGGAAAAGTCGGGGTCGTCCCGAAACACGAAACCCAATGTAAGTCAATGGGGAATAAAAGTCGGCAGTGAGAGGAGGACAGGAAACACACCTACAGTGCCCATTTGAATGCCAAAAGCATCAATTCTTCTTACTTAAGCTTGTCAACCTTAATTAACTTCATAATACAAGTTACGCACTGAAAAATGGGGGTTATTTGGCTACAGACTGTGGGGGGGGAGGGCTGGCTCCAGGTTTTCATGTGCCCTAGGCGAAAGAGCGCCCCTTTAACACATACCACAACTCATCATGCTCCGATACGGCAGAGAAATAGCGGTATAGTACAATGAAAAATACCTCACTTTTTACATCTCATGACGAGGCCCATCTATTTCTCCATACAGTATCATTGGTCCCATATAATGTTTGAAACAGTATATAATGAGCTCCACATAATGCTACAGTATATGTTGGTCCCCATGGATGAAGCTCTACTGTCTTATGGGCCCAAATAATGCTCCAAACATAATGGGCCCCATTTCTAATGCTCTAGTGTATAATGGGCCCTGTAAATGCTGCTCCAGTGTCTGATGTCCACCTTTGGAATGTTCCAGTGTATGGTGGGCCCCATCTATCATTCTCAGACGGTGTTAGGCCCAGTATAGATTGCACGTGATTGCACAAAGGTTAGAAAGGGTACCGTATCCCCGGATAACATGTATGGATAGCGTACACATTCAAAATATATGTCTCAGGAGGCAGGTTCAGACGGTGTCAGGCCCAGTATGGATTGCATGTGATTGCACAAAGGTTAGAAAGGGTACCGTTTCCCCGGATAACATGTATGGATAGCGTACACATTCAAAATATATGTCTCAGGAGGCAGGCTCAGACGGTGTTAGGCCCAGTATGGATTGCACGTGATTGCACAAAGGTTAGAAAGGGTACCGTATCCCCGGATAACATGTATGGATAGCGTACACATTCAAAATATATGTCTCAGGAGGCAGGCTCAGACGGTGTTAGGCCCAGTATGGATTGCACGTGATTGCACAAAGGTTAGAAAGGGTACCGTATCCCCGGATAACATGTATGGATAGCGTACACATTCAAAATATATGTCTCAGGAGGCAGGCTCAGACGGTGTTAGGCCCAGTATGGATTGCACGTGATTGCACAAAGGTTAGAAAGGGTACCGTTTCCCCGGATAACATGTATGGATAGCGTACACATTCAAAATATATGTCTCAGGAGGCAGGCTCAGACGGTGTTAGGCCCAGTATGGATTGCACGTGATTGCACAAAAGTTAGAAAGGGTACCGTTTCCCCGGATAACATGTATGGATAGCGTACACATTCAAAATATATGTCTCAGGAGGCAGGCTCAGACGGTGTTAGGCCCAGTATGGATTGCACGTGATTGCACAAAGGTTAGAAAGGGTACCGTATCCCCGGATAACATGTATGGATAGCGTACACATTCAAAATATATGTCTCAGGAGGCAGGCTCAGACGGTGTTAGGCCCAGTATGGATTGCACGTGATTGCACATAGGTTAGAAAGGGTACCGTATCCCCGGATAACATGTATGGATAGCGTACACATTCAAAATATATGTCTCGGGAGGCAGGCTCAGACGGTGTTAGGCCCAGTATGGATTGCACGTGATTGCACAAAGGTTAGAAAGGGTACCGTATCCCCAGATAACATGTATGGATAGCGTACACATTCAAAATATATGTCTCAGGAGGCAGGCTCAGACGGTGTTAGGCCCAGTATGGATTGCATGTGATTGCACAAAGGTTAGAAAGGGTACCGTATCCCCGGATAACATGTATGGATAGCGTACACATTCAAAATATATGTCTCAGGAGGCAGGCTCAGACGGTGTCAGGCCCAGTATGGATTGCATGTGATTGCACAAAGGTTAGAAAGGGTACCGTTTCCCCGGATAACATGTATGGATAGCGTACACATTCAAAATATATGTCTCAGGAGGCAGGCTCAGACGGTGTTAGGCCCAGTATGGATTGCACGTGATTGCACAAAGGTTAGAAAGGATACCGTATCCCCGGATAACATGTATGGATAGCGTACACATTCAAAATATATGTCTCAGGAGGCAGGCTCAGACGGTGTTAGGCCCAGTATGGATTGCACGTGATTGCACAAAGGTTAGAAAGGGTACCGTATCCCCGGATAACATGTATGGATAGCGTACACATTCAAAATATATGTCTCAGGAGGCAGGCTCAGACGGTGTTAGGCCCAGTATGGATTGCACGTGATTGCACAAAGGTTAGAAAGGGTACCGTTTCCCCGGATAACATGTATGGATAGCGTACACATTCAAAATATATGTCTCAGGAGGCAGGCTCAGACGGTGTTAGGCACAGTATGGATTGCACGTGATTGCACAAAAGTTAGAAAGGGTACCGTTTCCCCGGATAACATGTATGGATAGCGTACACATTCAAAATATATGTCTCAGGAGGCAGGCTCAGACGGTGTTAGGCCCAGTATGGATTGCACGTGATTGCACAAAGGTTAGAAAGGGTACCGTATCCCCGGATAACATGTATGGATAGCGTACACATTCAAAATATATGTCTCAGGAGGCAGGCTCAGACGGTGTTAGGCCCAGTATGGATTGCACGTGATTGCACAAAGGTTAGAAAGGGTACCGTATCCCCGGATAACATGTATGGATAGCGTACACATTCAAAATATATGTCTCAGGAGGCAGGCTCAGACGGTGTTAGGCCCAGTATGGATTGCACGTGATTGCACAAAGGTTAGAAAGGGTACCGTATCCCCGGATAACATGTATGGATAGCGTACACATTCAAAATATATGTCTCAGGAGGCAGGCTCAGACGGTGTTAGGCCCAGTATGGATTGCACGTGATTGCACAAAGGTTAGAAAGGGTACCGTATCCCCGGATAACATGTATGGATAGCGTACACATTCAAAATATATGTCTCAGGAGGCAGGCTCAGACGGTGTTAGGCCCAGTATGGATTGCACGTGATTGCACAAAGGTTAGAAAGGGTACCGTATCCCTGGATAACATGTATGGATAGCGTACACATTCAAAATATATGTCTATACATCAGGAGGCAGGCTCAGACGGTGTCAGGCACAGTATGGATTTGACGGCCCAGATTACACAGCGGAGGAGCAGGGAGAGGTAAAGATTGCAAATGCTGGGGCCCTGCCCAAGCAAGGGGGGCCCACTCGTGGGTGTCGGTACTGGCACTGGGCCCCTCATAGTACAGCGGTGTGTCTGACGGCGGGTGTGCACCACCACCGTCAGAGACACTTGATTGCACTATGAGGGACCCTGTGCCAGTGCCCGCACCCAAGAGTCGGCCTACCCACCTGTCCAGGGCAACGGCACTCGCACGGTGTCGTGCGCTAGGTGGTGACCCCGGCCATGGGGGGGAGGCAGCACAGTTAGGGAGTTTTAGAAAGTGGCATATGTTGATGTTGGACATTCAGCTGATGCAAAAGGCGAAATAGGTGAAGTACCAGGAAGAGGTGGACCAAAGCAAGCCATTTTTCTGTCACCCTATGTGTCATCAGGGGAAGGTGGGATAAAATCCTTGGAAACCCATGCGTGGTTCATTTTAATGAAGGTTAGATCATCCACATTTTGGGTTAACAGACGGGTCCTTTTTTCTGTCAGGATTGATCCAGCTGCACTGAAGACTCTTTCCGATAGCACACTTGCAGCTGGGCAAGCGAGCTCCTGTAAGGCATATTGGGCCAATTCAGGCCAGGTGTCCAGTTTAGCGGCCCAATAGTCAAAGGGGAATGACCTGTGTGGGAGAACATCGATATGGGAGGAAAAGTAGTTTGTAACCATAGTTGACAACTGCTGTCTCCTGTCACTTTCCATCGATGCAGTATTACCAGTTGTGTGAGCGGTATTTGAAAAATCAGTCCACAACATTGTCATGAAACCCCTGTCTCCAACGCCACTTCTGCTGTGTGCACCACAAACACCTCTGCCAAGCTGCCCCTGGCCCGTACGGCTCGTGTGAGAACCATCACCGCTGCTGTGTGCTGGGAATGCCTCAAGCAACCGATTTACCAGAGTTGCTTGTTTATTAGCCAATATTAGGTCAAGGTTCTCCTGTGGCATGATGTTTTGTAATTTGCCTTTATAGCGTGGATCCAGGATGCTGGCCAACCAGTAGTCGTCATCGTTCATCATTTTGGCAATGCGGGGGTCCCTTTTTAGGATCCGCAAGGCATAATCTGACATGTGGGCCAATGTTCCCGGTGTTAATGATGCACTGCGAGTGCTGGGTGGAGGAGCACTTTCTGGCAAATCCACATCCCTCCAGTCACGCACAAACCCTGTACCAGACCTTGCCACGCCAACATTTTCACTTGCCCCACGAGATGCATCCTCCTCCCCTAAGTAATCATCCCCATCATCATCCTCCTCCTCCTCTTTTTCCTCCACCTCGTCCAGGAGAGGTCCCTGAGCAGACAATGGCTGAATGTCATCAAGGATTCCCTCCTCCTCTTCCTCCTCATCAACATTGGCTGCAGACGCCTGCTCCTTAAGGTGCGTCAAAGTTTGCATGAGCAGACGCATAAGTGGGATGCTCATGCTTAGAATGGTGTCGTCTGCGTTTACCAGCCGTGTGCATTCCTCAAAACACTGAAGGACTTTACAAAGGTCTTTCAGCTTCGACCACTGCACACCTGTCAACTCCATGTCTGCTCTCAAAGTGCCTGGCCGTGTATCCTCCCACAAATGCATTATGGCCTGCCTCTGCTCGCACAGCCACTCCACCATGTGCAGGGTGGAGTTCCACCTTGTTGCAATGTCGATAATGAGGCGGTGGTTGGGAAGGTGGAGCAATCGCTGCAGCTTCTGCATACGAACGGAGTGTACAGGCGACTGGCGGATGTGCGCGCACAGTCTTCGCACCTTCTGGAGCAGGACTGTTAACTCCGGATAATTTTTGAGGAAGCACTGCACCACCAGGTTCAAGGTGTGAGCCAAGCAAGGTATGTGGCTGAGTTTTGAAAGGGCTATGGCTGCCACAAAATTACGGCCGTTATCACTAACTACCTTGCCTGCCTCAAGATGTACACTGCCCAGCCATGACTCAGTTTGTCGCTTCAAGTACTCGGCCAGCACGTCGGCGGTGTGTCTGTCGCCCAAACACATCATCTGCAACACAGCCTGCTGACGCTTTCCACTAGCTGCTCGATAGGGGGACACATCGTGTGCAACAGTGGCAGCTGCAGATGGAGTGCTCGTACGACTGCGCTCTGTGGACGAGCTTTCGCTTCTGGAGGAGGAGGAGGAGGAGGGTCGAACGCCTACAGCCAACTATTTCCTATACCGTTGGCTAGGCAGCACTGTCCCACCACCGCTGTCCCCTGTGGACCCTGCATCCACCACATTAACCCAGTGCGCAGTGATGGACACGTAACGGCCCTGGCCATGCCGACTGGACCATGCATCAGTTGTGAGGTGCACATTTCCGCTCACTGACTGCTTGAGTGCATGGACAATGCGGTCTTTCACATGATGGTGGAGGGCTGGGATGGCTTTGCGAGAGAAGAAGTGGCAACTGGGTAGGTCATAGCGTGGTACTGCATAGGCCATGAGTTCGCGGAAAGCTGTGCTTTCCACCAACCGAAAGGGCATCATCTCAAACGAGATTAGTTTGGCAATGTGGGCGTTCAAACCCAGTGTACGCGGATGAGAGACTGAGTACTTTCTTGACCTACTCATAGTGTCTGGGAGGGTGAGCTGGTCTTGAGAGCTGCATATGGTGGAAGTAGCGGTGGACAGGGCGGACTGAGAGAGGGTTGATGATGGTGATGGAGTTGGTGTTCTTTCTGATGGCCTAGAATCAGTCTTTCGTTGATATAACAGTGGGATTCCCTGACTGCTGTGGCCTTGCAACGACACCTCAACATTTGCTGCTGTGCTAACCGGTGGGCTTACAGTGGGGGAAACAATGTAGCGTTGCTGACTACCTTCGTTGTGATCAGTTGCACATGTGGCACTTGAGGTTTGGTGTTGTGTCCACGCTTGCAAGTGCATGCTGGTTAAATGTCTAAGCATGCAACTGGTATTCAAATTTTTCAGATTTTTCCCTCGGCTAAAGGTCTTTGCGCACTTCTTACAGATAACCTTGGCCTGATCATGAGGATTTTGTTCAAAAAAGTGCCACACTGCACTCTTCCTACTTTGGCAGACATTTTGCGGCCTAGCACGCTGTGATCTTTTGACCCTCTGGACAAGCTGTCCAGCAACTCTTTTGATGTTTGGAACCTGTCTTTGGAGTGCTCCGGGCCTGCCAGATAACAGCTGTTGCGATGTCGATGTCTGCTGTGGATGCTCCTCATCTGAGCTATTGGAAGCAGCACCCTCTTCCCCCAATGGATGCCAATCTGGGTCAACAACTGGGTCATCCATCACCTCCTCTTCTATGTCATGTGCACCTTCCTCTGTGTCACCGTGTATGGTGGTATAGTGTGCGGGAAGGGGCACCTGAGTCTCATCAGGGTCAGAATCTGGCTCTGTACACTGCGAGGACAATGTAGTGCTCTGAGTGAATGTACCAGCAGAATCATCCATCAGCGGCTGTGCATCAGTGCACTCCATGTCAGATTCATCTTGGCCTGGGTAATTCACCATTTCACTTGATAATCCAGGCATGGTATGTGAAAACAGCTCCATGGAGTAATCAGTAGTATGGCCTGCGTCATCCTTCAATCTTGGTTGGGGTGAAGGACACAAGGAAAGGTGTGGTTCATGAACATGAGCCTCCAATGACGACTCAGTGCTTTTACTTTTTACAACTTCAGAAGAGGAGGCGATAGAGCTGGAGGCTGAGTCAGCAATGTAAGACAAAACTTTTTCCTGATGCTCTGGCTTTAAAAGCGGTTTGCCAACTCCTAGAAAACTAAGCGTTCGAGGCCTTATGTAGCCAGACGATGATGCAGGGTCAGCACCTCCTGCATTCGGTCCTATTTTGCTCTTGCCACTACCATCAGATCCTCCACCAACACCATCATTACCAGCTGCCAACCCCCACCCAATTCCACGGCCTCTTCCACCAGCCTTCCTCATTTTTGGTAAAAATGTAGACAAAATCCAACAAACTATGTAGTAATGTAAAACAAGGTACAAGGTGTCTATAGGACAGGGGAGATTTTGAATCTCTGCACACACTTTTGGACACTGGACACTTTTGGATTGTGTGAGGCCCAATGAATTTCTGAGCGCTATGTGACAGGCTCGATGGCACAGCTGTGACAAAAGTGACTAGAGGATAAGGGAGATTTTGAATCTCTGCACACACTTTTGGACACTGGACACTTTTGGATTGTGTGAGGCCCAATGAATATCTGAGCGCTATGTGACAGGCTCAATGGCACAGCTGTGACAAAAGTGACTAGAGGATAAGGGAGATTTTGAATCTCTGCACACACTTTTGGACACTGGACACTTTTGGATTGTGTGAGGCCCAATGAATATCTGAGCGCTATGTGACAGGCTCGATGGCACAGCTGTGACAAAAGTGACTAGAGGATAAGGGAGATTTTGAATCTCTGCACACACTTTTGGACACTGGACACTTTTGGATTGTGTGAGGCCCAATGAATATCTGAGCGCTATGTGACAGGCTCGATGGCACAGCTGTGACAAAAGTGACTAGAGGATAAGGGAGATTTTGAATCTCTGCACACACTTTTGGACACTGGACACTTTTGGATTGTGTGAGGCCCAATGAATATCTGAGCGCTATGTGACAGGCTCGATGGCACAGCTGTGACAAAAGTGACTAGAGGATAAGGGAGATTTTGAATCTCTGCACACACTTTTGGACACTGGATGGACACTTTTGGATTGTGTGAGGCCCACTGATATCTGAGCGCTATGTGACAGGCTCGATGGCACAGCTGTGACCAAAGTGACTAGAGGATAAGGGAGATTTTGAATCTCTGCACACACTTTTGGACACTGGACACGTTTGGATTGTGTGAGGCCCAATGAATATCTGAGCGCTATGTGACAGGCTCGATGGCACAGCTGTGACAAAAGTGACTAGAGGATAAGGGAGATTGGATTGCTTTTAAAAAAGCAGTTTGCGGAGCAGTGGGTAAACCTCAATGCAGGAATGTCAGGAAGCCTTAGAAGGCAGCCCAACAACCAACACCACTGATACACCACTATATAGCCTCCCCTTGCACTGCACACACAGTGACTGGTGTGTTGTGCAGGCCAAATTGCTAGCAGCAGAAGCAGTTTTTTTGTCTTCTCAGCAGGACAAAAAAAAAAAATGGGATTGCTTTTAAAAAAGCAGTTTGCGGAGCAGTGGGTAAACAGCAATGCAGGAATGTCAGGAAGCCTTAGAAGGCAGCCCAACAACCAACACCACTGATACACCACTATATAGCCTCCCCTTGCACTGCACACACAGTGACTGGTGTGTTGTGCAGGCCAAATCGCTAGCAGCAGAAGCAGTTTTTTTGTCTTCTTCCCTGCCTAACGCTCTCCCTACAGAATCAGCAGCAACCTCTCCCTATACTAAGATCGGCAGAAGTAAGATGGCGGTCGGCGTGCACGCCCTTTTATACCCCCTGTGACGCCCACCAAAGCAAGCCAATCACTTGCATGCCATTCTGAAAGATGGTGGTGACCCGTGCCTATGTCATCACGTTGCCCACAGTGTCCGTGGATCCTGATTGGCTGAAAAAGAGCGCAAAACAAACTTTTGAAACGCGACTTTGGCGCGTAAGTCGCCGACCTCGTGGCCGACCTCATCCTAGGGTCGGGTTTCGTTTCATGAAACCCGACTTTGCCAAAAGTCGGCGACTTTTGAATTTTTTCGACTCGTTTCGCTCAACTCTAGCTCTCATTATTGTTGCCTGCTCTTCCTGAGATCAGCGCGACCAGGTGACAATGATGGAAGTTGTATTCATCACTCGCTGTGTCCCTCCTGTATAAAATAAAGAATTAAATAAAAAAATGGCGTAGGCTCTCGCGTAATTTTCATAGCCAGCAGAGGGCAAACCCATGAATGGGGGCTGATGTTAATAATCGGGGAAAAGGAGCAATAACCCAAAAGGTTCCCAAGCTATAAATAACAGCTCACAGCTGTTTGCTTAGTCTTTACTGGTGAATATATGGAGTACCTCATAGACGCCTCTCCATTACTAACCCCTGGGCTTGATGTGACATCAACCCCAAAAATATTACCCCACCACCTACCGCACCAGATCAAATGGGATGAGTGAGGCTAAGGGACAGATTTTGCACATCTTATGGATGGGGCATTTCTTAGGCGACTGAGGGCTGATGTTGGTAGCATGGGGGAGGGGCATATCTCTGGCCCTTTCCCTGGCTGTTAATATCAACCCACAGCTGTCTGTTTAACCTTTCCTGATTTGAATTTATAGGCGGACCCTATATCATTATTTTTTCTGGGGTTCCCTGTAAATTCACCAGTAAAAGCTAACCAAAAATCTGTGAGCTCTTATTAATAGTCTGAGAACTTTTTGGGATATTGTCCCTTTTCCCAAGTTATTAACATCCGCCTCCAGCTGTGAGCTTTCCCTTTGCTGGTTATGAAAATAACATGGGAGCCCACATCCATTTTTTTATTTAATTGTTTATTTTACACAGAAAATACACAGCAGGTGCTGAATAAAACTCCCATCAATGTCGCCTGGTTGTGCTGATCTAGGAGAGACCAACCGACAGTGATAAGAACTGCCTTCAGCAGCCGGTACCTAGGATCAGAGCATACTGTACTGTTTTTCCCTTGAGCTGATATGGGTCAAATGAACACACGGATGGGACAAATGTGACACACAGACACACGACAAGCAAATGGATACACAGATGTCACATATGTACATATAAATGGCACACAGACACAGACGACGGATCTCACCAGTACTGGTTTTGCCTCTACAGGAATCACCAGGACTTGGAATAGAGGCCTAATACCTACTAATACTCAATTCCTCATGTGGTATGACCTGTTTCACACCAGTAGTGCTGTATTGTGTGCTATTGATTCTATATTGCATTATATCTCAGCATTCACTGTGAGCATAGACTCCTTTATTATGTGCATAGTTTTAATATTTTTGGGAAATGTGATATCTCATAAAGTATATGAACTTTAATATATTTCAAATTAACCCTAAAAGAACAACTATACTATAGTTTAGCAAAGATTTACAGCCTAATCAGGTATGAAGTGAAATCTCTTTAAACACCTTTCAGATGGGCACCATATGTTGAACCTACTGAGAAAACAAAATTTGGTGAAGTATTCAAGCAAGTAAAAAGACACCTTTCCTTAGACAGCTATGCATACTCACCAACATCCTTTATGTGGGAAAATCCCTATGACAACCAAAATACAGACCCAGCTACTTGGCTGTAAGTTATATAGCGTGAGACTCTGTATATTCTATACAGGTGCACATCATAATAAACAGACAGCATATACAGTGGTCTCATACCTACGAACTAGTCAATAATTCCACAGCTCACAGCTACTTTTTTGTTCTTGTTACTATACAAACTGCAACATTTACAAAATATTTAGTACTAGAAAGACATAATGATTTAAATTTATTCAGGTCTTATATGTAGTTCACAACTATATTTATTTTCGAGACCATTGAAACACTGGATATTGAATCAATGTTGCTAGTTTATAAACGTATGATTCATTTACTTAGAGAGGACCTGTCACTTGCTTAAAAAAGAGAGTTAAATAACTTGTAAAAATCCCTTAGCTCCTCTTATTATTCTGCTGTTTTTCATTTTTGTGCTGCTTTGCCCTTTTGCAGAAATATTCACATTTGTTGCTTTTGGAATGCAGTATGTGAAATCTCTATTTGTAGTGCAATTAAGTGTTTCTTATGAGGTTTCTCTGGGCGTGCTTTTACCCTCCCTCCTAAATACTGTCAATCACAGCTCTGGCAGCTGAGTTAGCAGAGCTGTGATTGACAGCATCTATGAGTGAGTAATGGAAGCACATGTTCCCAGAGAAGATGTTGAGACTGCTACTGTAGACTGCTGAAGCTCCAATTGATAGAATCTGAGAGGGATTGAAAAAGTACATGTCCCAAGAGAAAGCTTTGAAGTAATGCCCAGTTGTGCTACAAGCAGAGATTTCATATGCTGAGCACCAAAAGCAACAAATGTGAATATCTCTACAATGTAGCTGTCACGGTTCTACCCCTCAGTGTGTCTGAGATGCAGTTACTGTCAGCTTGGTCATCCAATCGGGTACAGGGGCGTGCTGAAGCTGTCATTACTTTGATTGAAAGTTTGGCCATCCAATCTGGTACAAGGACGTGCTGAGCTGTCAGAGTGTTGATTGACAGCTCGACTATCCAATCTGTGACTGGGAGGCTTCAGCTGTCTCCAAGTGTTCACTATCCCTGGTGATTGCCATGTTACTTAACTGAGCTGCTTCTCCCAGACCTCTGCCAGACATACATTCAACAAGTAAAGCTTGGGTTCCCTGTGTCTTGAATTCTGTATGATTGATCTATTGCTGCCTGACCTTGGACTTCGTTCTGACCATCTGACTATTTAACCCCTTTCTGACATTAGACGTACTATACTGTCCATGTGACCTGGGCCTGTCTGACCATGGATGGTACAGTATGTCATAGCGATTGGCTGCGCACACGGGTTGTGTGCGGCCAATCATAGCCGGGTGTCAGCTGATTCACACAGCCGACACCCGGCACTAAGTGCCAGGAGCAGTCATGGACTGCTCCCGGAGCTTTAACCCCTGAAATGCTGCGATCGAACACGATTGCAGCATTCCAGGAGCAGGCAGAAAGCTGACAGTCCCTCTGCTTTTGGATTGGAGACCCTGAGCGCGTGGTAACACGATGTCGTCATGATGACATTCGGGTTACCAGAGCTGAGAAACTTCCTGTCATGCGCAGTGCATGTCAGGAAGTCTCTCAGGTCAGTATGCAGTAAGTGCAGCACTGACAGCCTCTATAACATGCAGATGCTGCTTCATCTACATGCTCAAAGCGTTCAGACTGCAAAAATGATTGTCCCATAGTGGGAAAAAATGTAAAAATTAGAATGAAGTTAAAAAAAATTAAATAATTGCAAAATATATAAAAAAAATAATAAAAAATCAGTATTTATTCTATCACTAAATAAGTATTCGAATGAAAAAAAAATCTAAACAATAAAAGCACACAAATTTGGTATCGCCATGCCCGTAATGACCCAACCTATAAAACAGTCCCACTAGTTAACCCCTTTAGTGAACACCATAAAAAAGGCAAAAAACAATGCTTTATCATCATACCACCAAACAAAAGGTGGAATAACATGCGATCAAAAAGACGGATACAAATAAACATGGTACCGCTGAAAATGTCATCTTGTCCCGCAAAAAAAAGCATCTGCAATACAGCATCATCAGTGAAAAAATAAAAAAGTTATAGCTGTCAGAATAAAGTGATGCAAAAACAATTATTTTTTCTATAAAATAGGTTTTATTATATAAAAGCGCCAAAGCATAAAAAATTATATAAATAAGGTATCGCTGTTATCCTACTGACTCGAAGAATAAAACTGCCTTAGGCTGGGTTCACATCACGTTAGGTGCCATCCATTTAATGCATCTGCTACTAAGCGGCACTAGCGCTATGTAACGAATGCGTTAACGCACCTATTGGCATCTATTATGGTAACGCATCCTAACGCATGTCCAAATCGGTATGCGTTAGCGATGATGCGTTACTTTGTGATGCACCTTAGAACGCAGTCTACCACATTTTTGGGTGCGTTAGGTCTAACTCACTGCTAACGGATGCGTTCGCTGTGCATAGACCTCCATTGCTAATGCATGCTAACGCAATGCTGCCATACGTTAGTGCATGCGTTAGCGCAATCACTCAAACAGACAAAAATGACATCAGCGTTATTGCATCCATTTAATGCATACGTTAACTGGATGGCATTACGCGATGTGAACCTAGCTTTATCAATTTTACCATATGTGGAACGGTGTAAACACCCTTCAAAAAGAAATTCATGAATTGCTAGTTTTTGCTCATTCTGTCTCGCAAAACTCAGAACAGAAAGTGATGAAAAAAAGTCATGTGCCCAAAAAATTATACTAATAAAAACATCAGCTCGTCCTCCAAAAAAAGACCTCAAATGACTCTGTTGGCCAAAATATGGAAAAATTATAGCTCTCAAAATGTGGTGATGCAAAAACTATTTTTTGCAATAAAAAGCATCTTTCAGTTTGTGACAGCTGCCAAACATAAAAACCCACTATAAAGCCTCTTTCACACATCCTGATATTTCCAGTACCGGAGATGTCAGTGTCCGTGTGTGCGTGTGTGTAATACTTATGGCACACATGTGGCATGCATGTGCTGCATCAGTACCACACGGATGGGTGCCAGGGAAGGAGCGTTGCAGTAATTGCTGTTCCCTGGTTCCGGGTGCTGAAGATGGCTTCCATCAATCTCCCCTGCTCTGCCGTCGATTGGCATGAGCAGAGGAGAATTATGAGAGTTACATTTAACCCTTTAACGACCGTCGATATGCCTTTTAACGGTGGCAGTTAAGGATACTTAAACCACAGTGCCGCTTCTTAATGGCGCTGAGGTTTAAGGTTATAGCGCCCCTAGCTTTGGAATTTCTCCAGGGTCTCGGCTGCCGGGGGTAGCCGAGACCCCAGAGAACATGATTTGGGTCAGTTTTTACCAACCCCAGTGTTGCGATCACTGTTATTAATAGTATAACGGCGACCGCAAAAAAAAGTCCAATTTTCCATTTAATTTCTCTCTCCTCTGATATGATCACACATCATAGGAGAGAGAAATAGGGTCCCCCGGTCACCCGCAGTACCTCCATTTTCCCTGCAGGCCCCCTGAATTCCCAGGGCAGATGGCTTTTTCTTCCGGCGCATGCGCTGTGCGCCTGCCGAGATCTGCCGGCCGGCACCTGGCAGCAATAGGAGATTTTTTCCTATTGGTTCATTTTGATCACTGTGATAGATATTTCACAGTGATAAAAATAAAAAAAATAGTAAATCAAACCCCCTTATCACCCCCTTAGGGAAAAATAATAAAACTAAAAAGTATTTATTTTCATTTTCCCATTAGGGTTAGAGTTGGGCTACAGTAAGTTGGGCTAAAGTTAGGGTTGGGGCTAAAGATAGGTTTAGGGTTGGGGCTAAAGTTAGGGTTAGGGATAAAGTTAGGGTTAGGGTTGGGGCTAAATTAGGGTTAGGGTTGGGGCTATAGTTAGGGATAGGGTTGGGGCTAGAGATGGAGTTAGGGATTGGATTACAGTTACGGTTGGGATTAGGGTTAGGTGTGTGTTAGGGTTAGGTTTGTGGTTAGGGTTATGGTTAGGGTTAGCAGTGTGTTGGGGTTATGGTTGGAGTTAGAATTGGGGGTTTCCACTGTTTATGCACATCAGGGGCTCTCCAAACGCGAAATGGCATCCGATCTCAATTCCAGCCAATTCTGCGTTGAAAAAAGTCAAACAATGCTCCTTCCATTCCGAGCTCTGCTGTGCGCCCAAACAGTGATTTACCTCCACATATGGGGCATCAGCGTACTCAGGAAAAATTGGACAACATATTTTGAGGTCCAATTTCTCCTGTTACCCTTGGGAAAAAAACATTGGGGGCGAAAAGTTCATTTTTGTGAAAAAATATGATTTTTTATTTTTACGGCTCTACGTTATAAACTTTTGTGAAGGACTTAGGGGTTCAAAGTGCTCACCACACATCTAGCTAAGTTCCTTAGGGGGTCTAGTTTTTAAAATGCTGTCACTTGTGTGGGGTTTCCACTGTTTAGGCACATCAGGGGCTCTCCAAATGAGACATGGCGTCCGATCTTAATTCTAGCCAATTTTGCGTTGAAAAAGTAAAATGGCGCACCTTCCCTTCTGAGCCATGTGCCCAAACAGTGGTTTACCCCTACATCTTGGGTATCAGCATACTCTGGACAAATTGTTCAACAACTTTCGGGGTTGAAATTCTCCTGTTGCCCTTGGTAAAAGTAAATTTTTTGTGAAAAAAAGCTAAATGTTCAATTTTTTGCTAAACATTACAAACATTTCTGTGAAGCACTTGAAGGGTTAATAAACTTCTTGAAAGTCATTTTAAGCACCTTCAGGGGTGCAGTTTTTAGAATTTTGTCACTTTTGGGTATTTTCAATCATATAGGTCCCTCAAAGTGACTTCAAATGTGATGTGGTCCCATAAAAAAATGGTGTGGTAAAAATATGAATTCGCTGTTTAACTTTTAACCCTTAGAACTTCCTAACACAAAAAAATGTGCTGATGTAAAATAAACATGTGGGAAATGTTGCTTTTTAAGTATTTTATGTGACATATCTCTGTGATTTAACCCCTTAAGCCCCAAGGGTGGTTTGCACGTTCATGGCCGGGCCAATTTTTACAATTCTAACCACTGTCCCTTTATGAGGTTATAACTCTGAAATGCTTTCATGGATCCCGGTGATTCTGACATTGTTTTCTCGTGACATATTGTACTTCATGTGAGTGGTAAAATTTCAATCATATAACTTGCGTTTATTTGTGAAAAAAAGGAAATTTGGCAAAAATTTTGAAAATTTCGCAATTTTCCAAATTTGAATTTTTATGTCCTTAAATCACAGAGATACCGCACACAAAAAAACTTAATAAATAACAGTTCCCACATGTTTACTTTACATCAGCACAATTTTGGAACCAAAATTTTTTTTGTTAGGAAGTTATAAGGGTTAAAAATTGACTAGCGATTTCTCATTTTTGCAACACCATTTTATTTTTACGGACCACATCACATTTGAAGCCACTTTGATGGGTCTATATGATAGAAAATACCCAAAAGTGATACCATTCTAAAAACTGCACCCCTTAAGGTGCTCAAAACCACATTCAAGAAGTTTATTAACCCTTTAGATGTGTCACAGGAATTTTTTTGAATATTTAAAAAAAATGAACATTTAACTTTTTTTCACAAAAAAAATACTTCAGGTTCAATTTTTTTTATTTTACCAAGGGTAACAGGAGAAATTGGATGGCAAAAGTTATTGCGCAATTTGTCCTGAGTACGCTGATACCTGATATGTGGGGGGGAGACCACTGTTTCGGCGCATGGCAGACCTCAGAAGGGAAGGAGCGCCGTTTGAATTTTTCAATGCAAAATTGGCTGGAATTCAGATCGGATGCCATGTCGTGTTTGGAGAGCCCCTGATGTACCTAAACAGTGGAAACCCCCCACAAGTGACCCCATTTTGGAAACTAGACCCCCCAAGGAGCTTATCTAGATATGTGGTGAGAACTTTGAACCCACAAGGGCTTCACAGAAGTTTATAACGTATAGCGGTACAATTAAAAAATCATATTTTTTCCACAAAAATGATCTTTTCACCCCCAATTTTTATTTTCCCAAGGGTAACAGGACCCTAAAAGTTATTGTGCAATTTGTCCTGAGTACGCTGATACCCCATATGTGGGTGTAAATGACTATTTGGGCACATGGCAGAGCTCGGAAGGAAAGCAGCGCCATTTGACGTTTTTGGCTGGAATTGAGATCGGACACCATGTCGCGTTTGGAAAGCCCCTGATGTACCAAAACAGTAGAAACTCCCCACAAATGACACCATTTTGGAAACTAGACCCCCCAGGGAACTTATATAGATGTGTGGTGAGCACTTTGAACCCCCCAGTGCTTCACAGAAGTTTATAACGCCCGGGTGTGAAAATAAAAAAATCGTATTTTTTCCACAAACATGATCTTTTAGTCACCAATTATTTTATTTTCCCAAGGGTACAAGGAGAAATTGGACCCCAAAAGTTGTTGTCTAATTTGTCCTGCGTACGCTGATACCTCATATGTGGGAGTAAACTACTGTATGAGCACATGTCGGGGCTCGGAATGGAAGTAGTGACGTTTTGGAATGCAGACTTTGATGGAATGGTCTGCAGGTGTCATGTTGCCTTTGGAGAGCCCCTAATGTACCTAAACAGTGGAAACCCCCCACAAATGACCCCATTTTGGAAACTAGACCCCCTAAGGAACTTATCTAGATGTGTGGTGAGCACTTTGAACCCCCAAGTGCTTCACAGAAGTTTATAACGCCTGGGCGTGAAGATAAAAAAATATTTTTGCCCCCAATTTTTTATTTTCCTAAGGGTAACAGGAGAAATTGGACCCCAAAAGTTGTTTTGCAATTTGTCCTGAGTATGCTGATACCCTATATGTAGGGGTAAAAAATTGTTTTGGCGCATGACAGAGCTTGGAAGGGAAGAAGCACCATTTGACTTTTTCAACGCAGAATTGGCTGGAATTGAGATCAGACGCCATGTTGCATTTGGAGAGCCCCTGATGTGCCCAAACAGTGGAAACCCCCCAATTATAACTCCAACCCTAACCCCAACACACCCCTAACCCTATTCTCAGCCCTAACCCTAGCCCTAACCCTAGCCCTAAACCTAACCCTAACCATAGCCCTAACCATAGCCCTAACCATAGCCCTAACCCTAGCCCTAACCCTAGCCCTGGCCCTAACCCTAGCCCTAACAGGAAAATGGAAATAAATGCATTTTTTTATTTTATTATTTTTCCCTAACTAAGGGGGTGATAACAGGGGGTTTGATTTACTATTTATGGCGGCTTTTATGCTTGGCAGCTGTCACACGCTAAAAGACGCTTTCTATTGTAAAAATAGTTTTTGCATCACCACATATTGAGAGCTATAATTTTTCCGTATTTTGACCCACTGAGTCATGTGAGGTCTTATTCTTTGCGGGACGAGTTGACGTTTTTATTGGTATCATGTTCGGGCACGTGACATTTTTTGATCGCTTTTTATTCCGATTTTTGGGACACAGGATGAACAAAAACCAGCTTTTCATGAATTTCTTTGGGGGGGTGCGTTTACACCGTTCATTCATAATCATAGAATCATAGAATCGTAGAGTTGGAAGGTACCTCCTGGGCCATCTGGTCCAACTCCCTGCTCAAAGCAGGATTCGCTAAATCATCCCAGTCAGATGTCTGTCCAGCCTCTGTTTGAAGACTTCCATTGAAGGAGAACTCACCACTTCTCGTGGCAGCTTGTTCCACTCATTGATCACTCTAACTGTCAAAAAGTTTTTTCTAATATCTAATCTGTGTCTCCTCCCATTCAGTTTCATCCCATTGCTTCTAGTCTTTCCTTGTGCAAATGAGAATAAAGTTGATCCTTCTACAATGTGACAGCCCTTTAGATATTTGTAGACAGCTATTAAGTCTGCTCTCAGTCTTCTCTTTTGCAAACTAAACAATCCCAAATCCTGCAACCTTTCCTCATAAGACAGGGTTTGCAGACTGGTCACCATTCTGGTTGCTCTTTTCTGAACTTGCTCCAGTTTGTTAATGTCTTTTTTTAAAATGTGGTGCCCAAAACTGGACACAATATTCCAGATGAGGTCTGACCAAAGAGGAGTAGAGGGAAATAATGACTTCACGTGATCTAGACTGTATGCTTCTGTTAATACATCCTAGAATTGCATTTGCCTTTTTTGCTGCTGCATCACACTGTTGACTCATATTCAGTCTGTGATCTATTAGTATACCCAAGTCTTTTTCACATGTGATGTTGCTTAGGCCTATTCCTCCCATTCTGTATATGCTTTTTTCATTTTTATTGCCCAGATGTAGTACTTTGCATTTTTCCCTGTTAAAAACCATTCTGTTAGTTGCTGCCCACTTCTTCAGTGTATTTATATATTTTTGAATCCTCTCTCTCTCTTCTCTAGTATTAGCTATCCCTCCTAGCTTTGTGTCATCAGCAAATTTAATCAGTTTACCCTCAATTCCTTCATCTAAATCATTGATAAAGATGTTGAACAATACAGGGCCCAGGACAGAGCCCTGTGGTACCCCACTTGAGACATTCTTCCAACTGGATGTGCAGCCATTTACGACAACTCTTTGGGTCCGATCACTAAGCCAGTTATGAATCCACCTAACAGTTGCCTTGTCCATTCCATACTTAGTCATTTTTTCAATAAGGATTGTATGAGATACTTTATCAAATGCTTTGCTGAAGTCAAGATATACTATATCTACAGCATTTCCTTGATCCACCCAATCAGTGATTCCGTCATAGAAGGAAATTAAGTTTGTCTGACATGACTTATTAGTTACAAACCCATGCTGGCTCTGTTTAATCACTTCATTCTTATCCAGGTACTGACATACATGTTGTTTAATAATTTGTTCAAAGATCTTTCCTGGTATAGAAGTCAGACTCACCGGCCTATAGTTGCCTGGGTCCACCTTCTTCCCCTTTTTGAAGATAGGAACAACATTTGCTCTTCTCCAGTCTTCTGGGACTTCTCCTGTTTGCCAAGAATTTTCAAAGTTTATGGAGAGGGGTTCAAAAATTTCTTCTGCTATCTCCTTCAGTAGTCTGGGGTATAATTTATCTCTACCTGGAGACTTGAATTCATTTAGGTTAGCTAAGTGTTTCCTCACTATCTTTCTGTTTATAGATATCCATCTTTCTGTTTATAGATATCAGCTGACACCCGGCCGCGATCAGCGGCGCTCACCACGTAGGCGCCACTGATCGCTATGACGTACTATCCTGTCCCTGAAAATTAAGTCCCAGGGCACATGGATGGGATAGTACGTCATATGGCAGAAAGGGGTTAAGGGCATGAAAATTCAAATTTGGAAAATTGCAAAATTTTCAAAATTTTTGCCAAATTTCCATTTTTTTCACAAATAAACACTTCATATCAAAGAAATTTTACCACTAGCATAAAGTACAATATGTCACGAGAAAACAATGTCAGAATAACCAGGATCCATGGAAGCATTTAAGAGTTATTAACTCATAAAGGGACAGTGGTCAGAATTGTAAAAATTGGCCTGGTCATTAACATGCAAACCACCCTTGGGGGGTAAAGGGGTTAACCATTTCTGCTGTGATCCGTTAACCTCCTGGTATTCTTACCTTGGAACATTACCTGAACAACTCATTTGTCTCTCCCTTTTGTTTATGACGTACTGTCCTGACTTCTGACATTTGACTCCTTGACCATTCTGACTCACGGCTTGGCTGGGAGAAGTGACTAGCACGTTACGTCATTCCAATACATTTTTCTTTTTCACCAGTATGGATCTTGTTCGCACGTTTTGTGGACCAGGTGGCAAATTTGACGCAGATGACTCATTATCTGGCTAAGGATTGCCAGAGTCTCTAGTCATTGCAATATCAGTTGCAGGGTCAGATAAATAAATTAATGAAGACCCCCATAGCCCTCCACTGTGACGTCAGTACGCTCTGATGGTACAGTTGGTCTCTCCCGAACCAGCAATATCCCTCCCTGATAAATTTTTGGGAGAGAAAGAACAGTCCAGGGTAATCAGGGAGAGCTTTAAGTTATTTTTTACCCTGCACCCCTGGTCATCAGAGGAGGAGTTCCAGCAGGTGACAATAATCATGTCCCTACTGCGATGAAGTCCTCAGACCTGGACATTTTCTTTGTCCCCACAAGCCCCAGAATGGTTTACCGTTGATGCCTTTTTTGACAGTTTAGGTCTGATGTATGACAAACCCAACAGATTCCAGGTCACTGAGGCTAAGATCATGAACCTGACACAAGGGGGTCGCACAGCTGAGGACTACTGTAGTAACTTCTGTCAGTGGTCCACCGAAGTTCTATGGACCGATGCTGTTCTCAGGTTCCAGTTCCAAAAAGACCTTTCCAAAACCCTCAAGGATGCTCTGGTCCTCCTTGACAACCCTTGTTCTCTGATGGAGGCCATTACTTAGGCCATACAAATGGACCGCAGAATCCTTGAGAGATGTGGTGAACAGCAAGCTGCTCGTTATACTTCTTTGGGTCAGGTCCATTTACCTGAGGTTAGAGTTGCCAGTCTTCGTGTTGTGGAGAGAAGACAAAGACAAGATCTCAGACTCTGTCTACACTGTGGTCTCTCTTGACATTTTCTAAAGAATTGCCCAACTCATCCTCAAGCTATCAAACCATTGGGAGAATGTCTGAGTCTGGGTGATGATCGAGGAGGTCACCCAGACTCCCAGGTAACATTTTCTTCCTCTGATAAAGTACTGATAAATATGATGTTATCCTTCGAGAACCAGGTGTTGTCAACACTGACGTTCATTGACTGTGGGTCTGCTGCTAACTTTATTAATTCGGTACTGGTTATGAAGTTTGGGTTAGGGACAGTTAGTTTAGCAAGACCCATTCAAGCTATTGCCCTTGACAAGACACCGTTAGCTCACAATTTGGTCAAGAGAGCAACGGTGTGTAGCGTAACGCCTACTGTGTGTGTTGGGGACCACTCGCTTGGCAGCGGATTAACGTAGTCAGGCACAGTTTTTCACACAAAACAGTCCATACAGTTTATTTAAACATCATAAACTGCACCGTAAGCCAGGTTGCATATCACCGACTTACACATAGTCCATTACTTCATCACGTGTAGCTTTACAAAGCATTCACTAGTCACGCCTAACTCTCTCCAGTCACCGGATCACCGCACAGTTCAGTAACTGACCATTGTCAATGCACATAGTTCTTTCCCCATACCTGGGGTTACCTCTCAGGAGCTCCTGCTCCACAGACTGACTCCTCATCAGTCCAAGGTCCTTAACAGGATGGCATCTTTCTCAGTGTAGGGCCGTCACAGGCTCTGCACACACATGTGGCCTGTCCGGGTGCTATTCAGGATGTTCATCCAACACCCAGGCCTCCAGGTACAAGGTCTCACCATTTGCTCTTCAGGAAGTTCATCCCCACCCAGGACCTTTCAACACAGACCTTCCAGGACACACTGAACCATTCAGGTCCATACACTCTGCCCATGTGACCAGACCTCAGTCACATTATATGGTTGTAACCACCCCCATGGATGGTTGGTGCATGTGTGGTTAGTCAATTCCCACCCAGCTCTCTGACTAACCCTATAGGTCCCACTTATAAGTAATACACAACAAACACTGGTGGAGCTATAAGTCCCAGCATAACCATATCATTTTGGACTTACAGCCCAGAGAACCTCTGCGACACATACCGGCCATTTACAATAATGTCTGTCCCTAATTCATCATCATAATTATGCCTCCAAGCGCATCCTGAAGCATATACACAGCGCCCCCTAGCTGTAACAGAGGTCACTGCATCACAGGTGGATTTCACTCTCCAAGTGGGAGCATTCCAGTCTGAATCCATCTCTTGTTTTGTATTGGATAATTTACCTGCTGGATTGTTACTGGGGTTTCCATGGCTACAGATTCACAATCCAGTTATTGATTGGTGTCAGAAAGAGATTGTGAAATGGAGCCCCAAGTGTTACAAAAAATGTCTAAAAAATACTAATATGCTCCGCTAGTCTGTAGGGTCTTCGGGGGTACCTAAAAGAATTTAGAGATGTATTCTTTGAAAAAGAGGTGGAGATGCTACCTCCCCATCGTCCCTATGTTTATGGTATTGATCTTATTCCTAGCAAAAATTTCCAAAAGCTTGCCTTTATAATTTGTTGGGACCTGAACGGACTGCCATAAAAGAATATACAGTATTAACAAACGTTTTTGAAAGGGTAATATCCTTCCTTTCTCTTCCCCTATAGCTGCTAGATTTTTCTTTGATAAAAAGAAAGATGGGGGGCTCCATCCTTGTCTTGATTTCTGAGAACTAAACAAGATCACAGTTAAAAATACCAACTTCCACTCATCCCTGACTTATATGATCAGCTTCTGGGGGCCACTGTGTTTTCTAAACTTTTTCTTAGAGGGGCTTACAATTTGATACACATCCGGAAGGATGATGAATGGAAAAAAACGTTTTTAACGTCTGAGGGTCTTTTTAAAATCCCTGTCATGCCTTTTTGATTATCTAATACACCTGCTGTGTTTCAAAATTTTATGAATGATATTTTCTCTGATTGCATTGGAAGATATGTTTTGATTTACCATGGTGACATTCTAATTTTCTCACCAGATTTGGCCACTTAGCAGGAACATGTCCATGTTATGTTACAGAGACTGAGGGAGAACTCTCAGTTTGCTAAATTAGAGAAATGTGTTTTTTCCGTGCAGGAAATCTCTTTCTTGGGGTTTATCTTGTTAGCAGAAGGGTTTAAGATGGACCCGGAGAAGCTGCAGGCCATAATTGATTGGGTTCAATCTTGTGATCTTAAAGCTTTGCAGCATTTTCTGGGATTCGGCAACTATTATAGAAAATTTATCAAGGGGTTTTTTGAGATATCTAAACCACTTACTGACCTTACACATAAGGGGCGAATCTCAAGATTTGGTCACAGGGTGCTATCAGGGCTTTTGAGAGATTAAAAGAGTGTTTTATGTCTGCACCCATTCTGATCCAACCTGATCTCCAAAAACCGTTCATTCTGGATGTCGATGCTTCCGACATCGGAGTGGGGGTAGTCTTAATGCAGAGGCCCAAAACTCTGACTAACCTGTGTCCATGTGCTTTTATTCTAAAAAAATTTCACCGGCCAAGAGAAATTATGATGCTGGGAATTGGGAGTTACTTGCTGTCAAATTGGCCTTTGAGGAATCGAGCCATTTCTTAGAGGGGCGGTCATCCAGTTACGATAATCACTGATCACAGGAATTTAGCTTACATTGAATCAGCTAAAAGGTTAACTCCTTGAAAGTCCAGATGGTCCTTGTTTTTCTCTCGGTTTTATTTTTCTGTTACATTCAGGTCAGGGTCTAAGAATGTGAAAGCTGATGCATTATCTCATAGTCCAAATTCCATTTCTCCTCCCGAACTTTCATTGTGGTGTCTATGGTAATCTCAGAATTGGAAGAGGAGATTTGTAAAATTCAGTTGTTGTTTTCTTCTGCTTCCCCAGGGTCCAAATTACAGTATTTGTGCCTGTGTACCTAAGATTGTGGATGCTACAGGAATTTAATTCCATTTTACATGGTCATCCTGGGGTTACTGCTACATGGAAAGCTGTTGCTAGACTATTTTTTGGTCATCCATGCATAATAATATTAAAGATTTTGTATATGCTTGTGAAGTCTGTGCATGCGCCAAAGTCAGTCATACCCGACTGGCTGGGGAAATGGTTCCATTGCCAATTCCAAAAAGACCATGGAATCATATGCACATGGATTTCATTACTGATTTGCCTGTGTCTGATGGGAAAACTGCTCTCTGGGTGGTAGTTGATCGATTCAGCAAGCAAGGTCATTTTGTTCCTCTGTCTGGATTACCTAATGCAGATGCACTCTACAGGTTGTTTAATTCTCATATTGTAAGGTTACATGGGATCACTCTGAACATTGTATCTGATAGGGGAGTACAATTTGTCTCTAAATTTTGGTAAATTTTGGAGAGCTTAAACTAGGGATTGACTTGTCATTTTCATCTGCTTATCACTCTGAAACCAATGGTCAGACTGAAAGGACAAATCAATCTTTGAAACAAATTTTAAGGTGATTTGTGGCAGATCAACAGGAGGACTGGTCTTCGTTTTTACCTCTCGTTGAGTTTGCTTTTAACAGTCCAGTAAGTCAATCTACTGGAACCTCACTGTTCTTCTGTAATTATTGTTTTCATCCCCATTTTGGTGAATTTTCTAGGATTATCTCTGAATGCCCTGGGTTCAAAAGAATATTGGGGCTGTCCAGGTTCTCCAAAAATGAAAGGCCATTAGAAGACGTTCGGTGGGTACTGTTTTTAATATTGGGGATAAAATTTGATTGTCTTCTAAGAACATTAATCTTAAAGTGCCGTCGGTGAATTTGGGTCCAAAGTTTGTTAGTCCGTATGAGATCCTAGAGGTGGTCAATTCTGAAGCATTTAGATTAAAACTTCCTCCATTCCTTCACATCCCTAATGTATTCCATAAATCTCTATTAAAGGAGTATGTCCCTTCTGCATTGTCTCCCTCATCCCAGCCTCCTCTGCTTTCAGTAAACAGTGGCGTGGAGTATGAGGTTCTGAGGGTTGTGGATTCTCGGAGGGTCTGTAATTCCCTCCAGTGCCTCATCCACTGGAGGGGATATGGACCTGAGGAGAGATCCCGTGTCCCTGCTCGAGATGTGAAGGCGATCGGTTAGACATCTAAAATTTCCTGGGAAGCCTGGGGGTCCGGTGGCCCTCACTATAAGATGGGGTACTGTCATGGTTCCACCTATCTTTGTGTCTGGGATGCAGTTACTGACAGCTTGGCCATCCAATCTAGTACAGGGGCATGTTAAGCTGTCAGTATGTTGATTGACAGCTCGACTATCTAATCTGTGACTGGAAGGTGTCGGCTGTCTCCAAGTGCTCCCTGGTGATTGCCATGCTTATTAACTGAGCTGCTTCTCCCAGACATCTGTCAGATGTAGTTTCAACAAGTGAGCTTTGTGCTCCCTGTGCCTTGAATTCTGTATGCTATATCTGTTGCTGTCTGACCTTGGACTTCGTTCTGACCATCCGACTGGTTAACCCCTTCTGCTGTGATCCGTTATTCTCCTGGTATTTTGACCTCGGAACATTACCTGACCACGCTTTTGTCTCTTCCTTTTGCTTATGGCCTGCTCTCCTGGTTTCTGATCTTAGACTCCTTGACCATTCTGACTCACGGCTTGGCCGTGAGAAGTGACTAGCATCACAGTAGCGACACAATGCAAAATGAAAAAAGTGGTAGAATCAAGAACGCTCAGGGAGGTATTTAACTCACTTTTTGATCAAGTAACAGGTACTCTTTACTGTTTGAAATTAGTATTATAATAATCTTTGATAAACATGAGCATTGCAATATTAATTGCTATAGTCCAAAACCTGTGTATAAATGTAGAGAAAACATATTAACAAAAAGGGAGGAATTCCAATGTGGATGTACTATTATGCCCAATATTGGAAATGGGTTAAAAAAATAACTGCTTCAAAAACTGAATGTGTGATTGATCCTTATGGTTTGTTTCCATTACAAGAAAATATAACTTTTACTACCAGGTTTCTCAAAGCTTTCTGCTGGAGGTCCAAGAAAGGGAATCCTTTTTGATCAATTCATTGCCACAGGACCAATCCAAAAAGCAGAGATTATACAAACCCAATTAATAATCATGAGTGATTCGGTCATTACTACTGAGAACCTAATTTATATTAAATTTGAACTTTAGGCATTGAGGAAATATTATATAAGCCAGTACAGTGCACTTGCTTGGTGACAGACATTTGCAATGCGTAAACAGGTACTTCAGTCAGTAGCTGACTATAAGAAATGACCAAGGTCACCGGATCAAAAGCAGTTATGTTCAGGTAGAAATGCTACACGATTCTTTAGTGTTTCTTTAGAGTCATGTGTGGTCTTTTCCATTTTGTGGTTACAGGATCAAATTGGTACAGTGTGTGAATTCATTAAATCTGGTAAGTTTCCACACTATGGTTATAAGTCAACATTAGTTAATAGTTCTGAGGTTAGTTTAATGTTGTTTGTCATGAAGCAATTACGAAGAGCAGAGATAGTGATTTAAACCAGATAAAGCATATTATTTTTACAGAAAATAAAACAGTATACACATGTCAGCCTTCATTTTTAAACTTTGGGTTTCATTTGTTGTTTTGCAAGTACTTAAGTTTTATTAGATATAACCCATTGGAAAACATATAAATTGAAGGACGTTACTACAAGTAAGCAACTGGCTCAGAACATGCTGCTACATCTGGAAGTTTATACAAGTACTTACAATAGAAAAATAGATAGATAGATAGATAGATAGATAGATAGATAGATAGATAGATAGATAGGAGTTTTAGTCTTGATTTGTAGATATTTTTATAGAAGTTGTGAAAATTCCTTTTTGTATGATATAAAGTTAAGGAAGTTACATTCCTATTGGCCATAACATCAAAGTAACAAATTGGTGACACGAATAACATTAATTGACTTATTATAATGGCACAAGTCAAGTGGTGGTTTATGTTAGAGGCGTTGCTCCACCTTAGGATACAAGTCTGCATTCACATTGAGTTTCTGCTGTGAAGATTCTCCTGTATCGGCAGTGGAATGTCATGTGACCGAAAGTATGCTATTTTCATACTTTGTCCACATTCCAACTAGACATATCTGGCCTCTCTCATTGCATTTGCATTGAATGTGGTTGTGCACGTCTAGTCAGCACGTGACCACATGTATGTAAATTATATAATTGCAGTCACAAGCTCCCGGCACCAACACCAGAGACACCTTACCTCACTCAGCCAGCACCAGCAATCCTTACCAGGTCGTATCGATGTCAGGATCGCTGGTGCGTCGCAAAAGTGTAACGGTACCCTTAGTCATGTTAAAAGGCTTGATAAAGGGTCAGATATTGACTTTTTGAATAGCTGTCTCTTGTAGCTGCTATTTGTGAGATAGTGACCTTTGTTCGCTGAGAGAGCTAATTTGCAAACGTATCACCCATGGAGTAATGTCTTGAAGACTCCGTACTCTGCAAGATTCTTTAAGAAGAACATGTATTTCCCTTCTATTTCAATGTATAAATGTCTATCACAGATCTATCAGGAGGGCAATGCATTAAGACTTGATTTTATTACATCAAGATCACATGACATTAAACTACAGATGACTAGGCCACCAGTAAGGAAAAAAGGTGATTATCGGGAAACTACCACACACACTGCTTAGGGTATTTAGCTTAGTAAGGGAAGTCTGGATGGTTGTTCTCAATTCTTCTTTAACATTTCTAGACTAGCAAATTAGTAAAGTTTATTTAATCTACTGTATGTATTATTGGAGATTAAAAGGGTTTTTGGGAATAAAAATATTGATCGCGCATCCTTCTTAAATCAAAAATCAATCCACCCAGAGGCTCCAGACTTATCAACAGAACAAAGAAGCACGGGGTTGGCTGGATCCTTGCTGCCACTTTCTTGTTTATTTAAGTGGGTTCTGCATAGAGATCCACAGAGAATCAAGTTTGAGTTGAATTTCCTGAAATTCGCAGTTTCAGATCAGTGGTTCCCAATAGATCACAGTTTGTACAACAGAGTCGTTTCCTTCTCCAGAGTCACTGGGCAAGTCTCTCTTGCTTATGAAGTGTAAACTCGTATGGTCAGCACGGTTTTCTGTCTCTTTTTCTTCTGTAGAGTATAAGTTGTTATGATCAGCAGAGTCCCTCTCTTTCTTCCTTGCAGAGTGTAAGCTCTTATGGTCAAGAGGGATCTCTCTCTAATCCCCCTTGTGTATTTTCTGAGAAATTACAAGCTTTCCAGTAATGAGGTTTGTACGACTTCATTCACCCAAATCAATCAAATTTTAGTGGAAAATTCTGTGAAGCTGTTGAATTTCAATCTCAAAAGATCGGATCATCTCAAGTCCTATGTTTGGATGATTGGCAGGTGTCCAAGGGCTTAGACCACCACTAACTTACTACTATTGACTTACATATACCGTGATTTCATATCATACTTAATATTTATAATAATTTTATATACAACATTTGCCTTAAGAATGTATTCTAAGCCCCACAGCTGAAAAAATTAAAACTATATGATATGCTCCAATGAAGGGATGGACTTAATCTCAGCAGGGCATTGATCTCTAGAGTTTACCACTTACCACGGCAAGCCAGGCTCCTAGCCAAAAAAAATCCCCACAGTATAACTAAGTGACCCAAAGCAAAACAGAACTTTTATTACAACAACTTATCATAAAATAACCTTTTATTGGATGATTCTAACAAATATGGAAAGGAGTATATCATTTTCTTGACTTTACAAGAAGTTTTCCTTGTTAATAGTTTGCAGATTCACAAGGATTTCAGTATTTCAGTTTGTTTTCTAAGATAAGATGGAGCACAGATGACTTCTCTTACCAATGATTTCTGTCTTTATTTGGCTGTGAGTAACGGTGGCACAAAGCCCTTTTGGGAATTCCAGGAGTCAATAAGAGTTAATGGTGTGATTGTTCGATACGAAGAATATTAGCACCTTGTTGAAAACCGAACATGATCTCAATATTCAATCATAGCACATTACAGAATAATGATCTATTCTATTATTTCTAAACACTGTTTTTCAGTGATTCCTTTGTATCCTCATTCATACTGCACCCACACACACAAATGATACACCATTTGAAAGGTAACCGCCCCTTCAGTAAGGAAATCACCAAACAAACCACACATCCACAATTTGATCACAAAATACAGTTTAAACATTAATTTTCATAAACCTGCAGTAAGGAAACATGACCTGCAGGTGGCACCACAGTACCCCAAAGCACACTACCAACACATTTGTAAACACGCACTGCTTTTTCACTGATTATTTCGCCCCACGCTACTGTTTGCAACTTAGTAAGGACCTTACCGCTCCCTCTATATAATGTACTAAGGAGTGAGCATGAACTGTATTCATACACCATTGTACCTATGGATTTGCCTCTTCAGAGGCCAGCTCCAGCTACACTCAGGAGTTATGGACTGTAAGCTGGTCTCTCTCTTCCAAGACTTTCATTTAAGCGGGTGTTGTGGCTCCCATGTCTGCCTTACTGCATTTCTTATGCTTACCATAGACATAAATGAACAAGTTTCTCATGTGTTCAATGTTTATAACTTATGCTCTGTTTATCTTAGACTCATGGATGAGCTAAATTTAAGAAGGAGGTAGTATAGCACCTTAGAAAGATACGCGTCACAAATATATGTGAACTCTGATACTGCAAAAACCAGCTCTTCAGCCATTTTTAGAGACGAATATGTTATTAGTGTAAGGGCTATTGTTAAGTTTGGGGGCAACAGCCCCCATAGGAGAACACCTAAGCTCAGGAGAAGCAACCCTACATTCCTGGGTTTAAGTGATATCATTAATGACATCATGTTTTCCCCAGTACCGGAAGTCCGCTGCCTTGGAGTAACCTTTGACTCTGCCCTGTCCTTCAAACCGCACATCCAAGCTCTTTCTACCTCCTGTCGCCTCCAGCTCAAAAACATTTCCAGAATCCGTCCTTTCCTTCACCCTCAATCTACTAAAATTCTTGTGCATGCCCTCATCATCTCCTGCCTCGACTACTGCAACATCCTTTTATGTGGTCTCCCTGCTAACACCCTCGCACCTCTCCAGTCCATCCTTAACTCTGCTGCCTGACTAATTCATCTTTCTCCTCGCTACTCCTCCGCTTCTTCCCTCTGCAAATCTTTTCACTGGTTCCCATTCCCTCAGCGTATCCAGTTCAAATTACTAATACTGACCTACAAGGCCATCTATAACCTGTCTCTCCCATATGTCTCTGAACTAATCTCCCCATACCTTTTCTCACGTAATCTCCGGTCCTCCCGAGACCTCCTTCTCTCCTCCACACTTATTCGCTCCTCACCCAACCGCCTCTAAGACTTCTCCCGAATAGCCCCTATCCTCTGGAATTCTTTGCCCCAACATGTCCAACTGTCAACCACATTTGGATCCATCAGATGGAACCTGAAAACCGACCTGTTCAAGAAAGCCTACAGCCTGCAATGACCCCACTACCTCCTCACCACTACCGGAGATATCACCTCAACCAACACCAGAACTGCTGCAACCCACCAACCTACTGTCTCCTTCCCCACCATCCTGTAGCATGTAAGCCCTAAAGGGCAGGGTCCTCTCCCCTCTGTATCAGTCTGTCATTGTTAGTTTGTTTACTGTAAGTGACATCTGAAATTTGTATGTAACCCCTTCTCATGTAGAGCACCATGGAATCAATGATACCATATGAATAAATAATAATAATAATAATAATAAAGTGGTGCTGGAGATCAAGGAGGCTAACCAGTACCTTTTCTGTAGTCTCTGTCGAGGCTACTGAGAAATCTCTGCAGTCGCACGGGATATAGTATCCTGCCTGTTTCAAAAACAGCCAAACTACCAGACGACGTCACTTAAGGATCAGAGGAGATATATCTTGACATGATCCTTAGTTGCCAGAGGTGGGAAGAGAGCTGAGGCACTTTCCTGTAAAGCCTTTGGTGCCATGCATGCCAAGGTCCAGGCTGAGTGAAGTTTTAGCACATATGGTGTTATATGCAGTTGAGTGAGGAGAGCTGCTACACATTGCCAGAAAAGAGCTGGATTCCTTACATCATGAGGGGCTGTTGGCTCAATGTACTGAATAAATGTTGAGAGCTGTGATCATCATCATCAACAACTGCTCAGGGAAAAGTGAGTTTTTCTTCCTGTTGCACCAGAGGGCTGGACATTGTTTATCGATATGAGCTGATCCTTCTTCCCTTCCTCAACTTTTCTCTTAATATTCTGCTGAGGAAGGCCTGCCGGCTGATGAAGCCTCCATGACGGTTGGCCGTCATTATAACCTGGCTCCGTGGAGACCGACCTAGACATAACCATGTGTTTGGACACCGATTTCAATTGCAGACATCCAGGAAGGGATTATAAGAAGCCAGAGGAAATTGTAGGGCAAGTAAAACAACCTTCCATTTTCAATTATCCTGGGCAAACCACAATAGGGAAACAATTTTCTGTTTTTCTGTACGATGTTGTGTGGGAAAATAATTATTTGCAATCTGGTATCAAAATAATATTAATACCCTATACAAATATAAATAAATAAGGCAGAATATAAAGTAAATCTAGAGGTAACTCACATTGTTAATAATCATGATAAAGAATTCTCATTTGTGAATACTTAAGGTCTAATAATTCTGAGTTGCTATAAATATCGGTAACATTATATTACGGGATAATTTCTGAATTTATAGATATTGTTTCTTCACTTCTTGGAAAATCTTAAGCAGTACCATAAAACTTTGCAGAAAATATATTTTTGCATAATTGGCTACTAGTCTAACAGTTGGAAACAGTTTCATTTTATTTGGCACATTATGTTGTGTATAATTTATTTGTCTACATTTCTCAAAGTTAATGTTTGAGAATACAGTAAAATTCCACCACTCTGGCCTCTCTGGGATCGGCATGATACTTAACCTTTCACTTAAAGGGGGGAGAACTCCATTGCAAAATCATCCAAAAAATGAGGTCCACCCTCTGTTACAGGCAAAAATTCAACAATTAGACACAATCTTTACCCCATTATAATCTCATGATTAGAACATATTCTATATATTTTCAATGCTCCCACATTCAGATCATTGTGCTACACAGTTTGTCTAGTTATCTAGATACAGAGCAAGCTGGTTTATCATCAGAGTCCTAACTCGAAGTTCAAATCAAATCAATCAAATCAAATCAAATTTATTATCGCCAAGTACATATTACATATATACAAGGAATTCTTTGTGGCAAAGAGGCAACATAATATATAACAACAGATACAACAAGTAACATCTAACAAGACAGATACAGTATATAGTCTACACATGACGATTTAATTGTTGAACAGAGAGTGGATAGAAGCTGTTCATATGGCGGTTGGTACTGCATTTGGGGACTCTGAAGCGACGTCCTGAAGGGAGTAGTTGGAATGAGGAGTGTCCCGGGTGAGAGGGATCGGATGAAATTTTCAATGCGTGGGATCGAATACTCTTATCATAAAGATCCTGGATTTTAGGCAGGGGGGAGCCTATAATTCTCTCTGCTGTTCTGAAAGTCCTTTGTAAGCGGAGTTTGTCATGCGCAGTGGCTCCCCCATACCAGACTATCAGAGAGGAACAAATCACAGATCTGATGACAGCATTAAAGAATAAAATCAGCAGATTCTTAGACAAACCATATCTTTTCAGCTGACGCAGGAAGAACATCCTCTGTTGTGCTTTTCTTATAACAGCATCCACGTTTTTCCCCCATTTAAGATCATGAGAGATGATAACACCAAGGAATTTGGTCTCTGTGACCCTAAGAACCACTTCGTCATGGATGTAGATTGGAAGTATCTCATGTTGATCTTTCCTAAAATCCACAACCATCTCAGCAGTTTTTTTAGTGTTGAGTACAAGATTATTGGCTTTACACCAGTCACATATTCTTTCCACCTCACTCCGATACAAGTCTTCAGCATTTCCCCTGATGAGACCAATCAGTGTCATATCATCGGCAAATTTCAAGATTTTTACTGAGTCTGCTGAAGAGATGCAATCATTCGTATAGAGAGAAAATAGTAACGGGGACAAAACACATCCCTGAGGTGCCCCGATGTTTGTGACCAAGGTGTCCGAAGTGAATGGTCCAACTTTTACACTCTGTATCCTGGCTGTCAGGAAGTTATAAATCCACAAGCATAAGTTGAGAGGGACTCCAAGAGCTACCATTTTCTTATGAAGTAAATTCGGATCAATGGTATTGAACGCTGAGCTAAAGTCCATGAAAAGAATCCGGACATATGAGTGCCGTTCATCTGTACGATCCAAAATGTACTTCAGTGCCAGATTGACAGTGTCGTTTGCCGAACGATTCTCCTTATAGGCAAACTGAAGCGGGTCCCATAGCTTCTGCGTGAATTTTATCAGGTGGGACATCATAATTCTTTCGAAGACTTTCATAGCTACAGATGTGAGTGCTACTGGTCTATAGTCGTTCAACTCAGAGGATCCCACTTTCTTGGGGACAGGGATAATTGTGGAATTTTTCCAACACTGAGGTACAACGCACTCTTTCAGTGACACATTGTATATATTTGTCAGTATAGGGGCAAGCTGGGTAGCACATACTTTCAGACACATTGGAGATACACCATCAGGGCCAGGTGCCTTTTTGACCTTAAGTCCCTTCAGGATGCGTATCACCTCTGCCTCGGAGATCACTACTTGGGTGTTGCACAATGAATGATCTTTATATGAACAGACTGAGGAGCTTAGAGATGAATAGCCACTGTGTGTAGAGCTTGCCTCAAATCTGCAGTAGAATTCATTTAACTCTGCTGCCAGACTTCTGCTGGGGTTCACTATAGTGGGGTGGCTTTTATAATTGGTGACCTCTCTTAATCCTCTCCATGCAGATCTAGTATCTTTTGATGAGAACCTTTCCTCCAGAATCTTTGCATACTCGTGTTTGGCTAACTTGATCTCTTTAGATAGCGAGTTCCTAAGTTTCTTGAATTCAGTAATATCGCCTGCTTTATAAGCCTCCTCTTTTCTCTTACGGATCAACCTGACTTTATTTGTAAACCACGGCTTGTTGTTTCCCCGAAAGTGGACAGATTTGGATGGAATAAACGTGTCTTCACAAAAACGGATATATGAGGACACTGCATCAACCCATTCATCCAGACCCGAGCATGTTTCCTGGAATACCTCCCAGTCCGTGCATTCAAAGCATGCTTGCAGTTGCAATTTTGCCTCCTCTGACCATGTCTTCTTTGTATAAACTGTAGGTTTGGATGTTTTCAACCTTTGCCTGTAGGCTGGAATTAAATGAATTAGACAATGATCTGAAAAGCCCACTGCTGCTCTCCTCACTGCCCTGTAGGCCCCTTTTAAGACAGTATAACAGTGATCAAGCGTATTGTTCTCTCTCGTGAAGCAGTTTATATGTTGAGTAAATTTGGGGAGATCCAGGTTGAGTTTTCCTTTGTTAAAGTCCCCCATTACGATCACAAATGCTTCAGGAGATCCTTTCTCCCATTCTGATATTTTGCAAGCTAATTCACCAATAGCAGCTTTAACAGATGCTTGAGGGGGAATATATACTGCAACCAGAACCATAGATGAAAACTCTCTTGGAGCGTAAAATGGTCTACAATTGAGTGCAAGGTACTCTAGATCTGGAGAGCAACCTTTTCCCAGTATGTTAACATCACAGCACCAGCTAGTGTTGATGTAGAGACATACCCCACCCCCCCTTTGTTTACCTGAAGCTACACAATCACGGTCAGCTCTGTAGATAACAAAACCAGGTAGATCCAGACTACAATCAGGGATGGTGTCATTCAACCAGGTCTCAGTAAAACAAAGAGCAGCTGAATTGGCCATATCAGATCTCTTGTTACAAAGTAAGTTCAGATCCTCCATTTTGTTAGATAAGTTCCTGTAAACTAATGCAAAATCTGTAACAAGTCTCCCCATACACCATTTTCAATTTATAATAATGATCCTCTCATATGAGATAGAAGGACAGTTTGACTCATCATTGGACTTAAGCCCCCGTCACACACAGCGAGATCGCTAGCGAGATCGCTACTGAGTCACAAGTTTTGTGACGCAACAGCGACCTTACAAGCGATCTCGCTACGTGTGACATGTAGCGGCGACCAGGCCCCCGCTGTGAGATCGCTGGTCATTTCAGAATAGTCTGGACTTTTTTGGTCGTTGAGGCCCCGCTGGGTAGAATGCATCGTTCTGTTTGACACCGAACTAACGACCTTGCTAGCGACTTGAAACGAGAAACATAGGAGTGTTTAAGCGGTGCCTTTTCCGCGCACCTCAGCTCCGATTGGTGGTCGCTACTGCGTTGTGATTGGCGTCCTTGCCCTTAAAGAATGTAACACAGTGGTGCTTTTCTTCTTTGTTCCTGACCCTGTGAAGAAGGCAGCATAGCAGCGTTTGTGTTCTTTGTCCCTTCTTGCTGGTCACACATCGAATTAGCGTTCTCTGGCTGCGATTGCACACTGCTATATCTATTCATCAACGGATCTCCTGATCTCAGTAGGTACCATTTGGGGTCTCAACAGCTTTTCCATTTTCACAGCTTTATAGAACATTTACCAATTATCTGCTCTCATTGATCTTGTCAGAGGTTGTCAGAGGAAGGGTGTGGTTTCTTTGTGCGAATGTTTAATGCCTGGTCAGCCATTTTAGGTGGTCTTGTGTGCACGCACCCAACCCCTAACAAAACAACTATTGTACCTTTTTTTTCAGTTTGCACCTTCTCAGGGGTGGATTAAGGGTAGCCAGGGCCCGGGGCAGTTCAGACTCTGTGGGCCCCCCTCGTCACGTGACGGGGGTCACGAATCGTAGAGCCACACTCTACATAGAGAATAATGGAGCCTCCAGCACCGACCTCCACCCGCAGAGCCGCACTCCACATAGAGAATAATGGAGCCTCCAGCACCGACCTCCACCCGCAGAGCCCCACTCCACATATAGAATAATGGAGCCTCCAGTACCGACCTCCACCCGCAGAGCCGCACTCCACATAGAGAATAATGGAGCCTCCAGCACCGACCTCCACCCGCAGAGCCACACTCCACATAGAGAATAATGGAGCCTCCAGCACCGACCTCCACCCGCAGAGCCACACTCCACATAGAGAATAATGGAGCCTCCAGCACTGACCTCCACCCGCAGAGCCACACTCCACATAGAGAATAATGGAGCCTCCAGCACCGACCTCCACCCGCAGAGCCCCACTCCACATAGAGAATAATGGAGCCTCCAGCACCGACCTCCACCCGCAGAGCCCCACTCCACATAGAGAATAATGGAGCCTCCAGCACCGACCTCCACCCGCAGAGCCGCACTCCAAATAGAGAATAATGGAGCCTCCAGCACCGACCTCCACCCGCAGAGCCGCACTCCACATAGAGAATAATGGAGCCTCCAGCACCGACCTCCACCCGCAGAGCCGCACTCCACATAGAGAATAATGGAGCCTCCGGCACCGACCTCCACCCGCAGAGCCGCACTCCACATAGAGAATAATGGAGCCTCCAGCACCGACCTCCACCCGCAGAGCCGCACTCCACATAGAGAATAATGGAGCCTCCAGCACCGACCTCCACCCGCAGAGCTGCACTCCACAAAGAGAATAATGGAGCCTCCAGCACCGACCTCCACCCGCAGAGCCACACTCCACATAGAGAATAATGGGGCCTCCAGCACCGACCTCCACCCGCAGACCCGCACTCCACATAGAGAATAATGGAGCCTCCAGCACCGACCTCCACCCGCAGAGCCGCACTCCACATAGAGAATAATGGAGCCTCCAGCACCGACCTCCACCCGCAGAGCCACACTCCACACAGAGAATAATGGAGCCTCCAGCACTGACCTCCACCCGCAGAGCCACACTCCACATAGAGAATAATGGGGCCTCCAGCACTGACCTCCACCCGCAGAGCCACACTCCACATAGAGAATAATGGGGCCTCCGGCACCGACCTCCACCCGCAGAGCCACACTCCACATAGAGAATAATGGGGCCTCCAGCACCGACCTCCACCCGCAGACCCGCACTCCACATAGAGAATAATGGAGCCTCCAGCACCGACCTCCACCCGCAGAGCCGCACTCCACATAGAGAATAATGGAGCCTCCAGCACCGACCTCCACCCGCAGAGCCACACTCCACACAGAGAATAATGGAGCCTCCAGCACCGACCTCCACCCGCAGAGCCACACTCCACATAGAGAATAATGGGGCCTCCGGCACCGACCTCCACCCGCAGAGCCGCACTCCACATAGAGAATAATGGAGCCTCCAGCACCGACCTCCACCCGCAGAGCCATACTCCACATAGAGAATAATGGGGCCTCCAGCACCGACCTCCACCCGCAGAGCCGCACTCCACATAGAGAATAATGAAGCCTCCAGCACCGACCTCCACCCACAGAGCCACACTCCACATAGAGAATAATGGGGCCTCCGGCACCGACCTCCACCCGCAGAGCCACACTCCACATAGAGAATAATGGAGCCTCCAGCACCGACCTCCAACCGCAGAGCCGCACTCCACACAGAGAATAATGGAGCCTCCAGCACCGTCCTCCACCCGCAGAGCCGCACTCCACATAGAGAATAATGGGGCCTCCAGCACCGACCTCCACCCGCAGAGCCGCACTCCACATAGAGAATAATGGAGCCTCCAGCACCGGCCTCCACCCGCAGAGCCGCACTCCACATAGAGAATAATGGAGCCTCCAGCACCGACCTCCACCCGCAGAGCCGCACACCACATAGAGAATAATGGAGCCTCCAGCACCGACCTCCACCCGCAGAGCCGCACTCCACATAGACAATAATGGGGCCTCCAGCGCCTACCTCCACCCGCAGAGCCGCACTCCACATACATGGCTGCTCTCAGTGCTCTGTGCTGTGCGCACAGGACCTGTGATGAGGTCACAGGAGGGGAGGAGACAGGGGTCACATGATCGGGGGCCCTAACACCTTACCTCCTGTGATCTCATCACAAGCCTTTGCACGCTTCCAGCAGCATCAGCGTTCACGCTACTTGTAGATGCTGCTGGTAGCAGAGCACATAATGCCGCCCCCACGGTCACTCACTTTTAGGTGGGGAGAAGATGGAGTGCCATTGCAGCAGCCAGCAGGAATGTGGTGGGGGCCCCCTTAGAAGCTCTTGTGGTGGGGGCCCCGGGGCTGAAGCCCCGCCTGCCCTGCCTATAATCCGGCCCTGTGCGGTGGCGGATTATAATGGGGCAATTTACTGGCCTGGGCTGTGGGGCCCTTAACCCCACTGGGCCCGGGGCAACTGCCCAAATTGACCTCATTATAATCCGCCACTGCGTGACCTTCTTGCTGGTCACAGATCTTAGCGTTCTCCGGCTGCGATTCCACACTGAGATTTCTATTCATCAACAGTTCTCCTGATCACAGTAGGTATCATTTGTGGTCTCAACTGTGTTTCCATTTTCACAACTTTATTGAACAGTTACCAGTTATCTGCTTTCATAGCTCTTTTTGGAGGGAGGGTGTGGTTTCTTTGTCTGTGCATATCTTTAATACCTGGTCAGTGGTCAGCCATTTTAGGTGGTCTTGTGTGCACATACCCAACCCCCAACAAAACAACTAATGTATTTGTTTTTGTTTCAGGTTGCACCATCATGAATAATGCAGTGTGCTGTTGTGGTTGCTGCATTACTTGTTGAGGAACATCGGCGTCAAGAAGAATCTTGGATGCAGGAGAGGCATTCCAAATGAAAGCGTCGCATGTGGACAAGAGAATGGCTGCAGAGGAGGTCCGAATTGTCCCACATGCAGTTGGTGAAAGAGCTTCAGGAAAAAAATCTGCATGATTTCCACAATTATCTGCGGATGTCTGAGGAATCATTCACATTTTTACTGGACAAAATTACCCCACTTATCGATCGCAAGGATACAGTGATGCGTGCTGCCATCCCAGCAGATGAGAGATTGGCAGTCATGCTACGTTTCCTGGCCACCAGACACTCCTTGCAAGATTTGCATTTTTCTTCCGCCATTTCAAGGCCAGTGCTGAGTGTTCTTATTCCGGAAACGTGTAAGGTGATTTTTAGTTGTCTTCGGAGCCACATGGAGTTTCCCACCATGGAGGCGGAATGGAGCAAGATCGCCAACGATTTTGATCAGCTGTGGCAGTTCCCAAACTGTGGTGGGGCTTTGGACGGTAAATATGTCCGTATAACTCAATCACCTAACAGCGGATCATATTTCTTCAACTACAAGGGCTATTTCAGCATCATACTGATGGCCCTTGTAAATGCCAACTACGAGTTCATTTATGTTGATGTTGGAATGAATGGAAGGGTTTCCGATTGTCATGCCCCCTGCCTGCCATACCTACCAGCGCGGTCCCGCTGATCTTCTGCGTGCCTCCCGGTGCGCTCCTGCGTCCCCGCTCCAGACATCCGGGCTCCCCGTCATCGTTCCTGCGCGCCTGTGCCTGTCTACCCCCTTGGCGCTCGGACCTCTGGGAGCAGTGACGCAGTGGCTCCGTCCCCAACATGGCGGTGCCCACCAGCTATTTTAGCAAGGCGTCTTGTCAGGTAAGACACCTGATTATCTTCTGCGGTGACGCTGTTCCTGCTCTAGCGTTTCCGCCACCCTGAGGTCCCTGTATCCTCTGTGCTATCCTTCCGTCCTGTCTGCGCTGCCTCTGGTAGCTTCTCTGCTCCGTGTCCTCCTGCCTTGCCCGGTGTCTCTGCCTTGTCCTTTGTGCCTCTCTGGTCCATTACCCTCTGCTATCTGTCCGGCCGCTCTGTGTGTTGTCCGTACCATGCTCACCTTCCTCTCTCGCCCGCAGTCACCAGCCTCCTTCTGCCTCTAGTGCCCCCGGTCCTGCTTGCCTCTATTTTCCTTAGTTCCTACAGTCCCTCCGTACATCTGGGCTCTGTATCTCCTCGCCACTGACTCTCTTATTCCTAGCCCTGGTCGTCCCTTTGGCTCCGGCTGTTACGGTTCCATCCCTCGTGGGCCTGCTCCTAACGCTCCCTGTATAGGGGGTGGTTCCACCTGGTCAGCTCGCCCCCGAGGGCTCTGGAGCTGTGACCCAGAGGGTCCACTTCCAGGTTCCTCCATTTTTTCCCACACCATAACACCGATGATGGGGTTTTGGAGAATACTTCACCTGCCTTCCAACTCAAACACAAGAGGAAACCTGAACTTCGTTTTTATTCGATTTAAGGCCTTCCAGCTTCATCCCAATCTTATAAAGCCTTTCCCTCAAAAACCTCTCACACCGGAAAAGAGAATTTATAATTACCGTTTATCAAGGGCACGTCGTGTTGTGGAGAATGCCTTTGGAATAATGTCAAATCGCTTTCGGGTTTTGCACACACCCATTAACCTCATATTGACTCTGTAGTTTTAACCTGTTGTGTGCTTCACAATTTCCTTCACCGCTGGGATTCAATTTCATACTGTTCTCCTGGCTTTGTGGACTCTGTGAACCAGAGCGGAAAAGTTCAGCTCAGCGAATGGCGGGCAAACGAATATACAATTGCTGGCCTTCAGCCTTTGGGACCCGGAAGAAACACACAGGATGCAAAGACCTGCAGAGACAATTACTGTGCTTATTTTAATGGTCCCGGTGCTGTTAATTGGCAGCACCAGAACTTATAGTGCACTACTACTGATATAGTTAACAGTACTTTCATTTTTGTACATACTTGGATAATATTATGTGTTTTTTGCTTATTGATAATTATGTTTGTCTTCAGTATTTTTACAGTTTTCTAATGCTTTGGCTAATAAACTTGTTTTTTTTCAATAGCAAAACCTTGGTTTCTCATTGTTTCTTTTTATAAGGACACTTACTTATTAATATTATAACCATTGGCATAGACTTGGTACTGGAATCTGTGGTGCTTTCTGTGTCGCCCCAGGCCAAGTGTATAGATTATGAAGATTAGGGGTCCTAGAAGAGAGCCTTGGGGGACTCCAACAGAGAGAGAGGGTGGGAGTGGGACGCCCTGAATGTGCTTTGATTCAGGGCTGTCTCAGTGGAGTGATGGGGTTGGAAACCATATTGTACATTGTCAAAGAGCATGTTAGATGAGAGATGGGAGGAAAGTTCAGCGTGGACGTGTTGCTCTTAATACTGATAAATACATATAAACATACATATTCCTATACAAACACATCTACACACATATATAGAAACACACATATATACACAGACCCACATATACACATTCAAACTTTGACATACATGTATGAATACATATATAGTTTATTTTATGACCTCAGAAGATTAATAGAAAAAGCATCAATTTCAGGACACAATTGTGTCGCAGTAATGAAGGTGAGTCTTTAGTGAACGCATTAAAAATAAAATGCAAAGAGAGGCGCAATGAGTGTACCTGTGTGTAAATTAATTCCATAACTGAATCGACAGGGTGCTCACCTTACAGGGTTGTGCAACCCTTGCACAACCACGGTGTGAACGTGAATGATAGTTGGGGAGCGTGGCTGTCAGCAACCTCCGCTCTCCTGGTCAGTCCATCTCTCACCGGCTTCTGGATTTGAAGTTGAGACCGATCCCAGCCGTAAGCGAACACCAAGGATCCCGGAGCTTCCCAGCACCGCCCAGCAAATGCAGGTTCTCCCACAAGCAACTGCCCTCCAAGCTGCTCCTGCTGCTGATCCTCAGAGAGGAAAATTCAGTGTGAAGCAACAACGAAAAAGCGGTCTATAGGAGCGCTAAAGGAGAGGCAGAAACCAGAAAAAGGGTAAAAAACTCAGCTTTAATTATTCCTCCAATACCCACTATTAGCGTTCTCTAATAGCCGCCACCCGCCAATAACACAGGGCGGACCTTATGCGTCGTGGGCGTGTTTTAGAACGCTGTTGCGGCCTAGTCAGTGTAGAGAGGCATTAAAATGGCGGCCAGGCATCGTGCATCACCGTGGGGGGAGGCAGAGGTGCGTTACGTCATTGAAGATATGCATGCCCGGGACTATGAATGTACAGAACTATATGATCACCCGGTTCTGCACAAGCAAGCTGTGCTGCGCAGGATAAAGCGTGGCCTGGCAACACGGTTTGGGATTCACCGCTCTACCACCCAGATATGCAAAAAATTGGCAGATCTGCGGTACAGATCGCGTGAATGCCTTGCAAGCATACTCTCACAGAGCGCATCCCATCGTGGTGAGTGTTGTTATACCGCTCCCCCCACCCTGGACAATGTATTAATAAATAATTAACAAAAGGGAATAATGTAAAAAAAAAAAAACCTAAGAAATAATAAGAAAAAAAATTGAAAAAAAAATGAAAAGCTCCCTAAGAAGAGTATATTTTGAAAAAAAAAAATGAAAAACATATTTAGTATTGGCCCATTCGTAGCTTCCGTTCGTAGATTATATATGGAGCATTATTTTGGGCACATCATACACTGAAGCATCATCCATGCAGCTCACCATATACCCTAGCATTATAAATGGCCCAGATTATATATGGAGCATAATTTTGGGCACATCATACACTGGAGCATCATCCAGGGAGCCCATCATATATCCTAGCATTATAAATGGCCCAGATTATATATGGAGCATAATTTTGGGCACATCATACACTGGAGCATCATCCAGGGAGCCCATCATATATCCTAGCATTATAAAGGGGCCAGATTATATATGGAGCATAATTTGGGCACATCATACACTAGAGCATCATCCATGGAGCCCATCATTTACCGAGGCATTATAAATGGGCCAGATTATATATGGAGCATTATTTGGGCACATCATACACTGAAGCATCATCCATGGAGCCCATCATATACCGTAGCATTAGAAATGGGCCAGATTATATATGGAGCATTATTTGGACCCAAAACACACTGGAGCATCATCCAGGGAGCCTCATCATATACTGTAGCGTTATAGATGAGCCAGATTATAGATGGAACATTATTTGGGCAAGTCATACACTGGAGCATCATCCATGGGGACCATAATATGCTGTAGCATTATAAATGGGCAAGATTATATATGGAGCACTTATTTGGGCACATCATACACTGAAGCATCTTCCATGAAGCCCATCATATACCGTAACATTATAAATTGGCCACATTATATATGGAGCATAATTTGGGAACATCATACGCTGAAGCATCATCCATGGAGCCCTTCATATACTGTAGCATTATAAATGGGCCAGATTATATATGGAGCATAATTTGGGCACATCACACACTGGAGCATCATCCATGGAGCCCATCATATACCCTAGCATTATAAATGGGCCAGATTATAGATGGAGCATTATTTGGGCCCATAACACACTGGAGCATCATCCAGGGAGCCCATCATATACCGTAGCATTATAGATGGGCCAGATTATAGATGGAGCATTATTTGGGCACATCATAAACTGGAGCATCATCCATGGGGACCATAATATACTGTAGTATTATAAATGGGCAAGATTATATATGGAGCATAATACTGTATGGAGTAATAGACTGTTCTTTTTTTGAGCTATTGTAGAATTTAAAATAGATATCAGTCATGTCATGTAATTAAACTTTAGATTAATCTTAATGGGGTATTCTTTCCTCCTGCACCTGCAGACCCGGAACAACAGGAGGAGGAGTCAGACGATGAGCCCGAGCAACAGCAGGACTCGACTTCCGACCACCAGCCCGAGGATGCAAGAGGATCAGGGTGGTCCGCCAGCCCATCCCCACCCGAATTGATGGCAGGCGCATCCAGTGTTGATAATCAGGAAGCACTAAACCGTAAGTGTGAAATAACAAACACGTACCTGTTAATTTAATCCTTGGATTGAATTAAAGATTTAACTAGCCCTTTTCTTTAAAGAAACACCTACTAATCAAGACCTTGTTGCTTCACTGGGGAGAGCAATTGAAGCGTTGGAACAACACAGAACCCCCCTGCTCCGCTCCTTGGCTGCCCAAGAACAGGGCGGTAGCCACTAATTTTTTTTCTTGTTTGTTTGTCTTTTGTTTACATGTATGGACACTGTTCAGCCCTGTTATTATCGTAGACCTTGGAATTTTTTGCGAACAAGACCTTCATCCACCTTCTCGGCCGAATTATGCCGCTTGAAGAGGGCAATCATCTTTTCGTATGCCTCCCGTTTTTAAATGCGATTACTGTAATCGTCTGATTAATTTGCCAAAGGCATGGCAGAGACCGATACAGTTCGATGAGTTCACGAATAAACTCCACTGTATTGTAAGACATCTGAAATAAAGAATAGCATATAGTGAGCATGCATGGAAAATGGGAAAAAAACAAATAAGAAACTTTAAAGCGCAGTACTGTAGTCGTGAAAACGTGAGTGTGCGCACACAAGTCCACCTAAAATGGCTGCCCATCCACAGATAGAAAAAAATCCACGCCCTCAAGACCTACGAAAGCAGAGAACTTGCAGTGGTTCGATAAAATTTATAAAATGGAAATACATTAGAGACCATAAACGGTACTTTTAGAACCCCCCCCCCAAAAAAAAAATTGGAAGCGCACAACTTTGCGGCATAACATGTGCTTTCATGGGTGTGTGAACACAAGGCCACCTGAAATGGCTGCCCATGCAAAAGCATATGGGCACAGATAGATGCCACACCCTCCCTCCCTCACAAAGGATCACTTCTGTTAACTGGATGTTGTTCTTTAAATTACAGCTCATTTGAGACCCCAAATATACCTACCGTGCACAAAGTATAGTTGTCCATATAATAAACGTGGAAAATAATGGAATTCTGTTTGGAGTCGCAGCCGGAGAACGTTACTGCGATCTTGCAGGAACAAAGCTGGCAGGAACAAAGAATGCTACTATGATCTGTAATACGCTGGCAGGAACAAAGTACAGAAGCACTGCGAGGTTGCCTTTTCATGGGGTCAGGCAAAGAACAAAAGTTCCGCCAATCAGAACGCAGTAGTGACCACCAATCGGAGATTAGGGGGCGCGGAAAAGGCACCGCTAACCCATGCATGGGTGCCTGCAACGTCACAGAGTACCGCCCTCATCGTGTACTGCATCGTCAGTACAAAAGTAGTGTGACAGGGTTTCAACAACCGCCGACATCGTTACAAAGGTCGCTATGGGTCGCCATATCGTTGCTGCGTCATTGGGAAGATCGGTCAGTTTGACATCTCACCAGCGATCACACAGTGATGCAACAACGATCCTTATCTGGTCGTATTGTTAGAAAAACTGAAATATCACATAGTCATAAGTATTCAGACCCTTTGCTCAGTATTGAGTAGAAGCACCCTTTTGAGCTAATACAGCCATGAGTCTTTTAGGGAATGATACAAGTTTTTTCACACCTTTGGGGATCCTCTGCCATTTTTCCTTGCAGATCCTGTCCAGTTCCGTCAGGTTGGATGGTGAACGTTGGTGGAGAGCCATTTTCAGGTCTCTCCAGAGAAGCTCAAGGGGTTTGAATACTTTCCGTACCCACTGCAAATCTCAGGCTGCCTTAACTCCTATTAGAAGGAGCATGACAAGATTGCTACTAGTAGTACTCAATTTGTTGAATAACTGGGCATTTGCCTATCTGTCCTGAAAGTGAGAAAATCCCTAATATTGATGTATTATACTAGACTTAGACTAATTTACAGCAGGGATCTCATATTATACATCTACATGCCAGTTGCAGCCAATCACTGGCTATGTACGTGGGTACATTTATAGTACGAGATGGCTGAGAACAGTGATTGGCTGCAGAGGACACTAGGAAGTACAAGATGTTATTATTTTAGCAAACTAATCAAAAACTAGAACAACTGTATTGGGGCATCTTGGGATTTAAGTAGTAACTCTTGGCTATTTTGTATTTTATTTTATGCCAGCTCCTTCTGTTAGGAATTTAAAGAGAACTCTGAGCAACCCCTTTAAGATTCTGTAAAATAAATATTTGGAAAAGTGTAATAAATTATTTTATACTGATCCTATGTTAGAAATGTGGATTTTTTTATTCATTACTTGTACCGTAGATACCAAGCCATTAGGCACATCCACTGCCACTGTAAGCCCAGTTTTAAACTATTTATAAATATTAAGTAAAATGATTTTCTTTATTTGGCTCACATTTTACATTTTCTTTTCATATATTATTATTATACTAGCACATAGGTCGCCGGGGGTGCAGGCAATTTCAGAAAAAGCAAGCTGGTCAAATGTAAATGTATTTCATAAGCTGATGAACACAGACAGGTATTTATATATGTAGATTAGTAATACAATAAATTATTTTGATAAGTAGAGGCCAAAAAATGTTTTCTGGTTGAGGTGCCACCTGCAGGTCATTGTGTCTTTCTGTAGGTTCATGAAAATGAATGTTTAACCTGTATTTAGTGATAAAATCGTGAATGTGTGATTTGTTTGGCTGTTTTCTTGCTGAAGGGAGCAAGTTTACCTTTCAAATGGTGTATCGTGTGTGAAATGTTTCCTGGATTTCTGTGGAGCAGACAAGCAGATGGTCCATCCAATCTCTGGCACCGAACAGGGTGCCCCCCCATAAACCACCACACTCTACTCCTGAAATACTCTGTGCTGCTGTCACCCTGCTCCTTCCATAATATGTCTCTCTCTGTGACCCCCCCATAGACCAGCAAACTGCTCTCCTGAAATACTCTGTGCTGCTGTCAATCTGCTCCTTCCTGCATATATCTTTCAGAATCCTTGCTGCCTGCCATCCTCAGTGACTGTCTACTTGTCATTATAACTTTGCAGTCACCAACAAAATGGCTTCTCACTGTTCCTAAATGTCATCCTTTCTTATCCCTTAGCAAACACCCAGGAGGGGAGGAGAGAAGTGACATCACACCACTGTCAGCAGAGTCAACCCATATTTACTGGAGGGCAGTAATATGAGCTAGTTGTACACTAGGTTTTTGTAAAATTTCAGTAGCTGCTCCCCCTAGTGTTTAAAAGTGGAAATACCAAATCTTTTAAAATCATTTTTCATATTTTACTAAATTATCATCAAATGACAATATTTTTTAAGAAAATTTAAACATTAATTCTTTACATTTGTTCAATTACTGGAAAAATTATTTTTTGGATGGCACCTTCCCTTTAAGTCGTTATTGCCCATGTTACCCATGGCCACTGCAGGTCTTAGCAGTGGGTCAGAACAGGAAAAGGAAGATGTGGCGTCTTACTGCCTCGGCCAATGCTTTTAGGGCAGAAGCTGGCTGGACTAAGGATATGAAAGGTGTTGGCACTTCAACAAGATCGGTACAAACAGACCAGGTGCTTCACCGGGGGTCGCCATGCATAATGATTGATGAATTCAGTTCTGGGGCAAAACAGGCTGAAGGAAATGTCATTGTAGTGAAGTCAGACCTGGAAGGAACTGGGACGCAGTCTAGTACGGTCCAGTTCAGGCGTATACTGCACAGAAGTGACAGCAAGCAAGGGAAAGATCAGGAAGCAAGTAAATATGATGATGTACCAACTGTGGATGTAACGTGCGAAATCCTAAGTAAAGAAAATGTTAAAATTGTCTTGGACTGTGTCTCCATTGATGTGAGTTGCCTAGAAGATGGACCATTATGGCCTGGGAAGTGCCGGGTGAAGATATATCTGGAGATGCAGGTATGCCTAGGAGAATAGTGTTGTTTCATGTAGGGGAAGGACTGGGCTCAGCTGCCAGCAGAGTACAGGTCACGGCTACGGTCCTGCCCCTCCCTTACACAAACACAGTACGAATAACAATTAGTCACTACAGCTTGCTGGAGAACCTTTCAATCAATCAATCAATCAAATTTATTATCGCCAAGTACATATTACATATATACAAGGAATTCTTTGTGGCAAAGAGGCAACATAATATATAACAACAGATACAACAAGTAACATCTAACAAGACAGATACAGTATATAGTCTACACATGACGATTTAATTGTTGAACAGAGAGTGGATAGAAGCTGTTCATATGGCGGTTGGTGCTGCATTTGGGGACTCTGAAGCGACGTCCTGAAGGGAGTAGTTGGAATGAGGAGTGTCCCGGGTGAGAGGGATCGGATGAAATTTTCAATGCGTGGGATCGAATACTCTTATCATAAAGATCCTGGATTTTAGGCAGAGGGAACCTATAATTCTCTCTGCTGTTCTGAAAGTCCTTTGTAAGCGGAGTTTGTCATGCGCAGTGGCTCCCCCATACCAGACTATCAGAGAGGAACAAATCACAGATCTGATGACAGCATTAAAGAATAAGATCAGCAGATTCTTAGACAAACCATATCTTTTCAGCTGATGCAGGAAGAACATCCTCTGTTGTGCTTTTCTTATAACAGCATCCACGTTTTTCCCCCATTTAAGATCATGAGAGATGATAACACCAAGGAATTTGGTCTCTGTGACCCTAAGAACCACTTCGTCATGGATGTAGATTGGAAGTATCTCATATTGATCTTTCCTAAAATCCACAACCATCTCAGCAGTTTTTTTAGTGTTGAGTACAAGATTATTGGCTTTACACCATTTACATATTCTTTTCACCTCACTCCGATACAAGTCTTCAGCATTTCCCCTGATGAGACCTAAAGCCCCCATCACACATAACGATGTCCCAGCGATCCCACCAACGATCCGACATGATGGAATCGCTGGGACATCGTTAGGCTGATCGCTGGTGAGCTGTCACTATAGACAGCCCCAGCGATCAGGACCAGCGACGCTGGATGCTGGTTTCTAATGTAAACGTCGGGTATCCAGGAGCTGCGGCTCCTGGATACCCGCTGTTTAGCTTGGAAACTGGCATACACGCTGGTTTCCAAGGTAAACATCAGGTATCTTGGAGCCGCGCGACTCCTGGATACCCACTGTTTACCTTGAAAAGCAGCGTGTACGCCGGTTTCCAAGGTAAACAGCGGGTATCCAGGAGCTGCGGCTCCTGGATACCCGACATTTACATTAGAAACCAGCATCCAGCGTCGCTGATCGCTGGTCTCTCGCTGCCACACGCGATGCGTGCTGGCCAGCGGGAGACCAGCGATCGAAAAATGGCCCAGGCCGCTTGAGCGCGATCAGCGATACCCGGCAGGGGGGGCAGTCGCTGATCCCCGTCACACACAGCGATCGCGCTGGCGAGATCGCTGATGTGTCACAAAATCAGCGATCTTGCTAGCGAGATCGCTGTGTGTGACGGGACCTTTAGGGTGGACTGTCCTGATAAGACCTGACTGCAGAGGATCCTATTTGTAGTCAGAATCTACCAGACAATTAGAGAATCCTTTACACCAATAACAAACACTAGGTGGCAAAAGAGTAAAAAAAAAATAGTCTACACTGCGTGCAGAATTATTAGGCAAGTTGTATTTGAGAGGATTCTTTTTATTATTGAACAACAACTATGTTCTCAATCAACCCAAAAGACTCATAAATATCAAAGCTTAATATTTTTGGAAGTTGGAGTGGGTTTTTTTTAGATTTGGCTATCTTAGGAGGATATCTGTTTTTTCAGATAACTATTAGTGTGCAGAATTATTAGGCAACTTTATAAAAACCAAATATATAGCCATCTTACTTGTTTATTTTCACCAGGTAAACAAATATAACAACACAAAATTTAGAAATAAACATTTTTGACATTCAAAAACAAAGAAAAATCAGTGACCAATATAGCCACCTTTCTTTATGATGACACTCAAAAGCCTTCCATCCATACATTCTGTCAGTTGCTTGATCTGTTCACGATCAACATTGCATGCAGCAGCCACCACAGCCTCCCAGACAATGTTCCGAGAGGTGTACTGTTTTCCCTTCTTGTAGATCTCACATTTTATGAGGGACTACAGGTTCTCTATGGGGTTCAGATCAGGTGAACAAGGGGGCCATGTCATTATTTTTTCTTCTTTTAGACCTTTACTGGCCAGCCACGCTGTGGAGTATTTGCATGCATGTGATAAAGCATTCTCCTGTATGAAAATCATGTTTTTCTTGAACGATGCCGACTTCTTCCTGTACCACTGCTTGAAGAAGATGTCTTCCAGAAACTGGCAGTAGGTCTGGGAGTTGAGCTTCACTCCATCCTCAACCCGAAAAGGTCCCACAAGTTCATCTTTGATGATACCAGCACATACCAGTACCCCACCTCCACCTTGCTGGTGCTTGAGTCAGAGTGAAGCTCTCTACCCTTTACTGATCCTGCCTCGGGCCCATCCATCTGGCCCATCAAGAGTCACTCTCATTTCATCAGTCCATAAAACCTTAGAAAAACCTGTCTTAACATATTTCTTGGCCCAGTCTTGACGTTTTATCTTATGCTTCTTGTTCAAAAGTGGTCATTTTTCAGCCTTCCTACGTTGGCCATGTCCCTGAGTATGGCACACCTTGTGCTTTTTGATACTCCAGTAACGTTGCAGCTGTGAAATATGGTAAAACTGGTGGCAAATGGCATCTTGGCAGCTTGACGCTTGATTTTCCTCAATACAGGGGCAGTTATTTTGCACCTTTTTTTATCAACACGCTTCTTGTGACCCTGTTGGCTATTTGCCATGAAACGCTTCATTGTTCAGTGATCACGCTTCAAAAGTTTGGCAATTTTAAGACTGCTGCATCCTTCTGCAAGACATCTCACAATTTTTGACTTTTCAGAGTCCGTCAAATCTTTCTTCTGACCCATTTTGCCAAAGGAATGGAAGTTGCCTAATAATTAAGCACACCTTATATAGGGTGTTGATGTCATTACCCCACACCCCTCCTCATTACAGAGATGCAAATCACCTGATTTACATAATTGGCAGTTGGCTTTCAAGCCTATACAGCTTGGAGTAGGACAACATGTATAAAAAGGATGATCTGATCAAAATACTCGTTTGCCTAATAATTCTGCACACAGTGCAGTAAGCTATAATATCAGGTGGTGTATTTTTTACTGTAATTATTTGTAGCACATTATTTAGCACTTTAAATTCTAATTGTATGGTTTACTAATATAAATAATTGAACTATAAAGTTGATCTGTACCATATTGCTTCTAGACATCTTTTATCATGGTGTTAAAGATGACTTCTCTAAATAGAAAAACAAAGTATGGTGCTATATCAAGCAAGCTCTATTTCCATCTATAAAGTGCTCAGGCGTCAGAGGCTCTCGTTACTGCACTTAGAATGAAGCATTCATTTGTGGCTTATTCACACAAATATGGCTGTTTATGACCTAAAATGACCACTATCTTAGTGTACTAAAAGCAAATACAGAGAGTAGTAATGTTAGTGGCATGCTCACAACCAAGAAACCTTCCTCTGTGCATCTAGTGTTGAATGTTTTAATGCTGAATGTTCTGTGATTCTGGAACTCTTCCTAAATTATATATCTTCTCTTCCAAATTGAAAATTAAGTAGACTCTGTGGAAGCACCACGGGGAGTAAGAGAGACTCTTTGTGCCCTATTAAAGATCTTTGCATACACTGTACACTTGATGTTTAATTTTCTGAAGGGCAAACCAGATTTGACTTTCTCAGCTTCTCACCTTCCTCACAGGGGTTTTTATTTTAAAAATGATTTCCAAACTGTGCTTAGGACTGAAAAAAAAAGCATGTAATAGTCACATGACCTTCAACAAATATTTGTATACTCTGTCAGATCAAAGCCACATTTAGGTCCTCATTTTGTATACACTATGGACAACACAGTAGTGGCAACAAGTTAATATATTATTTCTGCAGATGCACTCTTACTTTTTTCTTCCAATAATATAAATGTTTTCCTTATTCATATACATTTTCATAAATGCCCTTCTCTTCTGCAAAATACTTGGCAGAGCAGTAGTTCATACTTCAAAGCAGGGATTACCTCCGTAAGTGGGCATATGAAAGTACCAGCATAGTTGGCCAACTCACTATTATGGGGTTGTAGCTTGGTTTTTCATTTTCATCCCAATAGAACATTAAAGGGATCCTGTCACCTCATTTTTCAGCTATAAGCTGCGGCCACTGTCTTTCAGAGCTTATCTACAGAATTCTAGAATGCTGTAGATAAGCCCCTGATCTAACCTGAAAGATAAGAAAAGCAAGTTTTATTATACTCACCTGGGGGCGGTCCGGTCCAACCGGCATCGCAGGTGCCGAGTCTGGTGCCTCCCATCTTCATGCAATGTCGTCATCTTCCTTGCTTCGTTTCGTGGCTCCTGGGCAGGCATACTGATCTGCCCTGTTGAGGGCAGAGCCAAGTACTGCAGTGCGCAGACGCTGGGCCTCTCTGACCTTCCCTGGCACCTGTGCACTGCATATGTTCTGGATGGAAAGTGGTTCACAAAATGGAATGTATGGGTACATACTGGAGATCGCGAAGGCACAAGAGTTGTACCCTCGCAATAGCCAGAGGGAGATCTGCTTACATGATAGCGGAGATGCATTTCTCTCAGCCAGGAGTGGTGCCAGCACTGCCCTTGCTGTTTAATCCCCTAAATGTCATAATGGACAGTGATTGCAAACTTTAGGAGACTGGGAGAGGGAAGGGGCTTACTTGTCCGTCTGACGGTGCCACTGCAATCTCATCACGAGGGCCCGATCATTGCCATGTTAACCAGCTGTCGCCATGATGACCACTGGGTTACTCAGCAAAGGAAAGCCTGTTAGACCATGCTCAAAGCATGGTCTAAGAGGCTTCCCTCAGTGCAGCACTGACACGTATAATGCATTGCAATATGTGGTGCACTGCAATGCATTAATACACCAGAGTGACAAACGTTAAAGTCCCATAGAGACAATACGTAAGAAAGTAAAAAAAAAGGTTAAAAGATATGGTCAATTAAGAAAAAATCATAAAAAATAATATTAATAATACATTTATTCTACCAATAAATGCATATTTTTATGTAAAAAAAACAAATTATCAAAAAGTACACAGATTTGGTATCACCGATTCCAGGACAACCCATCCTATAAAATTGTCAAACTAGTTAACCACTTTAGGGAACATCATAAGAGAAAAAAAACAAGTAAAAAAGTATGCTTTTTCATCACACCCCCAAACAAAAATTGGAATAAAATGTAATATAAGACATAAATGTAAACAAAATTTGCATTTCTGAAAATGCCATCTTGTCCCACAAAAAAGAAGCTGTCATACAGCTCAATCCGTGTAAAAATTAAAAAAAAGCTATAGCGCTTAGAATACAGCGATACAAAAATATTTTTTTTTTCTATAAAATAGTTTTTAATGTGTAAAAGGCGAAAAACATAAAAAATGCTATACAGTGGATACGGAAAGTATTCAGACCCCTTTAAATTTTTCACTCTTTGTTTTATTGCAGCCATTTGGCAAATTCAATAAAGTTCATTTTTTTTCTCATTAATGTAGACATTTTGCAAATTTATTAAAAAAGAGAAATTCAGATATCATATGGTCATAAATATTCAGACCCTTTGATCAGACACTCATAGTTAAGTCACATGCTGTCCATTTCATTGTAATCCTCCTTGAGATGATTATACTCCTTCATTGGAGTCCAGCTGTGTTTATTTATCTGATAGGACTTGATTTGTCAAGTCACACACCTATCTATATAAGACCTCACAGTTCACAGTGCATGTCAGACCAAATGAGAATCATGAGGTCAAATGAACTGGCCAAGGAGCTCAGAGACAGAATTGTGACAAGGCACAGATCTGGCCAAGATTACAAAAGATTTTATGCAGTACTCAAGGTACCTAAGAGCACAGTGGCCTCCATAATCCTTAAATGGAAGAAGTTTGGGACCACCAGAACTCTTCCTAGACCTGGCCATCCAGCCAAACTGAGCAATCGTGGGAGAAGAGCCTTGGTGAGAGAGGTAAAGAAGAACCCCAAGATCACTGTGGATGAGCTCCACAGATGCAGCAGGAAGATAGGAGAAAGTTCCACAAAGTGAACTATCAATGCAGCCCTCCACCAGTCGGGCCATTATGGCAGAGGGCCAGAAGGAAGCCTCTCCTCAGTGCCAGACATATGAAAACCGGCATACAGTTTGCTAAAAAACACATGAAGGACTCCCAGACTATGAGAAATAAGATTCTCTTGTCTGATGAGATGAAGATAGAACTTTTTGGTGATAATTCTAAGCGGTATATGTAGAGAAAACCAGGCACTGCTGATCACATGTCCAATACAATCCCAACAGTGAAACATGGTGGAGGCAGCTGTTAGGGCTGGCAGAACACACCAAATAATAAAATAATAGTAGGTGCGTTCGCAGCCTGGGGTCCACCGTGCAGAGGTGGTACACTGCTGCCAAGTAATGGCGGGAGTCTAAAGCAGTGTGGAAAGATCACACGTGGGTTAACGTCACCCAGTGTGAACAGAAGCGAACTCTGTTAACTCACAGAGCGCACTACCACAGAACATAAATACCGGAGCCTGTATAGCTCACAGAGCCTGGCCAAGGAGCGCACAGAAAGCGGTCACAGGACTCTGCCCCAAGGACACGGGGTCAGAGTCCCTCTAGACCTTCTGAGCGTGCGGTGTCGCAACTGCGGGCGCTGCTATAGATGCTGACTACGGAGTGTAGAGCATGTGAACTGAGGCGTGCTGAGCCACTGGTGGAGTGGAGACTGATGCCTGTCTCAGACTCTGTCCTACCTATACCTAAGCCTGGGCACTTAACAGGCTAGGCTGCACAACACATGCATAACGAGGGTAGGGGTTTCTTAATGAGTCATTCACCAGAGACATTCATACATGCATACAACACTCACTCCTCATAGTCTGATAATGCAGTGTATCCGGGACCTTCCTGGCCTTTCGTATGGACCAATCTGAGCTGGAGAAGGACCTGAGCAGGTGACCTTCGATCTCCAAAGGGACATCACTCCACGGGCATGCTCAGTGGACTGAAAGGAGGACTTAGCCCCTGGAGAGACTTGCTGCTGGCCAGCCTGCATTGCTATATGTGGACGAGGGGTGGCAGCAGCCAGCCAGCCCACAGTGCTGGTCTGAGCAGAGCGCTGGGAACGACGAGTCTGCTGAGCAGGCTTCTCTGCAGCAAAAGGAGAATGGGAGACCGCCGAGTGCAGGGCTCTGGATTCCTGCTGTCCAGTGGCAGGAACCCGACGCCTAACAGCAGCATCATGCTATGGGGGTGTTTTTCAGCTGCAAGGACTGGACCACTCGTTGCAATTGAAAGAAACATGAATGCAGCCAAGTACAGAGATATGCTGGATGAAAACCTCTTCCAGAGTGCTCTGGACCTCAGACTTGGCCAAAGGTTTACTTTCCAACAAGACAATGACCCTAAGCACACAGCTAAAATAACAAAGGAGTGGCTTCAGAACAACTCTGTGACCATTCTTGACTGGCCCAGCCCTGACCTAAATCTCATTGAGTATCTCTGGAGAGATCTGAAAATGACTGTCTACGAACATTCACCATGCAACCGGAGAGGATCTGCAAGGAAGAATGGCAAAAGATCCCCAAATCCAAGTGTGAAAAACTTGTTACATCATTCCCAAGAAGATTCATGACTGTAGAAGCTCAAAAGTGTGCTTCTACTCAATACTGAGCAAAGGGTCTGAATACTTATGACCACGTGATATTTCAGCTTTTCTTTTTTAATAAATTTGCAAAAATATCTACATTTCTGTTTTTTTCAGCCAAGATAGGGTGCAGAGTGTACATTAATGAGGAAAAAAATGTTTTCTTTTGGGTAGCTAACGACCACGAAACATGCGAGGTGAGGACTCAAGCATCACACTCGAGCACTCATGATGTTCGTTTCATATCCGAGCACCTGATGCAAACTGGAGTAGCGAGCACTTGCACTCAACACTAATGACGACATATTCAATATGACGGTCTAATGTTATCAAATTCTGTGTCGTACCTGTGGAGAGCCCCTGATGTGCCTAAGCAGTGGAAACACCCCACAAGTGACCCCATTTTGGAAACCACACTCCTCAAAGATTTTACCCAGGGGTATCATGAGAATTTTTGAGCCCACAGGTACGACACAGAATTTGATAACATTAGACCGCATGTTTCGTGGTCGTTAGCTACCCAAAAGAAAACATGCGGGGAACCATAATACTTCATTAATATTCGACCACTTGATGCAAACTAGAGCACTTCCACTCAGCACTAGCCATCAAATCGCTATTTTTATTTTTTACTTTAACAGGTAAAGACCGGCAGATCTCGGCGCGCACACTGCGTGTGTGACGGCCATTTTTTTCCAGGAAGATGATGCTGGGCTGGAGGACGGATCAAGAGGGACTAGGGGGATCTCAGGAGTCATCATTTCTCTCTCCTCTGACATGTATATCATGTCATAAGAGAGATAAATTATTGAAACGGCAGGCACACTTTTATTTTTTTACTCATCGCCGTTATTCCCTGAATAATGGCGATCACATGATCGGACACTGGAAAATCTGTACCTGATCATGTTCTCCGGGGTCTCAGCTACTCCCAGAAGCTAAGACCCAGGAAATTTTCTGACACTGCGGGGAGCTACACCCTTATTCCCAATCACCATTTTAAAACAGCTCTGATGGAATAAGTATCTTTGATGGATGCTGTTTTAATGCGTATCGGCAGTCGCTAAGGGGTTAATGTTTCATTAGTGAGAGTCTGATCTCAGCTGTATCTGGCAGAATGCAGGGGGTCCTGTCACCCTAGTCCCTTTTATTGGTTCCACAGACACAGCTGCCTGTCAGTATGGGCAGCTGTCACTGAGTGTGCAGCACCAAGACAGACTTATACCCCTGGGAAATCTATTTACAGTCTATTGGATTGGGTTTTATATGTATCTGCATAGTGTGTGTGCTTTATCAGCTAATATCCATTTTTTATAACATATTTTTGTAAGAAGCTAAACTCACTGTTTCTTATGTACAGTTAGAATTGTCTGCAACTGTTATGATTTCTGCTCCCTATGCACACAGAATGCTTACAAAGCAACTTTTTAAGACATAGGAAACTGAGACACCTGTTTGCAATTTACCATCATTTTTCTTGGCTGGGATATAGCTACATGTATTTAGAGAGCTCAAAAGCTGTTATTTTTTTTTCTTAACTCTTTTTCTAGTAGAAATCTTTTTTCTTTTTACTAAGACATTAGCATTTTAATTTATTTTTCAATTCTCAGTATTGCAGCAACAAACTCTGACTACAATGTAATTCCACAAAGCCAAATGTTCTATATTGTTTGCTTAGGGACATCTTCCTCAGGTACCAACACCTCCTCCTGCAGTCTATTTAAAGTATGCTCCAGCAAGTAGATGACCGGAATAGTGATGCTGTCGATGGTATTGTCAGTGCTAACCATCTTAGTAGCCATTTCAAAAGTATGTAGAAGGGTGCAGAAGTTCTTCATCTGTGCCCACTCCGCAAGAGTGATTTGCACCACATCCGTACTGCGTCGGCCCAGGCTATGCAAAAGGACATACTGCATCAGTGCTTGTAACTGCTGACACAGTCGCTGCAACATGTGCAGAGAAGAATTTCACTGTGTCGGAGCATTGCTATTCAAACAGTTAACCAGTAGGCTTAAATACCTCTGTAACAATGCAATTTCATGACCTTCAGGGTGCGATCATCGGAAGTGAGCACACAACGACTGTGCTGTCTGCAGCAGCTCATCCAGGCTGAGATAGTGGCAAAGAAATTGCTGCACCACCAGGTTGAGGATGTGAGCCATGCAAGGCATGTGTGTAAGGGTGCCCAGCTTAGGGCCGCCAGCAGGTTTGCACTGTTATCGCACATGTTCTTCCCTGGCTCCAGGTTTGGTGGAGACAAATATTGCTCTAACTGGGCCTTGGATAGCTGTCCACAACTCTTGAGCTCTGGGTCTGTGATCTCCAAGACATATTAATTTGAACACTGCCTGATTGCAGTGAGCCCAGGCTGTGCATTGTGGAGGTGAAGGGGATTCTCTTTGCACTGTTGGAATGCATGCCTCATTAAGGGAGAAGTTGAAGGCACAGGTGGAGACTCTAGAGGAGGTGGAGGAGAAAGTAGCAGCAGTTTGTCCTGCAAGCATTGGGCATTCAGAGACTTGTGGAGAAGCCCATTGACCACCTGCCCCAACAGTCACCAGAGTTACCCAGTGCCCATTCATTGAGATGTAACGTCCCTGCCCATGTTTGCTCATCCTCGTGTCAGTGGTGAAATGAACCCTGGCAGACACAGATTTTTTCAGGGAATGGGTGATGTTGTCTGTGACATGCTGGTATAGCGCAGGCACAGCTTTCTTAGAGATGTAATGGCGACTGGGCAACTGGTACTGGAGGCCGCAGCGGCCATTGACCTTTAGAAACTGTCTGTATCCACCAGGTGGAATAGCAGCATTTCCAGTGACAACAGATTGGCATTGGTGGAATTCACACTCTTCGCTTTGGCATGTGTAGGAGGAAACATTCTTTTAAGTGACCATAAGGGACTGAGGGCTGGCTGTTGCATTGAGAGAAGGGTAAACAGGACAAACTGCTGTACTGTGAGGGAGGTGCAGGCAGAAATGTTAAGGTGGATTGAGACAGGTGTGTTGTGCTTGGTGAAACAAAGACAACAGCCATCTCCACTACTGTAACAACTGACCTGCTCTCACTCACCTCAACTGTAGGGAGTAAACAAGTGGAGTTTCTGCAGCCGGAGATCTGTGTGAGAACACTTTGCATGGTAACGGACGAGGAAGAAGCAGCAGATGTGGTTGATGAGTTGGCCGGTGGTTGGCGAGGCTTGCTAGTCAGCATTTTAGCACAGTGAGATTCCCAGACTAAAGCATGTTAATCGCGTGGGTGCCAGTTCATGCATGTAGTTGACAAATTTTTGCAGAGTATTTTTTTTGCAAATTTGGCAGCTATTGTGAGTCAGGTCATCCTTTGAGGTCGCAAAAAAGGCCCAGGCTAGGCAACCCTTGGTGCCTAAGTGAACTGCAACTTGCGACGGGTTATATGTGGCAATCTGTAACGTAACCTCATCACCTTTCTCCTCCTCCACCTCTTCTGCTGAGCTACTCAGCTACATGCCTCTGGGTTCACACAAAGTGGGATCTACAACCTCATTTTCACCCCTACTGTTCTCACCCTACTCACCCTGAGTGTGACCATGTTAGGCGTCGGATTTCTGTCGCTGCACAGCGAGAATCCCGAGTCTTACTTCCAGTGGTCTCCCATTCCTCTCCAGCCGCAGAGGAGGTTGCTAATCAAACTCGTCGGTCCAGGCGCTCTGCCCAGACCAGCTTCTTGGGTTTGCTTGCTGCTGCCACCTCTGGCGCAGCTATGACAATACATGCTGCTCAGCAGCGAGATTCTCCAGGGCCTAAGTCCCCATGTCGGGCCACTGAGCATGCCCGTGTAGTGATCTCCCATTGGAGGTCAAAGGTCACGTGCTCAGGTCCTGCTCCTGTTCGGATTGGCCCATCCGAGAAGCCAGGAAGGTCCCGGACGCTCGCGGCTATAAAAGGTTCACATGGCCGCTCAGCCATGCGCTCGAATAAGGCTGTATTTACAGACTATGTGGAGTGAGTGATGTATGCACCCATGAATGTCTCTGGTGAATGACTCATTAAGAAAACCCTACCCTTGGTACGCATGTGTTGTGCAGCCTAGCCTGCTAGTGCCCAAGCTTAGGCATAGGTAGGACAGAGGTTGAGTCAGGCATCAGTCCTCACCAGGGACTCGGCACGCCACAGTGCACATGCTCCATAGCCAGCGTCTATAGCGGCGTTCGCGGCAGCGACGCCGCGCGTTCAGTGGGCCTAGAAGGACTCTAACCCCATGTCCTTGGGGTAGAGTTCTGTGGCCGTACACTGTGCGCTCTTTTTGCTGGGCTCTGTGAGCTTTACAGGCTCCGGCATCTACATTCAGCGGTTGTCCAGCTCTGTGCATTAACAGAGTTCGCCCCTGTTCACATTGGGTGACGTAACCCACGTGTGACTGGTTTCATACCGCTTAATTCTTCCGCCATTACTTAGCAGCAGTGTACCATCTCTGCACGGTGGACCCCGGGCTGCGAACGCACCTACTATTATTTTATAATTTGGTGCATTCCGCCAGCCCTAACATTATCCCAGCACCAGGGTCTGGCTAGTAATGGCAGATGAACAGCGACTGCTGCAGTACATCTGGCAGCTGCAGGGCAGGTTGGCGGCTCTCGAGCGTTCAGCCTCAGCTGGGGATGTTGCTGCAGTCGCTGTCCAGGCAGCCACAGAGGCTGTCTCCCGTGTGACCACAGCCATCCCTGCCCCGACTTTGTCCCGCCTCCCGCTGCCCGAGAGGTTGTCGGGTGATAGTGCTTCTTGTAGGGGTTTCGTAAGCCAGTGCTCTGTACAGCTGGAGCTGCTGGCCGCACGATTCCCCTCTGAGAGGGCTAAAGTGGGATTTATTATTTCCCTCTTGTCAGGCAGGGCTTTGGAGTGGGCCACACCGCTGTGGGAGCGTGGTGATCATGTGGTGCAGAGTGTCTCGCGGTTCTTGGAGATTCTGAAGCAGGTTTTCCTGGGACCACGAGTCACCCATGACACCGCGCTCTGGCTGCTGGCATTGTCACAGGGCTCGTCCATGGTCAGCCTCTTTGCCATCCTGTTCCGGACGCTGGCTTTAGAGTTAGAGTGGCCAGATAAGGTCCTCATTCCGACATTCTGGAGAGGTTTGGCGGGCCATGTGAAGGACGCTCTGGCCACCAGGGAGATTCCCACTACACTGTCTCCACCCGTATAGATCTTCACTTCGCCGAGCGAAGGTTGGAGCGGGACCAGTTTAGGCAGAGGTTTAGGTTGGCACCTAGTTTTACTAAACCTCTGGAATCTTCTTATCGGGTGTCCGAGTGTCAGGGGGCTTCCCTTGAGGGATCCAGGCCCCGGTCCGCTCGAGCTCCTGTGAGCTGTCATGTTTGCTGGCAGTCCGGTCACCTTGCCAACTGGTGCCCACAGCAGCTGGGAGAACGCTTGCGCCTAGTGGCCGTAGGAGGCAGCGCACTAGAATCAGCAACGTTTTCCTCCAAGTTGTCCTTTAAGTGGACACTTGAGTTTGATTCTTCCACTCTGGCGGTGGAGGTTTGCGTGGATTCCGGGGCAGAGGGCAATTTTATGTCGTCAGCCTTTGCTCAATGGCATGCTATACCCCTGGTTATGATGTCTACACCAGTCACCGTCAGAGTGGTGAACGGCGCCACTCTACCCTCACAGATAACCCACCAGACCTTCCCCTTTTTACTCTCAGTGGCTCCATCTCATCAGGAGACGATATCCCTCCTCATCATGCCCGAGGGTATTGACCAGGTACTTCTAGGGGTCCCCTGGCTGTGGTGCCACTCCCCCCATATAGAGTGGTCCTCAGGGAGGATTATTAGGTGGAGTAAATCATGTGAGGGTAGATGTCTGAGGGAGTGTGTTCAGGTTGCCTCCATCGAGGTTCCCGCTGATCTCTCCTCGCTCCCCAAACACTATCGACAGTATGCGGACGTGTTCTCCAAAAAGGTAGCGGAAACCCTTCCACTGCATCGCCCCTATGACTGTCCTATTGACCTCTTGCCTGGTGCTGAGCCTCCCCGGGGTCGAGTCTATCCCCTATCTCTCCCAGAGACAGAGGCCATGTCTCAATACATCAGGGAGAATCTGGCAAGAGGATTCATTAGGAAGTCAGTGTCACCAGCAGGGGCGGGATTCTTCTTCGTCCAGAAGAAGAGTGGGGAACTACATCCTTGCATTGATTACAGGGGTCTTAACGCCATCACCGTTAAGAATAAGTATCCTCTGCCCCTGATATCAGAGCTGTTTGATAGGCTACAGGGAGCGAGGGTGTTATCCAAACTTGATCTGCGGGGGGCTTACAACCTGATTCGCATCCGTGATGGGGACGAATGGAAGACGGCATTTAACACCAGGGATGGGCACTATGAATACCTGGTGATGCCCTCCGGCCTCTGTAATGCCCTGGCCGTCTTCCAAGACTTTGTGAACAATATCTTCTGGGATATGCTTACCACCTCGGTTGTAGTCTATCTGGATGATATTCTCATCTACTCTCCAGATATTGACTCCCACTGGAGAGATGTTTGCAGAGTTTTCGATCGCCTGCGGGCAAACTCCCTCTATGCCAAGTTGGAGAAGTGTGTGTTTGAGCAGGAGTCCTTGCCTTTCCTGGGCTAAATCATCTCCGCCCGGGGATTGGCCATGGATCCTGCCAAGCTACAGGCGGTGATGGATTGGCAGGAACCTCATTCTCTCAAAGCGGTGCAGCGCTTTATGGGGTTCATAAATTATTATCGCCAATTCATCCCCCACTTCTCGACTTTGGTAGCACCCTTGGTAGCCCTCACCAAGAAGGGTGCAAATCCCAAGTTGTGGTCGGAACCGGTCTCCTAGGCCTTCTCCTCCATTAAGTCCCATTTCGCTAGCGCTCCCATTCTACATCGCCCCGATGTAGATAAGCCCTTCATTCTGGAAGTGGATGCCTCTTCCGTCGGTGCTGGAGCGGTCCTGTTTCAGAAGGACACGCAAGGTCGGAAGCACCCATGCTTCTTTTTCTTCTAGACCTTCACACGGGCAGAGAGAAATTATGCCATCAGGGACAGGGAGTTGCTAGCGATGAAGTTGGCCTTCTCGAAGTGGAGACACCTCCTGGAGGGGGCTCACCACCCGTTCCAGGTGTTCACCGACGACAAAAGCTTGGTCTATTTGCAAACAGCCCAGCGGCTAAACTCTCGCCAGGCCAGATGGTCTTTGTTCTTTTCCCGGTTCCACTCCACCCTCCATTTTCTCTCCGGGGAGAAGAACGTCCGGGTCGATGCTCTCTCCCGCTCCGTGGTGTCATCGGAGGAAGAGGAGGAGGAGCCTCGGCTGATCGTCCCATCCGAGAGTCTGAGGACTGTGGCTCCGGTTGCCCTTGAGTCAGTACCTCCGGGCAAGACATTTGTCCCTGCCCGCCTGTGACCAGAGGTCCTCTCTTGGGCTCATTCGTCCAGGGTGGGTGGACATTTCGGGACAAAACGGACCTCTGAGCTTTTGGCGAGGACGTACCGGTGGCCGCATATGGCCCGTGATGTCTGGGATTATATTCAGGCGTGCGTCTCTTGCGCCCAGAATAGGTCCTCTCTGCAGCGTCCTGCTGGGCTTCTTTTTCCTCTGCCGGTAGAGGACAGGTCCTGGGAGATGGTCGGTATGGACTTTGTGGTGGGGCTACCCAAGTCCAGTGGCAGCACGGTCATTTGGGTTGTCACCGACCAATTCTCTAAGATGGTGCACTTGGTACCTCTCTCCCGGTTACCTTCTGCGCGGGGCCTGGCAGTGTTGTTCATTAAGCATGTTTTCCGCCTGCATGGCAAGCCGGACAAGATTGTCAGTGACCGGGGTCCTCAGTTTGCGTCCCGGTTTTGGAGAGAGCTTTGTTCCCTGCTCAGCATTGAGCTGAATCTCTCCTCGGCCTATCATACCAAAACGAACGGGTTGGTAGAGAGAGCCAACCAGACCATGATCACATATCGTCGACATTTTGTCTCGGCCAGGCAGGACGACTGGGCATCCTCGCTGCCGTGGGCAGAGTTCGCTTTGAACAATGCTGTGGCTGACTCCACTGGTCAGACCCCATTCTTCCTAAATTACAGTCAGCATCCATGCGTCAGTGTGCCCATGCCCGTGTCATCCACCGACTCCAGAGTGGCAGACTGGGCGGTGGAGGCACGCGACATTTGGGATCGCAACCAGGATGCTATGAGGGCTTCCAAGAAGAGAATGAGGACCTCCGCTGATGCACACCGGCGCCCTGCTCCGACCTTTGCCCCTGGCGACTTGGTGTGGCTCTCTGCCCGAAACATCAGGCTGCGAGTAGAGTCCGCTAAGTTCGCACAGCGCTACATTGGCCCCTTCAAGGTCCTCGAGCAGTTGAGCTCTGTGGTCTACCGTCTGGCCCTTCCACCACACTTGGCTATCTCTGATACATTCCACGTGTCCCTTCTTAAGCCTGTTCACTTATCCTGGTTCTCCTAGTCATCTGCTAGGACATCAGACTTGTCTTTGGACGAGTTTGAGGTCAATGCCATCGTGGGATGCAAGGTGATGTGGGGCAAAAAGTTTTATTTGGTGGATTGGAAGGGTCATGGTCCAGATGCTCGGACCTGAGAGCCAGTGGAGAACATCCACACTCCTCTTCTCATTGTGGAGTTTGAGCAGAGCGAGGCTCAGAGGGGAGGGGGCCCTAGGAGGGGGGTAATGTTAGGCATCGGATTTCTGTTGCTGCACAGCGAGACTCCCGAGCCTTACTTCCAGCAGTCTCCCATTCCTCTCCAGCCGCAGAGGAGGTTGCTCAGCAAACTCGTCGGTCCAGGCGCTCTGGCCAGACCAGCTCCATGGGTTTGCTTGCTGCTGCCACCTCTGGCGCAGCTATGACAATACATGCTGCTCAGCAGCGAGTCCCCATGTCGGGCCACTGAGCATACCGTGGAGTGATCTGCCATTGGAGATCGAAGGTCACGTACTCAGGTCCTGCTCCTGTTCGGATTGGCCCATCCGAGAAGCCAGGAAGGTCCCGGACGCTCGCGGCTATAAAAGGTTTGCATGGCCACTCGGCCATGCACTAGGATAAGACTGTATTTACAGACTATTTGGAGTGAGTGATGTATGCACGCATGAATGTCTCTAGTGAATAACTCATTAAGAAACCCCTACCCTTGGTACGCATGTGTTGTGCAGCCTAACCTGCTAGCGCCCAGGCTTAGGCGTAGGTAGGACAGAGGTTGAGTCAGGCATCAGTCCTCACCAGGGACTCAGCACGCCTCAGTGCACGTGCTCCATAGCCAGCATTTATAGCGGCGTTCGCGGCAGTGACACCGCACGTTCAGTGGGCCTAGAAGGACTCTAACCCTGTGTCCTTGGGGTGGAGTTCTGTGGCCATACACTGTGCGCTCTTTTGGCCGGACTCTGTGAGCTTAACAGGCTCCGGCATCTATGTTCAGCGGTTGTCCGGCTCTGTGCATTAACAGAGTTCACCCCTGTTCACATTGGGTGACGTAACCCACGTGTGACTGGTTTCACACTGCTTAATTCTTCCGCCATTACTTAGCAGCAGTGTACCACCACTGCACGGTGGACCCCTTGCTGCGAACGCACCTACTATTATTTTATAATTTGGTGCGTTTCTCCAGCCTTTACACACCCTAGATCTCTTCCTGTCCTGGCACCACAGTACAGTCCACATTCGCCTCTGGTATCTTAGTCTCACAGGATCACCTCCACACCCAGGGGTTAACATCTGATGATGAGTGTCTTGATTCTGCTCTGACCCTACTTCGGCGTTTGTAAACTTGTTAGGCAGGGGGAAACAAGTGTGATTGGGGTGCCACACCTTAGTACTGTATTGTGTGTACTGGTGGAAAGGAGAAAACACCATATGATGCAGCGCTTGCCATCTACTGGAGCACATGCTCTTTTTCACGCTTATCTCCAAGGCGCGCCGCTGTGTATCTGCCAAAGTTAGGAAGTCAAAATGCATGCACAGTAATAGATGTTGTCTGTGTCTTTGGATAGGACGAGGCAGTGTTTGTTCAGTTGAGCTTTCATTAACATTAACACATAACCCATATACATGTCGAACACCAAGCTTATTCTCCCTTCTACCATGACCTCACTTTTTCCCACACATGTTGTATTTACCCTTGCCCTCCTTTAACCTGCTGTTCCACAACCTTATTTCCACACTTTCAGTCACCTGTCACTATGAACAATTACTGTTTATTTTCTTATATACTGTAATGTTCCTGAACAACACTCTTATACCTAAGAAATTTGATGAGCAAATGGGACTTCCTGATTCCTCAACTATTTGGATTAGCAAGTTGTGCCTCCTGGCTGAACCCCAATATTAGGCTTAACTATTTTTAAGAGGAAATGGGGCCTCCTGATTCCTAACTGCAACACAGTTTATCCCAAATGATTTGGATAAGCCAATAGGGCCTACTGGCTGAAACCCTATGATTTCTAAAAAGAAATGGGGCCTCCTGATTTCTCATTGCAAAACTGTTTTATCAGAAAGGATTTGGATAAACAAATAGGGACTCCTGTCTGAATTCCAATATTAGAACTAATGATTTTAAGCAGAAATGGGGAATTCTAACTCCTCACTGTAACAAAGTTTTTCCCAAATGATTTCTCACTGCAATACAGCTTTATCACAAACAATTTGGATACGCAAATAGGGCCTCTTGGCTGAACCTCAATATTAGGACTAACCATTTTTGAGAGCAAATGAGTAGTGTTGAGTGATACCACCCGATATTGAAAAATATCGGATCAGATTGGATTGTCCGATATCCAAAAAGTATCGAGTATCGCCGATTCCGATCCCGGAAGTCCCATTCAAGTCAATGGGACAGAAATATCGAAATTAAAAAAAACCCTTTCTTTACTTGTAGGTTAATTCTACATGTAGAAAAACAACTAATAATAATGTAGAATGTATTGTGGGAGGTGTAGGAGACATTAAAGCCATAGAGGTTTAGGGTTTAGCCCAATCAAATGGAATAGCAGGACTTATTTTATTTTTTTAAAGACGTTCGGAGTTACAAAGATATTGACTATGTTAACCTCTTTTATATTTTGTCAGATATGTATGTTTCACTACTTCCATCCTCTTCACCTTCTTTTTTACTTCTCCCACACTTTCTCCTTCATCATCCTCAGCAGCATCTTTTTCATCAACTTCTTCACCTTATTCATCTTCATCTTCTTCTTCACCTTCTTCCTATTATTCTTTTTTTTTACATTCTTCATATTCTTCTTATTCAACTATTATTCTTCTTCATATTCTACTTCTTCATCTTCTTCCTATTCTTCTTCTTCTTCTTCATCATATTCTTATTTGTGACAGGCATTCTTGTAGTTGTTATCTATAATAGTTTGAAGATTACACCTTCCGTTCTTCCTGTCACAAAAGATTTACAACAGAATTTGTCCGCGTTCAGTTTGGCGTGCAGCAGCAGGCATTTTCCAGGGGCACCACGAGGAGGAACGGACTCACCCCCATACACTGCTTAGACTTCTTCTGCTTATAATTTAGATAATATCATTTGCTCTGATTTTTAATCTTATGCTTAATGTTCTTCTGCTTTTGGTTTTTCTGCTTCTTGGTCTTCTGTCTCTTGTTGTTCTGCATCTTGGTGGTTGTCTTCATGTTCTTTGTCCTCTTGGTCATCTTCTTGAGGGTCATCATTTTGGTCTTCTTCAGTGTGGTCTTCAGGGTCGCTGTCGTCAGGGAGTTCCAGAGTGAGAACCAAAAACCATTTCCACTAGCTTGGAAAAGTAGCAGAAGGTACAAGAAGGCTGAGGAACTGCTGAGAACCAGCTGACGGTACTGGAACCCGTATGGTTAGCAGAAGGACCAAGAGCAAATTGAACTAGCGAGGACCAGCTGACGGTGATGGAACCCGGAGGGGCAGCATAAGGAACAAGAGCCAATGTCACAACCGTGGACCAGCTGACGGTGCTGGAACATGGTTACTAAGCAGGAGGTACCTGTGCTACAAAGAACTACCAAGGACCAGCAGACGTTGCTGGAACTCGGATAGCGAGAAGGAGGCACCTCGGCCAAAGGCACTGACGAGAACCTGCTGACGGTACTGGAACCTGGATGGGTAGCAGAAGCTACAAGAGTCAATGGAACTACCGAGAACCGGCTGACGGTGCTGGAACCCGGATGGGTAGCAGAAGCTACAAGAGTCAATGGAACTACCGAGAACCAGCTGACGGTGCTGGAACCCAGATGGGTAGCAGAAGGTACCCATGAAAAAGACAAAGTTGCAAGGCCGCGAGCAGGCCGCAGTTACCAAAACCCACAGTCCTACAGGGGGTGCTTGTCCTATTGGCACTACGGAACCAGCCTTTATTACCAGAACCCGCAGCCCACATAGGAAGCACCTAAACTGCAGGCACCGTAGACTCGGCTAACCCGACCGCAGCACGACCGGACAATGCGTCGGTGGCAAAGTGACGTTGACACTTCCCGGAAACAGCAGACGTGCTGGAACCAGGATGGGCAGGAGGGAGTACCTGTGCCAAAGACACTGCCGAGAACCAGTTGATGGTGCTGGAACCCGGATGGGTAGCAGAAGCTACAAGAGTCCATGGAGCTACCGAGAACCAGCTGACGGAGCTGGAACCCAGAGTGGCAGCAGAAGGAACAAGAGCCAATGGCACAACCGTGGAGGAGCAGACGGTGCTGGAACATGATTTCTAAGCAGGAGGTACCAGTGCTACCAAGCACTACCAAGGACCAGCAGACGTTGCTGGAACTCGGATACCGAGATGGAGGCACCTCGGCCAAAGGCACTGCCGAGAACCAGCTGATGGTACTGGAACCCGTATGGGTAGCAGAAGGTACCCATGAAAAAGACAAAGTTGAAAGGCCGCGAGCAGGCCGTAGTTACCTTAACCCACAGTCCTACAGGGGGTACTAGTCCTATTGGCACTACGGAACCAGCCTTTATTACCAGAACCCGCAGCCCACATAGGAAGCACCTAAATTGCAGGCACCGTAGACTCGGCTAACCCGACCGCAACATGACAGGACAATGTATTGGTGGCAAAGTGATGTTGACACTCCCCAGAAACAGCAGGTGTGCTGAAACCAGGATGGGCAGGAGGGAGTACCCGTGCCAAAGACACTGCTGAGAACCAGCTGACGGTGCTGGAACCCGGATGGGTAGCAGAAGCTACAAGAGTCATTGGAACTATCGAGAACCAGCTGAAGGTGCTGGAACCCAGAGTGGCAGCAGAAGGAACAAGAGCCAATGGCACAACCGTGGACCAGCAGACAGTGCTGGAACACGGTTTCTAAGCAGTAGGTACCTGTGCTACAAAGCACTACCAAGGACCAGCAGACGTTGCTGGAACTCGGATACCGAGAAGGAGGCACCTCGGCCAAAGGCACTGACGAGAACCAGCTGACAGTACTGGAACCCGGATGGGTAGCAGAAGCTACAAGAGTCAATGGAACAACCGAGAACCAGCTGACAGTGCTGGAACCCGGATGGGTAGCAGAAGCTACAAGTGTCAATGGGACTACCGAGAACCAGCTGACGGTGCTGGAACCCGGATGGGTAGCAGAAGGTACCCATGATAAACAAAGTTGCAAGGCGGTGAGCAGGCCGCAGTTACCGAAACCCACAGTCCTACAGGGGGTGCTTGTCCTATTGGCACTACGGAACCTGCCTTTATTACCAGAACCCGCAGCCCACATAGGAAGCACCTAAACAGCAGGCACCATAGACTCGGCTAACCCGAACGCAACACGACAGGACAACGTATTGGTGGCAAAGTGACGTTGACACTACCCGGAAACAGCAGGCGTGCTGGATCCAGGCTAGGCAGGAGGGAGTACCCGTGCCAAAGACACTTCTGAGCAGCAACTTGCAATGTTGGAGCCCAGGGTCAATCAGGGTGTAGGCTGAGGCCTAATTTCATCAAGTTTAATATCTGTTGTAGACTACTACTGATTTTAAACGTGCTCCAACTAGGCCTCTGGCTCCACCCTGTCTCTAGTATTTCCCCTGGCCTCCAACCCCGCCAGTTGCTGCTCAGAAATGGTATCTGCACAATCAACACTTGTTCCTGTGTTACTGGGGTTCAGTAACGTCTGCTGCTCCCCTGATGTGTGTCCGGCAATGTCTCCTGCTCTGTCCACATTCCCACTACTAGTAGTGGGAATGTGGACAGAACAGGAGACATTGCCGGACACACATCAGGGGAACAGCTGACGTGACTGAGCCCCAGTAACACAGGAACAAGTGTGGATTGTGCCGACGCCACTTCAGAGCAGCAATTGGCTTTGTTAAAGCCCAGGATCAATCATGCAGCAGGCTGAGGCCTACTTGGAATAAGTAGAAAATCGGATGTTGTGTCAATGTGGAGGGAGCAGGAGACTTTGCCGTCCACACAGCAGGGGAGCAGCTGGCGTGACTGAACCTCACTAACACAGGAGCTAGTGTTTTTCTCTGTGCGGACAGCACTTCCGAGCGACAACTGGCTGTGTTGAAGCCCAGGATCAATCATGCAGCAGGCTGAGGCCTACTTGGAACAAGTAGAAAATCGGATGTTGTGTCAATGTGGAGGGAGCAGGAGACTTTGCCGTCCACACAGCAGGGGAGCAGCTGGCGTTACTGAACCCCACTAACACAGGAGCTAGTGTTTTTCTCTGTGCAGACGGCACTTCCGAGCGACAACTGGCTGTGTTGAAGCCCAGGATCAATCATGCAGCAGGCGGAGTCCAACTTGCAGCAAGTTTTATATAGGTTTTAGACTACTACTGATTGTAACCATGTTCCACTTAGGCCTCTGGCTCCACTGTCTCTAGTATTTCCCCTGGCCTCCAACCCCACCAGTTTCTGCTCAGAAGTGGTGTCTGCACAATCCACACTTGTTCCTGTGTTACTGGGGCTCAGTCACGTCAGTTGATCCCCTGATGTGTGTCCGGCAATGTCTCCTGCTCTGTCCACATTCCCACTACTAGTAATGTGAGACAGTGGATCCAGAGGCCAAAGTGGAGCACGGTTAAAAATCAGTAGTAGTCTGAATGCAGAGGGAGCAGGAGACTTTGCCGTCCACACAGCAGGGGAGCAGCTGGCGTTACTGAACCCCACTAACACAGGAGCTAGTGTTTTTCTCTGTGCAGACAACACTTCTGAGCGACAACTGGCTGTGTTAAAGCCCAGGGATTACAGTTCAGGTGATAGAAACATGAACACAACAGGAGACCTGGATACTGTTGCCAACCAATTATTTATTCTGGAAGAGGACTGGCAAATTCTGGCAAGATCCAGGCCTTGTTCATTTTCAGAAAAGTAAGCCGGTCAACGTTATCGGAGGATAGTCGCGTGCGACGGTCTGTTAGTACACCACCTGCGGCACTAAAGACGCGTTCCGATAATACACTGGCAGCAGGGCAAGCCAGCACCTCCAATGCATACTGGCTAAGATCTGGCCATGTTTCCAGCTTAGAGACCCAAAACTTGAAGGGGGAAGAGCCGTCTGGGAGTACACTGACAGGGCAAGACATGTAGTCTGTCACCATCTGACGGAAACGTTGCCTCCAGCTGACTGGAGCCGTCTGTGATGGTGTAGACATTTGTGGCGGACACACAAAACTTTGCCACATTTGCGCCATACTGGTCTTGCCTTGTGCTGAGGCGTTGCCTCTGCTCACTCTTTGTGCAGAGCTTCCTCCACTGCCTCGACGCACAGAGCTGCTTTGTAAAGCACTAGCAGCACTGCTGCCGGGTGGAATGGAGAACATGATGGACTGCACCAGTGTGTCTTGGTACTCCTGCATTTTACGCTCCCGGTTCAACGGTGGTATGAGGCTTTGTAAGTTGTCCCGGTAGCGAGGATCTAGGAGGGTTTACACCCAATAATCATCCGTGTTGAGAATGTGGGCAATGCGACGGTCGTTTCTCAGGCACTGCAGCATTAAATCAACCATGTGCTGCAGACTCCCAACTGCCAAAGAAACGCTGTCCCCTTCTTGAGGCGTCATCTCTGCCTGCTCTGCATCACCCCACCCTCGCTGTACATACTGACTAGAGCATTGTGTACCTCCCTCCTCTGGAGAGATGTCTTCCTCCTCCATTGACTCCTCCTCATCCTCCTCACAAAGTGTCCCCTGCCTAGGCCTTTGTGAGGAACCACGTAACGCAGACTGTCCAGAAGCAGATGGCATTTGTGATTCCTCATCCTCCACCTCTTCCAAAACCTCCTCCCTTAGTGCTAGCAGTGTTTTTTGAAGCAGGCAGATAAGGGGGACAGTCATGCTGACTAGTGCATCATCTGCACTCGCCATCCGCGTGGAATCATCGAAGGCACGCAAAACGAGGCAGATGTCCTTCATAGAGGCCCACTCAGTGGTGCTGAAGTGTGACCGGCGCACAGTGCGACTTGTTTGCGCCTGATGCAGCTTGTACTCCATTACTGCTGCCTGCTGCTCAAACAACAGCTCCAACATATGTAACATTGAATTCCACCTGGTGGGTAGGTCACATATGATGCGATGTTCTGGAAGGCGTAATCGGCGCTACAGAGCAGCAAGGCGCGATCTTGCCGTGCTGGAACGCCGCAAGTGAGCACACTCTATTCGGACCTTGTGCAGCAGTGCATCAAGATCCGGATAGTCCCTCAGAAAGCTCTGCATGACCAAGTTCAGCACATGTGCCAGACATGGGATGTGAGTGAGGTTGCCTAGGCCCAGAGCTGCCACCAGAATTCGGCCATTGTCACACACTACCAAGCCTGGCTGGAGATTCGCTGGCAGAAACCACACATCGCTCTCCTGCTTTTAATGGCATTCTAGAGCTCCTGCGCTGTGTGGCTTTGATTCCCCAAAGAAATTAATTTGAGTACGGCCTGTTGACGATTGACCACGGCTGTGCTCATATCGGTCGTAACAGGCTCCTGCAGCGCTGTTTCTGAGGAACTTGAGTAGGAGGAGGAGTCAATGTGTACAGACTGGATTCCTGCAATCCGTGGAGTTGGCAGAACACGTACAGCGCCACTCTCCAGATCTGTACCCGGCTCCACAACATTGACCCAATGGGCAGTGAGGGAAAGGTATCGTCCCTGTCCATGGTTACTGGTCCACGCATCGGTGGTCAGGTGGACCTTGCTACTGACGGCGTTTAGAAGCGCATGTTTTATTTTTCCCTCCACATGCTTTTGCAGGGCAGGGACGGCTTGCCTGCTGAAATAAAAGCGTCTGGGCACGGTGTATTATGGGACTGCCAATGCCATGAAGTTCTGGAAGGTGTCAGTCTCCACCAGCCTGAATGAGAGCATTTCAAGGGCCAGTAGTTTGGCAATGCCAGCATTCAGAGCCTGTGCTCAGGGATGGTTTGGCGAGTATGGCCGCCTTTTATCCTATGCCCGTGCTAACGATGGCTGTAGAGTGGCCTGGGAGTGTGAGGATGACTGGGAACGTGGTGCTGTGGGTGGAATGTCACTGGGTCTCCGGACAACAGTGCCAGAGGTTCTTCCTTGGTGATCCTGTGAGGAAGCCGAACCAGCTGTGTGTGAGCTGGAGGAAGAGGCCCCAACACGAGCTGAAGAGGTGGTAGGTGGTGCAGTACGTTGGCCTAAATCTTCAGTGTGTCTGTGTAACTCCAGCTCATGCTTGGTCCGCACATGTTTCCACATATTTGTGGTATTGAGGTTGCTGACATTTTTCCCTCTTTTGACTTTCTGATGACACAGCTTGCATTTGACAAAGCAAATGTCATCTGCAACTGTGTCAAAAAAGGACCACGCACTGCAAGTCTTGGGAGCGCCCGTTTTGGCTTTTGAAAGAGGAAAGCTCCTAACGGGTGCCGAAGTGGAGGCTACAGGCAACCAAGTCTGCCCCCTCCCTCTCCCTCCTGTTTTGGCCGTTCGGGGAATCTCTTCCTCAGAGCTGCTCCCACCACCTTCCTGTTCCTCACGCCATGATGGGTCAAGGACCTCACCATCTACACTCCCCTCTTCAAACACCTGCTTCTCCTGGGTAGTCTCGCCAGCACCGTACGCACCAGAAAGTGGCACCTGAGTCTCGTCATCATCTGATGCGTACTGAGGTGTGCTGACCATAGGCACTGGCCCACCCTCCTCTTCAGATTCAGAGGGACAAAGAAGTTGCGCATCACTGCATACTCCCTCTTCTTCACATTCTTGATTGCTGCTTGGCTGGCCCTCTCTTTCCAAGCCAACAGATTCAGAGAACAGAAGTAGAGACTGTGATGGCTCCTGTCCAGGGCTCTCTGACTGCCTGGGCAATTTGGCAGGTGGTGAAGAGACAGATGGTTGCTCTTCAGTGCTCTGGCCCTGAGAGGACGTGGAAGTCATTGAAGTCGATGTGTTAGCTGCCATCCATCCGACAACGGCTTCAATTTGTTCCTCCCGCAGCAGTGAGGTACAGCGAGGTCCTACAAAGCTGCGCATAAAGGACTGTTGCCTGCTAAAACTGGGGGATGCTCACTCACTGGTGCCCGCAGCAGGCACAGAATCCCCATGTCCTCTCCCTGCAGAATCCCCACGTCCTCTCCCTGCTGAAACTCCACGCCCACGCCCATGTGCCTTACTCCCTGCCTTCTTCATCTTGGTAGACTGATAAAGATAGGCAGAAAAGTACAAAGGGGGGGCTTAGTGTGCTTATTCCTGAAAAGCTGGTAACAGGTATAAGAAACACTAATTTTATGAAGTGTGTGTGTGGACTACACTTTAATATGAGCTAATGTGGCCTACACAACTGTCAAATGGAGTGTTTGGTGAACTTTATTTTCGTTTTTTTTTTTAAAAATCTAAAAGGATGTGACCAAAGATTTGAAAGTGATAGTATCACAAACTTTTTGGAGCTATTACAATGCAGGAAGGTAACCTACTGTCACGGGGGCTTAGTTCAACTAAGGCTGAAAGACCCGGGGCCCCTGTGGTGTCCCTTTACTAGGGGAAACCCTGTCTGACCCTCAACCCAGGGTTTTTGCTGAAGGTGCAAATGCCTGAGCCTCCGACCTTTCCTTATCTCCTGCTCAGCCCTGCACTTAACCCTCCACCCTCCACCCAGTGAGAAGTCACCACCAAAGCTCCCACACAAATAATGACAGACAGGGAGAACTTAAACTGCACTGCGCCGCACACACACAGGAATAAACAGTAATGTGAACAGGGCACAACTAAACACAAATATGGGAAGGAGAAAGGATAACGACGGATCATACGACACCAGATATGAATCTCTCTCTCTTGAACACCTCCACTCCAGACCGGAACCACTTGGTATGAAACACAAGCTATAATCGGCGACGCCCATAGGCCAGCATGACTATTTAAAGACCGTGGGCGTGACTAACCATCCAACCTGGTCTCCAGCAGGATTAACCCCCGAGAGCCTGAAGATCAGGCCGGCGCCACTGAGGCTATAGTGGCTGGAGGTGGAACTACCTCTGCCTGCCGGATGCTGTGGTGTGAACAGCGTCCGACATGACAGTACCCCGTCTTCTACGAGGGACCCCAGGGCCCTCAAGACTCATAGGACCCGGCTTGTCCGGATGACGACGGTGAAAAGAACTGACCAGCCGATCCGCATGTATGTCTGAGGCTGGAACCCAAGACCTCTCCTCTGGACCATACCCCCGCCAGTGCACCAAATACTGAAGAGTACGGCGTACTACTCGAGAGTCCACTACCTTGGCGACCTCGAACTCTAACTCGCCATCCACCATGACTGGAGGTGGCATCGGCGTTGTGTCCACAGAGCCTACCACCTTTTTCAATAAAGCCCTGTGAAACACGTTGTGTATCTTGTACACTGCGGGAAGTTCCAACCGATAAGCCACTGGGTTAATGATGGCAGAAATCCTAAAAGGCCCAATAAACCTTGGACCCAGTTTTAAAGAAGGGATTTTGAGTTTTATGTTCTTCGTAGCTAACCACACCCATTCACCCACACACAGGTCCGGACCTGGCACGCGTCTACTGTCAGCCACCCGTTTGTACCTGGCACTCATGCTCAACAAACGCTGTTTCACCCGCCTCCAGACTGATGACAATTGGGCTCCTAGCTGATCCTCCTCCGGGACACCCCCGGAGTCACCCTGACGTAAGGTACAAAACTGAGGATGTTGACCGTACACACAAAAGAATGGAGACTCTCCTGATGACTCTTGGCGGTGATTATTTAATGCGAATTCGGCCAGAGGAAGGAAAGTAGACCACTCCTCCTGGTTGTCGGACACAAAGCATCGTAAATACTGTTCAAGATTTTGGTTCATGCGCTCAGTTTGTCCATTAGACTGTGGATGAAACGCCGATGAATGTGACAACTTGATCCCCAACCTTGAGCAAAAAGCTTTCCAAAACCTCGCCACAAATTGCGTACCCCTATCAGATACTATGTCAGACGGTACTCCGTGGAGTCTGACCACCTCCTTCACAAATACCTGAGCCAACGTCTTAGCATTGGGCAAAGAGGACAACGCCACAAAATGCGCCATCTTTGAAAAACGGTCAACCACCACCAGGATGACCGTGTTCCCTGCCGAGGCTGGCAAGTCAGTGATAAAATCCATGGAGATTTCTGTCCATGGCCTATTGGGTACCCCCAGAGGCTGTAGCGTGCCAGCAGGACGGGTTCGGGGTGACTTAGCCCTAGCGCACGTGATGCAAGCTGCCACGTACGAGACCACGTCCTGCCGGATTTTGGGCCACCAGAAACGACGCGATACCAGCTCTAAGGTGCCCTTCACCCCTGGGTGACCAGCCAGTACCGAATCGTGGTGTTCCTTCAACACCTTAGGCCGAAGATGCAGGGGTACAAATGATTTGTTGGCGGGAAGTCCTGGTGGTACCTCCACTTGGGCCTCGGCAATCTCCGCCTCTACCTCAGTCGTGAGAGCCGAGACCACTACCCCTTTCTGGAGGATGGGTACCGGCTCTTCCCGAGGTTCTCCCCCTGGAAAACACCTAGACAAAGCATCCGCCTTGGTGTTTTTAGCCCCGGGACGGTACGTCACAAGAAAATTGAAACGAGTAAAAAACAATGCCCAGCGAGCCTGCCTAGGAGACAGACGCTTGGCCGACTCCAGGTAGAGCAGATTCTTATGGTCGGTGATAACTGTGACCTGGTGAGCCGCCCCCTCCAAGAAGTGTCGCCATTCCTCAAAAGCCAGTTTGATGGCCAACAACTCCCTGTTGCCGATATCATAATTCCGTTCGGCCGGCGACAACTTCTTGGAGAAGTAGGCGCATGGATGCATCTCGCTCAAGGACGAGCCTTGAGACAGTACTGCCCCCACTCCCACCTCCGACGCATCAACCTCTACCACAAAAGGTTTAGACACGTCTGGTTGCACCAGAATGGGGGCTGAAGCAAAACTATTCTTCAGACGCTCAAATGCACGTATAGCCACCTCAGGCCAGTTCGCCAGATCGGCACCCTTTTTTGTCATGTCCGTGAGCGGTTTGGCGACAGTCGAAAAGTGTTTTATAAATTTCCTATAATAATTCGCAAACCCCAGGAACCGCTGGAGTGCTTTCAGACTCTCCGGCCTCTCCCATTGCAACACCGCTTGCACCTTAGCGGTGTCCATTTTAAAACCAGCTGCGGACACAATATATCCCAAAAAGGGCAACTCCTGGACAAAAAATAAACATTTTTCCAGCTTAGCATAGAGCTGGTTCTCCCGGAGCAACTGTAACACCTGCCTAACATGCTGCAAATGAGTGTCCCGATCGCTAGAATAAATGAGGATATCATCCAGGTATACAATCACAAATCTCCCCAGGACATGAGCAAAGACATCATTAATAAAATGTTGGAAAACGGCAGGCGCGGTGGTCAACCCAAACGGCATAACCAGACTCTCAAAATGACCCTCAGGAGTGTTAAACGCCGTCTTCCACTCATCCCCCTGACGGACCCTTATGAGGTTATACGCCCCCCTGAGGTCCAGCTTGGAAAACCATTTTGCCCCCGCTACCTGGTTGAACAAATCCGGGATCAACGGCATTGGGTAGGGATCACGGATAGTAATCTGGTTTAACTCTCGGAAATCCAGACACGGGCGTAACCCCCCATCTTTCTTCTTAATGAAGAAAAACCCCGCGGCTACAGGCGAGGACGAAGGCCGGATGTGACCTTTGCTCAGACTCTCCGCGATGTAGTCTTTCAGAGCTTGTCTCTCAGGACCAGAAATATTAAACATCCTGGCCTTAGGTAATTTGGCCCCGGGTTTTAGCCTAATAGCACAGTCATAGGCTCTATGTGGAGGCAGTTCTGAGCAACCCTTCTCAGAGAAAACATCCGCGAAATCCTGCAAAGCCTCCGGCAGGCTGGGCGTCACGGCGGACACACATGTGGCCAAGCAATTGTCTTGGCAGAAACCACTCCATTGTACTATGTCCTGAGTTTTCCAATCAATTACCGGGTTGTGCCTGGACAGCCATGGAAAACCCAGGACCATTTGAGCTGGGAGATTACGGAGGACCCTACATGTAACCGACTCAGAATGTAGGACCCCAATGTGGAGTTTCACCTCTGCCACAAACTCAGTAATCTCCCCTTGAGGGAGGGGAACAGCATTAATGGTCACCACCTGTATGGGGTGAGGAAGTTTTTCAATCTTAAACCCGGCGGTGTGTGCAAACTCCTCATCTATGAGATTGGTGGCGGAACCGCTATCCACAAACACTGATATAGGTAGCTCTCTGCCGGCGACAATAACCTTGGCAGGGAGCATACATTGAGATACCATCATGGAGGATACGCATACGCTCAGTTGGGTCTCCTCCATACCCTCTGAGCTTAACAGTTTTCCGCCGGTGTGACCCTCTTAGGTAGTACCGGGCAAACGTTAACATAATGACCACCTTTACCACAGTAGAAACATGCTCCGGACTTCCGGACTCCCGGAGCGCGAGGCCGAACCTGTGCCACGCCAGCAATCTGCATAGGTTCAGGGGACTCATCTACTTCAACCACACCTGCACCTCTGTTTTCCCCCAGAGGTAGCGTCTCCTGTGCCCCCTGACGAAAACGGCGATCAATACGTATCACCAAACTCATGGCAGACTCCAATGATGCCGGAGTCTCATACATCAGGAGGGCTTGTTTCACCCTCCCTGATACCCCATGAATAAACTGGCTCCGCAGTGCTGGGTCATTCCACTGTGTGTCTACAGCCCAGCGGCGAAATTCCGAACAATAGTCTTCTGCCAAGCGCTCCCCCTGGCGGAGGGCGCGGATTTTAGATTCCGCTAGAGCCAGTCGGTCAGGGTCATCGTAAATGAGCCCGAGGGCAGAAAAAACATTATCGACCGAATGAAATGTAGCAGAGTCAGGTGGTAAGGAAAATGCCCATGCTTGGGGGTCACCACTCAGTAATGACAACACCAGCCCTACTCGCTGGGCCTCATTACCTGAGGATATTGGCCGCATGCGGAAGTATAATTTGCAGGCCTCCCGAAATACGACAAATTTGCTGCGATCGCCTGAAAATCGTTCTGGCAGCGGAAACTTCGGCTCTGCACCGATACCTGCAGATGCCGTTTGCACCTTTGCTACTACCAGGCCCTGCTGCTGAACTGCCCCATTCAACTCGGAGACCTGTATGGACAGCGCCGCCAACTGGCGGGTTATGGAATCTAATGGATCCATGGACTCCTGAAAAAATGTGGGCCGATTATAATGTCACGGGGGCTTAGTTCAACTAAGGCTGAAAGACCCGGGGCCCCTGTGGTGTCCCTTTACTAGGGGAAACCCTGTCTGACCCTCAACCCAGGGTTTTTGCTGAAGGTGCAAATGCCTGAGCCTCCGACCTTTCCTTATCTCCTGCTCAGCCCTGCACTTAACCCTCCACCCTCCACCCAGTGAGAAGTCACCACCAAAGCTCCCACACAAATAATGACAGACAGGGAGAACTTAAACTGCACTGCGCCGCACACACACAGGAATAAACAGTAATGTGAACAGGGCACAACTAAACACAAATATGGGAAGGAGAAAGGATAACGACGGATCATACGACACCAGATATGAATCTCTCTCTCTTGAACACCTCCACTCCAGACCGGAACCACTTGGTATGAAACACAAGCTATAATCGGCGACGCCCATAGGCCAGCATGACTATTTAAAGACCGTGGGCGTGACTAACCATCCAACCTGGTCTCCAGCAGGATTAACCCCCGAGAGCCTGAAGATCAGGCCGGCGCCACTGAGGCTATAGTGGCTGGAGGTGGAACTACCTCTGCCTGCCGGATGCTGTGGTGTGAACAGCGTCCGACATGACACCTACAATGCAAAAGATGAGGCTCCAAAAAATAGGGTAATACTAATCTGGCTGCAGCTGAAGGGCACAAGCCTGAAAAAAGGCTCCTCTATCTACTCCTATATAGTGTTTGCAACCAACCAATGTAGATGGATACGGATGGATGCACACTAATAGGAGAATGAAAAATGAGCTGCAATAAAAGAAAAATATGTGTGAGGCAGTGACGCACGCTGAGCGGCCTACAACCAGACGTAGCTGTAGGACACACTACAGCGTGAGCTGTCCTCACACACAGAGACCTCTCAGACAGCCGTGAACAGTGCAGCAAACTGGGCACTAGCACTGAAAGGCTGCAGAGAGGCTCCGCTGTCTACTCCTATAGTGTTTGCAACCAATTTATATGGATACGGATGGATGCACACTAACAGGAGAATGAAAAATGAGCAGCAAAAAAAGAAAAATATGTATGAGACAGTGAGACACGCTGAGCGGCCTACAACCAGACGTGGCTGCAGGACACACTACTCAGCGTGAGCTGCACTCACACAGACCTTGCAGACAGCTGTGAGCACTGCTGCAAGGCAAAAGAAAGCTACAGTGGTGGATTATGTAGCCTGGGTAAAGAACACTATGATTGTGAAAATCGCTATCTCTAACTGTCCCTCACAGTCTTGAACAGCAGCCTGTCCCTAACTGAATTCACAGCAGAGTGAACCTGAAATGGCGGCAGCGCTTTTATAGTGCATCATGACATCATTTCAGCAGCCAATCACAGCCATGCCAATAGTTAACATGCCTACATGCCTAACAGGATGTGCCCACACTTCTGAGGATTGTTATTGGCTGAATCAAATCAAACTGGCTCATAGCATTATGGGAACTTCCGATTCCGGTATTCGATATGCTAAAAGTATCGGAACTCAGTATCGGAATTCCGATACAGTGAATATCGGCCGATACCTGATACTTGCGGTATCGGAATGCTCATCACTACTAATGAGGTTTCCTGATTCCTCACTGCAACAAAGTTTTATCAGAAAGGATTTGGATTAGCAAATTGGGCCTCCTGGCTGAACCCCAATATTAGGACTAATGATTTTTAACGGCAAACAGGGCCTCCTAATTCCTCATTGCAATACAGGATTTGGATAAGCAAATAGGGCCTCCTGTCTGAACTCCAATATTAGGACTAATGATTTTTAAGCAGAAATGGGACCTTCTGACTGCTCACTGCAACACAGTTTTTCCCAATCGATTTTGATTAGCAAATGGGGCCTCCTGACTGCAACACAGTTTTAGCACAATCTACTTAGATGTAGGAAGATCGACGGGATCCTATCACACAGGAAAGGATCCTATCTTGCGAATTGACAAGTTCACTTTCAGCAGCAGGTGTGGCCTTTTTGTGCTGTTACACTGATAAAATGTTACCAGCAAAATAAGATATCCGCTTTTTATATAGCCAATAACAGAAGACCTTTTTTCATGACGTTGTGCCCTGATTCACTGCCGGAATGTCCATACATTAAGATATTATTACCGAACAAAAAAAAATTACACTCTGCTGCTCCTAGACACACCACCTCCCCTCATAGTACATGTGACACACCCCCCCCGCTCATCATACAGCACCATTATCCTAGACAAAGTCAAAACAAAAGCATTAATGGAAATGCAATCATTTACCGAGCAAATTTTGCCGAACACAATTCCGAATGTACAACGTTTGTGCCTAATTTGAGATTGGTGAACGTTTTCCAAACAAGTTCGCTCTCCTATACTCACAACCTAATGTCCCTGTCTCATTTTCTAAAGAAAAAAAATCAAAGTCATAAACTTTAGTCAAAAACATTAAATTAACAATTTGAATGGTGAGAGAAATCATAAACATATACTGTACATAGAGATCTTATGAAACCAATTGAACCTTGTTGAGCACAGAGCCTCCCTGCCAAGTGAAAAATTGCTTATTTGTTTCTCCTGTTGTAATTTCATTACATTACCAAGAAAACCACCCTACAGTAAAAAAAACAAAATGGTGCTTAATACACAGGCTACCCAACATCCTTTTAAAAAGTATGTCATAGTATATATTTTTGCCATATGAATCTATTCGTTACAACCGACAGATGGCATCTTGCAGAAACACTAGGCATGTCAAACTTGTAATAAAACATTAATAATAATATTTTTCTTATTTTCAAGGGTACCTATGGATAATTGAGGTTTGGGTGGTTTTTCTATTGGATAGACTGGAAGTGGTGGGGAAGACAGTATGCATTATGCTATGCCTAAGGAATGCTATGTAGAGAATGACCATTCTTGGGCTTGGTATGGAGAAGGTTTTAGTTGTTTTGATGAGCCAAGTTTAGATTTTATGGGAACAGATATTGCAATAACAATGAAATCCCTTGCTAATATGAGGATAACAGAGAGCAGCTAAGGTGGACAAGGGCTGCAGTATTTTTTGTTTGTGGTGATTGTAATTGCTCTGAGCACATCAACATGTCTGGAATCTGGATTAAAGCACACAGAGGAAAGCAATGCAAAAAGTCCAGAGTATATGGGAATAAAAGCTCAAATCTTTATTAGAATACCAGGTGAAGTAAAAAATGTTTATTAAAAAGTGACACATACAAAGAAAAGCAGTGTAATGGTATATAGCACACCTCAGAAAAATAGCGTGATGGACATAGTATACACCTGGCTATGTGAGCAATAAAGCACATTCATGTAGACAGAAGGAATAGGTCATAAATACATGGCCAGCACATAAACAAAATATAGGGAAAAATCCCTGGCTGAGCACCATTAGAAATATAGTAGCCATGACCTCTGGAAAACTAAATTCAAAACATACCAGGGAGAGAGGGTGCTGCACAGCATACACAGTCAACCCCGACGCGCGTTTTGGAAATAATTCCTTCCTCAGAGGGTGTATGAGGATTGATCCAGCTGCACTGAAGACTCTTTCCGATAGCACACTTGCAGCTGGGCAAGCGAGCTCCTGTAAGGCATATTGGGCCAATTCAGGCCAGGTGTCCAGTTTAGCAGCCCAATAGTCAAAGGGGAATGACCTGTGTGGGAGAACATCGATATGGGAGGAAAAGTAGTTTGTAACCATAGTTGACAACTGCTGTCTCCTGTCACTTTCCATCGATGCTGTATTACCAGTTGTGTGAGCGGTACTTGAAAAATCAGTCCACAACATTGTCATGAAACCCCTGTCTCCAACGCCACTTCTGCTGTGTGCACCATGAAGACCTCTGCCAAGCTGCCCCCGGCCCGTACGGCTCGTGTGAGAACCATCACCGCTGCTGTGTGCTGGGAATGCCTCAAGCAACCAATTTACCAGAGTTGCTTGTTTATTAGCCAATATTAGGTCAAGGTTGTCCTGTGGCATGATGTTTTGTAATTTGCCTTTATAGCGTGGATCCAGGATGCTGGCCAACCAGTAGTCGTCATCGTTCATCATTTTGGCAATGCGGGGGTCCCTTTTAAGGATCCGCAAGGCATAATCTGACATGTGGGCCAATGTTCCCGGTGTCAATGATGCACTGCGAGTGCTGGTTGGAGGAGCACTTTCTGGCAAATCCACATCCCTCCAGTCACGCACAAACCCTGTACCAGACCTTGCCACGCCAACATTTTCACTTGCCCCACGAGATGCATCCTCCTCCCCTAAGTAATCATCCCCATCATCATCCTCCTCCTCCTGTTCTTCCTCCAACTCATCCAGGAGAGGTCCCTGAGCAGACAATGGCTGAATGTCATCAAGGATTCCCTCCATCTCTTCCTCCTCGTCAACATTGGCTGCAGACGCCTGCTCCTTAAGGTGCGTCAAAGTTTGCATGAGCAGACGCATAAGTGGGATGCTCATGCTTAGGATGGCGTCGTCTGCGCTTACCAGCCGTGTGCATTCCTCAAAACACTGAAGGACTTTACAGAGGTCTTTCAGCTTCGACCACTGCACACCTGTCAACTCCATGTCTGCTCTCAAAGTGCCTGGCCATGTATCCTCCCACAAATGCATTATGGCCTGTCTCTGCTCGCACAGCCGCTCCACCATGTGCAGGGTGGAGTTCCACCTTGTTGCAATGTCGATAATGAGGCGGTGGTTGGGAAGGTGGAGCAATCGCTGCAGCTTCTGCGTACGAACGGAGTGTACAGGCGACCGGCGGATGTGCGCGCACAGTCTTCGCACCTTATGGAGCAGGGCTGTTAACTCCGGATAATTTTTGAGGAAGCACTGCACCACCAGGTTCAAGGTGTGAGCCAAGCAAGGTATGTGGCTGAGTTTTGAAAGGCCTATGGCTGCCACAAAATTACGGCCGTTATCACTAACTACCTTGCCTGCCTCAAGATGTACACTGCCCAGCCATGACTCAGTTTGTCGCTTCAAGTACTCGGCCAGCACCTCGGCGATGTGTCTGTCGCCCAAACACATCATCTGCAACACAGCCTGCTGACGCTTTCCACTAGCTGCTCGATAGGGGGACACCTCGTGTGCAACAGTGGCAGCTGCAGATGGAGTGCTCGTACGACTGCGCTCTGTGGACGAGCTTTCGCTTCTGGAGGAGGAGGAGGAGGGTGGAACGCCTACAGCCAACTGTTTCCTATACCATGGGCTAGGCAGCACTGTCCCACCACCGCTGTCCCCTGTGGACCCTGCATCCACCACATTAACCCAGTGCGCAGTGATGGACACGTAACGGCCCTGGCCATGCCGACTGGACCATGCATCAGTTGTGAGGTGCACCTTTCCACTCACTGACTGCTTGAGTGCATGGACAATGCGGTCTTTCACATGATGGTGGAGGGCTGGGATGGCTTTGCGAGAGAAGAAGTGGCGACTGGGTAGGTCATAGCGTGGTACTGCATAGGCCATGAGTTCGCGGAAAGCTGCGCTTTCCACCAACCGATAGGGCATCATCTCAAACGAGATTAGTTTGGCAATGTGGGCGTTCAAACCCAGTGTACGCGGATGAGAGACTGAGTACTTTCTTGACCTACTCATAGTGTCTGGGAGGGTGAGCTGGACTTGAGAGCTGCATATGGTGGAAGTAGCGGTGGACAGGGCGGACTGAGAGAGGGTTGATGATGGTGATGGAGTTGGTGTTCTTTCTGATGGCCTAGATTCAGTATTTCGTTGATATAACAGTGGGATTCCCTGACTGCTGCGGCCTTGCAACGACACCTCAACATTTGCTGCTGTGCTAACCGGTGGGCTTACAGTGGGGGAAACAATGTAGCGTTGCTGACTATCTTCTTTGTGATCAGTTGCACATGTGGCACTTGAGGTTTGGTGTTGTGTCCATGCTTGCAAGTGCATGCTGGTTAAATGTCTAAGCATGCAACTGGTATACAAATTTTTCAGATTTTTCCCTCGGCTAAAGGTCTTTGCGCACTTCTTACAGATAACCTTGGCCTGATCATGAGGATTTTGTTCAAAAAAGTGCCACACTGCACTCTTCCTACTTTGGCAGACATTTTGCGGCCTAGCACGCTGTGTTGTTTTGACCCTCTGGACAAGCTGTCCAGCAACTCTTTTGATTTTTGGAACCTGTCTTTGGAGTGCTCCGGGCCTGCCAGATAACAGCTGTTGCGATGTTGATGTCTGCTGTGGATGCTCCTCATCTGAGCTATTGGAAGCAGCACCCTCTTCCCCAATGGATGCCAATCTGGGTCAACAACTGGGTCATCCATCACCTCCTCTTCAATGTCTTGTGCACCTTCCTCTGTGTCACCGTGTATGGTGGTATAGTGTGCGGGAAGGGGCACCTGAGTCTCATCAGGGTCAGAATCTGGCTCTGTACACTGCGAGGACAATGTAGTGCTCTGAGTGAATGTACCCGCAGAATCATCTATCAGCGGCTGTGCATCAGTGCACTCCATGTCAGATTCATCTTGGCCTGGGTAATTCACCATTTCACTTGATAATCCAGGCATGGTATGTGAAAAGAGCTCCATGGAGTAATCAGTAGTATGGCCTGCGTCATCCTTCAATCTTGGTTGGGGTGAAGGACACAAGGAAAGGTGTGGTTCATGAACATGAGCCTCCAATGACGACTCAGTGCTTTTACTTTTTACAACTTCAGAAGAGGAGGCGATAGAGCTGGAGGCTGAGTCAGCAATGTAAGACAAAACTTTTTCCTGATGCTCTGGCGTTAAAAGCGGTTTGCCAACTCCTAGAAAACTAAGCCTTCGAAGCCTTATGGAGCCAGACGATGACGCAGGCTCAACACCTCCTGCATTCGGTCCTATTTTGCTTTTGCCACTACCATCAGATCCACCACCAACACCATCATTACCAGCTGCCAACCCCCGCCCAATTCCACGGCCTCTTCCACCAGCCTTCCTCATTTTTGGTAGAAATGTAGACAAAATCCTACAAACTATATAGTAATGTAAAACAAGGTACAAGGTGTCTATAGGACAGGGGAGATTTAGATTTTCTGCAGACACTTGTAGACACTGGACACTTGGATTGTGTGAGGCCCACTGAATATCACAGTGCTATGTCACAGGCTTGATGGCACAGGTGTGAAAAAAGTGACTACAGGATAAGGGAGATTTTGAATTTCTGGGAGATTTTGAATTTCTGCAGACACTTGTGGACACTGGACACTTGGATTGTGTGAGGCCCACTGAATATCACAGCGCTATGTCACAGGCTCGATGGCACAGGTGTGAAAAAAGTGACTACAGGATAAGGGAGATTTAGATTTTCTGCAGACACTTGTGGTCGTGGACACTGGACACTTGGATTGTGTGAGGCACACTGAATATCACAGCGCTATGTCACATGCTCGATGCAGCAGGTGTGAAAAAAGTGACTACAGGATAAGGGAGATTTTGAATTTCTGCAGACACTTGTGGACACTGGACACTTGAATTGTGTGAGGCCCACTGAATATCACAGTGCTATGTCACAGGCTCGATGGCACAGGTGTGAAAAAAGTGACTACAGGATAAGGGAGATTTTGAATTTCTGCAGACACTTGTGGACACTGGACACTTGGATTGTGTGAGGCCCACTGAATATCACAGCGCTATGTCACAGGCTCAATGGCACAGGTGTGAAAAAAGTGACTACAGGATAAGGGAGATTATGAATTTCTGCAGACACTTGTGGACACTGGACACTTGGATTGTGTGAGGCCCTCTGAATATCACAGCGCTATGTCACAGGCTCGATGGCACAGGTGTGAAAAAAGTGACTACAGGATAAGGGAGATTTTGAATTTCTGGGAGATTTTGAATTTCTGCAGACACTTGTGGACACTGGACACTTGGATTGTGTGAGGCCCACTGAATATCACAGCGCTATGTCACAGGCTCGATGGCACAGGTGTGAAAAAAGTGACTACAGGATAAGGGAGATTTTGAATTTCTGCAGACACTTGTGGACACTGGACACTTGGATTGTGTGAGGCCCACTGAATATCACAGCGCTATGTCACAGGCTCGATGGCACAGGTGTGAAAAAAGTGACTACAGGATAAGGGAGATTTTGAATTTCTGCAGACACTTGTGGACTCTGGACACTTGGTTTGTGTGAGGCCCACTGAATATCACAGTGCTATGTCACAGGCTCGATGGCACAGGTGTGAAAAAAGTGACTACAGGATAAGGGAGATTTTGAATTTCTGGGAGATTTTGAATTTCTGCAGACACTTGTGGACACTGGACACTTGGATTGTGTGAGGCCCACTGAGTATCACAGCGCTATGTCACAGGCTCGATGGCACAGGTGTGAAAAAAGTGACTACAGGATAAGGGAGATTTTAAATTTCTGCAGACACTTGTGGACACTGGACACTTGGATTGTGTGAGGCCCACTGAATATCACAGCGCTATGTCACAGGCTAGATGGCACAGGTGTGAAAAAAGTGACTACAGGATAAGGGAGATTTTGAATTTCTGCAGACACTTGTGGACACTGGACACTTTTGGATTGTGTGAGGCCCAATGAATATCAGAGCGCTATGTCACAGGCTCGATGCAGCAGGTGTGAAAAAAGTGACTACAGGATAAGGGAGATTTTGAATTTCTGCAGACACTGGACACTTTTAGATTGTGTGAGGCCCAATGAATATCAGAGCGCTATGTCACAGGCTCGATGCAGCAGGTGTGAAAAAAGTGACTACAGGAAAAGGGAGATTTTGAATTTCTGCAGACACTTGTGGACACTGGACACTTTTGGATTGTGTGAGGCCCACTGAATATCAGAGCGCTATGTCACAGGCTCGATGGCACAGGTGTGAAAAAAGTGAATTGTAGAATTGGGCAGAATAGGAATCTCCCTAGAGTGTAGGTCTGTAAGAACGGAACAAGTCCTCCACTTATCCTTCCACAGTGACACACAGATAGCTTCACTGTGGCTGTGATAACAGCCGTTACACGGTACTGTGTGAGGAGCGTACACCGCTGTATGGTGTGAATAAATGCACGCTCAGTACCTTAGCAGGACAAAAAAAAAATTGGGATTGCTTTTAAAAAAGCAGTTTGCAGAGCAGTGGGGAAACAGAAATGCAGCTGTCAGGAAGCCTTAGAAGGCAGCCTAACAACCAACACCGCTGATCCACCACAATATAGCCTCCCCTTGCACTGCACACACAGTGACTGGTGTGTTGCACAGGCAAAATCGCTAGCAGCAGAAGCAGTTTTTTTGTCTTCTTCCCTGCCTAACGCTCTCCCTACAGAATCAGCAACCTCTCCCTATGCTAAGATCGGCAGAAGTAAGATGGCGGTCGGCGTGCACGCCCTTTTATAACCCCTGTGACGCCCACCAAAGCAAGCCAATCACTTGCATGCCCTTCTGAAAGATGGTGGCGACCCCTGCCTATGTCATCACGTTGCCCACAGTGTCCGTGGATCCTGATTGGCTGAAAAAGAGCGCTAAACAAACTTTTGAAATGCGACTTTGGCGCGTAAGTCGCTGACCTCGTGGCCGACCTCATCCTAGGGTCGGGTTTCGTTTCATGAAACCCGACTTTGCCAAAAGTCGGCGACTTTTGAAATTGTTCGACCCGTTTTGCTCAACTCTAGCAGAGATATATAAACAGCGCAATTAATGCGAAATACTGCAAAATGCACATATCAGGGGGAATGTCCATAGTATAAATATGAATATAACCCTAAAAAAAAATAGCCCAACGTAAGGGAGGGAAATAAGTACCAACCTATATATATATACACAGATCTATTAGTCACAATGCATAGATAAAAACATGTACATATATAAATATATATCTCTCTATATAGGAATATAGCCAATTATAAATATAATAAAATACATTGAATCAAAATGCCACTAATGGCTCACAAATATAGCAAAATGTGCATCAATGTATCAAATCTTCAGCCAATTCATCGGCAAATCAGGCATAGAGGGAAGCAATAGTAAAAGTTTATGTCACTGGAGTGGGTGTATACGGCATCCATCCCAAGAAATAGACGAACAGCAGCAAGGTAAATAACACGAAAAGTAGTCACTGAAAATAAAAACAAATATTAGAAACCACAAAGCAGCATCACTTATAAAATGCAGCATAAGGGCGACTATAGGAAAGGGGCAAATGACAGACATTCGTTCAAACCTTACGGATGGACTGTTTTGAGCTGCCAAATCCACCTAGATTCAAGCTGACCAAGTCTCTTAGATAATCCACCGCCTCTGATATCTATTCTCAGGGCATCGATACCTCTAACTTTCAAAAGGGTGGCATCATAATCATGATGATCCGTGAAATGCTGTGGGATGGTCCTAAGGGTGGCAGAGTCCTCATGTGCCTGTGCTGCCTGAATCCCCAACACATGCTCTCTTACACGGACCTTCAACTGACGTGAAGTCAGGCCGACATAGATTAAGCCACAAGGGCATGTGGCGTAATAAACAACGTATCTTGTTGTACAAGTAATACGTTGCTTAATAACAAAGGTTTTATTACCACCCGAATCACTAAAAGAGTCACTGCAAATAATGTTGGGGCAGGTCACACAACGGCCACATGGGACTCAACCACCCCTAGGGGTAAAGCCATCCAAAAATGTGGATGGTTGGCGAAAAGTATAATGACTTGAAACTAGGTGGTCTTTTAAATTCTTAGCACGCCGAAAAGACATAGATGGCCTCTCCGTAATACATTTACCGATGATTGGATCTACCTGGAGGATAGGCCGTGCCTTTTGTAAAGCCCCACGTACAGCATTAGACCTAGAGCTAAATGTAGTTACAAACCTTACAATTTGATTTTTATTAGACGACCTAGATGGATCAGATCGATATAAAAGATCCTGACGGATCCTTTACGTGTATTTTTTTTTTACTTTCGCAAGGGTAACAGGAGAAAATGGACCATTCAATTTGTTGTGCAATTTCTCATGAGCATGCCGATACCCCATATGTGGAGGAAATTTACTCTTTGGGCACACGGCAGGGCTTTTTGAATGTAATAATTAGTGGATGCATGTCATGTTTGGAGAGCCCCTGATGTGCCTAAACAGTGGAAACCCCCAAGTGACACCATTTTGGAAACCAGACCCCTTACGGAACTTATCTAGATGCGTATTGAGCACTTTGATCCCCTAGGTGCTTCACATAAGTTTATAACGTTAAGTCATGAAAATAAAAGATCCCAGATCTTTTTTAGCTCCAAATTTTGCATTTTCATAAGGGTAAAAAGAGAAATTGCTCCATAAAATTTGTTGTGCTATTTCTCCTGAGTACACGGATACTCCATATGTGGGGAAATACTACTATTTGGGTGCATGGCAGGGTTTGGAAGGGAATGAGCGCTATTTGACTTTTTGAATGCAAAATTTGATGGAAAAATAAGCTGATGCCATGTCACGTTTGAAGAGCCCCTGATGTGCCTAAACAGTAGAAACCTCCAAAAAGTGACACCATTTTGGAAACTAGACCCCTTATGGAACTATCTAGATTCGTGATGGGCGATCACTAAAATGATAGGGTGCTCGTTGCTCGGGTCGAGCATATTTTAATGCTCGGGTGCTCGACCCGAGCAATAAGCCCAATGTAAGTCTTTGGGAAACCCGAGCATTTTTGCTGCAACCCTCCCGGATTCGTTTTAGGGTCTAAAAACATCAGAAATCGATGGGAATAGTGCTCAAATGACATGGGACCATCATGGGGAAGACTCCTGGAAGCATTTCTGACACCCAGGCCACTGCTGTGAACAATGTTGTCAGAGTGTGATGCGACTTTTCCATGCGCTCGTTAAAACATACAAAAAGGAAACCAAAATTGATTTTCCTGGGAAATATATTAAAAAATTGTATGTAAGACAAGATAACCTCCCCCCAAAAAAAAATGCTCCTCCACCACTTGGGCTATGTTCACAAGTAGCGTTTTTGATGCGTTTTTCAACTTAAGCATTTCTTTCAACCAAGACAAATGCATTAACTGGAAAATGTCATTTTAACATTTACAACCTTAGCTGGCCATGTGGTGTGTGACACACATAATCATCAGACACATCCTGTGTCATTTATGAAGGACGGACTATTAAAGGAGGAGATCCATCAGGTGGACTTTAATATTTCAAATGGACTTTTAAAGGGACAGCAGTTGGTCCTCACTATTCTTAGAGAGCCATCAGCCGGCTATGATTTGTTGCTCCCATCATTAAACAGTGGGTCTCCTATACTGTTATTGCCTATGCATTGAATGCAAGGCCTGCCCCAAATTTGGACGCTTCCAAATAACCAATTGAACAGACGTCCTGGATGGCCACATGAAAGCAAAGCTCCCATTATTATGATTTTTTGGACTCCTATAAAGTTTGCCCATTAAGTGAATGCAAGGTTTGCCCCAAAGCTTAACGCACTCCAAAAACTCTTTGAACCATTGTACTGGATGGCCACATGAAACCAAAGTTCCCATTATTATGATTTGTTTTTACTCCCAGAAAGTTTGCCCATGAAGTGAATGCAAGGCCTGCTCCAAACTTGGACGCACCAGAATAATCAAAAAAAGATGTCCTCTATGCCCACATGAAATCAAAGTTCCCATTATTGTGTATTTTTTAATATCAGAAAGTTTGCCCATGAAGTGAATGTGTGGCACCCCTGAGGGTTCAGTCGCCACAGAGGTACTGCACCTCCTCCTGAGGTGTGTTGCCCCACCATTCAGGTAAGGTGGAGACACCTGACCACACTTCAACACCTGCATCCCACACAACATAGTAGTGTAGCAAAGCACCTTTGGTGGCTCCCTGCTTGGAACACGAAGAGTGCTGGGAGGTGGGTGGAGCTTAGTCTGCACCAAGAGATTGGGAAGAGTTTAGGATGTAGTCAGTCTGACTCAGTGAGTCTGACGGGGTCAGAAGGAGAGAGAAGATCCCCGGAGAGGGATGGACGAGGGAAGTGCTGCAGCGGACCTCAGTGACCTGGGTCTGCTGGCACAGGAAAGAGACATTGATGGAAAGCCTGACTCTTTATAAGAAAGATAGTTTTGAACGGAACGTAAGGAGAAGAGGAGGACTGAGGATTAGGGTTAGAGCAGAACCCTTCCCAAGTTCACAGCGCAAGGCCGGGGTCCGGTCCCCGAGGTTGTATGGATACTAATGGTCGTGCAGCAGATACCGGAGGAATAGAAGTTGTCACCACTTTATTCCCACACAAGACTTGGGGGCACAACAGCAATGTGAGTGAGCCGGGACTTAGTAGCAAGGAGTTCCCGAAGCAGGCTACAGCTGTCTGCTGTACAAGTAGAGTTCATAGGAACATCTGACAGGAGGAACTCCAGTGTAACTCAGTACTGAGAGTACTTCACTATAGGCGCAAAAGGGAGACGTTCAGAAAAGGCACATATGTTGGAGGAGTGTTGGAACGGAGTACTTCATCTTGCCTGGAAGTTGACTGAGCTCCTGACCCGGAGGACACGGCACGGATGCGGACACCTGGTGTCCTCCGCTTATTCCTGCTCCAACACCCTCAGCACTGCTACATCTCTGTGCCTGACACTGCACCATCTATGTCTCTCCCTGATCTCTTCACCTACACTGCCCTGACTCTACTGCCCTACCTGTGGAGGGCCACAACATCATTGCTGCACTACACCATCTGTCCCAGAGGATCTGCTTGCAGCATTGGCTTAACACCTTTCTTGCCAAACACCACAGGTGGCGTCACGAATCATTCAATGAGCATTTCTGCTATTTACAATGGGTGCCCAGGGCCACGGACCGGGTCATAGCTGCCGTGACAACAACCCCACTCGTGGAGATCCGCGGGCCCTGGGTGTGAGGGCGACCCAAATGCAAGGCCTGTCCCAAAGATTATCGCACCCCAAAAACCCTTTGAACTGACGTACTGGATGGCCACATGAAACTAAAGTTCCCATTATTATTAATTTGCTACTGCCATACTGTTAGTCTATGCATTGAATGCAAGGCCAGCCATGCCCCAAAGTTAAACGCATCCCAATAACCCTTTGAACCAACGTACTGTATGTCCACATGAAACCAAAATTTCCATTCTTATTTATTTGGTACTGCCAAACTGGTAGCCTATGCATTGAATGCAAGGCCTGACCTGCCCCAAAGTTATACACACTGCAATAACCCTTTGAACCAATGTATTGGATGGCCACATGAAACCAAAGTTCCCATTATTATGAATTTTTTTACTCCCATAAAGTTTGCCCATGAAGTGATTGCAAGGCCTGCTCCAAATTTGGAAGCACCCCAATAACCCAAAAAAAAGATGTCCTGTATGCCCACATGAAAGCAAATTTCCCATTATCATGTTTTTTTTTACTACCAGAAAGTTTGCTCATGAAGTGAATGCAATGCCTGCCACAAAGTTTAATGCACCCCAAAAACCCTTTGAATCAACGTACTGGATGGCCGTATGAAACCAAAGTTGCCATTATTATTAATTTGCTACTGCCATACCATTAGCCTGTGCATTGAATGCAAGGCCCACCCTGCCCCAAAGTTACACGCACCCCAATAACCCTTTGAACCAACGCACTGGTTGGTCACAAGAAACCAAAGTTCCCATTGTTAGTATTAATTTCCATAATGTTTGCCCATGAAGCGAATGCAAGGCCTGTTCCAAATTTGGATGCACCCCAATACTCCTTGGAAGAGACATGGAGGAGGGCCTACAAAAAATCTTTTCCCAAATTTAAAAGAGTGGGTCTCCTAAACTTGTAATGCCCATACACTCAGTGTATGGGCTGATAAACAATTACCCCGCGGGGTACACATCAACATACTGTGCAAACTTTTTTTTTTTACGGGCATCATAAATGCCCTTGAAAACAATGACGTGGCTGTTGCATCACGGAACTCATTCACCCTGGTGATCTAGTGGTGGTGTCTGAAGAGACGTGGAAGATAGCCTCCTAAAAATCTTTTCCCAATTTAAAGGAGCGGGTCTACTATACAATGCCCATACACTAAGTGTATGGGCTGACAAACATTTCCCCTTGGTGGGTACACATCAACATAATGTGTAAAAATGTTTTTTACATGCATCAAAAACACCCTTTAGCACAGTAAAGTGGCTGTTGCATCACGGACCACGGTCACCATGGTGATCTAGTGGTGATGGATGATGAGGATGAGAAGGAGGAGGATAACAGCAATAAGCCCAAAATAAGGAAGGGTATACCCATGTGTGGGTGTGAAGAGGTGCATAGGAATATAGCTCCCTAAAAATGACACTGCATTTGAGATTATGTTTTGCAGTTATCATTCGGTGGTGTAGAGAAGTCTGGCCCAGTCCTGCCCTTGTTCATTTTTATAAGAAGCAGCCTATCAGCATTTTCAGTTGACAGGCAGATGTGCTGCTTATCAGTTATAATTCCATCAGCATACACTAAATACCCACTCTGACAAAACACTAACGGCAGGGCAGGCCAGGACCTCCAAGGCATAAAGAGCCAGTTCATACCATGTGTCCAGCTTGGATACCCAATATTTATAAGGCAAAGAGGAATCACAGAGGATGTTGGTACGGTCAGCAAGGTACTCCCTCAGCATCTTCCAAAACTTTGCACTCCTTGTGACAGTACCCCATGCCTCAGGGCCACTGCAATGGGAGGGTCTGAGAAAAACTCTCCCAGAACATTTCCAGTGTTCCCCTGCCTCTGCTAGATTGGAGTTGTGTCTCTCTCGCCTGTACTCCTTGATTGTCCAATGAGCTGTGACCTCTGCTGCCAGCAATTTCAGAAGGGAATATTTTTAATAAGTCCGCAACAATGGCTTTCTGGTACTGCACCATTTTAGTACACCTGTCTGCCTCTAGAAGAAGAGATTGAAAGTTCTCCTTGTAGCAAAGTGTCACCAACCAGTAATGACTGTCACCCAAAATGTTGAAAATATGAGGGTCACAGGAAAGGCAGCACAACATAAAGTCAGCCATGCATGCCAGACTGCTAACAGGCAAAACTTCTGTGTCCTCATTAAGAGGATGACTAACCATGGTCTCATCCTCCTCCCTATCCTCAGGCAATCCATGCTGAACAGGCGGTATGACAGTTGTGCTTGTAGTACTGTCTATACCGCATGAAAGTAGCTCCTGTTCTTCCTCCTCCTCCTCTTCCTCATTGGCAACCAATCCACAATGGGATGACATGAGACTGGGCTGTGTGTAATCACCCTTTATGGTTCTTTGTCCATCTCATTGTTCTCCACCAGCAATGCATCCTCTTTGATTGTGAGCAGGGAGCGTTTCAGAACACAGAGAAGCAGGATGGTGATGCTAATTATGGTGTCATCGTCGCTCACCATCTTGGTGGACTCATCAACGTTTTGGAGGATGATACATAGGTCTGACATCCATGTCCACTCCTGAGGTCTTATGTGTGGAGTCTGAACTGAATACCGACAGACTTGGTAGTTGTTTACTGCCAGGATCAACATCTTCTGCTCACAAATCCTTTCTATCATATGCAGTGTGGAGTTCCAACGCGTGAGGACATCACACACCAGTTGGTGAGCCAGAAGCTGCAAACACTGCTGAAGCACGGCAAGGGCGGCAGAAGCTGCAGCTGACTATCTAAAATGGGCACACAGGTATCGTACTTTCACAAGCAGATCTGGCAGCTCCAGGTAGCTTTTGAGAAACCGTTGAACAACAAGGTTAAGCACATGTTCCTGGCATGGTACGTGTGTGAGCTCACCTCTCCTCAGAGCCACTACCAGGTTCTGGCCATTGTCACACACGACCATGCCTGGCTGTATACTCAGCGGTGTCAGTCACAGATCTGCCTCCTCTTTCAGAACTGTCCACAACTCTTCAGCATTGTGCGGTTTGTCTCCTAAGCATATTAACTTCAGCACAGCCTGTTGCTGCTTGGCTGAGGCAGTGCTGCAGTGCTTCCAGCTTGTGACTGATTTGGTCATTTTGGAGATAGAGGCTGAAGAGGAGGAGGTGGTGCAGGAGCTGTAGAATGGGAGGGCAACCCTGATTGATGTAAGGCAACCCTGGGGGCAACCCTGATTGACGTAAGGCCCGCAATCCTCGGCGTTGGGAGGACATGTTCCATCCCCAGGTCCAACTGGGTCTCGGCTTACACTATGTTAACCCAGTATGCCATCAGTGAGATGTGCAGTCCCTGCCCAGAAGCACTTGTCAACGTGTCCGTGGTTAGGTGGACTTTCCCAGTAACAGCTTTGTCGAGGGCATGGCTATTGTTGTGACACATGTGTTTGTGTAATGCGGGGACTGCACACTGGGAGAAATAGTGGCGACTGGGGACCGAGTATCTTGGGACGGCCACAGCCATCAGGTTGCGGAAAGGCAACATTTTGAGCGCAAACAGATGAGAAATGTGTGAATTTGGTAGGGTGGCCTCTGCGGCATTGGCAGCATATTTCCGCTTGCGTTCCAAGGACTAGAGTATGGACAACTGAATGCTGTGCTGGGACAAGGGCGTAAACGTGCTTGATGATACTTCTATTTGAGTGTGTGCAATGACAGATGCAGGGTAGGAGGCATCTTCACAAGCACCATGAACAGGAGATTGGCTTCCACGCACAACAGTGGAAGAAACAGTGGTGTCACCCACAGACAGTGCTCCTGGACCCTGGGGTTCAGCCCACAAAGTTGGGTGCTTTGTTGCCATATGCCTGATCATGCTAGTGGTGGTCAGGCAGGTAGTTTTGCTACCCCTGCTGATGCGGGTATGGCAGGTGGTGTAAATGGCCTGTTTGGGGTTATCAGCAGAGTCTTTAAAAAACAACCAGACTGGGAAAGACCTAACACTTGTGCTGGCAACTTTCGCTGTGTTGGTGCTACGGGGAACAGTTGCCCGTCTTCTGTCTGCGGCCACCACACTGCTTCTTCCTAACTGTTGGGGTGCTACGCCTCCCTCCCCCTGTGTGCTGCTGTCCTCACTCTGCATGTCCTCCTGCCTGAATCTATAAATGAAAAATTGAACAGCTCCTCGGAGTGTCCAAGTGTGGGATCAGTTGTCTCCGAGCGCTTGGTATGGTGAGAGGAAGGAAGATCAGGGTGAGGAATATGCATTCTAGACTCGTGGCTACTGAAACTTGACAGTGTGGAAGACAGGGTGGTGGTGGTTGTGGCAAAGTGATTGGAAGCCTTATCCACTATCCAACCAACAACCTTTTGACACTGCTCTGGGTTTAATAGTGGTGTGCTGCTGCGGTCCCCTTATAATTGTGACAGGAAGGACGAGCGAGAAGATGTGGGTGTTTGTTGTGGCCCAATTTCAGCTTTCCCACGTCCTCGGTCTTGCCCTCTGCATGCACCATCACCATAACTTCTACTTCCCCGTCCCTTGGCACGTGCCTTGCCCATTTTAATGGACTACAATATTTTGCACGTTCACTGGAGCGAACTTATATGTGATCCGTATGTGGGAAAACCACAGTTTAAAATATCTGGCCTGTAGGTAACACCTTTTTATTTGTAATTAAAATGGTGTCAATAACTAGATGAATACACAGCAAAAATAGTTCAATGGAGCACAAAAAATGCCTCAATTTTTTGCCCACAGATTGGTGAGGCCTGTGACAGAGATCCCCCACTTTAAACTACCTGGCCTAGATTTTTTCTTACAGCAAAATTGTGTCAATACCTAGGCTAAGACACAGCAAAAACAGTTCAATTGAGTCCATAAAATGCCTCAATTTTTTGACTACAGATAGGTGAGGCCTGTGACAAAGATCCCCCACTTTAAATTATCTAGCCTGGATTTTTTTTTACAGCAAAATTATATCAATAATTAGGATAAGACGAAGCAAAAACAGTTCAATTCAGCCCAACAAATGCCACAATTTTCGGCGCACAGATAGGTGAGGCCTGTGACGGAGATCCCCCACTTTAAATTATCTGGCCTGGATTTTTTTCAACAGCAAATTTGTGTCAATAATTAAGCCAAGACACAGCAAAAACAGTTCAATGGAGCCCAAAAATGCCCCAATTTTTTGACTACAGATAGGTGAGGCCTGTGACAAAGATCCCCCACTTTAAATTATCTGGCCTGGATTTCTTTTACAGCAAAATTACATCAATAATTAGGATAAGACGAAGCAAAAACAGTTCAATTCAACCCAACAAATGCCACAATTTTTGGCCCACAGATAGGTGAGGCCTGTGACGGAGATCCCCCACTTTAAATTATCTGGCCTGAATTTTTTATAAACAGCAAAAGTGTGAATAACTAGGCTAAGACACAGCAAAAACAGTTCAATGGAGCCCAACAAATGCCACAATATTTAGCCCACAGATAGGTGAGACCTGTGATGGAGATCTCCAACTTTAAATTATCTGGCCTGGATTTTTTTTAAAAACAGCAAAATTGTGTCACTGACTAGGCTAAGACACGGCAAGAAAAGTTCATCGAAGCTCAAAAAATGCCCCAATTTTTTGCCCACAGATAGGTGAAGTGTGTGACGGAGATCTCCCACTTTAAACTATCTGGCCTGTATTTTTTAAAAAAAAACAGCAAAAGAGTGTGAATAACTAGGCTAAGACACAGCAAAAAAGTTCAATGGAGCACAAAAAAATGCCCCAATTGTTAGCACACAGATAGGTGAGGCGTGTGACGGAGATACCAGACTTTAAATTATCTGGCCTGTATTTTTTTTACTGCAAAATTGTGTCACTAAATAGGCTAAGACACAGAAAAAAATTCAATGGAGCCCTAAAATGACACAATTCTCAATGATAGGTGATCTGTGTGGTGGACAAAACACAGTTTAAAATATCTGCCCTGTAGGTAAAGATTTTTTTTAAGCAAACTGGTGTCTAGAACTTGTATAAGACACACCAAACACTCCAAACAATTTTACAGTACCACAAAAATGGCAGAATTTGCTGCAAACTCAGATGTGATCGCTGTGACAGACAAACCCCTGTTTAAAATAGCTGAATTTTAACGCTGCACTATGGAAAGGATCTGGCAGTATTCTGCAGTGCCAACAAGCAAATGGAGGAGAAAAAATGTGTGCTCTGGATTGCTTTTAAATAAAATAATCAGAATTAAGATGCAAAAAAAAGAATTCCTGACCACTGATACCTGGGGCTATGTATATACATTCAATATCTGTAATAGGCAGCAGACAGTAATAGAATGGACCCTCTTACTGTATACAATAAAGTATGCCACATATACTGCCTACCACTGATATCTATATACCCACATACACTGCCTGCTGCCTTGCACTGATATCTATATACCCCATTATTAGTTCTTAGAAGGACTGTTGGTTTAGCTGGATTTGTGGATTCAGCAATGGTATACCCACACTAACTGACACGCCACCTATTCTGCCCCTATCACTGCTGCAACTCTCCTTAAGGCCCCTTTACATTTAGCGATGCACCAGTGATCCCAACAATGATACGACCCAGTCAGGAACGCTGGTGCATTGCTAAATGGTCGCTAGTGAGCTGCCACACAGGCAGATCTCACAGCGATGTAGCGACGCAGCAGCGGTCGTTACTTACCTTTCAGACGCGGCGATCCTGACGTCCTCCCGCCCGCGTCCATGAGTCACTCGTCGGTGCCAACAGGAAGCGCCTGACGAGAAATGGACATGGACGATCTCGCGCGATCAGCGATAGCCAGCTGGGGAGCCGGTCGGAGGTAAGTATCACACAAAATCGGTGATGCTTTAGCGATATCGCTAGCGATATCGCTATGTGTAAAACTCCCTTTACACTGGTGATTCCAAACTGAGCGCGACGAGCAGGGCGGCGCCAGGTCTGACATAGACCTGATGATGCTGCGTGGCAAGCCAATCTCTGTAATGCTACAATCAACATGGCTGCGGCATTGCAGTGCATGGCAGACAATCCCTGCATCTTGATTAAAATAGCTGAATTTTAACGCTGCACTATGGAAAGGATCTGGCAGTATTCTGCAGTGCCAACAAGCAAATGGAGAAGAAAAAATGTGTGCTCTGGATTGCTTTTAAATAAAATAATCAGAATTAAGATGCAAAAAAAGAATTCCTGACCACTGATACCTGGGGCTATGTATATACATTCAATATCTGTAATAGGCAGCAGACAGTAATAGAATGGACCCTCTTGCTGTATATAATAAAGTATGCCACATATACTGCCTACCACTGATATCTATATACCCACATACACTGCCTGCTGCCTTGCACTGATATCTATATACCCCATTATTAGTTCTTAGAAGGACTGTTGGTTTAGCTGGATTTGTGGATTCAACAATGGTATACCCACACTAACTGATATGCCACCTATTCTGTCCCTATCACTGCTGCAACTCTCCTTAAGGCCCCTTTACATTTAGCAATGCACCAGTGATCCCGACAACGATACGACCCGGTCAGGAACGCTGGTGCATCGCTAAATGGTCGCTAGTGAGCTGCCACACAGGCAGATCTCACAGCGATGTAGCGATGCAGCAGCGGTCGTTACTTACCTTTCAGACGCGGCGATCCTGACGTCCTCCCGCCCGCGTCCACGCGTCGCTCGTCGGTGCCAGCAGGAAGCCCAGCAGGAAGCGCCTGACGAGAAATGGACATGGACGATCTCGCGCGATCAGCGATAGCCAGCGGGGGAGCCGGTCGGAGGTAAGTATCACACAAAATCGGTGATGCTTTAGCGATATCGCTAGCGATATCGCTATGTGTAAAACCCCCTTTACACTGGTGATTCCAAACTGAGCGCGACGAGCAGGGCGGCGCCAGGTCTGACATAGACCTGATGATGCTGCATGGCAAGCCAATCTCTGTAATGCTACAATCAACATGGCTGCGGCATTACAGTGCATGGCAGACAATCCCTGCATCTTGATTGGTGCTCTAAAGAGTGCCAAACATGCAGGGCGGGGACCTGAGCTCCCGCCGAGCAAACCCGGAAATGCTTGGTGCTCGAGCAATACTGAGCATGCTCTCTCAGCAATAATCTAGATGTGTATTGAGCACCTTGAACCCCCAGGTGCTTCACAGAAGTTTATAACGTTAAGCTGTGAAAAAAAAAATCAAATTTTCCCCACAAAAATCTTTTCTAGCTGCAGATTTTGTATTTTTGCAAGGGCAAAAGGAGAAACTAGACCCCAAAGTTTGTTGTGCAATTTCTCCTGAGTTCACCGATACCTCATATTGTGAAGGGTTAAAACTAAAATCAGAGCTGAAGTTTCATTTTCTCCATTCTCTGAAGGTTTCGTTTCTCTATTTTTGTTGCTGTAAGATAAATTTTTGTAATTAGGATGAAAAAGTTCATGCTGTCATGAAACCAAACTGTTCCCATCAGGTGCAAGATAAGGGAACCGGGGGTGTAGAACTCTGAGGAATTTGCCATTATACTACTTTCTATGCTATTTGGATGCGGACATATATGCAGTTTCCGGTTTACTTGCAATATTATTGGCTTATAAAGTGAAATGATGCTATTGGTAGTTGAGAACTGCATAATTAAGCAAAATATTATAAAAGAAGTGACTAAAATAAAGGGGTCTAGTGATCTGTCTTGATCCTCCCGTACAGAGACCCCCGTCTCCGTGTGGTCATTCCCAGTTGCTAGCCACGCCTTGTGAATTAATTTGGAAATCACTGGATCAACCGTGAAGGGTTAATTTAGCCCTCCCTCAACAATATGTGGCTGAAAACTACTTTTGAGGCACAATCCAAAGCCTCTGTTCAGCAGTTTCCTTTTCAGAAGTTCACAAAACTGTGCAATCCTAAAGACGGATATCGCTAGATCACAGGTTCTATGGCGTCCACAGTGCCTCCATGTGCCTCATTATAGGGAATCTTCCACCGGGGGTCTTGTCTGAATCACATATTTCAGAGATTTACACGGAAACCCCAGTGTAAGCGCTCAGGACAGAGCGCAGGAAAAATGTGCACCAAGCCTTACTGAGATCTTTGGGAGGCAGAATGAAAAAAATCAACAGTAGGTAAAGAATTGGTTTTATTTATTTTTTACGTCATTCCTCATGCGGCATAAGTGATTAGGCGACTTTATTCTTTGGGTCAGTGTGATTACAGTGATACCAGATTTATATCGGGTTTTTATGTTTGGCTGCTGTCACACACTAAGGCTAGTTTCACACGAACGCTTTTGAGCGCAGCGACGGCCTGCGCACGGCCGCCACTAAGCCCCGCCCCCTGCCGCGCCTCCGACGGTAGCTCCGCCTACCGGCGCATGATGCTGCATGCGTCCTGCGTCCCCTATCTTTGTCACTGGGGGCACAGGCCGTGCGCAGTATGCATTTGGTGGCACATGCGCCTTTTTGACGGTGCGCTGAGCACAACCAAACTGCAGCAGGTTGCGTTTGGTGCAGGTCGTTCATTTTCTTCTGTTACTCTTGTCAAAAATGAAAAAAAGTTTGGGTTTAAAGTAAATTTTTTGCGAAAAAAATTAAATGTTCACTTTTTTCTGCCACATTGCTTCAGTTCTTGTGAAGCACTTGAAGGGTAAATGAACTTCTTGCATGTGGTTTTGAGCACTTTGAGGTGTTTCACTTTTGGGTACTTTCTGTCACATAGACCCCTCAACGTCACATCAAATGTGTTGTGGTCCATAAAAAAAAATCATTTTGTAAATTATGTTCGAAAAATGAGAACTCGTTGGTCAAATTTTAACCCTTCTATATTCCCAGCAAAAAAAAATTATGCTTCCAAAATTGTGCTGATGTAAAGTAGACATGTGGGAAATGTTATTTATTAACTATTTTGCGTGACATATCTCTCTGATTGAAGAGCATAAGAATTCAATGTTTAAAAATTGTGACATTTCCCAAATTTTCTCCAAAATTCCATTTTTTTCACAAATAAATACAAGGCATATCAAAGAAATTTTACCACTATCATGAAGTACAATATGCCACAAAAAAAATATTCTCAGAATCAGTGGGAAGCTTTCCAGAGCTAAAACCTCATAAATTGATACTGCTCAGAATTGTAAAATTTGTATTGGTCGTTAAGGGTAAATGGGCTCGGTCATTAAGGGGTTAAAGCAATCGTTGATATGAATACCTTTTTTTTTTCCCGGGAACACTCCTTTAAATTTTAAACAATTCAATTTCACAAGTTTAAATATCTTTAGCATTGTGTTATTGCAACATGCTGCCTCTCCTCAAAAGCTAACTTCAAAAATTCTACTTAGTTAAGAATATTTCAGGTGCAAACCTGGCAAACAATAATATTTTTGTTCTAACTATAAATTATCAAAAATCCTGAGTAATCATCACAAAAGTGATTTTTGGCCTCTGAGACATTTTCCTTGATATTGGTGACGTGCAGTGTTCACTGTTCAGATGTGCCTTGTCCAATGTTGTTATGAAATCTTTAAAAATCAAATATATCTTTTGAAATCTGAAATTGCATCTTAAATATACAAAAGCGTTTTTTTATCGCCTCTCATTCTTCCGTATTCCTCTCTAGTGTGACGGCGACCTTATGGCTAATCCTGGTTGGTGGCTTTCAGGTTAAGTGCCTGTGCACACGTTTCAAATTTACTACATTGTTATCCTCTTTTTTTCTGCCATAACACCTGAAGGGTTCCCTAGTACCGGCAAAGTGAATGAGAATTCTGATGTCTCATGCACACGTTGCTTATTTTTAAATCTGCAACCAAAAACGCATGTAAAAAACACATAGAAAAATACAGCCAAAAACCTATTTTACTCTGCTAAAGCACTTGCAAATGCCATTTTGTAGAAGGACTTTATTTGCAAAGCCACATGTACAAACAAAGACCAATTATTTAATAAGAAATCCTTAAAAAGGAGTCTAGTAATGTCTAGGTGAACACATGGAAAAAAATAAATGCCAAATAAGGTACACTGGTTAAAAAAGTCCTTATAGATTGTGAAAATAGCTGCTGGGTAACACAAAAAATGTTTAGCCATAGGTCTTGATAAAGCAGGATGAACCGAGTATCATTAACCCCTTCACTCCCTGAGCTTTTTTCGTTTATGTTTTTCCCTCCCCCTCTTTCCAGAGCCATAACTTTTTTATTTTTCCATCAATATGGCCATGTGAGAGCTTATTTTTTGCCGGACGAGTATTACTTTTAAACAGCACCATTGGTTTTACCATGTCGTGTACTCGAAAACGGGAAAAAAATTCCAAGTGCGGTGAAATTGCAAAAAAAAAGTGCAATCCCACACTTGTTTTTTGCTTGGCTTTTTTGCTAGGTTCACTAGATGCTAAATCTAACCTGAAATTATGATTCTCAAGGTCATTACGAGTTTATGGACACCAAACATATCTATGTACTCTTTTATCTAAGTGGTGAAAAAAAATTCCAAAATTTGCTTAAAAAAAAAAAGCACAATTTTCTGAGACCGGTAGCGTCTCCATTTATCAGGTCAGGTGAGGGCTTATTTTTTGTGTGCTGGGATGACGTTTTTAATGATACCACTTTTGTGCAAATACGTTCTTTTGATCGCCCGTTATTGCATTTTAATGCAATGTCTTGGCGACCAAAAAAACGTAATTCTGGCGTTTTTAATTTTTTTTCTTGATGCGCCGTTTAGCGATTGGGTTAATGCTTTTTTTATTGATAGATCGGGCGATTCTGAACGTGGCTATACCTAATATGTGTATGTGTGATTTTTTTTTATTGTTTTATTGTGATTGGGGCGAAAGGAGGGTGATTTAAACTTAGTTTTTTTTTATTTTTTTTTATTTTTAAACATTTTTTTACTTTTGGCATGCTTCAATAGCCTCATAGGAGGCTAGAAGCTTGCACAACCCGATTGGCTCTGCTACAAATGGGCGATGGCTTTGAGCACCCGGCGGCGCTCAAAGCCATCTGCCTGGAACAACCATAGAGGTCTCTATGAGACCTGTGGTTGTCTAGGCAATGCGTCGCCGACCCCCAATCACGTGACGGGGGTCAGTGATGAGCTCACTTCCGGCCCAGCGGCCGGAAGTGCTATTTAAATGCCCGCTGTCAGCTTTGACAGCTGGATTTAACTAGTTAATAGGCGCGGACGGACGGCAATTCCGCTCGCGCCTATTGCGGGCACATGTCAGCTGTTCATAACAGCTAACATGTCGCGGCTTTGAGGTGGGCTCAGCGCCGGAGCCCACCTCAAAGCAGTGGATCCTTATCAATGACATACTATTCCGTCATCGGTAAGGAAGGGGTTAAATTAATCACTTCTTGCTGCAGCATTTAAAGAGACTCCCTTGTATCACAGCCATACCTTGAGAAAGAAAGGCTGGGACCTTTCAAAATGTGTCGGTAATTTTGGTTCTTTTCGTATACTGTAGTTTTATGTGACATCATACCAAACGGGAGGACACTTTCGCAACACGACATTCCCACCTCAGACCCGTGGACATAAGAACACTCTACAGGCAGCAAGGATTCCAATTCCTCCTGTGACTATTTACATCTGACGCTGCACACCTTTTGGCCCCGTGTTATCAGGCCCTACGACTAAACTTTTTTTGTTCTACCCAGCAGCTATTTTAGCAATCTATAAGGATGTGATCATTTTACCAGCGTACCTTATTTAGTATTTATTGTACCACATGTGAAATGCTTTGAAAACACTGTGTTTTGTGGATAAAACCCATTTACTATTAAATAAATTGCACCTTACTTTTTTTTGTGCATAGTGTTCACCTAGAGATTACCAGGTCCCTTTTAAGGATTTCTTATTAGAGTCAACAATTGTTTTTTGCTTGTATATGTGGTATTGCATATTTTGTCCTTCTATACAGTGGTATAATTACCTAGCTATATATTTCTAATGGGCATCGCACAAATCCGTAATTTTTATCGCAAGTGCACTTCATCTGTAAGATGTTTGATGTTTTATATTTAAAAAATGTACTCCAGACAATGGAATACTGTATGGGTGAGAAATTTAACCCATCAACTTTTTTTTACACTTTTTTTAGAGTGTTATTTGGGATGAGTGAACACGCTTTGTGATATTCGGTTATTTCTTTAGTATCACGGTACTCGGATGTGCTTATTACTCGGTGACCACTGGGCAGTGCTCGATGTAAAACTCGAATCCTGGCCCCGCATCTTTGACGCCTGTTATGCAGCCAATAAGCATACAAGGATTGCCTGAGAGTCACTGTAATGCCATATCCATCTTGGTTGTGGCATTACTGTGATTGGCTGGCGGCCGTCTGACATCATCAGGGACTATAAAGGGACTGGCGCCGCCCGGCTCGGCACACTGATGCCATTGCACAGCTCTGTGACACTTTGTATTGGAGCAGTAGATTGCTTGTCTAGGCCTGTGGGCACTGCATAATGAACCAGAGGCCTGCAGTCTTCATACTGGTGATGAAGCTGAGCCATCATGCTAACAACCCTTCAAAGGGCTAATTATTTGCTTAGCTGTTTCTATCACACACAATATGCATGCAGCCTAGGGATGGAGAGAGAGTCGCAGGAGCAGAGAGCGTGACAGAATACAGTCTGTAGCCAGTGATTAGGCCTGTGCAGTCCACTGAATAATATATACAGTGGGGCAAAAAAGTATTTAGTCAGTCAGCAATAGTGCAAGTTCCACCACTTAAAAAGATGAGAGGCGTCTGTAATTTACATCATAGGTAGACCTCAACTATGGGAGACAAACTGAGAAAAAAAAATCCAGAAAATCACATTGTCTGTTTTTTTTTCATTTTATTTGCATATTATGGTGGAAAATAAGTATTTGGTCAGAAACAAGCAATCAAGATTTCTGGCTCTCACAGACCTGTAACTTCTTCTTTAAGAGTCTCCTCTTTCCTCCACTCATTACCTGTAGTAATGGCACCTGTTTAAACTTGTTATCAGTATAAAAAGACACCTGTGCACACCCTCAAACAGTCTGACTCCAAACTCCACTATGGTGAAGACCAAAGAGCTGTCAAAGGACACCAGAAACAAAATTGTAGCCCTGCACCAGGCTGGGAAGACTGAATCTGCAATAGCCAACCAGCTTGGAGTGAAGAAATCAACTGTGGGAGCAATAATTAGAAAATGGAAGACATACAAGACCACTGACAATCTCCCTCGATCTGGTGCTCCACGCAAAATCCCACCCCGTGGGGTCAGAATGATCACAAGAACGGTGAGCAAAAATCCCAGAACCACGCGGGGGGACCTAGTGAATGAACTGCAGAGAGCTGGGACCAATGTAACAAGGCCTACCATAAGTAACACACTACGCCACCATGGACTCAGATCCTGCAGTGCCAGACGTGTCCCACTGCTTAAGCCTGTACATGTCCGGGCCCGTCTGAAGTTTGCTAGAGAGCATTTGGATGATCCAGAGGAGTTTTGGGAGAATGTCCTATGGTCTGATGAAACCAAACTGGAACTGTTTGGTAGAAACACAACTTGTCGTGTTTGGAGGAAAAAGAATACTGAGTTGCATCCATCAAACACCATACCTACTGTAAAGCATGGTGGTGGAAACATCATGCTTTGGGGCTGTTTCTCTGCAAAGAGGCCAGGACGACTGATCCGGGTACATGAAAGAATGAATGGGGCCATGTATCGTGAGATTTTGAGTGCAAACCTCCTTCCATCAGCAAGGGCATTGAAGATGAAACGTGGCTGGGTCATTCAACATGACAATGATCCAAAGCACACCGCCAGGGCAACGAAGGAGTGGCTTCGTAAGAAGCATTTCAAGGTCCTGGAGTGGCCTAGCCAGTCTCCAGATCTCAACCCTATAGAAAACCTTTGGAGGGAGTTGAAAGTCCGTGTTGCCAAGCGAAAAGCCAAAAACATCACTGCTCTAGAGGAGATCTGCATGGAGGAATGGGCCAACATACCAACAACAGTGTGTGGCAACCTTGTGAAGACTTACAGAAAACGTTTGACCTCTGTCATTGCCAACAAAGGATATATCACAAAGTATTGAGATGAAATTTTGTTTCTGACCAAATACTTATTTTCCACCATAATATGCACATAAAATGAAAAAAAAACAGACAATGTGATTTTCTGGATTTTTTTTTCTCAGTTTGTCTCCCATAGTTGAAGTCTACCTATGATGTAAATTACAGACGCCTCTCATCTTTTTAAGTGGTGGAACTTGCACTATTGCTGACTGACTAAATACTTTTTTGCCCCACTGTAGCTGCAGCTTTTGTTATCAGGGCTGAAAAAAATTCAATATATTTTGATCCATCAAGTATTACATGCTTTGAAGTCCTTTTTATGTTATATAATACATCCAAAAATCATTGAAGCAATTTCCTGGGCTGCATTTCTCAGCCATACACTCTTCCCTAGTATGTAATCTTGATAGTGTGATCTTTTAAAATGAGAAAACGCTTTTAAAAACGTTGTAAGCTTCCATTTCTAAGCCATACAATGTTACTTGGTATGTGAACATGTCTGTGAACATTTCTGTAATCTCTAAAAATGTTGTAGGCTTTCATTTGTCAGACATACAGTGTTATGTTTTTTATGTACATTTCTGTGATCTTTAAAGCTGAAAAAAAGCATTGAAACATTTTTCTGGATTGAATTTGATTGTCATCCATACAGTTTTGTGTTCTTTCTGCTACATTACGGTGGAGTAAACTCCCAAATACCGCTTTGATTGCTGCAGGTGACCAACTTTTTTCTTTTATTAAAAATAAACTTTTTCTCACGAGACCTAGCAATTACAAAATGCGCAAGACGTGCTTTAAAGGATGGGGAAGTGGAAGTGCTGATGATGTATGCAGATGCCGAGGACATGAGGCAGGTATGACTACTCCTGTTGCTGGAGCACATGCAACACCCCATCCATACAGCTTCCTGTCCCACTTTGCAGGAAGGCCATGGACACCACTTCTGAAGCCACACCAGTGCAAACAGGTGGTCAGTTGGATAGCAGATAATGCTTCCAGCATGCTTGCCAGCACCACCCAGTCTTCCACACAGCCCAGTCTCACCAGCCAAGATTCTGGATCACTTAATTCCCTCCTCATCCTTCTTCCTTCCAACATGTTGACTTCCAGGAGACCAGTGTTCCCATACTAGGACACTCCAAATAGCTCTTTATATCATCATTTCTTGATTGTGGCCTTTCACCCTGTATGTTCCAAGACAGACAGAAGGACATGCTGTTTGGTGAAATGCACAAGACTTAGAGCAGTCATGGTCACAAGAAGATGAAATCTTGTCTAAGGAGGTAGATGATGATGAGATACAGTTGCCAATAAGTCAGGTTATTGTTAAGTCACCAAATTAGGAGTGCCAGAGTGAGGCGGTTGGAGACAAGGTGGTGGTTGACAAAGTCACTGACCCAACCTGAGATGTTGGCATGCAGAACAAGGCCAGCAGCACTGAGGGAGAGGGATCAACAGCACCAAAAACATTTCTTGATTGTGGGCTCTCAACATACATAGGACAGGAGGAAATGCTGTTTAGTAATGCACAAACCTTAGAGTAGGCATGGCCACAAGAACATGACAGTAGGGAATGGCAAATTTGGGATAAGGAAGAAAATGATGAGACATAATTGCTGCTAAGTGTTATAGCTGTTAAGTCACAAAGTCAGGAGGATCAGGGTGCAATGGTGGAAGACCAGATGGTGGATAATGAAGTCACTGACCCAACCTGTGAAGCTGACATGCAGTGTGAGGCAAACAGCTCAGAGGGGGAGACATCGGCAGCCCCAAAACAGACAGGAAGAGGCATTGGGTGACCAGAGGGAGAAAGTGGGCAACTGTTCCACAGACTACCGATACTTGTGACTTTTTCTCTGTCAGTCCCTGTCTGGGACTTCTTTAAAGAGAGTTCTGAGATAATAATGACCACGGACAAGATAAAGATCCCCAACTCACATCAGGACTACAAGATCCCAGGTACTTTCAGCTACATCACACCTAATGTGGTGTGCTTAATTATTTGCACTAAATGTCCAACTGGGATGCATGCCTCAGGATATCCTCTTTCCCTAAATCTCTCACTCAGATCTCTCTTTTTCAAACAATTCTTCTTTTGAACAAATATGTCGCATGCGTAAAAATTATCCCACAGGTATACCACGAATAAGACTACGTTGGTGGGAGGAAGAAAAATGTAAGAGACTGTTTGTCGAGGTGGGCTTACGAAACACATAAGAGTAGACAAAGCCAGTATCATCAACTTGAAACAAAATATCCAAAACTTCAACATTGGATCTTCCCGCTTTATAGGTCAAATGCAGATTCAGATCATTTTCCTTGAGAAAGCCACGGTAGGCGAAACGTACATTGGAGGGAGCTGGAGACACATTGAGCCACTGATCACGGGTATTTATGATCCTATTACATTTCCTATGCACTTTATTTGGGCTTTCAGACTTTAGGTCTGTCCACTATATGCACTTTATATTGCTTATGGATTTCTTATGATCACAGAATTTATTCATGGCCCATGTGTTCACTATGTAATTATCTCCTTACACTATGACTTATTATGGTATTGTATTATGTCCAATTGTTTGGTTTTCCTTTTATTGTGTAATTAAATAAAAAAAATTTAAAGTCTTTATTAATTTGGACTTTATTTTGGTTTATTCATATTTGTCTGAGAAGCCACTCAGTGCAGGAATGAATGTGTTGCATGGATTTTTTGTCTTTTTACATCAATTAAGGAATTTGCTCTTCAGACCGTCTGGGGGCATCACAACACAGTACCAGACCCCAATCAGAGGACTATAAAACATCCAGATTCCTTATCTATGAACAGTTCCAATATTTATGTTTATCCCTCTCCCATAATGATAATTCTGCTTCACGTCACTTGTCTTATCTATTGCACTATTTCTGTGCTGCTTTGTGCATAAATATGTGATTCTACAGATGTTTTATTAGTCTTTGCCTGATGAAGAGACCTGAGTAGTCTCGAAAGCTTGCAATTTGTTACCATTTTTTCAGTTACCCATTAAAAGGTATCAACCACTGAGGGCTCTCAATTATAGAGATAAAAATGGTCATTTGAAACCTGTGCCATGCCAAGATCAACAGGGGTCTGACCAATAAGAGCCTGACCACAATCAGCACGATCAGGCACACATCATCTAAACAACAAACTTGGTGGGCTGAACACCTGGGTCCACAAATGGTGCCAGTGGATTACACCACTGCTTCTTCTCCCATGTTAGGTGCTTGTCAAATCTCCTGCCCATGACACTGGCACCTGTCTTTGCACATTCTGAGGCACCTTCATCAGGCAATTCCAAATCCTTTTCTCAACACAATGTTCATCTGTCCCTACCCCAGGCCTTAGAACTAAAAAGAAAGTTCTCAGCTAAATGGTCACATTTCCAGGCTGCTTGCCATGAAATACAAATTACAAATACAATATATACTCACCTTACACCTAATCCCCAATGCCCATGTGACCTGGAAATGAGAAGAGATAATAAACCACCATATAGAATCATAGAATCATAGAATCATAGAATCGTAGAGTTGGAAGGGACCTCCTGGGCCATCTGGTCCAACCCCCTGCTCAAAGCAGGATTCGCTAAATCATCCCAGTCAGATGTCTGTCCAGCCTCTGTTTGAAGACTTCCATTGAAGGAGAACTCACCACTTCTCGTGGCAGCCTGTTCCACTCATTGATCACTCTAACTGTCAAAAAGTTTTTTCTAATATCTAATCTGTGTCTCCTCCGATTCAGCTTCATCCCATTGCTTCTAGTCTTTCCTTGTGCAAATGAGAATAAAGTTGATCCTTCTACAATGTGACAGCCCTTTAGATATTTGTAGACAGCAATTAAGTCTCCTCTCAGTCTTCTCTTTTGCAAACTAAACATTCCCAAATCCTGCAACCTTTCCTCATAAGACAGGGTTTGCAGACCGGTCACCATTCTGGTCGCTCTTTTCTGAACTTGCTCCAGTTTGTTGATGTCTTTTTTAAAATGTGGTGCCCAAAACTGGACACAATATTCCAGATGAGGTCTGACCAAAGAGGAGTAGAGGGAAATAATTACTTCACGTGATCTAGACTGTATGCTTCTGTTAATACATCCTAGAATTGCATTTGCCTTTTTTGCTGCTGCATCACACTGTTGACTCATATTCAGTCTGTGATCTATTAGTATACCCAAGTCTTTTTCACATGTGCTGTCACTTAGCCCTATTCCTCCCATTCTATATATGCTTTTTTCATTTTTATTGCCCAGATGTAGTACTTTGCATTTCTCCCTGTTAAAAACCATTCTGTTAGTTACTGCCCACTTCTCCAGTTTATTTAAATCTTTTTGAATCCTCTCTCTCTCTTCTCTAGTATTAGCTATCCCTCCTAGCTTTGTGTCATCAGCAAATTTAATCAGTTTACCCTCAATTCCTTCATCTAAATCGTTGATAAAGATGTTGAACAATACAGGGCCCAGGACAGAGCCCTGTGGTACCCCACTTGAGACATTCTTCCAACTGGATGTGCAGCCATTTACGACCACTCTTTGGGTCCGATCACTAAGCCAGCTATGAATCCACCTAACAGTTGCCTTGTCCATTCCATACTTAGTCATTTTTTCAATAAGGATTGTATGAGAGACTTTGTCAAATGCTTTGCTGAAGTCAAGATATACTATATCTACAGCATTTCCTTGATCCACCCAATCAGTGATACCGTCATAGAAGGAAATTAAGTTAGTCTGACATGACTTATTAGTTACAAACCCATGCTGACTCTGTTTGATCACTTCATTCTTATCCAGGTATTGACTTAAATGTTGTTTAATAATTTGTTCAAAGATCTTTCCTGGTATAGAAGTCAGACTCACCGGCCTATAGTTGCCTGGGTCCACCTTCTTCCCCTTTTTGAAGATAGGAACAACATTTGCTCTTCTCCAGTCTTCTGGCACTTCTCCTGTTCTCCAAGAATTTTCAAAGATTATGGAGAGTGGTTCAGAAATTTCTTCTGCTATCTCCTTCAGTACTCTGGGGTGTAATTCATCTGGACCTGGAGACTTGAATTCATTTAGGTTAGCTAAGTGTTTCCTCACTATCTTTCTGTTTATAGATATCCTGGATTCTTCTATTCCCTCAATAGGACAGTGAATAACAGTTGGTGTACATTTCCTTTCTGAGAGAAAACAGATGCAAAATAGGAATTTAAAAGTTCAGCCTTCTCAACATCCTGTCTTACCATTTCATCATTTTCATCCTGTAAAAATCCTATAGCATCTTTGACTTTTCTTTTACTTTTGACATATCCCCAAAATCCTTTATTATTGCTTTTGACATCTCTTGCAAGCCTCAATTCATTTTCAGCTTTAGCTAATCTGATTTGTGCCCTGCAGATTCTGCAGACAGCATTATATTCTTCTTTAGATATGCCTCCCTCTTTCCATTTTATAAACATTTTTTTCTTCCTTTTTAGCATGTGCTTAAGTTCTGTGTTCACCCATCCTGGTTTCCTTAAATGCTTCCTATTCTTCCCTCTTTTCGGAATTGTTAACAACTGTGCTTTGAGAATTTCATTTTTCAAGATTTCCCATCCTTCCTGGACATTTTTGTCTCACCTATCTGCCATAATCCATAATGTCCTTGAACAATTCGGATCACTTGTAGAGCAGCCACATCAGCTGATATGACTGCTTTAACTGGCAGCCAGCGACACACTGACAGGAGCATGTAATCACTCCTGCAGTGTGCAGCACTGAACTGTGGTGAGAAAGTTCATTGGAGTTCATCAGCTGATGAGTCATGGTATCTCACTTACGGCATCACCACTGCGCTATGTGAGAAAGTTCTTAAGCAGCAGGGTGTCATTAGTGAGTTGATCGGGGGTTCATCAGCGTTCATCAGCTGATGAATTCTGGTGCATTTTCTCATCGCAGCACAGCGCTACATGCTGAAGGAGCGATTATCTCCTGTGTCAGTGTGTACAGTATGTACCCGGCTGTCCTTGAGAGTCATCAGGATCATCATGGGAAATTATGGATTATCTCTTTATTCTGGACAAGTGAGGAATATTGTTGTTTATTATTTTAGTTCTTTTATTGGCTTCAGTGGACTGGGAAATATTATAAGTATGGCTTAAATGAGAGTCAATAAAGGAGTGTGTCATTTGTTCACGTAAAGGACTTTATTTTGGGCATGTGTTTTTCTAATAGAATATAAATATGGGGTTAGTAATGAGGGCATATTATAGACGCCTCTTCATTACTAACCTCTGGGCTTGATGTCACCTGACAATACAAAGGTGACATCGACCCCCCAACTATTATCACACTTGCCACTTCACTAGTGCAAGTGGGAAGAACAAGGCTAAATGCCAGATTTGGGACATCTTATGGATGCACCATTTCTGGGATGGCTGAGAGCTGAAATTTTTAGTCTAGACGTGGCCATTATCTATGGTCCCTTCACAGGCTATTAAAGTCAGCCCACAGCTGTCTGCCTAGTCTTTGCTGGTTATTAATTATAAGGGGACCTTATTTAATTTTTTGGGGGTCCCCATTTTAATAACCAGGAAAGGCTAAGTACACAGCTGTGAGCTGATAGTGATAACCTGGAAAGCTCCATCTGTATTACACCCTTCCCATGCTATAAACATACTCCCCCAGCTGTCCCCAACAAATCTGGGGATCAATTGCCATTTTTTTCAGAAAATAATTTATCTAGTAATAAAATATAGGTACAGTAAACTACACAAGCACTGCACTAATTATATATGTGACTGACATCTTTATATCTCTCTATTCTATCTGTATATATCTATTCTATTCTGTCGGGTCATGCTGTGATTTTACTGTATGCGGCAGATGAAATGTCTGGTTTTCAAGGACATTGGTGTACAAAATTCATACAGCACTCACATGGTCCATACTTTTCCTGGTGTCTGCCCCTAACTTGAGCTGTTTAGAAACTTCCCCCCCCCCCCCGGGGGTGTTGTCTATGCATTTGGTTTTACCTCACATTGAATTTCATGAAATTCGGATACATTCCAGCAAAACCGAACCTTAAAAGGTTTGATCATCTATACTCGGCATGCACCTTTGATGTAATCTATCTAGGCCTTTCAAGGCCTGCTCAAGTATCTACATAGCACCTGAATATTCATATACTTGAGTTTTTGCTGTCTACCACAAGGTAGGAATAGATTGCCTCCTGAAAAACTCTCCTCAGCCGTCTGCCCACTTGGATCTGCTTCTACAATATGCCTCTTTGCCAAAAAGTCTCTTTTATTCTTGGTTGCTGTTTACATACTCAATTCTGCTACAACAAAGTGACTGTATGCCAGTCAAGCTCTGCTGATTGTGGGCACTGTGTGTGAAATAAGTTTTGCTACAACAAAGTGCCTGTCTGCCTGTCCCCTGTGCTGTTCCTACATGCTGTCTCTACCTGTCTTACAAGCTCAGATTAAAGTTTTGGAGTTGAAACACCTTAAGATTATGCAACAAGACCTTAAATGGGCAGTTCAATCCTGAAACTTCTCCAAGCTAGCCAAAATAAAACAATTTTGCAAAGAACAGTGTTCCAGTATACTTCCACAACCTTTGTGACAAAGTCACCAGTAAAGTACTGAAGGGCAGATATGTTTCACAGAGGCTATTAGCTTCATTGATTTGAAACCTGGAAGTTTACTCCAGAGTTTTATATGCTGAGAGGGGTAAATCGGGTATGTTTTGTCCTGGATTTTTGTGGACGGTTGAAGAGTAGGTGGGAGGTCATCCACCATATCTCCATATCTCTGGGGTCTAGAGGGTAAATACACAGTCCTCTGACTCATTTGTGGTTCAGTATGTCTGTGGAGGCTAACTTCAGAATGGTGCTCGTGTTTATACTAAACTGAAATGTGTGCTTTTGGTAATCTTGAGCAGGTGGATCTCCGCATCCATACAGACTGTACAGTATACCATTTTTCTTTGGTTTCTTGTTTTGCCAAGAAGGGCCACTTTTATTTGTACTTTGCACTGTTTTATGCCACGTGTATATAATAAACCAATGGACGATTTAAAGAGACAGTGTTCCTGTGTCTTCTTCTGGGTGCTGCCGAGTGAACTATATAGTGGTTTGAAATAAAGATCTAACTTCAATTAATGCAATATCCATTTAAAAGCTGCATTGTGAGTTTATTTGAGTTTTTCTTTAGCTAATATTAAATTTGTTCTATGATGTGAAATATTTAAATTAGCAAAAGTAGAAAAAATCAGGTTAAGGGGCTAATACCTTTACACAGCAATGTCTCTGCTTTTACTTTTGCATCTTCATTGCATTTCCTGGCAGCAGAAGTAATGGTGGGAGGTATGGTGCAAATAAACAACCAACAAATAAATCACATATTGCCTTTAATAAAAGGGAAAACAAACAGCCCACAAATGCTGACTTAGCTAAGGTTACGCTTTTGAAGGATTGGTAGGATTACGCATCATTTAAAACCACTGCGACTTTAGAATCTATTACTTTGTTTAAATTTTTTAATAGCTGCTTTATAGTCATGATATTTTTGCATCCTTTCCTCCTACTCACTGTTAAGAATGGTTAACCAAGTCTAAAGCAGAAGCAAACCATGCAATTTGTGGATATAATCACTGATATAAATCATGCAAATTTTCTCAATCATCAAAGCATCAAACAACTGAATAAAACACAGTTGTATTATCCCAATGACACAACTCATCTAGAACACTGTGTCATGTTCATAAGATTCCTCTAAAAATACAGCGTGATTGTGGCCTAAGCCTGCAGGGACAGTTTGACTGTGGCTCAGAGGTCAGGGACTAAAATAGAGAAACAGAGCCCTCCTTCTATGTGCCATACTGTAAAATGATTTCTATTGACTAAGTGAAATAAAACATTAATAAATAAACCACAGGGTGTATTATTTCTCAGCATAGGGCCTGAATATGATGTTCTTCATGTGTGGAAATTTTGTTTGTTTATATGGGATATGGGAGAGGGAAAAGTCAAAACAGTGAATGGAAACTTTGTAAAGCCATCAGCTGAGCTGGAGACCACTTGGCAGAAGACATTAAATGCTTGTTATTACTGGCTCTCCCTATACATTGGCAAGTTCACCTACCTTCACCGGTGTAATATTAGATGTCCGCATCACTAAATTGTAAATGAAGACAAAAATTATTCTGCCAACATTTACAACCTTGTCTCTACAAGTAATCATACCTTTAAAGCCTCTGGCCCCTGAGTCATCATTTGCATTTTTGTTTTTTAATTCACTTTCCTCTTTTGTCTTCTTGGATTAGTTTCCTTTTGTGATGCCAAATTAATCAATATGGTGCATGTGATTCATAAATTTTTGTCACAAAGTCAAAAATGTTTTTTTTAATCAGGTTTTTTTTTGTACTCTTTAGTGCCAAAAGTTGTACGTTTCGCAAAATGATACAAAAATTGTGTAGAAATACTGACGTATTCATCAATATACCAAAAGGGGGCCTGAAGTGAAGTACACTGTGTGCAGAATTATTAGGCAAACGAGTATTTTGATCACATCATCCTTTTTATACATGTTGTCCTACTGCAAGCTGTATAGGCTTGAAAGCCAACTGCCAAATATGTAAATCAGGTGATTTGCATCTCTGTAATGAGGAGGGGTGTTGGGTAATGACATCAACACCCTATATAAGGTGTGCTTAATTATTAGGCAACTTCCTTTCCTTTGGCCAAATGGGTCAGAAGAGAGATTTGACGGACTCTGAAAAGTCAAAAATTGTGAGATGTCTTTTAGAGTGATGCAGCAGTCTTGAAATTGCCAAACTTTTGAAGCGTGATCACTGAACAGTCAAGCGTTTCATGGCAAATATGCAACAGGGTCACAAGAAGTGTGTTGATAAAAAAGGCGTAAAATAAATGCTCATGAATTGAGGAAAATCAAGCATGAAGCTGCCTGCCTCTAGGAGCCTGTTACGAACTGTTCTTGCCGTGAACTTGACACCAGCTGCCATTTGCCATTCCTTTTGTAGGTCACTTGATGTCATCCTGCGGTTGCTGAGTGACATTTGAATAAGATGACGGTCATCCTGGTCAGTGAAGAGTCGTTTTCGCCCTCTGCCAGTCTGTAGCTTTGTTGTCCCAAATGTTTGCTGCTTGACTTGCTCACTGTATCCCTCTGCTAGATAAGCCAGAATTGAGCCCTTCTTTTCCCCAATCAAGAATTTTCTTTTCAACTCCTTTGGCATGGTTAAAAGTTATTTTTTCATTCCTATTACTTTTGGGATATTACTAGCACTTGTCATATTTGCTAGAGGATTGTGAACCCCACAGCAGGTTTATTTATACTTTCCCTCATTAAATAAGATTTGGTTCAGGTGATCACCTAATTAGAAGCACATTAACTAGAATGAGGTGTACTCTGTTTGGAATTCAACTGACACTGGAATGGAAGGGCTGTCAGACATGTAGAGAAGCTGATTTTTATAAAACTGTGCAGTGGTCTCTTAATTTTTGCCAGAGGTATATATATATATATATATATATATATATATATATATATATATACCTGGAATGTAATCAGGAGGATGATGGATAGTCACAAGTCATCAAACAAAGAAGAAATGCTTAAATTTTTGCACCAGAAGCAGTGTGAAAGACTGGTGGCAAGCATGCCAAGATGCATGAAAGCTGCTTTAAAAAATCACAGTTATTCCACAAAATATTGATTTCAGAACTCTTCCTGAGTTAAAACATTAATATTGTTGTTTCTAAATGATTATGAACTTGCTTTCTTTGCATTATTTCTGAAAGGTCTGGGTTTTTTTTTTTTAATTTTGACCATTTTTCTTTGTCAGAAAAAAAATAACAAATTTAGTGCTTGGAAATTTGATGACCTGTTGTCAGAAGTTATTAGACTAAAAGAACTTATAAAGAGAAAAATCAGACAAACTGACATTTGAAAATGTTCTCTTATTTTTTTGCCAGAGCATATAGTAACAATGCTGCTCACTTGGGAGCCATCTGAGGTATCACAGGAACCATTCCTGGTTAGAGTCCAGCTGGTTTATTTCAGTCCTCATAAACCACATCACAATAAAACTTAAATACAGTCTTTGTCCGACACAAAGTAAACCATAAAGTAACAATTTCATACAATAGTGCTGGTTAACCTGCCTGGCTTAGAGTCCATCTTCTTAGTCCTTTAGTGAAGATGCTCAATCCAGGAGCTCTGCACACCTCCATACACACCTACAGAGTGAGACAAACATATATTTTACAAAGTGAAACACATCCAGAGGTGGAGATATGGTAAGCAGAAGTTTCTCCTAAGGCTATGTGCACACGTAGTAAAGTGTCCTGCGTTTTTGGTTTTGCAAAAACCGCACCTCTTGGCAGAAACTGCAAGTGCGGTTTTGCTGCAGTTTTTCTGCTGTTTTTAATGTGGTTTTTTTGCAGAATTGTCTGCGGTTTTCTGCAAGAAAAAAATAAATAAAGTTGGACATACTACACTCCAGGAAAAAAAAAAAGGTGATGTCATTTCCTGCTCCAACCCCCCAGCCTCCATTTTCTTTTTAACAAAAAAAGAATGATGACTGACAGAAATGAGCAGCAGAGTGCCCAGCAGGATGAAGATCACAGAGTGCAGCGCCTCCGCAGGCCCTTCTGAATCCTCATGCTGGGGTGTTTGCTGCAAATCCTGATGCAGCACAGACAGCAGGTAATAGATTAGGGTTTGATTACGTTCGTGTTAATATTTTTTTGGATAAGGAACGTGAGTATGTTTTGGATTAGATTATGGATAGGATTGGGGTTTGTTGGGAATAGGGTTATGGTTGGGTTTTGGATTAGGGTTGTGATTGGGTTAGGTTATTGATTAGTGTTTTGATTATTAATAGACTTTGGATTGGGTATGGGATTATGGATTGGGTATGGGATTAGGGTTTATGGTTGGGTTTTGGATTAGTGTTGTGTTTTGGTTAGGTTTGTGATTATTGTTTGGATTATGAATAGATTTCGTATTGGTGTTTTTTGGGAAACCAGAGTTTAGATTATGTTTTGGATTAAGAATATTTTTGGGATTAGGGTTATAAATCATAAAATTGTTCACATATCTTTGTTTTTTGAGTGTGCTGTGTACTAAAAGTATATTTTTATTTCAGGCTCAGCAGCAGCGCAGAAGGGGAAAGCAAGGGTGTAAATTTTGGGTGCACCCACTCTTAGTGGACAGAACCGACAAAGGGCATTTTAATGTTCTTTATAATGATTTGAGGAGGTAAGTTGCAAAATAACTCAAGCTATTTTACAAATTAAAATGTGTATAAAAGTATGTAATCATTAACTAACCATTTTTTTTTTTGTTTACTTTGCAGATATCCTGAAAAGTTTGTGTCCTTCTGCCGGCTTCCAATCACCGCCTTTGATCATCTTCTTGAAATCTTGGGTCCTCATATTACATTTGCTGATATGGTTATGAGGAAGGCGATCACTGCTGAGGAAAGGCTGCTCATCACCTTGCGGTAAGTAAATAATTTTCGGTTGGAATGTCATTACGCCCCTTTCACACATCAGTGTATCCGGTACCGGTTATTATATTTGGACCATGTAACGGAGACACTGACACAGGTAGACACACTCTAATTAATGGGTCTATGTACATGTCAGCGTGTTGTCTTTCAGCTTTCTTTTTACACTGGGGTGTTAGCGACAACATAAAATACTTCATAGAAGACCTGAAAGGTGGTTTAGTCATCTATAGCGCCCATACATGCTGACAGGTTATATTTCATTTTTGTGTGACATTTCTAATTTTTTTTTCTTTTCAGGTATTTGGCCACAGGAGAGAGCTACACATCCCTACACCTCCAATTTAGAGTTGGTAAATCCACCATCTCTCAAATTGTGAGGTGCACATGTGCCGTCATCTGGCAGAAGTTGCAGCCCATGGTGATGCCTTCCCCAACCGAGGAGACTTGGCTGCAGGTTGCAGCAGGCTTTCAGTCTGTGGCCAATTTCCCAAACTGCATAGGTGCAGTTGATGGTAAACATGTAAGAGTGCAGAAGCCACCATGATCAGGATCACGCTTCTTTAATTATAAGAAGTATTTTTCAGTGGTCCTGATGGCGGTAGCTGATGCACATTAGAAATTTGTTGCCATTGACGTTGGTGCTTATGGCAGTACTGGGGATTCTCGGGTGTTGCGAACATCACATGTTGGACAGCAAATTCTTCGAGATGGTGGAACGCTCCCAGCCCCAAGACATTTGCCGGGTTCCACACATCCAGTGCCCTTTGTGATGGTATCAGATGAGGCCTTTCCATTAATGACAACCCTGCTGCGCCCATACCCACGAAGGGGACTGACTGCCCGGCGGAGGATTTTTAATTATCGGCTGAGTCGTGCACGAAGATTTGTGGAATGCACCTTCGGGATCATGACTAGTCAGTGGAGGATCTTTCACACTGCCAGCCAGTTGGATCCAGACACCATTGACACGTGATTAAGGCCTGCTCTGCTGTGTGCTCCACAACTATTCTCGTGAGTACAGCTCTGAGGTAGATGTGGAGTACCAGCAGCCACAATGTGATCCAGTGCGCCATGTGGGACGACCATCCAACTCGGGTGTGCATGTGAGAGAATCCTTTACTGACTATTTTATGAGCCCAGAAGGTGCCGAGCACTGGCAATACTCCTGTGCTGGTGTTGGACAGTCTGAACAGCAGTTAAAGTTCAGAGAAGAAAAAGACTGAACGGCAGCAAAGAAGGACCCGTCTTTTTCTTTTGCTATTAATTTTTTTTGGATTGATAACAACATAGTTTCTATGGGCACAGGCCGGACCACCCGACCCCCACTATGGAGAAGAAAACATTTGTTGGTACTTTATACCAGTGGTCTATTGATTGGACTGAGGATGTACTATTTGGGATGCTATGATCGGCCATTGAGCCTTATGTTTGCCTCATCTTGCCTTTTGGAAAATATTCCTCATTATAGGACCTATGTTTAATGGGTATTTCAAACCGATAACTACCTTGGCTGGAATTAGGCATTAATACTGCTTGGCCCGTTACTTTTCCCTGAATGGCACTTAATTCCATTTGGTTATTTTTGTCCATATTGTCGGGTGTCCTGGCCTGATTCTCCACCATATATGACTAATATTTTGTATCTAATGATAATTTATGTAAATGTAATTTGCAAATAAAATGTTTACACCTTTTTGCACAAGACAAAGTCTTTGTGTGTTTAACTTTGTAGTAATGCATTACTAACGTTTTGGACTTTCTGGAACTCATTTGGACTATTTGTTGTCTGTCTATTGAGTTGCCCTTTTTACAGATTGGAGTTATTATATAGTGATCAATTAGAGGTCTGATATCCTATGCTAAAATTATTGTTTCTATGTATCCTTACGCAATAAAAAAATATTGGAATTGCTAATTTTATGGTCATCATTTTAAAATTTGCACAAGGAGCGGTTTATTTTAATTTATGTAGGTCCCATACTCCCCTGAACTTACACCATCACCATACTTTGACTCTACCCAATAGTATTGTCATGAATGATGTACCCATGACACTGGCCATACGTAGCCATTGTGTAGCCCCCTTATAATTTGGAGAAAGAACACTAAGTAAAAGTAACCAGAAAAATTTATTAGAAAAACAAACTTTATGACAAACATTGTCATTAATTTTTCAATTTGAAAGATAACATATGGCCACAAACATATTGCTTTATCCGCTGTTTTTTTTTTTTTTTTTTTTTTTTTTGGTTTTGCTCTCCTGACAGCGGATCGCGAGCCCTTCCACTACAACACAATTTTCATCAGCGGCAGACGACGATGCCCCAGCATCTGCAGACAAAGGGACACCACCAGAACCATCTTCACCAGCTGAAGAACAGGTCGCAGAAGCTCCAGTTGAAGGTCCTGATGCCTCTTCCGAATCTTCCTCTGCTGGAGGGACAATGCTGCCTTGAGTGCTGTTTGAGAAAAAAAAACCCATAATCTCAATATCTTGCAGAGACAGAGTGCAAACGCAAGACAAGTGACATGCTGTGGGGACAAAACATGTGTCACATGTCCGGGGTCGTAGCTCTACAACCTCCACTGTTTGTACACATAGTGGAGAGGGAAGTTCATCACATGTCTTCTACTATGCTGTTCTATGTGGGCACAACAAATTAAAATAACGGTGCAGTTGTATGCAGCGTTGATTACGCAGCCGATTGTGTTATACCACCTACAAATAGAGGATAGGTTGCTTTAAAAGACTTTGTATAAATAAAAATTATTTACCTACGCAATGTCCTGCCAGTTACCAAAAATTGTAGTTCCTCATAAAAAGGGAAGGAGTGTCAGGTGGGAGAGGATCCACTTTTATTGCAGCTTGCCACATATTTATGGAATCTGTCCTTCATGGACCTCCACCGTTGCTTTACATCTTTCTCTAAGAAAAAAGTAACAAAATATTAATTATAATATTTAGGTACACCAATTTTTGTAGTGTAACGAATATTAGAATTATCAATTTGCAACTGTGTTGCATTGATACAAGAATCCCAGTCAGGATACAGCTGGCGTAACACTTTGGTCCAGCAGTGATCGCGGTAATAGCGGTCCTTGTAGGCCTCGTCCGAGGGGTACCATATGGGTGGAAAATCATGGACCTTCAATGTAGAGATTTCGATCATTAGATACTATGTTTACCCAAAAAAAGAAAAAACACAGGGAAAAGCATTATGCAAAAAAAAAACCTACCCCTAACCCGACCCCTAACCCTACCCCCTACCCCTAACCCTACCCCTAAGCTTACCCTTTACCCGAATCACTAGCCATAACCTTTACCCTAATCTTTTCCCTTACCATAAACCCTACACTTACTACAATCCCTACCATAATCCCTACACTAATCCCTACACTTAGTACAATCCCTACCATTATCCCTACACTAATCACTACACTTAGTACAATCCCTACCATAATACCTACACTAATCTCTACACTTAGTACAATCCCTACCATAATCCCTACACTTAGTACAATCCCTACCATAATCCCTACACTAATCCCTACACTTAGTACAATCCCTACCATAATCCCTACCATAATCCCTACATTTAGTACAATCCCTACCATAATCCCTACACTTACTACAATCCCTACCATAATCAATATCACAAACAAAATCTAAAATACGTTCTGGGTTCCTCAATTACGTGTTGTCTGGGAAGGGTTAATGTATGTGTAGCCTTTCTGTCTCTAAAAATGGTGGGACCACCCAAAAAAAAATTTACGTGGGGTCCCCCTATATTTAGGGCCAGAAAGGCTAAGCAGACAGCTGAGGGTTAATATTTGTAGCCTTGCTTTGAATATCAGCCCACAGCTGTCTGCGCAGCCTTTCTGGCTCTCAAAATAGGGGGACCACCCAAAAAAAAATTTACGTGCGGTCCCCCTATATTTAGGGCCAGAAAGGCTAAGCAGACAGCTGAGGGTTAATATTTGTAGCCTTGCTTTGAATATCAGCCCACAGCTGTCTGCGCAGCCTTTCTGGCTCTCAAAATAGGGGGACCACCCAAAAAAAAATTTACGTGCGGTCCCCCTATATTTTTGGGCCAGAAATGCTACGCAGACAGCTGTGAGCTGATATTCATAGCCTAGGAAGGGGTCATGGATATTGGCTCCCCGGCTACAAATACCAGCCCGCAGCCGCCCCAGAAATGGCGCATCTATTGATGCGCCAATTCCGGCACTTAGCACTTCTCTTCCCACTCCCGTGCAGTGGCGGGATGTGGGGTAATAAAGGGGTTAATGTCACCTTTCATCGGTGATATTAAGCCCAGTTAATAATGGAGAGGCGTCAAGAAGACGCCGAACCATTATTAATCCAAAAAGGTAAAATTTGAAATAAAACACAGAGACAAAAAAAACCTTTAATGAAATAAAAAGACACAGTTTTTGACAAGAAATCTTATTTTACACTCAATCCACTGTGACGCCCTCGTTCTCCTAGAAAAAATAAAAAAACAAATTCATACTCCCTGTTCCGACGCAGTCCATAAACGCGGGTCCCACGACGATCTGCCATGGAGAACAGTCACATCCTGAGATGTGACCATCCACCATGGCAGCAGAAACACACTGACAGGAGCTAAGCTCCTGCAGTGTGTTACTGCGCATGCGCGAGAGAGTTTACCAGAGTTCATTGACTCCGGTACTCTCCTTTACGGCACTGCTGCATGGGAAAGGTCACACGCAGCTATAGTGCCATAAAGCGAGGTCCCAGAGCACCTGAACACTGGTAAACTCCGTGAAAAAGTACAGGAGCATCGCTAGGTGGTGAGTATGTATTTAATGTTGTATGTTGTACTGTATGTCCTTTATTGTATGTTACTTGTATTGTATGTGTCATGTATGTTTTTTTAACCATTTCACTGAACAACTGTGCACAGTCACTGCAGGGACTACTCACCCATCCTATAGCCGGATGGGAGAAGCAGTCCCATACGGCGACTGAGCACAGTTGTGGGCCTACCGTCACATGGGGACTGACGTACACAGACTGATGCACACAGACAGACACATACAGACTGACGCACACAGACTGACGCACACATATACATACATGCATACATACCAAATCAATGAGACGGCCCACATCGATCCACATGCGACGGTAGCCTTCTGTGACGATTCTGGCCAAATACGTCCGAGAGTGGACCCTCTGGGTCGTGGATCAGGAGCCCCTGGGCCGAGCTCACCAGGTGAAGACCGACCCCTGTACAGGGATCGTTAGGGGCAGGACCGCAGGGGGCAGAACTGCGACAGCCGGTACCAGGAGGGACGGCTCGAAGGACAGGCAGGCAGAACAAGAGTACCAGGACGGAATAGCGGAGGGCACTGGGCAGAAGTCCACAGGAGGAGAGTCGGAGCGGAGGGGACAGGGCAGAGACAGGCAGACGGGAGCGGAGCAGGACACAAGGCACACAGGGGGAAATAGCCCTAGACAGAAGGACAGGCAGGGTACTCTAGAGCAGATATGCGGCCGGTGAGTGCAGGGAAGTCACACAATCACCAGGCGCCCTCAGAATAGGGCGGACGCCTGATATATCCTGAACCAGGAAGTACGTCCTACAGGCCCGCCCCTCAGCGACGCCCCCCACTAGCAGAAGAGAGCGGGGGAACGCGCGCGCGCGGCCTAAGGCCGGCGCGGGTACCCGCAGCAGGGCGGTTGGCAGAGCGGAAGTGCGCGTGGACAGGAGCGCGCAGGTGAGGGAACGCTGCGGCGGGCACCGCCGCTGAAGGGGCATCGGCGGGCACGGCCGCCGATGTCACAGTACCCCCCCATAGGTCCTCCCCTTCTGAGGTTGGCCAGAAATCTTTTCATGATAAGGGGGGCATCGACATTCTCTCGGGGCTCCCAGGACCTCTCCTCTGGACCAAAACCCTTCCAGTCGATAAGAAAAAGAGTCTTACCCTTGACCCTTTTCATGGCCAAGATGTCCTTTACTTCAAAGACATCGTCCGAACAAATTGGCGAAGGAGGGGACATGGAGGTTGGTTGGAACCGATTCAGAACTACAGGTTTAAGGAGCGAGACATGGAAGGCATTAGGGACTCGGAGTGATGCCGGCAACCTCAATTTGTAGGCTACCTCGTTAATGCGCCCAAGTACTTCAAAAGGCCAAATGTATCGAGGACTTAACTTGTAAGCAGGGACTTTTAGGCGGATATGTTTGGTTGAAAGCCAGACTTTGTCCCCGGGATGGTATGGGGGTAGAGCCCTTCGTCTCTTGTCTGCGTGTCTCTTAATTCGAATGCTGGCTACCTCGAGTGCCTCCCTGGTCTCCCTCCAGATTTGCGAAAATTCCTTGGCGAGAGTATCTGCTGCAGGAACTCCAGACGATGCGGAAAAGGGCAGCGGAACACCAGGATTTAGCCCAGTTACTACAAAGAATGGCGTCTTGGCCGTTGATTCGCTGGGATGACTATTATGAGCGAATTCTGCCCAAGGTAGGAGTGAGACCCAATTATCCTGATGGGCGTTAGAAAAGTGGCGTAAGTAGGTAGTCAAAATTTGATTAATCCGTTCCACTTGGCCATTGGTTTGCGGATGATACGCTGAGGAGAAGTCGAGAGACGTGCCCAGGAGCCGACAGAGAGCCCTCCAGAATCAGGAGGTAAGCTGGACCACTCGATCGGTCACGATTCGTAGAGGAAGACCATGCAGTCTGAAGATCTGGTGGATAAAGATCTCGGCCAACTTCGGAGCAGATGGCAGTCCGGACAAGGGAATGAAGTGGGCCATCTTGGAGAAGCGGTCTGCGATGACTAAGATGGTAGTACATCCAGCAGAGCGAGGCAGATCAGTCACGAAATCCATTGCGATTTGCTGCCAAGGGGCCTCTGGCACAGGCAACGGGTGAAGGAGACCGGAGGGCAGAGTCCTCGGAACCTTGTTCTGAGCACAGGTCCTGCAGGAGGCTACAAAGTCCTTTGCGTCTTGGTGGAGAGAGGGCCACCAGTAATACCAGGAGAGAAGCAAAAGGGTCTTCTTAATCCCAACATGCCCAGCAACCTTGGAGGAATGCCCCCAGCGCAGCACCTCCAGACGCTTGTTCAAAGGGACGAAGGTCTTGCCAGGCGGAAGAGTAGAGAATCTCACAGGAGCCACGGAGATAACTTTAGCCGGCTCGATAATATATGATGGATCCTCCTCTTTTTCAGGTGACTGCAAGGACCTGGAAAGTGCATCAGCCTTGATGTTCTTACTGCCGGGCCGGAAGTGGAGCTTAAACTCAAAACGGGAAAAATACAGGGCCCACCTGGCTTGTCTGGAGTTGAGTCTCTGGGCGGATTGCAGGTAGGCCAAGTTCTTGTGGTCCGTGAAGATAGTAAAGGGATGTACTGCCCCTTCGAGCAGATATCGCCATTCCTCCAGCGCCATCTTAATGGCCAACAATTCCCGGTCCCCAATGGAGTAGTTGCACTCCGCAGGGGAAAAGGATTTGGAGAAGAACCCGCAGGGGACTAGACGTCCGGATGGAGCCTGTTGGGAAAGGACCGCCCCAGCTCCAGTGGAGGAGGCATCCACTTCTAGGATGAAGGGCCTACTGGCCACTGGGCAGTGTAGGATCGGAGCAGAGGCAAAAGAGCGTTTCAGGGCAAGGAAGGCGTCCTCGGCTTCGGAAGACCAGCCGTTAGACTTCGTCCCCTTATGGGTCAGGACCGTGATGGGCTTGGTAACTGTAGAAAAGTGGGGTACAAACTGTCAGTAATAGTTAGCGAAGCCGAGGAAACGCTGGATGGCCTTTATGCCAACTGGACGAGGCCACTGGAGTACCGCGGACAGCTTCTCCGGATCCATCTTTAGGCCGGAATCCGTGATGATATATCCCAAGAAAGGTAACGCTGTTTGCTCGAAGAGGCACTTCTCAATCTTGGCGTAAAGATGATTCTCTCGAAGGCGCTGCAGGACCATGCGTACACTTCTCCGATGGGAGGACAGATCGGCCGAGAAAACGAGGATATCATCCAAATATACCACCACGCAGGAATAGAGTAGGTCCCGGAATACCTCGTTTACGAATTCCTGACACACCGCCGGAGCATTGCAGAGACCGAACGGCATGACCAAGTATTCATAATGGCCGTCCCGAGTATTGAAGGCCGTCTTCCACTCGTCCCCTGCTCGGATTCGGATTAAGTTGTAAGCTCCCCGCAGATCCAACTTCGTGAAGATCCTGGCCCCCCTCAGCCGGTCGAAGAGTTCTGGAATCAGCGGGAGCGGGTACCGGTTTTTAACAGTGATGTTGTTCAGGCCCCGGTAATCAATACAGGGTCGCAGGGACCCATCTTTCTTCTGAACAAAGAAGAAACCCGCGCCCGCAGGGGACGAGGATTTCCGGATGAACCCCTTGGCCAGATTCTCCTGTATGTATTCCGTCATAGCCGTGGTCTCTGCTGGGGATAGAGGATAAGTTCTCCCTCTGGGAGGGGTGGCTCCGGGGATCAGGTCGATAGGGCAGTCATAGGAGCGATGAGGTGGTAAAGAGTCCGCCTCCCTCTTGCTGAATACATCTGCATACGCGTGATAGGGTGCGGGAAGGCCCGGAAGGTCGGCTGGCTTCGACCACGGACGGGGACGAATGAGAGCCCGCAGGCAGTGCTCCTGGCAGGAGTGCCCCCAACGGAGAACTTCCCCAGAGCGCCAGTCAATCACCGGCTCGTGCCGTCTGAGCCAGGGTAACCCAAGAAGAACAGCATGGGCTAGTTGCGGCAGGACATAAAAGGCTATTCTCTCGAGGTGGAGTGCTCCGATTTGAAGATCTACTTCGACGGTAACCATGGTGATGAGTCCGTGTAGAGGTTTACCATCGACGGAGGAAATAGCACGAGGGTTCCTCAATACATTTACCGGGATCCGGAGTTTATCAACCTCCTCCTGGCGGATGAAATTACCAGCAGCACCCGAGTCCACATACGCCTCCACAGATCCACGCTCCCGACCTGCAATTATCAAAGCTGAAAGGGTAAGGGGGAGAGAGGAATTTTGATCACCTAGGGGGTCCTCTCTTACCTGACCTAGGTGGAGGCATTTCCCGGCCTCTCTGGCTTCTCCGGACAAGAGCGCACAAAATGGTTGGCCCCTCCGCAGTACAGGCAGAGTCCCTTGGTCATCCTCTCCCTGCGCCGCTGCTCGGACAGTCTGACACGATCAATCTGCATGGGCTCAGGAGCTGTACTAACAGGAGATGCAGGGAAACGAGGGACAGGAGCCTGGTACAGCCTAAAGGACCTTCTCTCCCCGACCGCCTCTCGAGCGCGCTCCTGAAAGCGTAGATCAATACGAGTGGCCAGAGAAATAAGGTCCTCCAGGGTGGTGGGAGTGTCTCGCCCGGCAAGCTCATGCTTGATCTTACTGGAGAGACCTCTCCAAAAGGCTCCCACAAGAGCCTCATTGTTCCATCCCAACTCTGAAGACAGGGTCCGAAAGCGGATGGCATACTGCCCCACAGTAAGGGAACCCTGGCGGAGGTTAAAAAGGGCCTCCGTAGTGGACGCTAAGCGACCCGGTTCATCGAATACCTTGCGAAAGGTTTCCAAGAAATTCTGAATGCTAGACACTACGGGGTCATCCCTCTCCCACAACGGATTCACCCAGGACAGAGCCTCACCCTCGAGATGGGACACAATGAATGCCACCTTGGCGCGGTCAGTAGGATACTGGAGGGGGGCCAGCTCAAAGTGCAGTCTGCACTGATTCAGAAAACCCCGGCATAACTTAGGGTCTCCGCTGTACATTGGGGGTTTACCCAGATGGGGAGACGGAGCTGAGACTACGTCCCGGGGGGAAGTTGTAGCGGCCACAGAGGATTGCAGAGCAAGCAATCGATCATCCACGGATGCCATGTAACTTAAGATGTGGGATTGAGCGTCGCGCTGCTGCGCGAGCTCCTGCTGGAGGCTGGCCAGGAGGGGGGCGTGCCCGGGGTCTGAGGTCTGCAAGGCGGATAGCCGGGTGTCCATTGACTTCATGAAGGACATTATCCGGGTCTGATTTTCTCGTAGGAAAAGCAGTTCCTTCTGTGTAGCGGCCGCGGCATCGGCGGGATCCATGGCCTGGTGATACTGTGACGACTCTGGCCAAATATGTCCGAGAGTGGACCCTCTGGGTCGTGGATCAGGAGCCCCTGGGCCGAGCTCACCAGGTGAAGACCGACCCCTGTACAGGGATCGTTAGGGGCAGGATCGCAGGGGGCAGAACCGCGACAGCCGGTACCAGGAGGGACGGCTCGAAGGACAGGCAGGCAGAACAAGAGTACCAGGACGGAATAGCGGAGGGCACTGGGCAGAAGTCCACAGGAGGAGAGTCGGAGCGGAGGGGACAGGGCAGAGACAGGCAGACGGGAGCGGAGCAGGACACAAGGCACACAGGGGGAAATAGCCCTAGACAGAAGGACAGGCAGGGTACTCTAGAGCAGATATGCGGCCGGTGAGTGCAGGGAAGTCACACAATCACCAGGCGCCCTCAGAATAGGGCGGACGCCTGATATATCCTGAACCAGGAAGTACGTCCTACAGGCCCGCCCCTCAGCGACGCCCCCCACTAGCGGAAGAGAGCGGGGGAACGCGCGCGCGCGGCCTAAGGCCGGCGCGGGTACCCGCAGCAGGGCGGTTGGCGGAGCGGAAGTGCGCGTGGACAGGAGCGCGCAGGTGAGGGAACGCTGCGGCGGGCACCGCCGCTGAAGGGGCATCGGCGGGCACGGCCGCCGATGTCACACCTTCCATGATGTTAAAGATGGCGACTTCCTTCTTCTTCCCTACACTACACTCCGCCCACACACTTCCTCTTCCTCCCTACATCACTTACTTCTGCTGCAGATTTGCACCCAATTCCGCAGCAAAAACCACAGATATTTTTATCTCTGCGGCTTTGCTGCGGAATTGCATGACTCATTGGAAGTCAATGGGTGCAGAAACGCAGCAGAACTGCACAAAGAATTGACATGCCGCAGATTGTAAACCGCAGCAAAACCGCATGGAAAAATCTGCAGCATGTGCACAGGTTTTTTTTTCCATAGAAAATAATGGTACTGTAAAACGCAGCAGAATCTGCTGTGGAACCGCAGAACCAAAACCGCTGCGGTTCCGCAGCAGAATCCGCACCGTGTGCACATAACCTTACTCTTCAGCTGCTCGCAATCAAACTGTCATGGATGATAAACCCTTTTAGTTCTATTATGTACTTAAGTATTATTGTAGGTTTATCTCTCATCCACAAGGTGTCCTACAGGCACCTTGCAATATATATACAGTTGTGGCCAAAAGTATTGACACCCCTCCAATTTTGTCAGATAATACTCAGTTTCTTCCTGAAAATGATTGCAAACACAAATTCTTTGGTATTATTATCTTCATTTAATTTGTCTTAAATGAAAAAACACAAAAAGAATTGTCCTAAAGCCAAATTGGATATAATTACACACCCAACATAAAAAAGAGGGTGGACAAAAGTATTGGCATTGTTCGAAAAATCATGCGATGCTTCTCTAATTTGTGTAATTAACAGCACCTGTAACTTACCTGTGGCACCTAACAGGTGTTGGCAATAACTAAATCACACTTGCAGCCAGTTGACATGGATTAAAGTTGACTCAACCTCTGTCCTGTGTCCTTGTGTGTACCACATTGAGCATGGAGAAAAGAAAGAAGACCAAAGAACTGTCTGAGGACTTAAGAAACCAAATTGTGAGGAAGCATGAGCAATCTCAAGGCTACAAGTCCATCTCCAAAGACCTGAATGTTCCTGTGTCTACCGTGCACAGTGTCATCAAGAGGTTTAAAGCCCATGGCACAGTGGCTAACCTTCCTAGATGTGCACGGAAAAGAAAAATTGACAAGAGATTTCAACGCAAGATTGTGCGGATGTTGGATAAAGAACCTTGACTAACATCCAAACAAGTTCAAGCTGCCCTGCAGTCCGAGGGTACAACAGTGTCAACCCGTACTATCCGTCGGCGTCTGAATGAAAAGGGACTTTTTGGTAGGACACCCAGGAAGACCCCACTTCTTACCCCGAGGCATAGAAAAGCCAGGCTGAAGTTTGCCAAAACTTACCTGAAAATGCCTAAAAAATTTTGGAAGAATGTTCTCTGGTCAGATGAGACAAAAGTAGAGCTTTTAGGGCAAAGGCATCAACATAGAGTTTACAGGAGAAAAAAAGAGGCATTGAAAGAAAAGAACACGGTTCCTACAGTCAAACATGGCGGACGTTCCCTGATGCTTTGGGGTTGCTTTACTGCCTCTGGCACTGGACTGCTTGACCGTGTGCATGGCATTATGAAGTCTGAAGACTACCAACAAATTTTGCAGCATAATGTAGGGCCCAGTGTGAGAAAGCTGGGTCTCCCTCAGAGGTCATGGGTCTTCCAGCAGGACAATGACCCAAAACACAATTCAAAAAACACTAGAAAATGGTTTCAGAGAAAGCACTGGAGACTTCTAAGGTGGCCAGCAATGAGGCCAGACCTGAATCCCATAGAACACCTGTGGAGAGATCTAAAAATGGCAGTTTGGAGAAGGCACCCTTCTAATATCAGGGACCTGGAGCAGTTTGCCAAAGAAGAATGGTCTAAAATTCCAGCAGAGCATTGTAAGAAACTCATTGCTGGTTACGGGAAGTGGTTGGTCGCAGTTATTTTGGCGAAAGGTTGTGCAAGTATTAGGCTGAGGGTGCCAATACTTTTGTCCGGCCCATTTTTGGAGTTTTGTGTGAAATGATCAATGTTTTGCATTTTGCTCAATTCTCTTTCAACATAGTAACATAGTTTTGAAGGCTGAAGGAAGACATTATGTCCATCTCGTTCAGCCTATTTTTAGTGCAGCTGTTCTGCATTGTTGATCCTGGGGAAGGCAAAAAAACCCATAGAGTAGAAGCCAATTTTCTCCATAGGGAAAAAAAATTCCTTCCCCTAAGCTGGGTCCACCATCTACCTATAATATTCTGTAATTCATAACCTTTTACACTGTTACTCACAAGAAAAGCATCCATTCCTTTCTTAAATTCATTCAGTGAGTTGGCCATCACCACTTCCTCAGGAAGAGAATTCCAGAGCCTCACTGCTCTTACCATGAAGAACCCTCTTCTATGCCGCTGCAGAAATTGTCTTTCCTCCAAACGAAGAGAATGCCCCCTTGTTCTTGTCACAGTCCTTGGTACAAACAGTTCATTGGAGAGATCTCTGTATTGCCCTCTGATATACTTGTACATATATATTAGGTCTCCCCTAAGTCTTCTCTTTTCTAGAGTAAATAGACCAAATTTTGATAACCTTTCTGGGTATTGTAGTGAACCAACTCCATTTATCATTTTAGTAGCCCGCCTTTGAACCCTTTCAAGTTCAGTAATGTCTTTCTTGAGCACCGGCATCCAAAATTGCACACAATACTCCAAGTGTGGTCTGACAAGTGATTTGTACAGAGGGAGAATTATGTTTTCATCTTGTGTCCCCAGACCTCTTCTAATGCATCCCATGACCCTATTTGCTTTGGTAGCAGCTGCCTGACACTGGGCACTCCAATTTAACATCTTATTAACTAAGATGCCTAAGTCTTTTTCCATGTCTGATTTCCCCAGCAGTTTCCCATTTAGTAAGTAATTATAGCATCTGTTTCTCCTTCTCATGTGCATAACCTTACACTTATCTGTGTTAAACCTCATTTGCCATTTTTCAGCCCAATTCTCCAATTTACTCAAATCTGTCTGTAGTTGCAAACTGTCCTCCTTTGTGTTAACTACCTTACATAGTTTTGTATCATCTGCAAATACTGATATTTTACTGTGTAAGCCATCCACTAGATCATAAGTAAATATATTAAACAGTAGGGGGCACAATACAGAACCCTGTGGTACCCCACTAGTAACCCTGGCCCAATCTGAGGATGCCCCATTAATAACCACTCTTTGTTTTCTATCACTAAGCCAGCTACCTACCCATCTACACACATTTTCCCCTAGCCCAAGCTTTCTCATCTTACTTACCAATCTTTTATGTGGGACAGTGTCAAATGCTTTAGAGAATTCGAGATAAATGACATCCAATGATTCTCCTTGGTCCATTTGAGAGCTTACATCCTCATAGAAGCTGATCAGGTTAGTTTGACAGGAGCGATCCTTTTGTGTTTTTTCATTTAATACAAATTACATGAAGATAATAATACCAAAGAATTTGTGTTTGCAATCATTTTCAGGAAGAAACTGAGTATTATCTGACAGAATTGCAGGGGTGTCAATACTTTTGGCCACAACTGTATATATATATATATATATATATATATATATATATATATGCTCCAGATGTTTGATTCTGCTCTTTTTTTGTTAACATCTTAAGGGAAAGAATAAAACTGCTGAGGTTCTACTTGTATTTCTAATGAATCATCCTGTAAATAAATTTTTAATTTATAACAATTATGCATATTGCATTTTATTACTCCTTTTAAGGCTGGAAAATTCATAAGGAGAGCTGCTTCTAACCTGAAATAGTCTGCTAAAGTAATCTATTTTTGAACAAACAGTAATTCCAATATTTGCTTCTGTCTGGTTCTAATTGTTTTATCATTTACTTGACTGAAGGATTTTTTTATGAATCCTTTCCATTGGCATAATTTCTAACTTCAACTTTCTGGAGTTAAAATTAGCTTTATTACTTTCTGTAATGACGTTTTATGGCACACAGAGATTTGTACTGGCCACTCCACAATGCTAAGAGCTTTGCCCGTCCTAATAGGAAAGTATTGCCCGACTCTTGTAAAGGAAAAAAGTATTATAGTATTGTTTGCATTAGTTATTACTTAACCAACATCACTCATTTTACCATTTTTAAAATTAAATGAAAAAAAAAGAATAAACAGGTGGGCTTTGTATGCAAACTCACCATAGCTTACAAAACTATTGGCAAATTACATAAATTAGCTCATACAATTATCTTATCTCTCCATTGCAGTAAAAAAAATGATTGATGTTATTCTCAGTATCACGATATAGTATGAATGATATAGATGAGCAAATTGATTTGATCCAAATCTAATTTGAGTTGAACTTTTAGGAATTTGCACAACTTTCAATTCGCTTTATGTGAATCATCATTTTACATATTGCATAAGATGAAGAGAAGGATCAAATGAGCTCAGGCATGGCTGAGTAAGCAGATTTTCCCATAATGTTTTGCAGTAATCATATCATAAGGTATAGCTGATTCAATCAGGAGGGGACATCAGAGCTCACAGCTTAGCCACAAAGATAAGGAGAGAAACCATAATTCACTAAGCAAATAGTACAGATAATGTGTGACAGCTCAGCAGTTTTAGGGAAGTTGCCATCAAAAAAAATTTTTTCAGCAATTGAAAAAATGTAAAGAATTAATGTTTAAATTTTCTTAAAAAACATAATTTGTTTATAATGTAGTAAAATATGAAAAATAATTTCAAAAGATTTCAGTAGCTGCTCCCCCCAGTGTTTAATTGGAATTTTCATTTATACACTGGGGGGAGCAGCTACTGAAATTTGACACAAAAACCTAGTGTACAACTAACTCACATAACTGCACTGCAGTAAATCTGGGCTGAATCTGCTGACAAGTGTGTGATGTCACTCCTCTGCTCCACTTCTGGGTGTTTGCTAAGGGATAAGAGAGGGTGACATTTAACCCCTTAGCGACAGAGCCAATTTGCAGCTTAATGACCAGGCCAATTTTTATAATTCTGACCACTGTCCCTTTATGAGGTTATAACTCTGGAACGCTTTAATGGATCCCGCTGATTCTAAGACTGTTTTTTCATGACATATTGTACTTCATATTAGTGGTAAAATTTCTTCGATAAGTCTTGTGTTTATTTATGAAAAAAATGGAAATATGGCGAAAATTTTGAAAATTTTGTAATTTTAAAACTTTAAATTTTTATGCCCTCAAATCAGAGAGATGTGTCACACAAATTTCTTCATAAATAACATTTACCACATGTCTACTTTACATCAGCACAATTTTGGAAGCAAAATTTTTTTTTGTTAGGAAGTTATAAGGGTTAAAAGTTGACCAGCGATTTCTCATTTTTACAACAAAATTTACAAAACCATTTTTTTTTAGGGACCACATCATATTTAAAGTCATTTTGAGGGGTGTACATGACAGAAAATACCTAAAAGTGGCACCATTCTAAACACTAGACCCCTCAAGGTGCTCAAAACCACATTCAAGAAGTTTATTAACCCTTTAAGTGCTTCACAGGAACTAAAGCAATGTGGAAGGAAAAAATTAATATTTAACTTTTTTTTGCAAAAAATTTACTTCAGAACCAATTTTTTTTATTTTCACAAGTGTTAAAAGAGAAAATCAACCACAAAATTTGTTGTACAATTTCTCCTGAATACGCCGATTCCCTACATGTGGGGGTAAACCACTATTTCAGCACACGGCAGAGCTCGCAAGGGATGGAGCGCCGTTTGACTTTTTCAACGCAGAATTGGCTGGAATTGAGATCGGATGCCATGTTGCGTTCGGAGAGCCCTTAATGTGCCTAAACAGTGGAAACCTCCAACAAGTGACCCCATTTTGGAAACTAGACCCATTAAGGAACTTATCTAGATGTGTGGTGATCACTTTGAACCCCCAAGGGCTTCACAGAAGTTTATAACGTAGAGCCGTGAAAATAAGAAATCTATTTTTTTCCACAAAGATGATCTTTTCGCCCCCAAATTTTTATTTTTGACAAGGGTAACAGGAGAAATCATACCCGCACAGTTGTTATGCGATTTGTCCTGAGTACGCCGACACCCCATATGTGGGGGGAACCACTGTTTGGGCGCATGGGAGAGCTCGGAAGGGAAGGAGTGCCATTTTGGAATGCAGACTTTGATGGAATGGTCTGCGGGCATCATGTTGCGCTTGCAGAGCCCCTGATGGGCCTAAACAGTGGAAACCCCCCACAAGTGACCCCATTTTGGAAACTAGACCCATTAAGGAACTTATCTAGATGTGTGGTGAGCACTTTGAACCTTCAAGTGCTTCACAGAAGTATATAACGTAGAGCCGTGAAAATAAAAAATCCATTTTTTTTCCACAAAAATGATTTTTTGCCCCAAAATTTTTATTTTTACAAGGGTAACAGGAGAAATCATACCCGCACAGTTGTTATGCGATTTGTCCTGAGTACGCCGATACCCCATATGTGGGGGGGAACCACTGTTTGGGCGCATGGGAGAGCTCGGAAGGGAAGGAGTGCCATTTTGGAATGCAGACTTTGATGGAATGGTCTGCGGGCATCATGTTGCGCTTGCAGAGCCCCTGATGGGCCTAAACAGTGGAAACCCCCCACAAGAGACCCAATTTTGGAAATTAGACCCCATAATGAACTTATCTAGATGTGTGGTGAGCACTTTGAACCCCCAAGCGCTTCACAAAAGTTTATAAACGCAGAGCCGTGAAAATAAAAAGTCTTTTTTTATTTCCACAAAAGTGATTTTTTAGACCCCAATTTTTAGACCCCCAAAGTTGGCAAATAGTTGAAACCCCTCAATTCTTGCTCCAACCCTAACCCCAACACACCCCTAACCCTAATCCCAACCCTAACCCTAATCCCAACCCTAATCCCTAATCCTAATTCTAACCCTAAATCTAGTTCGCCCTAACCCTAATTCTAACCCTAGTCGTGACCCGAGCCCTAACCCTAGCCTTAGCACAACCCTAACCCTAACCCTAGCCTAACCCTAGCCCAACCCTAACCCTAACCCTAACCCTAGCCCTAGCCCAACCCTAACCCTAACCCTAACCCTAGCCCTAACCCTACCCTAACCCTAACCCTAATGGAAAACTGAAAAAAAAAAAATATTTTCTTTATTTTATTATATTGGCCTATATAAGGGAGTGATAAACGGGGGGGTTATGTACTATTTTTTTTATTTTGATCACTATGATCGTTTATCATAGTGATCAAAATAATGAATGGAATCTGCCAGCTGGAGCCGGCAGATTCCCGGAGGGCGCACTGCGCATGCGCCCGCCATTTTCAAGATGGCGGCGCCCATCGGAGGATGCCGGCGGGACGTGGGACCACCGGGAGGGGACGGAGGACCACGGAGAGGTACCGGGGGGGATCGGGGACCCTATTTCTCTCTCCTCTGATGTGCGATCACATCAGAGGAGAGAGAAATTAAATGTAAAATGGCGGCTTTTTTTTTTTTGCGGTCACAGTTATAGGGTTCATAACGGCGATCGCAAAAGCGGGGGTCGGTAAAAACCGACCGATTCATGTTCTCTGGGGTCTCGGCTACCCCTGGCAGCCGAGACCCTGGAGAAAATCCGACACTGGGGGGCGCTATTCACTTAAATCACAGCGCCGTGAATTAACGGCGCTGTGGTTTTAGTACCCTTAATTACCGCCGTTAAAAGGCGTATCGGCGGTCGTTAAGGGGTTAAGAACACAGTTAGCAGCCATTTTGTTAGTGACTGCAAAGTTATATTGACAAGTAGATGGTCACTGAGGATGGCAGGCAGCAGGGATTCTGTTGGTGCTGCTCACTGTATCACGCTCACACTCATGCTCACACTGACGCTGACGCTGTGGGAGGTCACAGATTAGTTACACACAGAAGCAGCGTCCCCAGCAGCACAGAGTATTTCAGAAGAGTAGTGTGGTGATTGTGTTGGAGGTCACAGACTAGTTACATACAGAAGCAGAATCCCCAGCAGCACTGAGTATTTCAGGAGAGAATTGAGCTGATCATGTGGGAAGTCACAGACTAGTTACATACAGAGTCAGTGTCCCCAGCAGCACAGAGCATTTAAGGAGAGGATTACGCTGATCATGTGGAAAGTCAAAGACTAGTTACATACAGAGACAGCATCTCGAGTAGCACAGAGTATTTCAGGAGAGTAGTGTGGTGATTATGTGTAAGGGGGAGAGATATAATGTCTTTTATGCTTCCCTTCCCTCTGATTGTCTTCCGGTTCTTAATGTTTACAGATGTGTTTTATGATAATTGTCTGCTATACTGCTACATGTGTAATGATGTATTACAGCTAGAGTTGAGCGATACCGTCCGATACTTCAAAGTATCGGATCGGAATGGATCGGCCGATCTTTAAAAAAAGTATCGGTATCGCCGATTCCGATACCGGAAGTCCCATTCAAGTCTATGGGACTTCCGGTATCGGAATAAGAAAAACCCTGTTTTTGCCTTGTACAGCCTCTCTGGGGTCTGTACGGGCCTTTCGGGGGGCTGTGCCGGCCTGCCAGGGGGTCTGTGCAGGCTCCGGTGGTCTGTGCCGGCCTGCCGGGGGGCTGTGCCGGCCTGCCGGTGGTCTGTGCAGGCTCCGGTGGGCTGTTCCGGCCTGCCGGGGGGCTGTGCCGGCCTGCCGGGGGGCTGTGCAGGCTCCGGGGGGCTGTGCCGGCCTGCCGGGGGGCTGTGCCGGCCTGCCGGTGGTCTGTGCAGGCTTCGGGGGTCTGTGCAGGCATCGTCCGATGGGACTACAAGTCCCATCGGGTGATGCCTGCTACCATGACAGTGATTGACACATTAGCCAATGATGGGACAGTAGTAGTCCCATCATCCGGCTAATGTGTTAAATGTTAAAAAAAAAAAAAAAAAAAAAAATACTACATACATACTACATACATACTACATGCATGTTACATACATACTACATGCATGCTACATACATACTACATGCATGCTACATGCATGCTACATACATACTACATGCTACATACATACCACATACATACTACATACATACTACATACATACTACATACATACTACATGCTACATACATACTACATATATACTACATGCATGCTACATACATACTACATGCTACATACATACTACATACATACTACATACATGCTACATGCTACATACATACTACATATATACTACATGCATGCTACATACATACTACATGCTACATACATACCACATACATACTACATACATGCTACATGCTACATACATACTACATATATACTACATGCTACATGCTACATACATACTACATATATGCTACATACATACTGCATGCTACATGCATGCTACATACATACTACATACATACTACATGCATGCTACATACATACTACATACATACATACTACATGCATGCTACATACATACTACATGCATGCTACATGCATGCTACATACATACTACATGCTACATACATACCACATACATACTACATGCTACATACATACCACATATATACTACATACATACAATACATACATAGACATACAGTACATATAACATAGAGTAACATACTTACCAATACTTGTCACATTGTTCCCCGAAGCCATTGTCTTTTCCGGAATAAATATTAACATAACAAACCACAAAAATACTCACCCACGATCCGAAGCAGTCCACGAGTGTGTCCCACGATGATCTTGGGTAGAGAACTGCAGCATCAGATGATGCTGCCGTTCTCTACGGGCTGCAGGAATCCAATGACGGAAGGTAGGTATCCTTCCGCACTGTATTCCTCCGCCACTTAAAAAAAAAAAAAAGTCCCTAGTCTCACTTTATGCCATTGCTGTGTGGGAATATGTATGTATGTAGCATGTAGTATGTATGTAGCATGCATGTAGTATGTATGTATGTAGTATGTATGTAGCATGCATGTAGTATGTATGTAGTATGTATGTAGTATGTATGTAGCATGCAGTATGTATGAAGCATGTATGTAGCATGTATGTAGTATATATGTAGTATGTATGCAGCATGTAGTATGTATGTAGCATGTAGTATGTATGTAGCATGCATGTAGTATATATGTAGTATGTATGTAGCATGTAGTATGTATGTAGTATGTATGTGGTATGTATGTAGCATGTAGTATGTATGTAGCATGCATGTAGCATGCATGTAGTATGTATGTAGCATGCATGTAGTATGTATGTATGTAGTATGTATGTAGCATGCATGTAGTATGTATGTAGTATGTATGTAGTATGTATGTAGCATGCAGTATGTATGTAGCATGTATGTAGCATGTATGTAGTATGTATGTAGTATATATGTAGTATGTATGTAGCATGTAGTATGTATGTAGCATGTAGTATGTATGTAGCATGCATGTAGTATATATGTAGTATGTATGTAGCATGTAGTATGTATGTAGTATGTATGTGGTATGTATGTAGCATGTAGTATGTATGTAGCATGCATGTAGCATGCATGTAGTATGTATGTAGCATGCATGTAGTATGTATGTATGTAGTATGTAGCATGCATGTAGTATGTATGTAGTATGTATGTAGTATGTATGTAGCATGCAGTATGTATGTAGCATGTATGTAGTATGTATGTAGTATATATGTAGTATGTATGTAGCATGTAGTATGTATGTAGCATGTAGTATGTATGTAGCATGTAGTATGTGTGTAGCATGCATGTAGTATATATGTAGTATGTATGTAGCATGTAGTATGTATGTAGCATGCATGTAGTATATATGTAGTATGTATGTAGCATGTAGTATGTATGTAGCATGTAGTATGTATGTAGCATGTAGTATGTATGTAGCATGCATGTAGTATGTATGTAGTATGTATGTAGTATTTTTTTTTTTTTTTTTTAACATTTAACACATTAGCCGGATGATGGGACTACTACTGTCCCATCATTGGCTAATGTGTCAATCACTGTCATGGTAGCAGGCATCGCCAGATGGGACTTGTAGTCCCATCGGACGATGCTTGCACAGACCCCCGGACATCAGCACAGCCCCCTGGCAGGCCGGCACAGCCCCCCGGCAGGCCGGTACAGACCCCCACAGGGTGCACAGACCACCGGCAGGCCGGCACAGCCCCCCGGCAGGCCGGTACAGACCCCCACAGGGTGCACAGACCACCGGCAGGCCGGCACAGCCCCCCGGCAGGCCGGTACAGACCCCGGGCAGTCCACACAGCCCCCCGGCAGGCCGGCAGAGACCCCCGGAAGGCCCGAAATGACGGCGCATCATGATGCGCACACACCGCGCATCATGATGACGTCAGGCTGTCAATCAACTTTGAACTTCCGATTCCGATGCCGAATTCCGATATTGAAAAAATATCGGAAGTCGGTATCGGAATTCCGATACAGCAAGTATCGGCCGATACCCGATACTTGCGGTATCGGAATGCTCAACACTAATTACAGCTCATTGTTTATGGTATTGCCACATGAATGTGTTACCATTTTATAGAAAACTAATATATTGCATGGTATTCCTGTATTATAGTATTGCAGATGTTTTGTGCCTTATGTATATATACAGCTAAGGAAAGTTAGTGCATCCTTTCTTGGGACATTAGAGGAGGCATCTCTTAGTACACAGTCTCACCATAGACTGGGTAGATGTAATTAGGTTGCGGGCCACTAGAGGTGGCATACTAGTGGAGCCTGATAGGATGTTCATAGAGGGTTAATTGTAGGAGGGGCTTCTGAGAGTTAAGGTTAGTGCTGAAGAGTGGTTTAGTCAGACGGGGCCAGGGCGCCCAAGTGTCCACATGGACTATAGGCCTGGACAGCTCGGAAGCCACGTAATGTCAAGTCGTTATAGTCCACATTACCCACGGCCACTGCGGGTCTTAGCAGTGGGCCAGTACAGGAAATGGAATATGTGGCATCTGATAGCCTGGGCCAATGCTTTTAGCACAGAAGTTGGCTGGAATAAGGAAATGAAGGGAGTTGGAGCTTAGACAAGATTGGTACAGATGGGCCAGATGCTTCACCAGGGGCCACCAAACGTAGTGACTGATGAATTCATGTCTGGGGCAAAACAGGCTGAAGGAAATATCATTGTAGCAAGGTCAGGCCAGGAAGGAACTGGGAAGCAGTCTAGGACAGTCCGGTCCAGGCGTGTACTGCACAGAAGTGACAGCAAGCAATGGAAAGATGAGGAAGCAAGCCATTGCTATGATGTACCAACTGTAGATGTAACGTGCAAAATCCAAACTACGTTTGAAGACCACGAAAATCGTGAACAAAGAAACAATATTCGCATAAAGGGGCCTCCAGAGTCAGTGACTTTCGAAGCATTAACTAAAGCTTCAACAGAGATCTTCACTAATCAACTACTGGACGATGATCCTAAGGACATTGAACTCATTAGAGTGCACAGGTCTCTATGCCCCAAACCCAAGCAGGGAGAGCCCCCAAGAGACATGCTGTGCCGCTTTCTTGATTACCGAATTAAAGACCTGATTCTTCGTAGAGCTCGGGAAACACAAGAAATTTTGTACAAAGGCTCAAAAGTAAGACTTTTCCAAGACCTATCGGCCACAACGCTCAAAAAGCGTAAAATTCTAAAACCATTTACAGAAGCTTTAAAGGGCACCGCTTTTGCTGGCTGTTCCCATTTGGAATCTTCATAACAGCAGGAGATAAAAAATTCCAAGCCAGGTCATCCTCGGACATCAAAGAAATATGCAAGGCCCTAGACATTCCTCTGGAGCTATTCCTGGACCTCGAGTCATTTCACTCAGCTTCACACTATCAGCATTTGCCAAACCCAACTCCGTGGCATCTGGAGGGGACCCCAAAATCCCAGAGACAAAAGAAGAAATCCACAAAGTTCCCAAACTCAATAGGAGACGAAGGGGCGACATGAACACTGGGGTCCCTGGTACACTTGTTCTTTTCAATGCGGTTCCTCTTACTGATTATAATATCCCATGGTAGATATCTATTGAGACTTTGCTCAATACTAGCACTTGATTTCCAGAGATTCTCGTTATTATAATTCTATTATATTGAGTTAGATGTAATCCTTTGGGCTCTGGGACTCAGAGTAATAAATTTTCCCTTGAAAACTCCCACAAGAACGATGTTTAAGTTCTATAGAATTTCTAGTTGTAGTTCTCTGATTATTGTGATATTCACAAATTTCACTATGTTTTTTCTTTCTCTTTTTTCATGCTCTATCTATCTCTTCTGTCTCTCCCCCTTCCCCTCCCTCCACCCAAATACCGGCATCAAAAAGGCACCTGGGACAAAGGTGGACACCGATCAAGAGTATACTCACCCACCATACCTTCCATATTCATGGCCACTCATAATAAGGTATTTACCTTTGCTTCCTTAAACACAAACGGCCTAAACTCGCCGATTACCAGACGACACACACTACACACTCTTAAGAGACAAAAAGCGGACATCTTAATGGTCCAGGAAGCGCATTTCAAAGTAGATAAACTCCCCAACTTTGAATGAACATATTAGGACACATGGTACCTTGCCACAACAACACAGGTGGGCTTGAGGGGCACTTCTGTGGTGATAGCGAGAGGAATACCGTTTCAGTTTCATGAAATACTGACAGATCCGCATGGGCGATATGTGCTGGTCAAGGGACTCTTAGCGGGAAATATGTACACATTTGCCGTCCTTATGCCCCCAATAAGAAACATTTGAAATTGCTGTTGCAACCCTAAGGAAAATAGAAGACTTTAGAGAAGGGACTCTCATCATAGGGAGAGACCTGAATGTAGCACTGGATCCTCAAATAGACATCACTATAATGAAAAGCTCAATATCTCTAAGAGATCTGGCCAGAATTAAAACAAAAATAAGATCAATGCAGATGCTAGACATTTGGATACTTACAGCCGAATGACAAAGACTTCACCTACTGCTCCCATCCCCATAAGACTTATCATAGATTGGACTACATATTTATTCCTAGAAGGCTACTCCCCAATACCCTGACCTCAAAAATACTTCCTAATATTCATTCAGGCCACTCTATAGTAACCCTCCAAATGACGCTGTCTAAACCTTTCTCCATTAGTAGAACATGGCAACTGAATGAGTCGACATTGTCTGACCTCGGAGCTCGCGCCCGCATAACCAAGACTCTCAAACAATACTTTGACCAAAATGACACAGGGGAGGTTTCAGCTCCAATTTTGTGGGAAGCACATAAATCAGTAATTAGGGGGAACTAATCTCAATAACCTCGTACCAAAATAAGCAACGACAGCTAGAAATAAACACCCTATACAAAGAGATATTTGACTTAGAGACCCAACACAAAAAGCAAACAGATACAAAATTGATGGCTACACTAACTAAGAAAATACAGCAAATGAAGGACATTTTAAACAAAAAATCAGCAAAATGGTACACCTCGTGGCGAATTAGAATGTTCGTACATGGAGACAAAGCCAGTAAATTTATGCTCTCAAAGATAAGAAAGCGCCAAGCCCGTACATATATACATTCAATCAAAAAACCAGGAGGACTAAGCACCCAAAACTATGCGCAAATACAGTCAGAGTTTTTGGAATACTACAAACATCTATATAACTTACGCTCAACAGAATCAAGCTTAGAAAAGCAAAAAAGGAAAATCGCAATTAGAAACTTCCTATCCCGACTGAAATTGCCACAACTGACTGAAACACAACAGTCCCAACTGACCAGACCATTCCGTTTGGACGAGCTCCAGTCTGCCCTGTCAAAGAGCCCAAGTGGGAAAGCACCTGGACCTGATGGTCTACCAATAACTTACTATAAGTCCTTCTCCTCAATCCTTAACTCACACATGCTGAATATGTGCAACTCCATACTGGGTAAGGATCAGTTTCCCACCCAGGCCTTGCAAGCAAAAATTTCATTAATTTATAAAGAAGATAAAGACCAGGAACAATGCAGTAGCTACAGGCCGATATCGTTGCTGAATGTTGATCTGAAACTAATTGCAAATATGCTGGCGCGCAAGATAGCGAAGTTCCTGACGTCGGTAATATCTTTAAACCAAACAGGCTTTGTGGGGGGGAGAAAGGGGAAGGACAATGCTTATAAGATTTTACACCTTATGCAATACGAGAAAAAGAGTAATCTCCCATTGGTTCTGCTCGGTACAGACGCGGAAAAGGCCTTTGACAGGGTAGACTGGACCTATTTGGAAGAAACATTAATAGGGTTTGGATTCCCAAGTCAGATAGTCTTAACCATAATGAAGTTATATAAAACCCAAAGGCCCACATTGGAATCAATGGCTCACTTACAGACACGTTCACCATAAAAAACGGCACACGCCAAGGCTGCCCGCTGTTGCCACTGCTTTTCGTGCTGACAATGGAGCCCTTATTAATTGTGATACAACAAAGCATAGGAATAGAAGGTGTAAAAATTGGAAAGCAACATTATAAGACAGCGGCCTTCACCGATGACTTACTTGTCACAATGATAAAACCACTCAGAAGCTTTCCGGCCCTCATGAAGATGTAGGGAAGGTGACCTGACGGGTGGACGGACTTGTCAGACTAGAAAGCGCAGCTGTGTCCTTTGGTTGTTAGACTGGAGTCCCTCTATGAACTGCTCTGTTAGTAATCTATCTTCATCTTGCACACTCTCAGGGTCAACCTGCTTTACAGCCCATAGTGCCTCCTGAAGAATAAGGGCATAGTCCCATATACTGTCCTGCACTCTCTGTTTGCACCCAAAGAATCTCATTTTTATCTATGTTCCATTGTGGGTATCAAAAGTGTTCATAAAGTTAATTAAGTCTATGGCACACAGTACCCAGCTTTGCCAGGCTCCTTTACCCAGCTTTGCTAGGCTCACCAAATCCTGTTCGTGACGCCAGTTGGAACGCCCGGGGCACGCGCACGGCGGCGTGAGGACGTGAGAGCATGCGCGCGGTGCAGGACCGTGGGGTACTCGATACCGGGCCTGTCGACTTCAACGGGGGACAGTGTCACGCCGCCGGTGACCCGGTCTGTGGCCCTGGGGTGTCCATTAAATAATAATGATGAAAGGAGAAGGGGAAAAGTTGTTGGTGATGTTGTTAGATGTGGTAAAAATGAAGATAAAGTTTGTAGATGGTTAAATACGTAATGCCACCTGTGGTTTTCTGGTCAGAAACGACCATCGCTGCGGTGTTGTTCCCCTGAGACTGTTGATGTGGCGCAGCTGGGGTGAAAATAGCTCTCCACAGGTAGAGCAAAAGTCCCAGGGCAAAGATGTTAGATTAATAGTCAAAATGGCTGTGAACGTTGGGGTGCAGAGAAATGAGAGGAGGACACAGAGTGGTGCAGTTTCTTTACCTTTTACTGGTAATTGGTTGCAATCCGGAGTACCACATACAGGTGATGGAATAAGTCCGGCTCGCCTGGAGGCATTCGGGGGCTCCACCTTGCCAGGTGGGGGTTTAGAAATATTCCTTCTGCACTTTGTGTGTGGGCCTCTGCTGTTTATAACTATGCTGCGACCCTCAATTGCATGATGATTTCCCCTCCTGTGAGATCAGCTCTCCATCCCCAACTGACTGGATCTTCCAGAAAGATCTTTTTACCTCATGTTTAACTGTCTTGTCATTTTCCTCACAGCTCACAGCTGCTCTAGTTTCCATGACAACCCCCTCAGCTCACTTCTAGCTGACTCACCAACCCCCTCTGCTGGCCAGAATTTATAAGGCAGCTCCCTTTTCTGACCTGCAGCAAGAATTGTGATTTTATCTATGATTCCTGGTGTGGGGTCCCCTTTCTGCCTCCAAGCATGACTTCACCTCTTAGAGCAGTGTTTCTCAACTCCAGTCCTCAAGACCCACCAAAAGGTCAAGTTTTCAGGATTTCCTTAGTATTGGACAGGTGATAATTTCATCACCTGCTCAAGCATTAACAGCATCACCAGTGCAATATTAAGGAAATCCTGAAATCATGACCTGTCTGTGGGTCTTGAGGACTGGAGTTGAGAAACACTGTCTTAGAGGAAGGCAATGTCACTGTGACAACCGGACTCTGGGGTGTCACATTTACTGTTAGGGTTAGAGTTACTGTTAGGCTAGTTAGGGTTTCTGTTAGGGTTAGGGTTACTGTCAGGCTAAAGTTAGTATTTTTGTTAGGCTAAAGTTAGGGTTACTGTTAGGGTTAGGGTTACTGTTAGGGTTAGGGTTACTGTTAGGGATAGGGTTATTGTTAGGCTAAAGTTAGGGTTATTGTTAGGTTAAATTTAGGGTTAGGGTTAGGCTAAAGTTAAGGTTAGGCTAAAGTTAGAGCTAGGTTTAGGCTAAATTAGGGTTATTGTTAGGCTAAAGTTATGGTTATTGTAAGGCTAAAGTTAGGGTTAGGCTAAAGTTAGGGCTAGTGTTAGGCTAAAGTTAGGGTTAGGGTTGGGGCATAAGTTAGGGTTAGGGTTGGGGCTAAAATTAGGGTTAGGATTGAGGCTAAAATTAGGGTTAGGGTTGGGGCTAGGGTTTGGATTGTGATTAGGGTTAGGGGTGTGTTAGGGTTATTTTTGTGGTTAGTGTTATGGTTAGGTTTGGGATTAGGGTTAGGAGTGTGTTGAGGTTAGGGCTGTGGTTAGGGTTATGGGTGTGTTGGTGTTATGGTTAAGGTTGGGATTAGGGTTAGAGGTGTGTTTAGGCACATCAGGGTCTCTCCCAACGCAACATGGCATCCGATCTCAATTCCAGCCAATTTTGCATTGAAAAGTCAAACTGTGCTCCTTCCCTTCCAAGCTCTGCCATGCACACAAACAGTGGTTTACCCCCACATATGGGGTATCGGCGTATTCAGGAGAAATTCCACAAAAAAAATTGTGGTTCATTTTCTCTTTTTACACTTTTGAAAATAAAAAAATTGGTTCTGAAGTAAAATGTTTGTGAAAAAAGTTAAATGTTCATTTTTAACTTTCACATTGCTTCAGTTTCTATGAAGCATGTAAAGGGTTAATTAACCTTTTGAATGTGTTTTTGAGCACCTTGAGGGGTGCAGTTTTTAGAATGGGTCACTTTTGGGTATTTTCTGTCATATTGACCCCCCAAACTCACTTCAAATGTGAGGTGGTCCCTAAAAATATGTTTTGTAAATTTGGTTGGAAAAATGAGAAATCGTTGGTCAACTTTTAACCCTTATAATTTCCTAACAAAAAAATTATGCTTCAAAAATTGTGCTGATGTAAAGTAGACATATGTGAAATGTTATTTATTAACTATTTTATGTGATATGACTCTGTGATTTAAGAGCATAAAAATTAAAAGTTTGAAAATTGCAAAATTTTCAAAATTTTCACCAAATTTCCATTTTTTTACAAATAAACGCACGTCACATCAAATAAATTTTACCACTATCATAAAGTACAATATGTCATAAGAAAACAAGCTCAGAATCACTGGGATCTTTTGAAGCATTCTAGAGTTATGACCTCATAAAGTGACATTGGTCAGAATTGAAAAAATTGGCCTTGTCAAAAAGGTAAAAACTGGCTCTGGCACAAAAGGGTTAAAAAGCCCCCGATGTGCCTAACTAATTGAAGCACTCCACGAGTGATCTCATTTTGGAAACTACCATATTTTTTGCTTTGTAAGATGCACTTTTTTTCCCCCAAACTTTGGGGGAAAATGGGGGTGCGTCTTACAAAGCGGACATGCCTTACCAGGTGTAGGCCGCAGGGGTGTCCGGGTGTCTCCGGCTGTCCGGCGGTGCTGTGGGTGTCTCCGGGTGCCCAGCCACATCTCCGGGTGCACAGCGGTGTCTCCGGTGCACCGGCCTGGGGCTCTGCCGACATTTTGCGACAGGCCAGAGTCCCTGGGCTCTCTCTCTGTTTCCTCTGTGTGATAATTGACTCAGGCAATATGGCGGCCGCCGCTGGGGGCAGCGCATGCGCTGATGGTGATCTCAAGACTGAGATCTCAGTGCTGAAATATCATCTCTCGAGATCTCAGTCCCGAGATCACCATGTGCTCATGCGCCGCCGGCCGCCATATTGCCGGAGTCAATTATCACACAGAGGGAACCGAGAGAGAGCCCCAGGACTCTGGCCTGTTGTAAAATGTCGGCAGAGCCCTGAGCTGGGCACCGGAGACACAGCTGTGCACCCGGAGATGCGGCTGGGCACCCACAGCACCGGCCAGCATTGCCGGGCACCTGGAGACACCCGGCAGCAGCACAAGCCCCCCCCAGCAGCAGCACAAGCCCCCCTGGCAGCAGCACAAGACCCCCTGGCAGCGCACTGCACATCGGAGCACCCTCTCATCCCTTCCTGTGGCCTGCAGTATCACCCCACTCCTGCCTCCTCCAGCAGCAATCCTGGGACTCCGCTTCACTGCAGCCACCACCCCCGGTAAGCAATAAGATGCATGGATTATAAGAAGCACCACCATTTTATTCAAAAACTATTTTTTTCTTATTTTTCTCCTCAAAATTTGGGGTGCGTCTTATGATCCAGAGCGTCTTATAAAGTGAAAATTACGATACATACCCCAAGGATTTTATCCAAGGGTACAATGAGGATTTTTAACCCAAAGAAACTATACACAATTTGATAACATTAGTTCATCATATTGAACATATCATCATTCATGTTGAGCACACGTGCTCACTACTTGAGTTTGCATCTGTGTGCTTGGCTTTGCACCAAGTATCGAGGGTGCTTGAATGACCCCGATGACAGCTCGAGTAGCGAGCACTTGTGCTCAACACTAATCGTCATATCATCATCATTTTTTTTTTTACTTTTGAAAAAACCTTAACCCTAACACTAATTCTAGCCCAACCCTAACCCCAACGCAAACACTAGCCCAACCTTAACCCTAGTACCCTAGTCCAACACTAACTTTAATGGCAAAGAATGGAAGAAATACAAATTATAAAATAAAAAAATGTAATCTAATTAAAGGGATGATACAGAGGGGATGACATACTAATTAGAGGATTTTTATCACTGTTATAGCGTCTAGACCAGTATATTTTTTTTCAGGAAGAGGGGGCAGAGGTTCGGGAGCCAGAGCTGGAGGGACCGTGGAATAGCGAAGGTATTGGAGGGGCTTGGGGACATTTCCCTCTCCTTTGACATGTATATGATGTCAGAAGAGACAGAGAAATGTTTTAATAGCTAGCACACTTTTTATTTACGTGATCGCCATTATTCATTGAATAACTGGAAAATCCATCCCTGATCATGTTCTGCAGGGTATCATCTACCCCTGGTAGCTGGAACCTCCGAGGTTTTCCTGCTCTGGGGGCGCTATACCCTTATACCCATTATTGCCTGCTGCTTGACATGGAGTAGCTTACTTGTGACCAGCATACCTGAGTCCTTCTCCTGTTGTGTAGTTCTGAGTATACTCCTATTTAATGTAAATGCAGCAATAGGATTACTTCTTCCTAGGTGCATTATTCTACATTTATCAACATTAAATCTCATTTTCCAAGTGTATGCCCAATCAGACATCTTATCCAGATTGTTTTGAAGTATTGTAATTTCAAGGTCAGATTTTAATCTCACATAGTTTGGCTTCATCCACAAAGACTGACACTTTACTCTCAATTCCATCCACTAGGTCATTAATAAAAAGGTTAAAAAGAATCGGTCCTAGCACAGATCCCTGTAGTTCCCACTGCTGATTATATCCCATGTAGAGAATGTACCAGGGTGTAACTCGGTCCCAGCCTCCGCAACGTTCACTCATTGTGCTGTCAGGGAAATGTAGCCTCCTTTGCCACAAGAACTTGTCCATATGTGAGTCATTAAAAGGACAATGCCAGTTAGTACATGTGTAATGTCCCTGGACATGTGCTGGTACAAGGCGGGGATGTCACACCGGGAGAAAAAATGAAGGCTGGGGACCAAGTACCGAGTCACGGCTGCCACCATGAGTCAGCGGAAATCCTTTGTGTCTACCGGACTAAATGACATTTCCACTGCAAGCAGCCTGAAAATGTGCCCGTTTTGCATATGGGCCTGTGGGTGGCTGGGAACTTTCATTTTTGTTTGAAAACCTGGGGTAGGGACAGCTTAAAGCTGTGCTGGGACAAGGATTTGGAAGTGCCTGATGATGTTAAATCAGAATGTGCAAGGATAAGCGCGGGGCAAGACGCATCTGTGCTAGTGTTTTGAACATGGGATTGGGAAACACCTAACACAGAGGGAGAGGCAGTGATGTAACCTGATCACACCAATCATGGACCCAGACATTTGGCCAACCAATTCGAGTGCTTAGGTGACATGTGCCTGATCATGATGGTGGTGGTTAGATTCTTAGTGGTCAGGCCCCTGCTGATCTCTGCATGGCACAGGTTACAAATGGCCATTATGTTTGCTTCAGAACCCTCTATAAAAAAGTCCAAGACTGGGGAACATTATCTAACTCTTTGATGGAGAAATTCAAGAGTGTTGGTGCTCTGTGGAACAATTGCCTGCCTTCTCCCTCTGTTCACCCTACTGCCTTTTCCTGTCTGTTTTGGTGCTGCCGATCTCTCCCCTTCTGCGCTGTTGGCCTTGCACTGCATGTCAGCTTCACAGGTTGGGTCAGTCACTTAATTATCCACCACCTAGTCTTCCATCAATGCACCCTGATCTTCCTGACTTTGTGACTTAACAACTATAACACAGCAGCAATTGTGTTTCATCATCATCTTCCTCCTTAGCCCAAATTTGCCGTTCCCTACCATCATGTTCTTGTGGCCATGGCTACTCTAAGGCTTGTGCATTACTAAACAGCATGTCCTCCTGTCCTATGTAGGTTGAGAGCCCTCAATCAAGAAATTATGTTATAAAGAGCTCCTCGGATTGTCCTAGTGTGGAATCACTAGTCTCCTGGGACTCAACCGGGTGAGTATAAGGAGGATCAGGGTGAGGTTTAAGTGATCCAGACTTAATGCTGGTGATACTGGACAGAGTGGGAGACTGCGTGCTGCTGCCAAGCCTGCTGAAAGCATTATCTGCTAGTCAACTGACTACCTGTTCACACTGATCTGGCCTCAGAAGTGCTGCACTGTGCCTCCATGCTAAGTGGGACAGGAACCTATGTGTCATGGATGGGTGTCTTTCTTGTACTCCAGCAGAAGTCACACCTGCCCCATGTCCTTGGACTCTGCAAGCTCCATTATCAGCACTTCCACTTCCACGTTGCTAGGTTTCTTGAAACCAAGTTTATTTTTAATAAAAGAAAAAAATTGGTCGCTTGCAACAATAAAAGCATTTTTTGTGAGTTTTTTACCACCATAATGTAACAGAAAGAACACAAAAGTATGTGGATGACAATCAAATTCAATCAGGAAAAATGTTTCAGTGCTTTTTCTCAATTTTAGAGATGACAGAAATGTTCACAGACCATGTAACACTGTACGCTTGAGGAATAGAAGCCTAAAAATTTTTAAAAGCTTTTTATCAGATCACAGAATTGTTCAGAAACCGCGTAGTACTATATAGCTGAAAAATGGAAGTCAACACAATTTTTAAAACCTTTTTGGCAGTTTTAGAGATCACAGAAATGTTCACAGATCACATCACACTATATGTCTCAGAAATGGAAGCCTACAAAAATTTTAAAAACTTTTGTTTTGTTTTTAGAGATTGCAGAAATGTTCACAGACCATGTATCACTCTATGGCTGAAAAATGGAAAACTACAAAATTTTTAAAACCCTTTCAGAAGTTTTAAAGCTCACATAAATGTTCAAAGACCATGTAACACTATATGTCTGAGAAAATTTAAGCCTACAAATTTTGAAAAGCTTTTTACTGGTTTTACAGATCACAGAAATTTTCACAGACCATGTAATACTGTATGTCTGATAAATGGAAGCCTACAAAATTGTGAAAAGCTTTTCACCAGTTTTACAGATCCTAGAAATGTTCACAAACCACGTAACACTATGTCTGAGAAATGGAAGCCCACAACATTTTTAAAAACTTTTGTTCATTTTTAGAGATCACAGAAATGTTCACAGACCACGTGTTAGGGTTGGCGGAACGCACCAAATAAAATATGATAATAAGGTGCATTCACCACCCAGGGTCCACCGTGCAGAGATGTAAAACTGCAACAAATGTGAACAATGGCGGAGCGAAGCTGTGAGCAAGCACCGTAAACACGCCAAGTTAAACGTCACTCGGTGTGAACTGAGTGCAAAGTACCTAACTCTGTTGCTCCACAGAGCAGTACAACAACTGAGTGCACTCTAAGCTATGCCCTGTTAGACATCACAGGAGCATAGCGGCAATGACACTAGATGAGGTTCCTATGGCTATCCCCCCAGGGAATCAAAACTGGTGGTTGAACTTGCTCTGCTACACAGTTTGTGCTAAAGGTACATGTGACTTAGGATGCCCGGTGCAGATGCTAAGTCAAGCGTGTTCCCACCCTACACTGCTTGTGTAGACACACACTCGCTGTGTTAGTAGCGGCACACATGCACACAGGGTGGTAACATATCCACCAACATATGACACACATATGATCTTAGCAAGCCAACGCGCGCTCCAGAGGACCTGTTTGTTAGGCAATTACCACATGTATTCAGGCTGTCTAGCAGCCACAAATCATGCAGTTGCAGCGACACAAACTAAATCTCTGAGCATGCCCGAACTACTCAGAGAATACCCGAGCATGCTCGGAAATCTCGAGTAACGAGCATACTCACTCATCACTAAAAATTACATTGAAACTTACCATATTATGGTCACTGCATCTCAAATGCTTTCTAACCTTTAGATTTGATATTGTACACACGTGGTCAAAATTGTTGGTACCCCTCGTTTAATGACAGAAAAGCTCACAATTAGTGTTGAGCATTCCGATACCGCAAGTATCGGGTATCGGCCGATACTTGCTGTATCGGAATTCCGATACCGACATCCGATATTTTTTCAATATCGGATGTCGGTATCGGAATCAGAAGTTCAAAGTTGATTGACAGCCTGACGTCATCATGATGCGCGGTGTGTGCGCGCATCATGATGCGCCGTCATTTCGGGCCTTCCGGGGGTCTCTGCCGGCCTGCTGGGGGGCTGTGCAGGCTCCGGTGGTCTGTGCCGGCCTGCCGGGGGGCTGTGCCGGCCTGCCGGTGGTCTGTGCAGGCTCCGGGGGGCTGTGCCGGCCTGCCGGGGGGCTGTGCCGGCCTGCCGGTGGTCTGTGCAGGCTTCGGGGGTCTGTGCAGGCATCGTCCGATGGGACTACAAGTCCCATCGGGCGATGCCTGCTACCATGACAGTGATTGACACATTAGCCAATGATGGGACAGTAGTAGTCCCATCATCCGGCTAATGTGTTGAATGTAAAAAAAAAAAAAAAAAAAAATTACATGCTACATACATACAACATGCATACTACATATATACTACATGTAACATACATACTACATATATACTACATGCAACATGCATACTACATGCATGCTACATACATGCTACATTCATACTACATATATACTACATGCATGCTACATACATACTACATGCTACATACATACTACATATATACTACATGCATGCTACATACAATACATTCATACAATACATACATAGACATACAGTACATATAACATAGAGTAACATACTTACCAATACTTGTCACATTGTTCCCCGAAGCCATTGTCGTGTACGGAATAAATATTAACATAACAAACCACAAAAATACTCACCCATGATCCGAAGCAGTCCACGAGCATGCATGTAGTATGTAGCATGTATGTAGTATGCATGTAGTATATATGTAGTATGCATGTTGCATGCATGTAGTATATATGTAGTATGTATGTTGCATGCATGTAGTATATATGTAGTATGTATGTTGCATGCATGTAGTATATATGTAGTATGAATGTAGCATGTATGTAGTATGTAGCATGTATGTAGCATGCATGTAGTATGCATGTTGCATGTAGTATATATGTAGTATGTATGTTACATGTAGTATATATGTAGTATGCATGTTGTATGTATGTAGCATGTATGTAGCATGTAATTTTTTTTTTTTTTTTTACATTCAACACATTAGCCGGATGATGGGACTACTACTGTCCCATCATTGGCTAATGTGTCAATCACTGTCATTGTAGCAGGCATCGCCCGATGGGACTTGTAGTCCCATCGGACGATGCCTGCACAGACCCCCGAAGCCGGCACAGACCACCGGAGCCTGCACAGACCCCCAGGCAGTCCGGCACAGCCCCCCGAAAGGCCCGTACAGACCCCAGAGAGGCTGTACAAGGCAAAAATAGGGTTTTTCTTATTCCGATACCGGAAGTCCCATAGACTTGAATGGGACTTCCGGTATCGGAATCGGCGATACCGATACTTTTTTTTAAGATCGGCCGATCCATTCCGATCCGATACTTTGGACGGTATCGCTCAACTCTACTCACAATGGTGACAGAAATAACTTGAATCTGGCAAAAGTAATAATAAATCAAAAATCTATGATAATGATGAACAAATGAAAGTCAGACATGGCTTTTCAACCATGTTTCCACAGAAATAAAACTCATGAAATAGGTCTGGACAGAAATGATGGTTCCCTTAAATTAATATTTTGCTGCACAACCTTTTGAGGCAATCACTGCAATCAAAGGATTCCTGTAACTGTCAATGAGAATTCTGCACCTCTCGACAGGTATTTTGGCCCACTCCTGAAGAGCAAACTGTTCCAATTGAATCGTGTTTGAAGGTTGCCTTTTCCAGACAGCATGTTTCAGCTCTTTCAAAAATGCTCAATAGGATTTAGGTCAGGGCTCATAGAAGGCCACTTCAGAATAGTTCAATGTTTTCCTCTTAGCCATTCTTGGGTGTTTTTAGCTGTGTGTTCTGGGTCATTATCCTGTTGCAAGACCCATGACCTGCGACTGAGATCAAACTTTGTGACACTGGGCAGCACAATTCTCTCTAGAATCCCTTGATAGTCTTGAGATTTCATTATACCCTGCACAGAGTTTAAACACCCTGTTCCAGATGCAGCAAAGCAGCCCCAGAACATAACAGACCCTCCTCCATGTTTCACAGTAGGGACAGTGTTCTTTGCTTGATATGCTTAATTTTCCATCTGTGAACATAGAGCTGGTGTGCCTTACCAAAAGTTCAATTTTTATCTCATCTATCCATAGGACATTCTCCAGAAACTTTGTGGCTTGTCAACATGCAGTTTGGCCAATTCCAGTCTGGGTTTTTTATGATTTTTTTCAACAATGGTGTCCTCCTTGGTCGTCTCCCATGACGTCCACTTTGGCGCATACAATGATGGATGGTAGGATCTGACACTGATGTTCCTTAAGCTTGAAGTTCACCTTTAATCTGTTTAGAAGTTTTTCTGGGCTCTTTTGTTACCATTCATATTATCTGTCTCTTTGATTTGTCATCAATTTTCCTCCTGCGGCCATGTCCCAGGGAGGTTGGCTACAGTCCCATGGAGCTTAAATATCTGAATAATACGTGCAACTGTAGTCACAGGAGCATCAAGCTGCATATTTGTCTAAAATTTTCCTTCTAATCTCTTCAGACAACTCTTTCCTTAGCTTCCTCTGGTCCATGTTGAGTGTGATACACACCATGTCAACAAAGAGCACAGTGTGTATCTGTAGCCCTCTGTACTGGCCCACTCACTGATTCCAAGATTGTAGACACCTGTGATGCTAATTAGTGGACACACCTTAATTTAACATGTCCCTTTTGTCACATTATTTTCAGGGGTACCATCATTTCTGTCCAGGCCTATTTCATGAGTTTTATTTTTTTTTTTAAATCCTGTGGAATGGTTGAAAAGCAATGTCTGACTTTCATTTGTTGATTTTCATAGATTTTTGATTTATTATTACTTTTGTTAGATTCAAGATATTTCTGTGACCATAGTGGGTTTTTCTGTCATTAAATGAGGGGTACCAACAATTTTGACCACATGTGTATCTAGTCTATTTCACAGAACCAGATCCAGCAGATTATCTCCCCTGGTTGGTTCATCTACCATCTGAGAAAAGGAATTGTCTTGAATTGCAGATAAAGACTTGCAGCTTTTAGCATAATCAGAATATTCTATGTCCAATCGAATATATGGATAGTTAAAATCCCCCATACTAAGGACCCTATTAATTACTGTCTTGTTAATTTGTTGAAGCATTTCATCCTCTACCTGTTCAGCTATATTAGAAGGCTTGTAGCAAACTCCAATTGTCAGCTTTTCATTATTGCCATCCCCATGTACATTAACCCATACAGACTCTACATTGTCACAGCTCCTCCCCAATATCATCATTGAGCACAAGTTTTCAGTTGGATTTTACGAAAATACACACCCCTCCACCTTTTTTGTCTTTCCTGTTCTTTCTAAATGTAGTATTACCCTCTACATTAGCCACCCAGTCATGGCTTTCCTCCAGTCAGGTTTGGGTAATACCCACCACATCGTATTCTGTGACCGACATAGGTATTCCCAGTTCATTTATTTAGTTTGAATGCAAGACTTTTTGCATTTGCCAGATATTTAATACTATTAGCACATTTGTTACTCCTACTCTGTTCCCTTCTTTCCTTGTATATCACAGCCCCCTAAATCCTCATTAACCCCTACTGTCTCACTCTGTCTGCTCTATCTTTCCTCTTATTAGCTCATCTACACTCTTTTCCCCCATATTCTAGTTGAAAAGCTCCTCCATCTGTCTGTTTTTTTCCCAAGCACAGTTGAACCGTCCCTATTCTGGTGCAGCCCATCTCTATCGAAGAGCCCGTAGCCGGCAGAAATGTCGGCCCAGTTCTCCATGAACCCAAACCCTTAGTTTAGATTCTAATTTTCACTAAGACCAAAGTGGCATTAGCAGAGATTCATCTCTGGGGGTAGTGTTCTTTTTTCCTTAGATAACCTATACCAATCATAAGCAAGATGTGTCATGCAGCGGAAAAATAGTGAATGCTCCCTGAGAGTGTCAGGCCCCGCTTTGTCTTTGTGAGACATGTAATTTTTGACATGCTAATACAGGTGATTGGTCCGCTTTAAGCCTGGTTTGTCCAAGTAATGGACAACCCCTTTAAATAGGCATATTAGCCCTGTTGAAGTTGGTATACACAGCTAGAGACATATATTTTCATAGTAGTCAAATCTCTGAATTTGATGAGAAACTGACAGCTTGTACATGCTACCCAATTCATGGGCAGAATCCTTTTCCATATAAAAAGCAGACATGTTGATTTCCTGGCACCATTTTGTCAGTGTAACAGCACAGAGAGGCTGCTCCTGTTGCTGTAAGTTGTATAGTTTGATAGGATCTTGTGTGAAATAGACCTTCCAGCATCTATCTTGTTTGTGCTAATAATGTAGTGCAGGCAGGAGTCAAGGTTTTCTAAAATTGTTTTGGCTAATACTTTGTTGCAGTCAGAAGGTCAAATTTCCTAATCAAAATTGTTTGGGCTAATATTGGGGTGCAGGCACCAGGTCCCATTTCCTAATCAAAATTGTTTGGGCTATTATTGGGATGCAGGCACCTAGCTCCATTTCCTAATCAAAATAATTTGGGCTAATACTGTGTTACAGTCAGGAGGCATTCACATTTCCTAATCAATATTGTTTGCGCTAATTTTAAGGCGTAGGCACCAGGCCCAATTTCCTAATCAAAATTGCTTGGGTTAATACTGTGTTGCAGTCAGGAGGAGTTCACATTTCCTAATCATTTGAGCCAATATTGTTATGCAGGTACCAGGCCACATTTCCTAATCAAAATAGTTTGTACTAATATTGTTGTGCAGGCACACTATCTCAGCAAATAAGTTCTGATTATTAATTGAGTTACAGGTGACTAACAGGTCTGGGCCTAGGGTTGTGAAACAGCTAGTTAAAGAGGAGGAGGGTACTTCCAACATGAGTAGGAAAAAGTGAGGTCATGTTGGAAGGAGGAATAGGCTTGGTGTTCAAGGTGTACGTGAGATAGATGGTAACGTTACTGAAAGCTCTCTCTTAAAAAAAAAACACCTATCCAAAGACAACTGACAACATCTGTTACTGGACGGGCTACTTGACTCCCTTTCTTTGGCAGCTACACAGCAGTTCACCTTGTAGATGAAGGCCTGAAAAGCATGTGTTCCAGTGGATGGCAAGCGCTACTAGTGGCCTCTCCTCCACCTTAATATGACACACAGTACAATCCTCAGAGGTCACACCCCAATTACCCTTGTTTCACCCCACATCATAACTCCAACAGGCCATCTGACTGTGGTGAACCACAGATAGGCAATTCTGAAGAGCTGTTCACACATTCTATTCCATGGGCATCAGTGGTCTGCTCCAAACATTCACAGAATCCAGAGGAGGAAAGCATCTGCATCGCCAAATCTTTTTCTGCTGGATCCAAGAAGAATCCAGACCGTCATCACCAGATGTTAGCCCTCGGGGTTGGAGGTGATCCTGATGAAACTCAGATACCTGAGGCACACGTGGACTGTACTGTTCCGTCAGGTCAGGAAAAGGAGAAGGGTTGTCATGATCTGAATTTGATCTGACAGTTTTAAATTGCACAAGGTGAACTTTTTTTACTTTGGCAAGTGCCAAGTGACTTGACTGTCCCCGGTGGTGGTTAGTGGTATCGCACTTTAGGTTTAATGTGCACGTAATTATGAATCAGGTGTGGGGCTCTATAAGTGAGTCTCAGGGTGTGCAATCACTGCTGGTGATATTGATTGATTCATTCATTGATTTGATTCTGAGTTGGTTGAGAGCCTGGTGGAAGTATGGAGCTGAGGAGGAGTCCTGCGCAGCTTAGCCATGGGGGACGTGTGTCAGCTATGGTGTCTGGATGAAGGGCTGGCATGGAGTGGTGGGGTCGCAGTGATGGTGTCGGCAGGAAGTGTCTGCATGGACTGGTGGAGTGGCGACTATGGAGAGTGGCACTCACCATGTGGGACTTGGCTGCTGAGCTGGACTCAAGCATGCTTGCCTTCGTGGCAGAAGCTGAACTCATCTCTGGGACTCTGTACTAAGCAGCAGCAACTGGTGGTGGACTCTGCTCCAAGGCTGCACTATGGTGAAGGATCCTGTTATGGTGATGGATCCGGGTGGAGGAGAAGACGCACGCAGGTGGAGGGCTCTGTTGCAGGAGCGTAAGCACAGAGCATAAAGCTAAGTGGTGTCCCCCTGTATTGTCTCTTTCCCTCATGTGTGTTATTAGTGCAGTGGTGGGATTAGTCTCCGCACCGCCCAATTCCCTAGTGAGGGTTTAGGGTCAGGGCGAGCAAGGGTTTAAGGTTCGCGTGCGGCGACAGGTGCGGAGCCTGTATAGGGAACGTTAGGAATCATAGAATCATAGAATCGTAGAGTTGGAAGGGACCTCCTGGGCCATCTGGTCCAACCCCCTGCTCAAAGCAGGATTCGCTAAATCATCCCAGTTAGATGTCTGTCCAGCCTCTGTTTGAAGACTTCCATTGAAGGAGAACTCACCACTTCTCGTGGCAGCCTGTTCCACTCATTGATCACTCTAACTGTCAAAAAGTTTTTTCTAATATCTAATCTGTGTCTCCTCCCATTCAGCTTCATCCCATTGCTTCTAGTCTTTCCTTGTGCAAATGAGAATAAAGTTGATCCTTCTACAATGTGACAGCCCTTTAGATATTTGTAGACAGCTATTAAGTCTCCTCTCAGTCTTCTCTTTTGCAAACTAAACATTCCCAAATCCTGCAACCTTTCCTCATAAGACAGGGTTTGCAGACCGGTCACCATTCTGGTCGCTCTTTTCTGAACTTGCTCCAGTTTGTTGATGTCTTTTTTAAAATGTGGTGCCCAAAATTGGACACAATATTCCAGATGAGGCCTGACCAAAGAGGAGTAGAGGGAAATAATTACTTCACGTGATCTAGACTGTATGCTTCTGTTAATACATCCTAGAGTTGTATTTGCCTTTTTTGCTGCTGCATCACACTGTTGACTCATATTCAGTCTGTGATCTATTAGTATACCCAAGTCTTTTTCACATGTGCTCTCACTTAGCCCTATTCCTCCCATTCTATATATGCTTTTTTCATTTTTATTGCCCAGATGTAGTACTTTGCATTTCTCCCTGTTAAAAACCATTCTGTTAGTTGCTGCCCACTTCTCGAGTTTATTTAAATCTTTTTGAATCCTCTCTCTCTCTTCTCTAGTGTTAGCTATCCCTCCTAGCTTTGTGTCATCAGCAAATTTAATCAGTTTACCCTCAATTCCTTCATCTAAATCGTTGATAAAGATGTTGAACAATACAGGGCCCAGGACAGAGCCCTGTGGTACCCCACTTGAGACATTCTTCCAACTGGATGTGCAGCCATTTACGACCACTCTTTGGGTCCGATCACTAAGCCAGTTATGAATCCACCTAACAGTTGCCTTGTCCATTCCATACTTAGTCATTTTTTCAATAAGGATTGTATGAGAGACTTTATACTATATACTATATCTACAGCATTTCCTTGATCCACCCAATCAGTAATACCGTCATAGAAGGAAATTAAATTAGTCTGACATGACTTATTAGTTACAAACCCATGCTGACTCTGTTTAATCACTTCATTCTTATCCAGGTATTGACATACATGTTGTTTAATAATTTGTTCAAAGATCTTTCCTGGTATAGAAGTCAGACTCACCGGCCTATAGTTGCCTGGGTCCACCTTCTTCCCCTTTTTGAAGATAGGAACAACATTTGCTCTTCTCCAGTCTTCTGGCACTTCTCCTGTTCTCCAAGAATTTTCAAAGATTATGGAGAGGGGTTCAAAAATTTCTTCTGCTATCTCCTTCAGTACTCTGGGGTGTAATTCATCTGGACCTGGAGACTTGAATTCATTTAGGTTAGCTAAGTGTTTCCTCACTATCTTTCTGTTTATAGATATCCTGGATTCTTCTATTCCCTTAATAGGACAGTGAATAACAGTTGATGTTACATTTCCTTTCTGAGAGAAAACAGATGCAAAATAGGAATTTAAAAGTTCAGCCTTCTCAACATCCTGTCTTACCATTTCATCATTTTCATCCTGTAAAAATCCTATAGCATCTTTGACTTTTCTTTTACTTTTGACATATCCCCAAAATCCTTTATTATTGCTTTTGACATCTCTTGCAAGCCTCAATTCATTTTCAGCTTTAGCTAATCTGATTTGTGCCCTGCAGGTTCTGCAGACAGCATTATATTCTTCTTTAGATATGCCTCCCTCTTTCCATTTTATAAACATTTTTTTCTTCCTTTTTAGCATGTGCTTAAGTTCTGTGTTCATCCATCCTGGTTTCCTTAAATGCTTCCTATTCTTCCCTCTTTTTGGAATTGTTAACAACTGTGCTTTGAGAATTTCATTTTTCAAGATTTCCCATCCTTCCTGGACATTTTTGTCTTTAAGGATATCCAGCCATTGGAACCCTCCAATTCTCTTTCTGAATCCCTTAAAATCTGCCTTTCTGAAATCTAAACTTGACGTCTGAGTCTTCACAGGTCTTCCGCCTCTAGTTATCCAAAATTCTAAAATAGCATGGTCGCTACCTCCTAGGGTCCCAGCCACTTTTACCTCCTCAACCATTTCCTCCCTGTTTATAAGGATTAGATCCAAGGTAGCAGTTCCCCTTGTTTTCTCCTTTACCTTTTGGAAGATAAAGTTGTCAGCAAGAGAGGATAAGAATTTCCTTGACCTGTTAGTTTTGCCTGAGAGAGATTCCCAACAAATGTCTGGATAGTTGAAATCTCCCATGACAACTATGTCATATTTTTTGGAGAACTTGGCCATTTGATGCATATAGAGTTCATCCATATCTTCAGCTTGCACAGGCGGCCTGTAGTAAATGCCTACAATGGTGTCCTTTCCATTGTTCTGTCCTTGTATTCTTACCCAAACAGTTTCCACAGAACTCCCAGTCTCTAAAGCTTCAATCTCTGTGCAGATATACGCATTTCTAACATACAATGCGACACCCCCTCCTCGCTTATCAAGTCTGTTTCTTGCAAATAAGTTGTATCCTTCTAGTCTTGTATTCCAATCATGTGTATTGTCCCACCAAGTTTCAGTGATTCCAATGACATCATATTTCTTTTCCTGTGTTAGTAGTTCCAATTCTCCTTGTTTGTTGCCCATGCTTTGTGCATTAGTATAGAAACATTTTAGTTTGTGATTGGTTTCTCTTTCTCCAATATTTTTATTAATTAGATTCTTTCGTCTTTGTTCTTCCTTTCCACTTCTAATAGCAGAGTTCTCAATAGCATTTGTCAGGTGTATGGCTTTTTCTGGTCTTTTGCTTCCCTTCCCATGTTGTTCTAGTTTAAAGCTCTCCTTACAAGTGTAGCAAGGCGACTTCCAAATACCTGCTTTCCAGTCTTCGTAAGGTGCACCCCATCTCTAGCAAGTAGTCCATCGTATAAGTAGTTCACTCCGTGATCCAGAAATCCAAATCGTTGCTGACGGCACCATCGACGTAGCCTGTTGTTCACCTGCAGAATCTTATTCCACCTCCTTGTTCCATGGCCATCCACTGGGAGGATGGAAGAGAAGACCACCTGCGCTCCCAGTTCTTTCACTTTCTTGCCTAAGTCTTCAAAGTCTCTGCAGATGGTTTCCAGGTCGTTTCTTGCGGTGTCATTTGTCCCCATATGTAGTAGCAGGAATGGGTAGTCATCTGTAGGTCTGAAGAGTCCTGATATCCTGTCAGACACATCTTTAATTTTTGCACCTGGAAGACAGCACATTTCTCTTGAAGTTATATCCGGTCTGCAGATAGCGGCCTCTGTTCCTCTCAACAGGGAATCCCCCATGACCACCACTCTCCGTTTCTTCTTCACAACATTTTTCTTTCTCCATCCAGGAGGACTCTGAAGGCGTACAAGGTTGCTGTTTGTTGGCAAAGTCTTATCCTGATGTATTTCTTCATCGTTTTCCTGCGTGAGAGCCTGGTACTGGTTTCTGAGCAGTATGGGTGCTGACTGCCTCCTGATCCTCCTGCTTCTCTGGGTCACATGTCTCCATTCCTCTGTTTCTTCAGGTGCACTTCGAATTTCTTCTCTTTCTGTAACATGAAGAGATAATTCTGCTCTGTCCAAGAACTCTTCACCTTCCTTAATGATCCTCAACGTAGCTAACCTCTCTTCGAGATTTTGCAACTTTTCCTCCAACAGGGTCACAAGCTTGCATTTGTGGCATGTGAAGTTTGGCTTTTCCACTGGTAAATCTGTGAACATGTAGCAAGAAATGCAGCTCACTAAATGGCTCCTGGCCTCTTCCATCTTGAGATTTCTTAAAAACGATGAAAGATGAGCCAAAATTCCGATTTTCCGAGACTCTTCACTTATCCCAGAAGGCACTGGGAATATGCAAACGATCTCCTCAGGACTCTTCCCCTGGTTTTCCGATTTCCTCTTTTCAGCTGCAACGGCCAAAACCCAGTGATCGTTGAGCTCGCGGAGACTCTTCACTTATCCCAGAAGGCACTGGGAATATGCAAATGATCTCCTCAAGACTCTTCCCCTGGTTTGCAGGAGTTCTCCTGGTTAGGAGTGCAGAGACACTGGCTCAGGGGAGCTCAGGAGGTCTCCACTTCCCTATTCCCTATCGCAGGGCCCACCATTGTTAATGTTTCCCAGGTCCCCCTTATTATTTAAATTCGCCGTACTGGAGGCGGGGTTTCCAGAATTTATATTAACGTGTAATACCTAAATTCACCAGGTGGAGGCGGTGTATCCATCTGCACGTATTATTATTTAAATTCACCCCACTGGAGGCGCTGTATCCAGGGTCACGTGTGTTATGGGTTCGCCTTGCGGAAACATCTGCATCCAGACACGCGTGACCATGACATTATCACCAGCCCTACAGTTTTTTTTTTTTTCTGGTGAGCTTTTGGCCATGTGGAGACCTGTGAGTAATTGTCAGGGTCTGGGGCCTTTGGCCATGTGGTGACCTATGAGCAGTTGCTGCTGGGCTTCACTGAGGTGACTGGGAGCGGCATGGTGTGGTTAAGCTGCTGCAGCAGCAGTTATCTGGGTCTTGGGCCTCTGCTGAGAGAAAAAAAATAAATAAATAAATAAATGGCGGCTGTGATCTGGCTAAAAGCCCCTAGAGTTGCTGCTGGGGAGCGGGACTTGCTCATGCACGCGGGCGTACCCAGGCAGGTGGGAGGAATGGTGCCCCACGGAGCTGCTTGGTATTCCCCGAGGTGAAGGGGTACGTCCCAGTGATGAGCAGACTGGTTTAGTGTCCGCGGGGCTCATGCCAAATCTTTAATGCCGCCCCCTCCTGGTCGTGTGGAGGTGACCAGCGAGTGTATGATCCTCCATATCCTGTCCCCTCTCCTCCTGGTGTGAGCAGCAGGTGTGCTGCGGGGGAGTAGGGACAAATCTCAACCCTCGCCATTAACCAACCCTGGGAGGCGTAGACCTCATGGTAGAGGGTTGGAGGGTGGTGTCCCTTGGTGAATGGCGGGGGTGTGAGTGTGGTGACACAGGGGGACGCCCTTGTTGTCAAGTTCAGAATGAGTTCACCAATTATGACAAACAAATGTGTGCAATGAACGTTCAGGTCCGGACCTGGGTGTGAACGAGCGTGTATGGGTGCCACCAAAAAACATCTTGTGGAAGTGTGTTGTGGAGTCTGATCAGCTCATAACAAACATACACATACATAAACTCGTTCCCCAGGTCGGCGCTGTGGAGATGAGTGGTGCCTCCAAAATGAACTTTATTGCCAATACCAGCGGTGTGTTTGTCATAAACCTGAATTCAGGCAGTGGTGGGGTGAACTCAGGATATGGGCGTCCCCGCTGTAGGTGTTTCCCTAATGAGGGGTGGTCTTGAGGGTCCAGAGGCCCCTCATTAAGGAGGGGGTACTGTCATGATCTGAATTTGATCTGACAGTTTTAAATTGCACAAGGTGAATTTTTTTTACTTTGGCAAGTGCCAAGTGACTTGACTGTCCCTGGTGGTGGTTAGTGGTATCGCACTTTAGGTTTAATGTGCACGTAATTATGAATCAGGTGTGGGGCTCTATAAGTGAGTCTCAGGGTGTGCAATCACTGCTGGTGATATTGATTGGTTCATTCATTGATTTGATTCTGAGTTGGTGAGAGCCTGGTGGAAGGATGGAGCTGAGGAGGAGTCCTGCGCAGCTTAGCCAGGGGGGACGTGTGTCAGCTATGGTGTCTGGATGAAGGGCTGGCATGGAGTGGTGGGGTCGCAGTGATGGTGTCGGCAGGAAGTGTCTTCATGGACTGGTGGAGTGGCGACTATGGAGAGTGGCACTCACCATGTGGGACTTGGCTGCTGAGCTGGACTCAAGCATGCTTGCCTTCGTGGCAGAAGCTGAACTCATCTCTGGGACTCTGTTACTAAGCAGCAGCAACTGGTGATGGACTCTGCTCCAAGGCTGCACTATGGTGAAGGATCCTGTTATGGTGATGGATCCGGGTGGAGGAGAAGATGCACGCTCTGTTGAGGGCTCTGTTGCAGGAGCGTAAGCACAGAGCATAAAGCTAAGTGGTGTCCCCCTGTATTGTCTCTTTCCCTCATGTGTGTTATTAGTGCAGTGGTGGGATTAGTCTCCGCACCGCCCAATTCCCTAGTGAGGGTTTAGGGTCAGGGCGAGCAAGGGTTTAAGGTTCGCGTGCGGCGACAGGTGCGGAGCCTGTATAGGGAACGTTAGGAGTGCAGGGACACTGGCTCAGGGGAGCTCAGGAGGTCTCCACTTCCCTATTCCCTATCGCAGGGCCCACCATTGTTAATGTTTCCCAGGTCCCCCTTATTATTTAAATTCGCCGTACTGGAGGCGGGGTTTCCAGAATTTATATTAACGTGTAATACCTAAATTCGCCAGGTGGAGGCGGTGTATCCATCTGCACGTATTATTATTTAAATTCGCCCCACTGGAGGCGCTGTATCCAGGGTCACGTGTGTTATGGGTTCGCCTTGCGGAAACATCTGCGTCCAGACACGCGTGACCATGACAAGGGTGACTCTAAGGGCGAGGAGTGGGAGAAGAGAGAGGATGATGATGAGGTTTTAGATCCCACTTGGTGTGAACCCAGAGGCATGCAGCTGAGTAACTCAGCAGAGGAGGTAGAGGAAGACAGAAAGGTTATGCTGCATCTTCCCGCACAGACACAGAGTAATGCAACCACAACAAGCACGCATCTGCAGTTCACAGAGGTGGCAAGGGTTTCCTAGCCTGGGCCTTTTTTGAGATTGCAAAGGATGGTCCAACTCATGCTATCTGCCAACTTTGCAAAAAATGACGCAAGAGGCAAAAATTGCAATAATTTGACTACTACATGCATGAACTGGCATTTGCATGTTCAACATGTGTTAGTCTGGGACTCACACTGAGCAAAAGTGCGGACTAGTGGGCTTTGCCAACCAACGGCCATCCCATCAACCACATCTGCTGCTTTTTCCTGCTCCATCACTGTGCCAAGTATTCTCACACAGGTCTCAGGCCACAGATCCTCCACTTCTTTATCCCTTACAGTTGGGGTGAGTGAGAGTCAGTCAGTAGTTATGGAAGTGGAGATGCCTGCTGTTTTCTCCACCATAACACCTCTGCCTGCACTGTACTTACAATCCAGCAGATTGTTGTGCCCACCTTACTCCACCCTCTCTCAACACAGCATCTAGCCCTCGGTCCTGCATTTGTGGTCACTTAAAACAATGTTTCCTCCTACACATGCCAAAGCTAAGAGCTTGAACTCCACCATCTCCAATCTGTTTGACATGGAATGCTGTCTTCTGCCTGGTTGATGCAGCCGATTTTCTGAAAGCTGATGGCCATCGCAGTCCCCCAGTACAAGTTGCCCAATTGACATTACTTCTCTAAGAAAGTTGTGCCTGCGTTAAACCAGTATGTCGCAGACAACATCACCTATTTTTTAAAAAATCTATGTGTGCCCTGGTGCATTTCACCACTGAAACCTGGATGAGCAAACATGACCAGGGGCTTTACATCTCACTGACTGGGCACTGGGTGACTCTATCAGGGCAGGCGGGCATGGTGTTGCTCCACAAGTTTTGGAGTCCCCAAGGCTTGCAGGACAAACCTCTGTATTCAACACTTCCTCCCCTGCTTCCGCCTCCTCCAGTTACTCAAGGGTATCCACCTGCACCCTCAACCTCTCCCTTAATGAGATACATGTTCCAAGAGTGTAGAGAGTATCCCTCACACCTCTGTACTACACAGCCAGGGCTCACTGCAATCAGGTAGTGTTTAAATATATATGCCTTAGAGATCACAGTCACACAGCTCAAGAATTGTGGACAGCTATCCAGGCCGACTTTGAGCAATGGATGTATCCACTGAACCTGGAGCCAGGGAAGGCCGTGTGTGGTAATGGTGCAAACCTGGTGGCGGCCCTAAGCCGGGGCAACCTCACACATGTGCTTTGCATGACTCAAGTCCTCAACCTGGTGGTACAGCAATTTTTCCACTACTATCCCAGCCTGGATGAACTGCTACAGAAAGCATGGTCACTGTGTTCTCATTTCCGCAGCCCGCAGGTCATAGACTTGAATACCTACAGAAGTCTTTTGGCCTACCGGTTAACGATTTGATATGCAATGTGCCGTCCCGGTGGATTTCCACTTTTCACATGTTGCAGTGACTTAGCCAGCAGCCACGAGCCCTGTTGCATAGACTAGGCAAACATAGCAAATCATGCTTGCTGAGTGGGCACAGATGAAGGACCTCTGCATCCTTCTGCACAATTTCAAAATGGCTACTAAGATGGATGCAGAAGTGATAACAATATCTCTAAGTTCCAAACTGTCGTCGTACAGGCGGGTGCCATGGGAGGCTGGAATACAATGGTCAAGAATGGCTCCTGGTACCAAACAAACTTTTAGTGATGGTGCAGAAGCCAAGGAACAAATGGAAGAGGATGAGGAGGAAGAGATGATAGGTGCGCAACAGTCAGGAGATGAAGAGTATAATGATCTCCTCTCTGTTGTCTGTAGGCTTTGGGAAGGAATGAAGGAAGCAAGCTTGCGAGTTACCTTGCCACATACACACCATGGACTTGGACCTCATGGAAGAACCTGACACATGAGCGCCTTCTTGCTGCAACATGATGCCCATATTATTAGCATTAGAAATACTGCTGTCTACTGGTTTGCCACTCTGTTGGATCCTCGGAACATGAGTAAATATTGCCAGATTATTCTCCCACTGGAAAGGGACACGCACATGCTGGAGTATTGAAACACACTTGTAGAAAATCTCAAGAGAGGCTTTCCCCTAAGTCAACACTGAGGCATACAGTGAGCATTGCAGTTATAGACTTCCAATCCCAGGAACGTTGAGTCGTCAATGCAAACACATTAGCAGCAGTGTAAGTAGCATAAGCAATTTCTGTGAGTCTTTACATACATTTTTTAGACCAGCCCATACACCAGCAGAGCAGAGTTCAAGTCTGACATGTGAATGACTGGAGAGGATGATTCAGGAGTATCTGAAGATCAATAGCAATGCCATCAGATGGAATTTGGAATCTTTTGCATTTTAGTCTTCAAAAAATGAAAGAGTAGCATGAGGTCACCTTTGAGGTTTTATGATGCTACTTTTCCTGATGTCTGACACTAATTTTGGGAAATGTTTGAACTCCTAGTTGTGTCTCTTTCATTTGTATTGCCTTAATCTGGCAGGTCTCTCAGAGCACCAGGTCTACACCAGTCCCTCATCCACCTGCTACAGATCAAAGTTTCAGCTAGAAATGCTTGTCCAAGCCTAGTCCCATACATCCATGCTGCGCAATTATACTATTTCTACTCTGGGTCAATTGATTCCACTTTTCCTGGTGTATGCCCCTTATTTGATCTGTTTTGGGAAACTTTTTAGCCCCCCTTAAGGTGCTGTCTATGCATTTGGTTTAGCCTCCCATTTAATTAAATGGGGTTCAGGTATTTTGGACAAATTGTTCGGCAATCATGTTTGGTGAAGATCGAGACGTTCGCCGAACCGAACCCTGAAAACATCTCTGTTCCAGAGCAGTCAATTAGACGTCTGATTTCATTTTCTAAAATGTGTTAGAAGAATTAAATAAAAATGTCAAGTCTGAATGGTTGCTACAGGCAACACAAACACCTTTTTGATGCACCGTTTTGATACATGAGGCTCCATATAAACACATTACAAATGCAATGAGGGAGAACTGTAAAATTATACCATAGTTCTGATTGCTGAATTCTTCCCAAACTTTAGCCGGTTCCGTCTTTGTTGGTGTTGGCACATTGAGCTTCCTGTCATAATTTCAAACAGATGGCCTGATGTACTTACACTGTAGACCACACAATTAACATTATAAAAGAATTTCCAGAATGTATAACTCTCCAGTGTATCACTGGTCAGCATATCTATAGACCAGTTAATGCTTATGTTGCATTTCTTACACAGCAGAGATTTGTAAAAATGTGCGTTTATCTTTCTCAAATAAAATAATCAGATCACAGTATTCACATCTACAATATAGTGCGGCCCTATTGTCCAGTTTTTTTTTCATAAAACAGAAGGCACAAAGTTGGGATTTTTGTGTCAGACGACATTCACATGTAACACATATAGATATTGAATACCTACAAAAGACAAAATGAAAAAACCCTGCTATAATTAAATAAGTAAAACGCAAAAGTACATTTAAATCATACAGAGTTCTTTGTAACACTGTATTTGACCAAACATAGCATAAAAGCCGTCCCACCATCGACAAGGTGACTCTGTGATTGGGGCGGTCCTACACTGTCTACTATTAACAACCTTATCGTGTTTCAAAGTTGACGTCTGTGTGAATAAGGGCAGACAAGGACCGGGTCCCAACCAGTGGACAACAGTAAGGCTGGGGTCACACTAAACGACGCAAAATACGGTCCGTAGATTACAGGCGTAATACGGATGAATGACCCCTAAATAGTGCTCCGTAGGTCATCCGTAAGCAAGGTGCGGTCACGTATTTTGTGCATGTCTGCATCCGTATGTAATCCGTATGGCATCCGTATGCAATCCGTATGGCGAGATTTTCTCGCAGCCTTGCAAAATGGACAGTTAACGGTTTTGAGGCCTGCTACCAATTTAAATCTTTAGCCTGCACCCTATTTATACACTCAGGAACAGGTGGCTGCCTCAATTCTGTCCATTTGTGACCTTGCTTTCATGAGGTGTGTTGGTGTTGTATGTGCAACATGGCAGAGGGTCTGAGATTCAACACAACTGAGCAGGTTCTCTTCAACTGGCTTTTGTCACGGCGCTTTGGGCAACCATACCCAGTGAGAGTGGATCCGCGGAGGAGGAGACGCATGTGGGTCCATCCACTTTTGAGGCAACGACTCACAAGAGGTCATTTTCACCGCCTCTATTCTTCTCTGCAGGAGCATCCAGTGAAATTTTACCAATACTGTCACATGAGCATTTCCACATTTGATCGACTCTTGGAAACAGTGCGCCCTGGGATAACCTTTCAGGACACAAGGATGCGCAAAGCTATATCTGCAGAGGAGCGACTTCTACAGTCATGGCCAAAAGTTTAGAGAATGACACAAATATTAACCCCTTCACCCCCAAGGGTGGTTTGCACGTTCATGACCGGGCCAATTTTTACAATTCTGACCACTGTACCTTTATGAGGTCATAACTCTGGAACGCTTCCATGGATCCCTGTGATTCTGACACTGTTTTCTCGTGACATATTGTACTTCATGTTAGTGGTAAAATTTCATTCAAATAACTTGCGTTTATTTGTGAGAAAAATGGAAATTTGGCGAAAATTTTGAAAATTTCGCAATTTTCCAACTTTGAATTTTTATGCCCTTAATTCACAGAGATACGGCACACAAAAAACTTGATAACTAACATTTCCCACATGTTTACTTTACATCAGCACAATTTTGGAACCAAAACTTTTTTTGTTAGGAAGTTATAAGGGTTAAAAGTTGACCAGCGATTTCTAATTTTTACAACACCATTTTATTTTTAGGACCACATCACATTTGAAGCCACTTTGAGGGGTCTATATGATAGAAAATACCCAAAAGTGACACCATTCTAAAAACTGCACCCCTTAAGGTGCTCAAAACCACATTCAAGAAGTTTATTAACCCTTTAAGTGCGGCACAGGAATTTTTTTGAATATTTAAAAAAAATGAACATCTAACTTTTTTTCATAAAAAAAAAACTTCAGGTTCAATTTTTTTTTATTTTACCAAGGGTAACAGGAGAAATTGGATGGCAAAAGTTATTGTGCAATTTGTCCTGAGTACGCTGATACCTGATTTGTGGGGGTGAACGACTGTTTCGGCGCATGGCAGAGCTCAGAATGGAAGGAGCGCCGTTTGACTTTTTCAATGCAAAATTGGCTGGAATTCAGATTGTCACGTTTGGAGAGTCCCTGATGTACCTAATCAGTGGAAACCCCCTACAAGTGACCCCATTTTGGAAACTAGACCCCCCAAGGAACTTATCTAGATATGTGGTGAGAACTTTGAACCCACAAGGGCTTTACAGAAGTTTATAACGTACAGCGGTACAATTAAAAAATCATATTTTTTCCACAAAAATGATCTTTTCACCCCAATTTTTATTTTCCCAAGGGTAACAGGACCCTAAAAGTTATTGTGCAATTTGTCCTGAGTACGCTGATACCCCACATGTGGGGGTAAACCACTATTTAGGCGCATGGCAGAGCTCGGAAGGGAAGCAGCGCCATTTGAAGTTTTTGGCTGGAATTGAGATCGGACATCATGTCGCGATTGGAAAACCCCTGATGTACCAACACAGTGGAAACCCCCCACAAATGACACCATTTTGGAAACTAGACCCCCTAAGGAACTTATCTAGATGTGTGGTGAGAACATTGAACCCCCATGGGCTTCACAGAAGTTTATAACATACAGCCGTACAATTAAGAAATCATATTTTTTCCACAAAAATGATCTTTTCATCCTCAATTCTTATTTTTCCAAGGGTAACAGGACCCTAAAAGTTATTGTGCAATTTGTCCTGAGTACGCTGATACCCCACATGTGGGGGTAAACCACTATTTGGGCGCATGGCAGAGCTCGGAAGGGAAGCAGCGCCATTTGACGTTTTTGGCTGGAATTGAGATCGGACACCATGTCGCGATTGGAAAACCCCTGATGTACCTAAACAGTGGAACCCCCCCACAAATGACACCATTTTGTAAACTAGACCCCCCAAGGAACTTATCTAGATGTGTGGTGAGCACTTTGAACCCCCCAGTGCTTCACAGAAGTTTATAACGCCCGGGCGTGAAAATAAAAAATTCGTATTTTTTCCACAAACATGATCTTTTAGTCACCATTGTTTTATTTTCCCAAGGGTACCAGGAGAAATTGGACCCCAAAAGTTGTTGTCCAATTTGTCCTGAGTATGCTGATACCCCATATGTGGGAGAAAACTACTGTATGGACACACGTCAGGGCTCGGAAGGGAAGTAGTGACGTTTTGGAATGCAGACTTTGATGGAATGGTCTGCGGGTGTCATGTTGCCTTTGGAGAGCCCCTAATGTACCTAAACAGTGGAAACCCCCACAAATGACCCCATTTTGGAAGCGAGACCCCCTAAGGAACTTATCTAGATGTGTGGTGAGCACTTTGAACCCCCAAGGGCTTCACAGAAGTTTATAATGCCCGGGCATGAAAATAAAAAAATTGTATTTTTTCCACAAACATGATCAATTAGTCCCAAATTTTTTCATTTTCCCAAGGGTAACAGGAGAAATTGGACCCCAAAAGTTGTTGTCCAATTTGTCCTGAGTACGCTGACACCCCATATGTGGGAGAAAACTACTGTATGGACACACGTCGGGGCTCGGAAGGGAAGCAGTGACGTTTTGGAATGCAGACTTTGATGGAATGGTCTGCGGGTGTCATGTGCGTTTGGAGAGCCCCTGATGTACCTAAACTATTGAAACTCCCCACAAGTGACCCCATTTTGGACACTAGACCCCCCACGGAACTTATCTAGATGTGTGGTGAGCACTTTGAACCCCCAAGTGCTTCACAGAAGTTTATAACACTCGGACGTGAAAATAAAAAAATCATTTTTTTCCACAAAAATGATATTTTTGCTCCCAATTTTTTATTTTCCTAAGTGTAACAGGAGAAATTGGACCCCAAAAATTGTTTTGCAATTTGTCCTGAGTAGGCTCATACCCTACATGTGAGGGTAAAACACTGTTTGAGCGCATGGCAGAGCTTGGAAGGGAAGGAGCACCATTTGACTTTTTCAACTCAGAATTGGCTGGAATTGAGATCAGACGCCATGTTGCATTTGGAGAGCCCCTGATGTGCCCAAACAGTGGAAACCCCCAATTCTAACTCCAACCCGAACCCCAACACACCCCTAACCCTAATCTCAGCCCTAACCCTAACCCTAGCCCTAGCCCTAACCCTAACCGTAGCCCTAACTCTACCCTAACCTTAACCCTAGCCCTAACCCTAACCCTAATGGAAAAATGGAAATAAATACATTTTTTTTAAATTATTTTTCCCTAACTAAGGGGGTGATAACGGGGGGTTTGATTTACTATTTATGGCGGTTTTTATGTTTGGCAGCTGTCGCACGCTAAAAGACGGTTTTTATTGTAAAAATAGTTTTTGCATCACCACATATTGAGAGCTATAATTTTTCCGTATTTTGACACACCGAGTCATGTGAGGTCTTATTTTTTGTGGGACGATTTGACTTTTTTATTGGTACCATTTTTGGGCACATGACATTTTTTGATCGCTTTTTATTCCAATTTTTGGGACGCAGAATGAACAAAAACCAGCGTTTCATGAATTTCTTTTGGGGGGGTGCGTTTACACTGTTCCGCGTGCGGTAAAATTGATAAAGCGGTTTTATTCTTCGGGTCAGTACGGTTACAGCGATACCTCATTTAGGTTGTTTTTTTATGTTTTGTCGGTTTTATGCAATGAAAACTATTTTATATAAAAAATAATTATTTTTGCATCGCTTTATTCTGCGAGCTATAACTTTTTTATTTTTTTGCTGATGATGCTGTATGGTGGCTCGTTTTTTGCGGGACAAGATGACGTTTTCAGCGGTACCATGGATATTTATATGCGTCTTTTTGATCGCGCGTTATTACACTTTTTGTTTGGCGGTATGATAATAAATCATTAATTTTTGCTTCGTTTTTTATTTTTATTTTTTAAGGGGTTCGCTAAAGAGGTTAACTAATGGAACAGTTTTATAGGGCGGGTCGTTATGGACATGGCGATACCTAATATGTGTACTTTTATTGGTTTTTTTTTTTTTTATTTCCAAAAAATGGATTTATTGGAGGAATATTTTTTTTTTTTCTAATTTATTTGGCGATTTTTTTTAATTATTTTAACACTTTTTTTTATTTTTTTTTAACTTTATTAAATAGTCCCAGGTGGGACATCACTGTCCTGTGACAGATCGCTGATCTGTCACATCACAGATCACTGTGACAGATCAGTAATCTGTCACAGGCAGTGCAGAAGGCTTCCTCATGCCTGCGCTTTGCAGGCACTGGAGCCCCCCGCAGCAGCGCTGCACATTGCGCTGCCGTGGGGGGCTCAGGGAAGCACGGAGGGAGCCCCCTCCCTGCCGATGCTTCCCTTTAACCCCCGGTACACCGCGATCATGTTTGATTGCGGTGTGCAAGGGGTTAACGTGTCGGGGGCGGTCCGTGGCTGCCCCTGACACATTGTGCCGGGTGTCAGCTGTGATAATCAGCTGACACCCGGCCGCGATCAGCGGCGCTCACCACGTGGGCGCCGCTGATCGCAGTAGATGTACTATTCCGTCCATGGGCATAGGGGCCCGGGTCCCATGGATGGGATAGTACGTCGGATGGCAGGAAGGGGTTAATTTTTACAAAGTCTACTGCTTCATTTTTTCTAATGGCAATTTGCATATACTCCAGAATGTTATAAAGAGTGATCAGCTTAACAGCAATTACTTGCAAAGTCAATATTTGCCTAGAAAATGAACTTTATCCCCCAAAACACATTTCAACATCATTGCAGCCCTGCCTTAAAAGGACCAGCTAATATCGTTTCAGTGATTGCTCCATTAACACAGGTGTGGGTGTTGATGAGGACAGGGCTGGAGATCAATCTGTCATGATTAAGTAAGAATGACACCACAGGACACTTTAAAAGGAGGCTGGTGCTTGGCATCATTGTTTCTCTTCTGTTAACCATGGTTATCTCTAAAGAAACATGTGCAGTCATCATTGCACTGCACAAAAATGGCCTAACAGGGAAGAGTATCGCAGCTAGAAAGATTGCACCTCAGTCAACAATCTATCGCATCATCAAGAACTTCAAGGAGAGAGGTTCCCTTGTTGCCTAAAAGGCTCCAGGGCGCCCAAGAAAGACCAGCAAGCGCCAGGACCGTCTCTTAAAAGTGTTTCAGCTGTGGGATCGGGCTACCAGCTTTGCAGTGCTTGCTCAGGAATGGCAGCAGGCAGGTGTGAGTGCATCTGCACGCACTGTGAGGCGGAGACTCTTGGAGCAAGGCCTGGTCTCAAGGAGGGCAGCAAAGAAGCCACTTCTCTCCAGAAAAATCATCATGGACAGACTGATATTCTGCAAGAGGTACAGGGAGTGGACTGCTAAGGACTGGGGTAAAGTCATTTCCTCTGATGAATCCCCTTTTCGATTGTTTGGGACATCTGGAAAACGGCTTATTCGGAGAAGACCAGGTGAGCGCTACCACCAGTCTTGTCTCATGCCAACTGTCAAGCATCCTGAAACCATTCATGTGTGGGGTGGCTTCTCAGCCAAGGGAATGGGCTCTCTCTCAGTCTTGCCTAAAAACACAGCCTTGAATAAAGAATGGTACCAGAATGTCCTCCAAGAGCAACTTCTCCCAACCGTCCAAGAGCAGTTTGGCGATCAACAATGCCTTTTTCAACACGATGGAGCACCTTGCCATAAAGCAAAGGTGATAACTAAATGGCTCAGGGAACAAAACATAGAGATTTTGGGACCATGGCCTGGAAACTCCCCAGATCTTAATCCCATTGAGAACTTGTGGTCAATCATCAAGAGACGGGTGGACAAACAAAAACCTTCAAATTCAGACAAAATAAAAGCATTGATTTTGCAAGAATGAACTGCTATCAGTCAGGATTTGATCCAGAAGTTGATTAAGAGCATGCCAGGGAGAATTGCTGAGGTCCTGAAGAAGAAGGGTCAACACTGCAAATATTGACTTGCTGCATTAACTCATTCTAACTGTCAATAAAACCTTTTGTTACTCATAATATTGTTGCAATTATATTTCTGTATGTGATAAAAACATCTGACAAACACACATAAAAACCAGAGGCCAGCAGATCATGTGAAAATATAATATTTGTGTCATTCTCAAAACTTTTGGCCATGACTGTACTCACAATACGGTATGTACTACACAACCACATTCTCTATGTTCATAATGTGTGGGCTAAAGTATGTTTTTTTGCCTTCTTGGACTAAGTTTAATGCCCTCATCTTATTCCAAATATGGTTCAACTTACACACCAGAATGTTAGGTCTAATATGTACTGCATATCACTTAGTCATTGTGCAACCAAATATGTGTTATTCTATCTCAATTCCTACCAAGTTTGGTCGGCATGTAACTGATGTTTTTGGACTTTATGCATTCTAAAATTATCCATTTCTGTTGTTCTTCAGCTTCCTGTCCACTGGCCTGTCTTATGCCGCCCTCCACCATGAGTTTCTCATTGGAAGATCTACCATTTCTGGCATAGTGAGGTCAACATGTAGTGAAATCTGGACAAGACTACATCAAGTCGTCATGCCCGAGCCCAGGATGGAAGACTGGTTGAGGATATCAAGGGACTTTGAGGAGGAATGCCAGTTTCCTAATTGTATTGGGGCCCTGGATGGCAAACATATCCGGGTGTGTAAGCTGCCGAACTCTGGCTCACAATTCTTCAATTATAAACAATACTTTTCTGTTGTATTGTTGGCTCTGGTAGACCCTCAATACAAGTTTATAATTGTTGACATTGGGGCCTATGGAAGGACGGGAGACTCTAGAGTCTTCAATACTTCCATTATGGCTCGGCGGCTACGCACCAACCAGTTGGATCTACCACCACCATGCCAGTTACCAGGCTCCACTGAAGAATCAGTCCCTTATGTCCTTGTGGCAGATGAGGCGTTTCAGTTATCGCGCAATGTCATGAGGCCATATCCCCGGCGCAACCTTGACCACAGGCGCAGAATTTTTAACTTGCGCCCATCACGTGCTAGGCGACTGGTGGAGTGTTCCTTTGGCATTCTTTGTGCCAAATGGCGGGTACTCCAGTCTGCCATTCAGTTGAGTGAACAAAATGTGAATGAAGTTGTGAAAGCCTGTGTTGTTCTTCATAACTTCACCAGGATACATGATTGTTGCTCCTCTGCTGGTGTTGTGCGTAGGCCGGACAATGTGCGCAGGGTGAGACCACCTATGAACCCTCAACGTAGACCGCTCTCTGGCCTCAAAGTGCGTGATATTTTCACTAATTACTTTATCTCACCTGAGGGGGCAACTTCTTGGAAAGAGCATGCTGTGTCTATGTTATAATTTGTTTCTTTAAGTGTGTCTAAATATATATAACTCAACCCCTTCTGATTCTATGACTGTTTCATTGCATTGGTTAGTGTATGTTAGTATGTTGACAGGGTTTTTGAGAAATCACACAGAGACGTTAACTGTAGTAGACAAGTTATTAGTTTTGCCTTTTTGTTTTTTTTTTCTTAAAGGCAAACATAATATTGCCATATGAAAAGTTTGGCAATGGGCAAAATGGCCCTTTTTGCATTATAAAACTTTTTTGAAAAGTAACATTATATAACATAACACAAAAAAAATTAGGCAATAACAACATTGCTGCATGAGAATATTTCAATACAAAGGAAAAAAAGAGGTGCTCTCCAGAACCAAAATTATTGCTAAAAGATAACACTCACATTTCTTCTGAATGTTTTCCAATCATATTAATATTCCACCATGACAGGCAAGATTACCTCACGCCTTTCAGACAGATACTAGATATCTGTAGAACAGACAATATTTAACCATGCTATACTGGTCAAGTGAAAGGATGAAAAAACAATACTCATTTGTTAAGACATAGAGAGAGCGTGATATTATGAAGGCTGGTCGCCTTGATTTGTTACTATAGATTGCTTGCAAAAAAGGTGACTACTTCACTAAGGCCAGCAAGCCTTTCCTAGGCATTAGCAAGTGAGTAGTGTATTTTCATCCTTTGACTTTACAGTATAGCGCGGTTAAATATTCTCTTTTGGCCAGACATGTAATATCTGTCTGAAAGGCATAAGGTAGCCTTGCCTGTCATGATGGATTATTAATATGTTTGGAAAACAGTGTGGAAAAATGTGAATGTTCAATTTTTAAACAAAGTTTGGTGATGGAGAACACCTGTTTTTTCCTTTGGATTTGTATTTGGAGCACCAGTGAAACCGCACTGGACATGTCCGGCCATCAGACTGATTGTGGCCACATACTTATAAATTCTCATATGTAGGGGAAGGAGAACATGGAAGAGCAGCCTGTGGTTGCTGCTGTATACTGTGCCCAACATCGACCTGTGTGGGGCCATACTGATGCCCATGATGTGGGAATTGTCCTGCCTCCTGGGAATGTTGGGGGTACTGGCCAGAGTAATAATGGGGAGGGGCATCTTGTTGGCTGTGGTAGGCACGAGGCTCATACCCACCAATATAGCCATATCGGCCCCAACCAGGATGGGACCAGCCTCCAACACTGGGTGGGAACAAGTGGCCATATTGGTGGGGTTGGCTAGAGACTGACATTTGTGGCTGCTGAATTGAAGGTTGGGTAGTGGGAGGAAGGGGGTGAGGTGTAGGCCCATGTATTTGAGGATCCTCAGATCCTGCTTGAGCTTGCATTTGTGGGGGGTGCCTAAGGCGCATGAGATTTCTTTGTGAAAGCAGCCACCTCTCAATATATTCAGATAATTCGTATGGCATATTGGGGTATGTGCAGGCATCAAGCAGGATCTGAAAGCATCCTCTAATACGGAGCCTGACCTCACGGGAAAGGGCACGGAGATAATTGGCCAGGCTGCGAGAGTATGCCTCCTCCCCATCATCAGTGTTTACTCTGGCTAAATAATTGAGGACCCCAGTGTCCACATTAGTGTGGGTATCAGGGGCAGGTATTTGCCGTCTGCGGCTTCTTCCTCGCCGGGATGTGGCAGCAGGCTGAGGGGAGCCCCGGATGTGGCCAGTTGGGCTGCTGCTGATATTGCCCTGATCCTCTGCTGTTGCTGATGCAGCACCAGATGGTCCTGGTGGTGGGCTTTGGGGCGCAGACAATGGAACATCCTGACTTGATTCCTCACCCATGCTCCTAGTAGGGGGAGAAGATAAGCCAGCCACCTCTTCCCCTGCAGACCCAGGATCAATGATGGGGTCGGTTTCCGAGCCAGTGCCTCTGTCCGTAAGGTTGGACTGAGTTCTGTGAAGAAATATAACAGAGCCAAAAATAAATACCTATTTTTGGCCCTGTAAAGTATCTGTGTAATGTGGTGTGAGGTATCTACTTGCGGTCTCAGATCCAGAATTGGGGCGAGGAAGGAGAGGTGGTCATAATATATATATTTGCGTTTCACGTAGCCAGCATCTCCACTCCTGGACCGCTGCTGGCGTTCCCGGCGGTATTGGTCCCGGATGCTTCACCAGCGTCTCATCACATCATCCACTGCAATGTGACAGGAAATCTAGTCAAATTCACATATTTGATAGGTCACATTTGCTACCAGTAGTCTAGGCATGGGGCCTTCTGGGGTGTGCTTTCTACCCATGGTGGCATATCTATAATTGGGCAGATACACATGGTCTCTTTAGTTGATGTATCAAGTAGCTACACTTAATAATTTGTTTGTCTAGGAGGATGAGGAGCTTGTGGCCTAAACCCAAATTATGGCTGTGTGAAACCACGTGTCACATCCAAATCTAATGGCCTCATGAGGAAAAAACTACAAGCACAGGAAGGGGGGTGCTGATTGTGCGGTACTTTTAGTCATTTTTTGGCTTTAGAGTTGAGCGAAACGGGTCGAAAAAATTCAAAAGTCGCCGACTTTTGGCAAAGTCGGGTTTCATGAAACGAAACCTGACCCTAGGATGAGGTCGGCCACGAGGTCGGCGACTTACGCGCCAAAGTCGCGTTTCAAAAGTTTGTTTTGCGCTCTTTTTCAGCCAATCAGGATCCACGGACACTGTGGGCAACGTGATGACATAGGCACGGGTCACCACCATCTTTCAGAAGGGCATGCAAGTGATTGGCTTGCTTTGGTGGGAGTCACAGGGGGTATAAAAGGGCGTGCGCGCCGACCGCCATCTTACTTCTGCCGATCTTAGTATAGGGAGAGGTTGCTGCTGATTCTGTAGGGAGAGCGTTAGGCAGGGAAGAAGACAAAAAAACTGCTTCTGCTGCTAGCGATTTGGCCTGCACAACACACAAGTCACTGTGTGTGCAGTGCAAGGGGAGGCTATATTGTGGTGTATCAGTGGTGTTGGTTGTTGGGCTGCCTTTTAAGGCTTCCTGACACGCTGGCATTGCTGTTTACCCACTGCTCCGCAAACTGCTTTTTTAAAAGCAATCCAATCTCCCTTATCCTCTCGTCACTTTGGTCACAGGCAGCTGTGCCATCGAGCGTGTCACATAGCGCTCAGATATCAGTGGGCCTCACACCATCCACAAGTGTCCAGTGTCCAAAAGTGTACGCAGAGATTCAAAATCTCCATTATCCTCTCGTCACTTTGGTCACAGGCAGCTGTGCCATCGAGCGTGTCACATAGCGCTCAGATATCAGTGGGCCTCACACCATCCACAAGTGTCCAGTGTCCAAAAGTGTACGCAGAGATTCAAAATCTCCATTATCCTCTCGTCACTTTGGTCACAGGCAGCTTTGCCATCGAGCGTGTCACATAGCGCTCAGATATCAGTGGGCCTCACACCATCCACAAGTGTCCAGTGTCCAAAAGTGTACGCAGAGATTCAAAATCTCCATTATCCTCTCGTCACTTTGGTCACAGGCAGCTGTGCCATCGAGTGTGTCACATAGCGCTCAGATATCAGTGGGCCTCACACCATCCACAAGTGTCCAGTGTCCAAAAGTGTACGCAGAGATTCAAAATCTCCATTATCCTCTCGTCACTTTGGTCACAGGCAGCTGTGCCATCGAGCGTGTCACATAGCGCTCAGATATCAGTGGGCCTCACACCATCCACAAGTGTCCAGTGTCCAAAAGTGTACGCAGAGATTCAAAATCTCCATTATCCTCTCGTCACTTTGGTCACAGGCAGCTGTGCCATCGAGCGTGTCACATAGCGCTCAGATATCAGTGGGCCTCACACCATCCACAAGTATCCAGTGTCCAAAAGTGTACGCAGAGATTCAAAATCTCCATTATCCTCTCGTCACTTTGGTCACAGGCAGCTGTGCCATCGAGCGTGTCACATAGCGCTCAGATATCAGTGGGCCTCACACCATCCACAAGTGTCCAGTGTCCAAAAGTGTACGCAGAGATTCAAAATCTCCATTATCCTCTCGTCACTTTGGTCACAGGCAGCTGTGCCATCGAGCGTGTCACATAGCGCTCAGATATCAGTGGGCCTCACACAATCCACAAGTGTCCAGTGTCCAAAAGTGTACGCAGAGATTCAAAATCTCCATTATCCTCTCGTCACTTTGGTCACAGGCAGCTGTGCCATCGAGCGTGTCACATAGCGCTCAGATATCAGTGGGCCTCACACCATCCACAAGTGTCCAGTGTCCAAAAGTGTACGCAGAGATTCAAAATCTCCATTATCCTCTCGTCACTTTGGTCACAGGCAGCTGTGCCATCGAGCGTGTCACATAGCGCTCAGATATCAGTGGGCCTCACACCATCCACAAGTGTCCAGTGTCCAAAAGTGTACGCAGAGATTCAAAATCTCCATTATCCTCTCGTCACTTTGGTCACAGGCAGCTGTGCCATCGAGCGTGTCACATAGTGCTCAGATATCAGTGGGCCTCACACCATCCACAAGTGTCCAGTGTCCAAAAGTGTACGCAGAGATTCAAAATCTCCATTATCCTCTCGTCACTTTGGTCACAGGCAGCTGTGCCATCGAGCGTGTCACATAGCGCTCAGATATCAGTGGGCCTCACACCATCCACAAGTGTCCAGTGTCCAAAAGTGTACGCAGAGATTCAAAATCTCCATTATCCTCTCGTCACTTTGGTCACAGGCAGCTGTGCCATCGAGCGTGTCACATAGCGCTCAGATATCAGTGGGCCTCACACAATTCACAAGTGTCCAGTGTCCAAAAGTGTACGCAGAGATTCAAAATCTCCATTATCCTCTCGTCACTTTGGTCACAGGCAGCTGTGCCATCGAGCGTGTCACATAGTGCTCAGATATCAGTGGGCCTCACACAATCCACAAGTGTCCAGTGTCCAAAAGTGTACGCAGAGATTCAAAATCTCCATTATCCTCTCGTCACTTTGGTCACAGGCAGCTGTGCCATCGAGCGTGTCACATAGCGCTCAGATATCAGTGGGCCTCACACAATCCACAAGTGTCCAATGTCCAAAAGTGTACGCAGAGATTCAAAATCTCCATTATCCTCTCGTCACTTTGGTCACAGGCAGCTGTGCCATCGAGCGTGTCACATAGCACTCAGATATCAGTGGGCCTCACACCATCCACAAGTGTCCAGTGTCCAAAAGTGTACGCAGAGATTCAAAATCTCCATTATCCTCTCGTCACTTTGGTCACAGGCAGCTGTGCCATCGAGCGTGTCACATAGCGCTCAGATATCAGTGGGCCTCACACAATCCACAAGTGTCCACTGTCCACAAGTGTGTGCAGAAATTCTAAAACTCCCCTGTCCTATAGACACCTTGTACCTTGTTTTACATTACTATATAGTTTGTTGGATTTTGTCTACATTTCTACCAAAAATGAGGAAGGCTGGTGGAAGAGGCCGTGGAATTGGGCGGGGGTTGGCAGCTGGTAATGATGGTGTTGGTGGTGGATCTGATGGTAGTGGCAAGAGCAAAATAGGACCGAATGCAGGAGGTGCTGACCCTGCGTCATCGTCTGGCTACATAAGGCCTCGAACGCTTAGTTTTCTAGGAGTTGGCAAACCGCTTTTAAAGGCAGAGCATCAGGAAAAAGTTTTGTCTTACATTGCTGACTCAGCCTCCAGCTCTATCGCCTCCTCTTCTTCAGTTGTAAAAAGTAAAAGCACTGAGTCGTCATTGGAGGCTCATGTTCATGAACCACACCTTTCCTTGTGTCCTTCACCCCAACCAAGATTGAAGGATGACGCAGGCCATACTACTGATTACTCCATGGAGCTGTTTTCACATACCATGCCTGGATTATCAAGTGAAATGGTGAATTACCCAGGCCAAGATGAATCTGACATGGAGTGCACTGATGCACAGCCGCTGATGGATGATTCTGCTGGTACATTCACTCAGAGCACTACATTGTCCTCGCAGTGTACAGAGCCAGATTCTGACCCTGATGAGACTCAGGTGCCCCTTCCCGCACACTATACCACCATACACGGTGACACAGAGGAAGGTGCACATGACATAGAAGAGGAGGTGATGGATGACCCAGTTGTTGACCCAGATTGGCATCCATTGGGGGAAGAGGGTGCTGCTTCCAATAGCTCAGATGAGGAGCATCCACAGCAGACATCGACATCGCAACAGCTGTTATCTGGCAGGCCCGGAGCACTCCAAAGACAGGTTCCAAACATCAAAAGAGTTGCTGGACAGCTTGTCCAGAGGGTCAAAAGATCACAGCGTGCTAGGCCGCAAAATGTCTGCCAAAGTAGGAAGAGTGCAGTGTGGCACTTTTTTGAACAAAATCCTCATGATCAGGCCAAGGTTATCTGTAAGAAGTGCGCAAAGACCTTTAGCTGAGGGAAAAATCTGAAAAATTTGAATACCAGTTGCATGCTTAGACATTTAACCAGCATGCACTTGCAAGCGTGGACACAACACCAAACCTCAAGTGCCACATGTGCAACTGATCACAACGAAGGTAGTCAGCAACGCTACATTGTTTCCCCCACTGTAAGCCCACCGGTTAGCACAGCAGCAAATGTTGAGGTGTCGTTGCAAGGCCACAGCAGTCAGGGAATCCCACTGTTATATCAACGAAAGACTGATTCTAGGCCATCAGAAAGAACACCAACTCCATCACCATCATCAACCCTCTCTCAGTCCGCCCTGTCCACCGCTACTTCCACCATATGCAGCTCTCAAGTCCAGCTCACCCTCCCAGACACTATGAGTAGGTCAAGAAAGTACTCAGTCTCTCATACGCGTACACTGGGTTTGAACGCCCACATTGCCAAACTAATCTCGTTTGAGATGATGCCCTTTCGGTTGGTGGAAAGCACAGCTTTCCGCGAACTCATGGCCTATGCAGTACCACGCTATGACCTACCCAGTCGCCACTTCTTCTCTCGCAAAGCCATCCCAGCCCTCCACCATCATGTGAAAGACCGCATTGTCCATGCACTCAAGCAGTCAGTAAGCGGAAAGGTGCACCTCACAACTGATGCATGGTCCAGTCGGCATGGCCAGGGCCGTTACGTGTCCATCACTGCGCACTGGGTTAATGTGGTGGATGCAGGGTCCACAGGGGACATCGGTGGTGGGACAGTGCTGCCTAGCCCACGGTATAGGAAACAGTTGGCTGTAGGCGTTCGACCCTCCTCCTCCTCCTCCTCCTCCAGAAGCGAAAGCTCGTCCACAGAGCGCAGTCGTACGAGCACTCCATCTGCAGCTGCCACTGTTGCACACGATGTGTCCCCCTATCGAGCAGCTAGTGGAAAGCGTCAGCAGGCTGTGTTGCAGATGATGTGTTTGGGCGACAGACACACCGCCGAGGTGCTGGCCGAGTACTTGAAGCGACAAACTGAGTCATGGCTGGGCAGTGTACATCTTGAGGCAGGCAAGGTAGTTAGTGATAACGGCCGTAATTTTGTGGCAGCCATAGCCCTTTCAAAACTCAGCCACATACCTTGCTTGGCTCACACCTTGAACCTGGTGGTGCAGTGCTTCCTCAAAAATTATCCGGAGTTAACAGCCCTGCTCCAGAAGGTGCGAAGACTGTGCGCGCACATCCGCCGGTCGCCTGTACACTCCGTTCGTATGCAGAAGCTGCAGCGATTGCTCCACCTTCCCAACCACCGCCTCATTATCGACATTGCAACAAGGTTGAACTCCACCCTGCACATGGTGGAGCGGCTGTGCGAGCAGAGGCAGGCCATAATGCATTTGTGGGAGGATACACGGCCAGGCACTTTGAGAGCAGACATGGAGTTGACAGGCGTGCAGTGGTCGAAGCTGAAAGACCTTTGTAAAGTCCTTCAGTGTTTTGAGGAATGCACACGGCTGGTAAGCACAGACGACGCCATCCTAAGCATGAGCATCCCACTTATGCGTCTGCTCATGCAAACTTTGACGCACCTTAAGGAGCAGGCGTCTGCAGCCAATGTTGATGAGGAGGAAGAGGAGGAGGGAATCCTTGATGACATTCAGCCATTGTCTGCTCAGGGACCTCTCCTGGACGAGGTGGAGGAAGAAGAGGAGGAGGAGGAGGAGGAGGATGATGGGGATGATTACTTAGGGGAGGAGGATGCATCTCGTGGGGCAAGTGAAAATGTTGGAGTGGCAAGGTCTGGTACAGGGTTTGTGCGTGACTGGAGGGATGTGGATTTGCCAGAAAGTGCTCCTTCACCCAGCACTCGCAGTGCATCATTGACACCAGGAACATTGGCCCACATGTCAGATTATGCCTTGCGGATCCTAAAAAGGGACCCCCGCATTGCCAAAATGATGAACGATGACGACTACTGGTTGGCCAGCATCCTGGATCCACGCTATAAAGGCAAATTACAAAACATCATGCCACAGGAGAACCTTGACCTAATATTGGCTAATAAACAAGCAACTCTGGTAAATCGGTTGCTTGAGGCATTCCCAGCACACAGCAGCGGTGATGGTTCTCACAAGAGCCGTACAGGCCGGGGGCAGCTTGGCAGAGGTGTTCGTGGTGCACACAGCAGAAGTGGCCTTGGAGACAGGGGTTTCATGACAATGTTGTGGACTGATTTTTCAAATACCGCTCACACAACTGGTAATACTGCATCGATGGAAAGTGACAGGAGACAGCAGTTGTCAACTAAGGTTACAAACTACTTTTCCTCCCATATCGATGTTCTCCCACACAGGTCATTCCCCTTTGACTATTGGGCCGCTAAACTGGACACCTGGCCTGAATTGGCCCAATATGCCTTACAGGAGCTCGCTTGCCCAGCTGCAAGTGTGCTATCGGAAAGAGTCTTCAGTGCAGCTGGATCAATCCTGACAGAAAAAAGGACCCGTCTGTCAACCCAAAATGTGGATGATCTAACCTTCATTAAAATGAACCACGCATGGGTTTCCAAGGATTTTGTCCCACCTTCCCCTGATGACACATAGGGTGACAGAAAAATGGCTTGCTTTGGTCCACCTCTTCCTGGTACTTCACCTATTTCACCTTTTGCATCAGCTGAATGTCCAACATCAACAAATGCCACTTTCTAAAACTCCATAACTGTGCTGCCTCCCCCCCCATGGCCGGGGTCACCACCTACCGCACGACACCGTGCGAGTGCCGTTGCCCTGGACAGGTGGGTAGGCCGACTCTTGGGCGCGGGCACTGGCACAGGGTCCCTCATAGTGCAATCAAGTGTCTTTGACGGTGGTGGTGCACACCCGCCGTCAGACACACCGCTGTACTATGAGGGGCCCAGTGCCAGTACCGACGCCCACGAGTGGGCCCCCCTTGCTTGGCCAGGGCCCCAGCATTTGCAATCTTTACCTCTCCCTGCTCCTCCGCTGTGTAATCTGGGCCGTCAAATCCATACTGTGCCTGACACCGTCTGAGCCTGCCTCCTGAGACATATATTTTGAATGTGTACGCTATCCATACATGTTATCCAGGGATACGGTACCCTTTCTAACCTTTGTGCAATGACGTGCAATCCATACTGGGCCTAACACCGTCTGAGCCTGCCTCATGCTGTATAGACATATATTTTGAATGTGTACGCTATTCATACATGTTATCCGGGGATACGGTACCCCTTCTAACCTTTGTGCAATGACGTGCAATCCATACTGGGCCTAACACCGTCTGAGCCTGCCTCATGCTGTATAGACATATATTTTGAATGTGTACGCTATCCATACATGTTATCCGGGGATACGGTACCCCTTCTAACCTTTGTGCAATGACGTGCAATCCATACTGGGCCTAACACCGTCTGAGCCTGCCTCATGCTGTATAGACATATATTTTGAATGTGTACGCTATCCATACATGTTATCCGGGGATACGGTACCCTTTCTAACCTTTGTGCAATGACGTGCAATCCATACTGGGCCTAACACCGTCTGAGCCTGCCTCATGCTGTATAGACATATATTTTGAATGTGTACGCTATCCATACATGTTATCCGGGGATACGGTACCCCTTCTAACCTTTGTGCAATGACGTGCAATCCATACTGGGCCTAACACCGTCTGAGCCTGCCTCATGCTGTATAGACATATATTTTGAATGTGTACGCTATCCATACATGTTATCCGGGGATACGGTACCCCTTCTAACCTTTGTGCAATGACGTGCAATCCATACTGGGCCTAACACCGTCTGAGCCTGCCTCATGCTGTATAGACATATATTTTGAATGTGTACGCTATCCATACATGTTATCCGGGGATACGGTACCCTTTCTAACCTTTGTGCAATGACGTGCAATCCATACTGGGCCTAACACCGTCTGAGCCTGCCTCATGCTGTATAGACATATATTTTGAATGTGTACGCTATCCATACATGTTATCCGGGGATACGGTACCCCTTCTAACCTTTGTGCAATGACGTGCAATCCATACTGGGCCTAACACCGTCTGAGCCTGCCTCATGCTGTATAGACATATATTTTGAATGTGTACGCTATCCATACATGTTATCCGGGGATACGTTACCCTTTCTAACCTTTGTGCAATGACGTGCAATCCATACTGGGCCTAACACCGTCTGAGCCTGCTTCATGCTGTATAGACATATATTTTGAATGTGTACGCTATCCATACATGTTATCCGGGGATACGGTACCCTTTCTAACCTTTGTGCAATGACGTGCAATCCATACTGGGCCTAACACCGTCTGAGCCTGCCTCATGCTGTATAGACATATATTTTGAATGTGTACGCTATCCATACATGTTATCCGGGGATACGGTACCCTTTCTAACCTTTGTGCAATGACGTGCAATCCATACTGGGCCTATCACCGTCTGAGCCTGCCTCATGCTGTATAGACATATATTTTGAATGTGTACGCTATCCATACATGTTATCCGGGGATACGGTACCCTTTCTAACCTTTGTGCAATGACGTGCAATCCATACTGGGCCTAACACCGTCTGAGCCTGCCTCATGCTGTATAGACATATATTTTGAATGTGTACGCTATCCATACATGTTATCCGGGGATACGGTACCCCTTCTAACCTTTGTGCAATGACGTGCAATCCATACTGGGCCTAACACCGTCTGAGCCTGCCTCATGCTGTATAGACATATATTTTGAATGTGTACGCTATCCATACATGTTATCCGGGGATACGGTACCCTTTCTAACCTTTGTGCAATGACGTGCAATCCATACTGGGCCTAACACCGTCTGAGCCTGCCTCATGCTGTATAGACATATATTTTGAATGTGTACGCTATCCATACATGTTATCCGGGGATACGGTACCCTTTCTAACCTTTGTGCAATGACGTGCAATCCATACTGGGCCTAACACCGTCTGAGCCTGCCTCATGCTGTATAGACATATATTTTGAATGTGTACGCTATCCATACATGTTATCCGGGGATACGGTACCCTTTCTAACCTTTGTGCAATGACGTGCAATCCATACTGGGCCTAACACCGTCTGAGCCTGCCTCATGCTGTATAGACATATATTTTGAATGTGTACGCTATCCATACATGTTATCCAGGGATACGGTACCCTTTCTAACCTTTGTGCAATCACGTGCAATCCATACTGGGCCTAACACCGTCTGAGCCTGCCTCATGCTGTATAGACATATATTTTGAATGTGTACGCTATCCATACATGTTATCCAGGGATACGGTACCCTTTCTAACCTTTGTGCAATCACGTGCAATCCATACTGGGCGTGAGAACGGCTGGCGAGCTGTTAAGCAAGCTACAGCACCTGTCCAGACAAGTACAGGGATTCCCTAGCGAGGAGACTTATTTGATTGTTTTCAATGTTGGGACAGCAATTTTTGGGGAGCACTATACTCTGGAGAATGATAGATGGAGCCCACCATACACTGGAACATTCCAAAGGTGGACATCAGACACTGGAGCAGCATTTACAGGGCCCATTATACACTAGAGCATTAGAAATGGGGCCCATTATGTTTGGAGCATTATTTGGGCCCATAAGACAGTGGAGCTTCATCCATGGGGACCAACATATACTGTAGCATTATGTGGAGCTCATCATATACTGTTTCAAACATTATATGGGACCAATGATTTTGTATGGAGAAATAGATGGGCCTCGTCATGAGATGTAAAAAGTGAGGTATTTTTCATTGTACTATACCGCTATTTCTCTGCCGTATCGGAGCATGATGAGTTGTGGTATGTGTTAAAGGGGCGCTCTTTCGCCCAGGGCACATGAAAACCTGCAGCCAGCCCTCCCCCCCCACAAATTTAGCCAAATAACCCTCATTTTTCAGTGCGTAACTTGTATTATGAAGTTAATTAAGGTTGACAAGCTTAAGTAAGAAGAATTGATGCTTTTGGCATTCAAATGGGCACTGTAGGTGTGTTTCCTGTCCTCCTCTCACTGCCGACTTTTATTCCCCATTGACTTACATTGGGTTTCGTGTTTCGGGACGACCCCGACTTTTCCCTATAATCGGACGATCTTGCTCGACCCGACTTTTGGAAAAGTCGGGTTTCACGAAACGAAACGCGACCCTAAAAAACCAAAAGTCGCTCAACTCTATTTGGCTTGTACTTACAAATTTTCTGCTGCTCCTCACGTGGCCGATCACCAAAGTCATGGAACATCTGCCTACATAAACGCCTCCATGACGCCTCTTTTCTTGCCCAGTTAGCATAATGGGCATCCAGAGTCACCTTGTCGATGGTGGGACGGCTTTTATGCTATGTTTGATCAAATACAGTATTACTAAGAACTCTGTATGATTTAAATGCACTTTTGCTTTTTACTTATTTAATTATAGCAGGGTTTTTTTCATTTTGTCTTTTGTAGGTTTTGTATGTTTTGTATGCTTTTTGGCCATGTGAACATGCATTTATATGCTGCATGTGTACCAACTCAAACCAAGCTCAATTTTTGTGTTTTTTCTTTGCATTTTTGCATTCTGTGCAAGCTGGGGTGTGGCTTCCCTCTCCTGAGCTGGAAATTGTATTTAAAGGCTTCCCCTGACTGGTGTCCAGTTGTTGGGACCCGGTCCTTGTCTGCCCTTATTCACACAGACGTCAACTTTGACACATGATAAGGTTAATAATACTGGACAGTGTAGGACCGACGCGACCACAGAGTCACCTTGTCGATGGTGGGATGGCTTTTATGCTATGTTTGATCAAGTACAGTATTACTAAGAACTCTATATGATTTAAATGCACTTTTGCTTTTTACTTATTTAATTATAGCAGGGTTTTTTCATTTTGTCTTTTATAGATATTGTAAGTAGAGCAGGTCAGGATATAACACCGACTCCTCTAGTCATGTTTTATATATATCTTAGAGGAAGATAACAATTACCCTATATACTCGTGTATAAGCCGAGTTTTTCAGCACTTTTTTTGTGCTGAAAATGCCCCCCCTCAGCTTATACACAAATCAATTGTCTCAGAAAGACAGCTGGGGAGGGGGAGCGGCAGAGTAGCGTGTCACAGAGGGAGGATCCGGCGGCTGTGGCTAATGCCTTTGCCACTGCTAAATAGAAATGAATATTCATTTTTTGTAATAGTGCACAGTGAAAGCCACAGCCGCTGGTTTCCAACACACACCCTACTTACCTTCCCTGCATGCCATTGCTGCATCTCGCTTGTTCCAGCGCCAGTAGCTCTTCCGGCTGAGCGATCACGTGGCTCTGCTCATTAGGGTAATAAATATTCACATCTCTCTACTCCCATAGGCATGGAGTCAATATTCATTACTAGAGTTGAGCGACTTTGGTGGGATCGTGTTTCGTGAAACCTGAATGAACCAATATTTGTTTCGGATAAAACTGGTCCAACTAGGGCAAAAAAAGTTGGAGTTTCGTCTGAAACCCGACCCCAATGCAAGTCAATGGGGAATAAAGTCGGCATTGAGTGGATGAATGTCATCCGCTCAATGCCGACTTTTATTTCCCATTAACTTGCATTGGGGTCAGCGTTCAGATGAAACTCCAACTTTACTTGCCTAGTCAGACCAGTTTCATCCGAAACAAATTTTGTTTCATTCGGGTTTCACGAAACTCGATTCCACCAAAGTCGCTCAACTCTATTCATTACCATAATAAGCTGGGCCACATCGCTCAGCCAGAAGAGCTACTGGTGTCGGATTAAAATGCAAGTAGGGAGCGTAGGCAAGGTAAGTAAGATTTTTTTTATAGGAACCATGCATAGAAAGATAGGGTATAAGGAGCCATGCATACAAGGACATGGACTGGAAAGCCATGCATACAAGGACAGGGACGGGGGAGCCATGCATACCAGGATAGAGATGAGGGGACAATGCATACCTGGCTTATACTCAAGTCAATAAGTTTACTCAGTTTTTTGTGGCATAATTAGGTGCCTTGGCTTATGCTCGGGTCGACTTATACTCGAGTTTATACGGTAGATATTATTTGCTTTGTTCATTTGTGTTGGAATATGTTTGGTGCAACAACTCCATTCCTGTCTATGAGTGATCAGTTGCTAGATTTGTATGCTGTTCATTAGGGATGAGCGACTTTGCCTTTTTAAGGGTCGAGTCGGGTTTCATGAAACCTGACTTTCTCAAATGTTGAGTCGAACGAAATCGGCCGACTATCGTGAAAAGTCGGAGGTCCGACTGAAACACGAAACCCAATGCAAGTTGATGGGGATTAAAAATCGGCAGTGAGTGGAGTACAGTAAACACACCTACATGCCGGACCGCTTTTTTTTGCTGGCATTAATTTTAACCCTAGAGGCGGCAAAATCTCTCTCTCCCCGGATGCTGCACATGTCATGTCGCTGCCCACAGTGTACGTCCTTGGTCATTGGCGGAAAAAAGTCACGTGCAGGCATTCTGGGAAAACCAACTTTGGCACTCGGGTCGACGACCTCATGGCCGACTTCACGCTGTGGTCGGGTTTCGCAAAGCGAAACCCGACTTTTGCATAAGAATCGGGTTGCGCATGCTTCTTGAAGCATGACAAAAGTAAAAAAAAAAAAAATGTTTAAAAATAAAAAAAATTAAAAAAACCTAAAAGTTCAAATCACCCCCCTTTCGCCCCAATCAAAATAAAACAGTAAAAAAAATCCCACATACACATATTAGGTATTGCCGCATTCAGAATCGCCCGATCTATCAAAAAAAAAGCATTAACCCGATCACTATACGGCGTAGTGAGAAAAAAATTCAAAACGCCAGAATTACGTTTTTTTGGTCGCCAAGACATTGCATTAAAAGACAATAACGGGTGATCAAAAGAACGTATCAGCACAAAAGTGCTATCAATAAAAACGTCAGCCCGGCACAGAAAAAATAAGCCCTCACCTGACCCCAGATCATGAAAAATGGAGACGCTACGGGTCTTGGAAAATTGTGCAATTTTTTTTTTTTTTTTTTTTTTTTTTTTTTTAAGAAAAATTTGGAATTTTTTTTCACCACTTAGATAAAAGAGGACATAGACATTTTTGGTGTTTATGAACTCATAATGACCTGGAGAATCATAATGGCAGGTCAGATTTAGCATCTAGTGAACTTGGCAAAAAAGCCAAGCAAAAAACAAGTGTGGGATTTCACTTTTTTGCAATTTCACCGTACTTGGAATTTTTTTCCCATTTTCGAGTACACGACATGGTAAAACCAATGGTGTCATTTAAAAGTACAACTCATCCCGCAAAAAATAAGCCCTCACATGGCCATATAGAGGGAAAAATAAAAAAAGTTATGGCTCTGGAAAGAAGGGGAGGGAAAAATGAAAATGCAAAGCCAAAAATACCCCTGGTCATTAAGGGGTTAAAGCAGACTGCAGAATTTGGAAAGCAAGAAGGAGTCAGTTTAAAAAGCAGAACAGTCATCAAAGGGTTAAAACAGCTGTAAAGGAAGATTCTGCATGTGCTGAAACTGCATGTAATGACAGAACAGGCTCATCTGCAAAGCATATATGGTGTATAGATTCTGGTGCAAGCAGTTATATGACAAATAACAAGGATTTCTTCACTGACCTTAGCAAGTCAGAAAAGGTCATCTTATCTAATGGTCACTGCAATATGACTTCAAAAGGAGTAGGAGACGGCTAAATCCACTGTCCAGTTTTCTCAGCACCAAGCAGAAAGATCCCAATACAGGATGTTCTCTGTGTTCCCTTTTTGAATCAGGGCTACCATCCAAGAACAATTCAAAACCAAATTACAAGGGCCACCAGAATGTCAAGGAATCACCTGCTAAATTACAAAGCTAAAGAAGAAAATAACCAGGTGCCTCTAGTAGTCACCTACAACCCAAATCTGGAGGTGCTAAGGGGAGCTGCATGGAAATTACAACCTTTACTACAAAAAGATGCCCGATTTCAATCCATTTTTCCAGACCCCCCACTACTGTGTTTTAGGCAGCCCCCAAATCTAAGAAGCATCATTGTCAGAAGCTCCCTGTCCTCCCCAAAAGCTGCAGGAACCTTTCCTTGCAACCAGAAAAAATGTAAAACCTGTCCATTTATAATGACCATGAAAAAGATAAAGATCCTCAATTCACATCAGGACCACGAGATCCCAGGTACTTTCAGCTGCATCGCATCTAACATGGTGTATCTAATTATTTGTACTAAATGTCCAACTGGGGGTTTGTATGTGGGGGAGACAGGTCAAAAGCTTAGAACAAGGATGAATTCTCATCACCACACAATATGAGAAAAAAGAATGGATCTACCTGTGGCAAAACATTTTTGTATGCCTGATCACAGCACCATGGACATGAAATTACTGGTATTGAAAGGTACTTCACATCTCAGAGAGAGAAGAGTCTGTGAGTACAAGCTCATGATGACCTTTGACACGCTCAATGCAGGAATGAATGTATTGCATGGATTTATGTCTTTTTACAACAATTAAGGAATTTGCTCCTAGGATCTTGTGGGGGCATCACAACACATTACCAGACCCCAATCAGTGGACAGTAAAACTTTCAATCCTTATCTATGAACTGGTCTAATATTAATGGCCAAAACTGTCTATCACTCCCCCATAATGATAGTTCTGCTTCACGTCACTTGTATTATCTATTGCATTTTTTCTGTGCTGTGTTGTTCATAAATATGTGATTCTTCAGATTTTGTATTAGTCAATGCCTGATGAAGAGACCTGAGTAGTCTCGAAAACTTGCAATTTGTTACCATCTTTTCAGTTAGCCATTAAAAAGGTATTAACCACTGAGGACTCTCAATTCTAAATATTTTTCTATCTACTGGCTAACACGGTACAAAGATACACATATTTCCTGTATCTCTGTGTTCCCAGCCTTGAAAGCAATCTTCTGTCAGTAAAGAAGCTCACACAAAAGGGGAATGCAGTTACTTCTAAAGATAACAGCTGCATCATCTCAAAGAAGGTTCATACTCTTGCAGAAGGAAAAATCCAAGCTGAACTTTATCAGCTAAAATGCAAAGAAATGGCACAGATGTCTGGGGCACAGAGACCCAGAAGCAGTAAGGAAGATAGCTCAACTTGCAAATGGTATTGAAATCAACCAATGTAGTCAAATGATGAAGTGCACTTAACTGTCTTAAAAGAAAAATGTCCATAAAATTATTCCTAAAATAAGCACCACTAGATCTGCACAGCCACTGGATCTGATACATACAGATGTATTCGGTCCAATGAGTGTTCAAACTCCTAGCAAGAAGAGATATTTTCTCATATTTATTGATGACTACTCCAAATATACAGTAGCCTACCTGCTTCACAGTGAGGATGAAGTTCCACAGAAACTTGAAGAATATCTTGCTGTAGTGTTTAACAAATTTGGAAGAATTCCAAAAGCCCTGCGTGCAGATAATGGAACCGAATATACAAGTGGTAAGGTGCAAACTATTTTGAAAAAGGATGGAATCGTGTTCCAGACTACCATTCCATACAACCCAGAGCAAAATGGCATTGCAGAGAGAGAACCATACTCTCTGTGAAAGAAGTATGTTGTTTGATGCGAATCTACCTTCAACGTATTGGGGAGAAGCCATCATGACAGCTCGCTATCATCAAAACAGAGTGCCAGGTAAATCCACAAATAAAACTCCACATGAGCTATGGAACTGCTAGAAGCCTAACCTCAAGCACTTCAGGAAATTTGGAAGCAAAATGCTTGTGTATGTTCCCAAAGAAAAACGTTCCAAGTGGGAATCACATGAAATGCAAGGAGTCCTGGTGGGCTATAGAGAAACTCAAAAGGCAGACACAGTAACAGCACAGACATAGTGATTGATGAAAACTCTGTATCACTCAAATTCCATGAAGTTACACTAGTTATTCAACCTAAGAAGCAAGAACAAGAATCTCAATCACCAAACCCAGATGCCGAAAAGGAAATCACTGAAGGGTGGATAAGCTCTGAAACCACCTAGGAAGACACAGAAGAACCACGTCAACCTCCAGTCAGGAGATCAGAAAGGCCAAACCAAGGTATCCCATCTAGACGCCTTTCTTATTTGGTCAGAACTAGAGATGAGCGACTTTGCCTTTTTTCGGGTCGAGTCGGGTTTCATGAAACCCGACTTTCGCAAAAGTGGAGGACAGGAAACACACCTACAGTGCCCTTTTGAATGCCAAAAACATCAATTCTGATTACTGAAGCTTTTCAACCTTAATTTACTTCATAATACTAGTCATGCACTGAAAAATGGGGGTTATTTGGCTAAATTTTTGGGGGGGTAGAGCTGGCTCCAGGTTTTCATGTGCCCTGGGCCAAAGAGCGCCCCTTAAACACATACCACAACTCATGTTGCTCCGATACCGTAGAGAAATAACAGCATAGTACAATGAAAAATACTTCACTTTTTACATCTCATGACAAGTGTTGAGCGATACCACCCGATATTGAAAAATATCGGATCGGATTGGATCGGCCAATCTAAAAAAAATATCGGGTATCGCCGATTCCGATCCCGGAAGTCCCATTCAAGTCAATGGAACAGAAATATCGGAGTTGAAAAAACCCTTTCTTTCCTTGTAGGTTAATTCTACATGAAGAAAAACAACTAATAATAATGTAGAATGTATTGTGGAAGGTGTAGGAGACATTAAAGCCATTTTGGTTTAGCCCAATCAAATGGAATAGCAGGAATGATTTTTTTATTTTAAAGACGTTTGGAGTTACAAAGATATTGACTATGTTAACCTCTTTTATATTTTGTCAGATATGTATGTTTCACTACTTCCATGCTCTTCACCTTCTTTTTTACTTCTCCCACACTTTCTCCTTCATCATCCTCAGCAGCAGCATCTTTTTCATCAACTTCTTCTTCATCTTATTCATCATCTTCTTCTTCTTCTTCACCTTCTTCCTATTATTCTTTTTTTTACATTCTTCATATTCTTCTTATTCAACTATTATTCTTCTTCATATTCTACTTCTTCATCTTCTTCCTATTCTTCTTCTTCATCATCATATTCTTATTTGTGACAGGCATTCCTGTAGTTGTTATCTATAAAAGTTTGAAGATTACACCTTCCGTTCTGCCTGTCACACAAGATTTACAACAGGATTTGTCCGCGTTCAGTTTGGCCTGCAGAAGCAGGCATTTTCCAGGGGCACCACGAGGAGGAACGGACTCACCCCCATACACTGCTTAGACTTCTTCTGCTTATAATTTAGATAATATCATTTGCTCTTATTTTTAGTCTTATGCTTAATGTTCTTCTGCTTTTGGTTTTTCTGCTTCTTGGTCTTCTGTCTCTTGTTGTTCTGCATCTTGGTGGTTGTCTTCATGTCCTTTGTCCTCTTGGTCATCTTCTTGAGGGTCATCTTTTTGGTCTTCTTCGGTGTGGTCTTCAGGGTCGCCATCTTCAGGGTCATCGTCAGGGAGATCCAGAGTGAGAATCAAAAAACAATTCCACAAGCTTGAACTTGGAAAAGTAGCAGAAGGTACAAGAAGACTGAGGAACTGCCGAGAACTAGCTGACTGTACTGGAACCCGGATGGGTAGCAGAAGGAACAATAGCAAATGGAACTAGCAATGACCAGCTGACGGTGCTGGAACCCAGAGTGGCAGCAGAAGGAACAACAGCCAATGGCACAACCGTGGACCAGCTGACGGTGCTGGAACACGGTTACTAAGCAGGAGGTACCTGTGCTCCAAAGCACTACCAAGGACCAGCAGACGTTGCTGGAACTCAGATACCGAGAAGGAGGCACCTAGGCCAAAGGCACTGCTGAGAACCAGCTGACAGTGCTGGAACCCGGATGGGTAGCAGAAGCTGCAAGAGCAAATGAAACTAGCGAGGACCAGCTGATGGTGCTGGAACGCGGTTACTAAGCAGGAGGTACCTGTGCTCCAAAGCACTACCAAGGACCAGCTGACGTAGCTGGAACTCGGATACCGAGAAGGAGGCACCTAGGCCAAAGGCACTGCCGACAACCAGCTGACGGTGCTGGAACCCAGATGGGTAGCAGAAGATACCCCTGAAAAACAATGTTGCAAGGCCACGAGCCGGCCATGGTTACCAAAACCCACAGTCCTACAGGGGGTGCTTGTCCTATTGGCACTATGGAACAAGCCTTTATTACCAGAACCCGCAGCCCACATAGGTGTGACGGCCGTCTGCGAATCTGGGCTGCAGTGGGGATAGCACCCCAGCACCCCGAGTAACCCCGAGACCCTTAACCCCTATACAGGGATCTGGAATTGTAGCAAGGCCCAGGAGGTAGCTGTCTAGATTAGCAGTGGACCAGAGCAGGACGGCCATAAAGGGGTCAAAACTAAAACCCGTAATCAAGGTCAGGATGCAGGAGTCTGAGACCAGGGCGCCGCAGAGGCACAAAATCAGCAGACAGAAGGAGAGTCAAAAGTCCAGGCCAGGGTCAGTAAAACCAGGAGGGCAGCGAGGTACAGAATCAGCAGGCAGAAGGAGAGTCAGGAATCCAAGCAAAGGTCAGCGTCAAAAAGTCGGAAGAGAGGTGGAGGTACAAAAACGGCAGGCAATAGAATGGTCAAGAATCCAGGCTGAGGTCAGAGTATACACTATAGAAATTCACACAGTAACACGCAGGGGAACCAAGAATATATCCGGCAGCTTGCAAGACCAGTCCCCAGGTATTTGAGGGATCAGGTCCTCCCTCACAGGTTCCTGGCCCGATGATGTAACCAGGACCGCCCCTGGACCAGGCCAGATGGACATGCAGTAAGCCCTACATGACTGACAGAGGGGCGGAGCCTGCGCCCACCAGATGCCTGTGCAGGAGCCCCCTCTCTGCCACCACCCTCACCCTGGAGCGAACCACGGCGCCTCCCAGTGGCTGAGGCAGGATTAGCCGTCCCTGAGTCCGACGGCGATGTGACGGTCCGGCGCCCCCGAGTGGCCGAGACCGGAACTGCAGGCCCTGAGTCTGGCAGTGATGTCCGGCGCCTCCTAGTGGCTGACGCCGGAACAGCAGGCCCTGAGTCCGACGGCGACGTGACAGTACCCCCCCTTCTAAGAGGGGCCTCCGGACCCTCAAAACCCGGTTTGTCCGGGTGAAGGAGGTGAAATCTTCTAATTAACCCCTTGGCATGGATGTCACCAGCGGTGACCCAGGACCTCTCCTCTGGGCCGTAGCCCTTCCAATGCACTAAGTATTGCACGGACCCTCTCACTAAACGGGAATCAAGGATACCTTGGACTTCGTACTCCAAGGTACCCTTGACCAAAACTGGAGGAGGAGGGGACTGGACAGGTTGAATTGGGGAGCGGTACGTTTTTAGGAGGGATTTGTGGAAAACGTTGGGTATTTTGAAGGACTGAGGGAGCTTTAAGCGAAAGGCTACCGGGTTAATTACCTCCAAAATCTCATAGGGACCAATAAATCTGGGCCCAGTTTGGCAGACGGTACCTTAAGTTTAATGTTCTTGGTAGACAGCCAAACTTTGTCCCCAACTCCCAGGTGCGGCCCCTTGGACCGCCGTTTATTTGCCGCCGAAGCCTGTCTGACTTGGGAGCCTTTCAAGTTTGAGTTCACCTCTGACCAGATGGTCCTTAAGTGATGTATGGATTTCTCTACCCCCGGGAGGTCCGACATCTTAGCCGAAAATGAACCAAAACGTGGGTGTAAACCAAGATTACAGAAGAACGGGGTGGTTTTGATGGATTCTTGGTATTGGTTATTTAGGGCGAATTCGGCTAACGGGAGATGTTCCACCCAATCAGATTGATGTTCCGAAACATAACAGCGGAGATACTGCTCTAGGCCCTGGTTAGTGCGCTCAGTTTGACCATTGGTCTCAGGGTGGTAAGCGGAGGAGAAGGATAATTCAACGCCAATCCGTTTGCAGAACGCCCTCCAGAATTTAGAAACGAACTGGGTTCCTCGGTCGGACACGATATTCACCGGGGCGCCATGCAGTCGTATTACATGAATAACGAACAATTTACTCAGCGTTTCTGCATTAGGTAGTCCAGACAGGGGAACAAAATGGCACTGCTTACTGAACCTGTCTACCACCACCCAGATACATGTCTTCCCTTCTGAGGGTGGCAGGTCAGTAATGAAGTCCATGGAGATGTGGGTCCATGGACTCTCTGGGGCAGGCAAGGACTGGAGCCAGCCGGCAGGCCGATTATGGGGGGACTTAGCACGAGCACAAGTTTCGCAAGCCAGTACGTAATCCTTGCAGTCCTTAACCACCGTCGGCCACCAAAAATTCCTGGTCATTAGTCTGGCTGTATTATTAACACCAGGATGGCCTGCCAGGACAGAGTCATGCGACTCTTTCATAACTTGTAGACGCAACGGGGCCGGAACGAACAATTTCTGGGGGGGCGTCGTGTCCGGGACTTGTTCTGAGGATCTACGGATCTCCTCCAGAAGGTCCAGAGACACGGCCGACACGACGATCCCATTGGCCAGTATTGGGACTGGTTCCGAGTCCTCAGCCTGTGAGGGGCAGAAACTTCGAGAGAGGGCATCAGCCCTTACATTTTTCGTCCCTGGACGAAACGTGATCACAAAGTTAAACCTTGAGAAAAATAAGGCCCACCTGGCCTGCCTAGGATTCAGTCTTTTAGCTGACTCCAAGTAGGTCAGGTTCTTGTGATCTGTGATCACGGTAACCTTGTGTTTAGCACCTTCGAGAAAGTGGCGCCATTCTTCGAAGGCCCACTTTATGGCCAACAATTCCCGATTCCCTATATCATAATTTTTCTCAGTAGGGGAGAATTTTCGGGAAAAGAAGGCACATGGGCGGAGTTGAGTGAGAGAGGCAGTGCCTTGGGAAAGCACTGCACCTACCCCAACCTCAGAGGCATCAACCTCTACCACAAAGGGGCGATCTAGATCAGGCTGAATTAATATTGGGTTGGCAGAAAAACACTCCTTTAAAACAGAAAATGCCTGAAGTGCCTCTGGCTTCCAATTAACCACGGCAGCCCCCTTTCGGGTCAGATCCGTGAGCGGTTTGGCGATCTCAGAGAAGCCTTTGATGAATTTACGGTAGTAATTAGTAAATCCCAAGAATCGCTGCAGCGCTTTTAGAGTTTTAGGTTGTACCCATTCTCTAATGGGTCGGATCTTGGCAGGATCCATGCGAAACCCCTTAGCAGAAATCATGTACCCCAAAAATTGTACCTCCTCAGCCATAAAAACACATTTCTCCAACTTGGCGTATAGAGAATGTTCTCTAAGTCTCTGGAGTACAGAACGGACATGTTGCACGTGTGTAAGAACATCAGCGGAGTAAATCAGGATGTCATCCAAATAAACCACTACATATACCCCACAAATATCCCTGAATATATCATTCACAAAGTGTTGGAACACGGCGGGCGCGTTCCTCAATCCAAACGGCATCACAAGGTACTCAAAATGACCAAGAGGTGTGTTAAAGGCTGTTTTCCACTCATCCCCATTTCTTATGCGAACCAGATTGTAAGCCCCCCGGAGATCAAGCTTAGTGAACCAACGGGCTCCTAGTAGCTGATTAAACAGATCAGGGATGAGTGGAAGCGTATACTGATTTTTCACAGTAATCGCGTTCAGCTCACGATAATCAATACACGGTCTGAGTCCACCATCTTTTTTTTCTACAAAGAAAAACCCAGCCCCTACAGGTGAAGTGGAGGGTCTAATAAAACCTTTTTGCAAGCTGTCCGCTATGTAGTCCTTCATGGCTACACGCTCAGGACCAGAGAGGTTAAATATTCTCCCCTTAGGGAGACGAGCACTTGGAACCAAGTCTATAGGACAGTCATACTCTCTATGAGGCGGTAATTTCTCAGACTCCACTATGGAAAAGACGTCCTCATAGTCCCTTAATGCGTATGGTATAAAGGGTGTTTTAATTTTAATTTGGTTCACTGACAGCGACATACAGTGATTCTGACACTGTGGACTCCAGCGCACGATATCCCCTTGGTGCCAGTCAATAATAGGATTATACTGGCGCAACCATGGCATACCTAACACAACTGCATGTGATAAATTGGAAATAACAAAAAATGACATATGTTCTGTGTGTAATGCCCCCACTGACATAACAATCTCTGTAGTAACAAATTCCACTCCACCCTGGATAATAGATGTACCATTAATCGCCGTGGTTTGAATAGGGGCATTAAGCCTTAAAAGAGGTACACCAAGTTTCCTTGCAAGCAAAAAATCTATGAAGTTGCCTGCGGAACCACAATCCACATAGGCCTTCACACACAAAGATTTCTTTGAAAATAAGAGAGAAACGGGTAACAAAAGTTTAGCCGCATTTGCGGGCAATACCTGAGCCTCTGGGACAGCACGACCAGAGATGCCCAGAGGCAGACGTCCCAGGAATGTGGATTTCTGATGCTCAGCATTTCCCTTGAAGCCTCCAGGCTGCAGCATAATGGTATAGGAAGATGGGAGTATTCCTTCAGACTGTGCACTGGAGCAGGTGTAGGCCAGGTAATCAGCTCAGGGAAAAAAAAAAATCAGGAGACTGCTTTTATATATGATGGAAATATACACAAAAAGCAGTTCTTTTTTGGGCCGGATATAATGTGACGGCCGTCTGCGAATCTGGGCTGCAGTGGGGACAGCACCCCGAGTAACCCCGAGACCCTTAACCCCTATACAGGGATCTGGAATTGTAGCAAGGCCCAGGAGGTAGCTGTCTAGATTAGCAGTGGACCAGAGCAGGACGGCCACAAAGGGGTCAAAACTAAAACCCGTAATCAAGGTCAGGATGCAGGAGTCTGAGACCAGGGCGCCGCAGAGGCACAAAATCAGCAGACAGAAGGAGAGTCAAAAGTCCAGGCCAAGGTCAGTAAAACCAGGAGGGCAGCGAGGTACAGAATCAGCAGGCAGAAGGAGAGTCAGGAATCCAAGCAAAGGTCAGCGTCAAAAAGTCGGAAGAGAGGCGGAGGTACAAAAACGGCAGGCAATAGAATGGTCAAGAATCCAGGCTGAGGTCAGAGTATACACTATAGAAATTCACACAGTAACACGCAGGGGAACCAAGAATATATCTGGCGGCTTGCAAGACCAGTCCCCAGGTATTTGAGGGATCAGGTCCTCCCTCACAGGTTCCCGGCCCGATGATGTAACCAGGACAGCCCCCGGACCAGGCCAGATGGACATGCAGTAAGCCCTACATGACTGACAGAGGGGCAGAGCCTGCGCCCACCAGATGCCTGTGCAGGAGCCCCCTCTCTGCCACCACCCTCACCCTGGAGCGAACCACGGCGCCTCCCAGTGGCTGAGGCAGGAATAGCCGTCCCTGAGTCCGACGGTGATGTGACGGTCCAGCGCCCCCGAGTGGCCGAGACCGGAACTGCAGGCCCTGAGTCTGGCAGTGACGTCCGGCGCCTCCTAGTGGCCGACGCCGGAACAGCAGGCCCTGAGTCCGACAGCGACGTGACAATATGAAGCACCTAAACTGCAGGCACCATAGACTCGGCTAACCCGACCACAACACGACAGGTCTATGTATTGGTGGCAAAGTGACGTTGACAATCCCCGGAAACAGCAGGTGTGCTGGAACCAGGCTGGGCAGGAGGGAGTACCTGTGCCAAAGACACTGCCGAGGACCAGCTGACGTTGCTGGAACCCGGATGGGTAGCAGAAGCTACAAGAGTCAATGGAACTACCGAGAAACAGCTGACGGTGCTGGTACCCAGAGTGGCATCAGAAGGAACAAGAGCCAATGGCACAACTGTGGACCAGCTGACGGTGCTGGAACACGGTTACTAAGCAGGAGGTACCTGTGCTACAAAGCACTACCAAGGACAAGCAGACGTTACTGGAACTCGGATACCGAGAAGGAGGCACCTAGGCCAAAGGCACTGCCGAGAACCAGCTGACAGTGCTGGAACCCGGATGGGTAGCAGAAGCTACAAGAGTCAATGGAACTACCGAGAACCAGCTGACGGTGCTGGTACCCAGAGTGGCAGCAGAAGGAACAAGAGCCAATGGCACAACTATGGACCAGCTGACGGTGCTGGAACATGGTTACTAAGCAGGAGGTACATGTGCTACAAAGCACTACCAAGGACCAGCTGACGTAGCTGGAACTCGGATACCGAGAAGGAGGCACCTAGGCCAAAGGCTCTGCCGAGAACCAGCTGACGGTGCTGGAACCCGTATGGGTAGAACAAGGCACCCATAATCAACAAAGCTGCAAGGCCACGAGCAGGACGCAGTTCCCGAAACCCACAGTCCAACAGGGGTTGCTTGTCCTATTGGCACTACGGAACCAGCCTTTATTACCAGAACCCACAGCCCACATAGGAAGCACCGAAACTGTAGGCACCATAGACTCGGCTAACCCGACCGCAACACGACAGGACTATGTATTGGTGGCAAAGTGACGTTGACAATCCCCGGAAACAGCAGGCGTGCTGGAACCAGGCTGGGCAGGAGGGAGTACCAGTGCCAAAGACACTGCCGAGGACCAGCTGATGGTGCTGGAACCCGGAAGGGTAGCAGAAGCTACAAGAGTCAATGGAACTACCGAGAACCAGCTGACGGTGCTGGTACCCAGAGTGGCAGCAGAAGGAACAAGAGCCAATGGCACAACCGTGGACCAGCTGACAGTGCTGGGAGACGGTTACTAAGCAGGAGGTATCTGTGCTACAAAGCACTACCAAGGACAAGCAGACGTTGCTTGAACTCGGATACCGAGAAGGAGGCACGTAGGCCAAAGGCACTGCCGAGAACCAGCTGACGGTGCTGAAACCCGGATGGGTAGCAGAAGCTACAAGAGTCAAAGGAATTACCAAGAACCAGCTGATGGTGCTGGTACCCAGAGTGGCAGCAGAAGGAACAAGAGCCAATGACACAACCGTGGACCAGTTGATGGTGCTGGAACACGGTTACTAAGCAGAAGGTACCTGTGCTACAAAGCACTACCAAGGACCAGCAGATGTTGCTGGAACTCGGATACCGAGAAGGAGGCACCTAGGCCAAAGGCTCTGCCGAGAACCAGCTGACGGTGATGGAACCCGTGTGGGTAGCACAAGGTACCCATAATCAACAAAGCTGAAAGGCCGCGAGCAGGATGCAGTTCCCGAAACCCACAGTCCAACAGGGGGTGCTTGTCCTATTGGCACTACGGAACCAGCCTTTATTGCTAGAACCCACAGCCCACATAGGAAGCACCGAAACTGGAGGCACCATAGACTTGGCTAACCTGACCGCAACACGACAGGACAACGTATTGGTGGCAAAGTGACGTTGACACTACCCGGAAACAGCAGGCGTGCTGGAACCAGGCTGGGCAGGAGGGAGTGCCCGTGCCAAAGACACTTCCGAGAACCAGCTGACGGTGCTGGAACCCGGATGGGTAGCAGAAGCTACCCCTGAAAAACTACGTTGCAAGGCCGCGAGCCGGCCGCGGTTACCGAAACCCACAGTCCTACAGGGGGTGCTTGTCCTATTGGCACTACGGAACCAGCCTTTATTACCAGAACCCGCAGCCCACATAGGAAGCACCTAAACTGCAAGCACCATAGACTCGGCTAACCCGACCACAACACGACAGGACTATGTATTGGTGGCAAAGTGACGTTGGCAATCCCCGGAAATAGCAGGTGTGCTGGAACCAGGCTGGGCAGGAGGGAGTACCCGTGCCAAAGACACTGCTGAGGACCAGCTGACAGTGCTGGAACCCGGATGGGTAGCAGAAGCTACAAGAGTCAATGGAACTACCGAGAACCAGCTGACGGTGCTGGTACCCAGAGTGGCAGCAGAAGGAACAAGAGCCAATGGCACAACTATGGACCAGCTGACGGTGCTGGAACACGGTTACTAAGCAGGAGGTACCTGTGCTACAAAGCACTACCAAGGACCAGCTGACGTAGCTGGAACTCGGATACCGAGAAGGAGGCACCTAGGCCAAAGGCTCTGCCGAGAACCAGCTGACGGTGCTGGAACCCGTATGGGTAGCACAAGGCACCCATAATCAACAAAGCTGCAAGGCCGCGAGCAGGACGCAGTTCCCGAAACCCACAGTCCAACAGGGGGTGCTTGTCCTATTGGCACTACGGAACCAGCCTTTATTACCAGAACCCGCAGCCCACATAGGAAGCACCGAAACTGCAGGCACCATAGACTCGGCTAACCCGACCACAACACGACAGGACTATGTATTGGTGGCAAAGTGACGTTGACAATCCCCGGAAACAGCAGGCGTGCTGGAACCAGGCTGGGCAGGAGGGAGTACCCGTGCCAAAGACACTGCCGAGGACCAGCTGATGGTGCTGGAACCCGGAAGGGTAGCAGAAGCTACAAGAGTCAATGGAACTACCGAGAACCAGCTGACGGTGCTGGTACCCAGAGTGGCAGCAGAAGCAACAAGAGCCAATGGCACAACCGTGGACCAGCTGACAGTGCTGGAACACGGTTACTAAGCAGGAGGTATCTGTGCTACAAAGCACTACCAAGGACAAGCAGACGTTGCTTGAACTCGGATACCGAGAAGGAGGCACGTAGGCCAAAAGCACTTCCGAGAACCAGCTGACGGTGCTGGAACCCCGATGGGTAGCAGAAGCTACAAGAGTCAAAGGAACTACCGAGAACCAGCTGATGGTGCTGGTACCCAGAGTGGCAGCAGAAGGATCAAGAGCCAATGACACAACCGTGGACCAGTTGATGGTGCTGGAACACGGTTACTAAGCAGGAGGTACCTGTGCTACAAAGTACTAACAAGGACCAGCAGATGCTGCTGGAACTCGCATACCGAGAAGGAGGCACCTAGGCCAAAGGCTCTGCCGAGAACCAGCTGACGGTGATGGAACCCGTGTGGGTAGCACAAGGTACCCATAATCAACAAAGCTGCAAGGCCGCGAGCAGGACGCAGTTCCCGAAACCCACAGTCCAACAGGGGGTGCTTGTCCTATTGGCACTACGGAACCAGCCTTTATTGCCAGAACCCACAGCCCACATAGGAAGCACTGAAACTGCAGGCACCATAGACTCGGCTAACCTGACCGCAACACGACAGGACAACGTATTGGTGGCAAAGTGACGTTGACACTACCCGGAAACAGCAGGCGTGCTGGAACCAGGCTGGGCAGGAGGGAGTGCCCGTGCCAAAGACACTTCCGAGAACCAGCTGACGGTGCTGGAACGCGGATGGGTAGCAGAAGCTACCTCTGAAAAACTACGTTGCAAGGCCACGAGCCGGCCGCGGTTACCGAAACCCACAGTCCTACAGGGGGTGCTTGTCCTATTGGCACTACGGAACCAGCCTTTATTACCAGAACCCGCAGCCCACATAGGGAGCACCTAAACTGCAGGCACCATAGACTCGGCTAACCCGACCGCAACACGACAGGACAACGTATTGGTGGCAAAGTGACGTTGACACTACCTGGAAACAGCAGGTGTGCTGGAACCAGGCTGTGCAGGAGGGAATACCCATGCCAAAGACAATTCTGAGCAGCAACTGGCGATGTTGGAACCCAGTGTCAATCATCCAGCAGGCTGAGGCCTACTTGGAGCGAGTAGTAAATAAGATGTAGTGTGATTTTGGAGGCAGCAGGAGACTTTGTCGTCCACACAGCAGGGGAGCAGCTGGTGTTACTGAACCCCATTAACACTGGAGCATGTGTTTTTATCTGTGCAGACGGCACTTCCGAGCAACAACTGGCTGTGTTGAAGCCCAGGATCTATCACGGAGCAGGCTGAGGCCTACTTGAAGCAAGTTTTATATCGGTTGTACACTACTGCTGATTGTAACCGTTCTCCTCTTAGGCCTCTGGCTCTACTGTCTCTAGTATTTCCCCTGGCCTCCAACCCCACCAGCTGCTGCTCTGAAGTGGCGTCTGCACAATCCACACTTGCTCCTGGGTTACAGGGGCTCAGTCATGTCAGTTGATCCCCTGATGTGTGTCCGGCAAGGTCTCCTGCTCTGTCCACATTCCCACTACTAGTAATGGGAATGTGGACAGAGCAGGAGACCTTGCCGGACACACATCAGGGGATCAACTGACGTGACTGAGCCCCAGTAACACAGGAACAAGTGTGGATTGTGCAGGCGCCACTTCAGAGCAGCAACTGGCGAGGTTGGAGGCCAGGGGAAATACTAGAGACAGTGGAGTCAGAGGCCTAAGTGGAGCGCGGTTAAAAATCAGTAGTAGTGTGACTGTGTAGGCAGCAGGAGACTTTGCCATCCACACAGCAGGGGAGCAGCTGGCGTTACTGAACCCCACTGACACAGGAGCTAGTGTTTCTCTCTGTGTGGAAGGCACTTCCAAGCAACAACTGGCTGTGTTGAAGCCCAGGATCAATCATGGAGCAGAATGAGGCCTGTTTGGAGTGAGTAGAAAGTAAGATGTAGTGAGATTTTGGAGGCAGCAGGTGACTTTGATATCCACACAGCAGGGGAGCAGCTGGCGTTACTGAACCCCACTGACACAGGAGCTAGTGTTTCTCTCTGTGCGGACGGCACTTCCAAGCAGCAACTGGCTGTGTTGAAGCCCAGGATCAATCATGGAGCAGGCTGAGGCCTACTTGGAGTGAGTAGAAAGTAAGATGTAGTGAGATTTTGGAGGCAGCAGGAGACTTTGCCATCCACACAGCAGGGGAGCAGCTGGCATTACTGAACCCTATTGACACAGGAGCTAGTGTTTCTCTCTGTGCACACGGCACTTCCAAGCAACAACTGGCTGTGTTGAAGCCCAGGATCAATCACGGAGCAGGCTGAGGCCTACTTGAAGCAAGTTTTATATTGGTTGTACACTACTACTGATTGTAACCGTGCTCCTCTTAGGCCTCTGGCTCTACTGTCTCTAGTATTTCCCCTGGCCTCCAACCCCGCCAGTTGCTGCTCTGAAGTGGCGTCTGCACAATCCACCCTTGTTCCTGGGTTACAGGGGCTCTGTCACGTCAGTGGATCCCCTGATGTGTGTCCGGCAGGGTCTCCTGCTCTGTCCACATTCCCTCAACTAGTAATGGGAATGTGGACAGAGCAGGAGACATTGCCAGACACACATCAGGGGATCCACTGATGTGACAGAGCCCCTGTAATCCAGGAACAAGTGTGGATTGTGCAGATGCTACTTCAGAGCAGCAACTGGCGGGGTTGGAGGCCAGGGGAAATACTAGAGACAGTGGAGCCAGAGGCATAAGTGGAGCATGGTTAAAAATCAGTAGTAGTGTGACTGTGTAGGCAGCAGGAGACATTGCCGTCTACACAGCAGGGGAACAGCAGACATTACTGAACCCCACTAACACAGGAGCTAGTGTGTTTTTCTCTGTGAAGACAGCACTTCTGAACACCAACTGGTGTTGTTGGAGCCCAGGATGAGGCATGGAGCAGGCTGAGGCCTGATGTTTTTGGCGTGTGCAGGCAGCAGGAGACATTGCTGTCCACACAGCAGGGGAACAGCAGACGCTACTGAACCCTACTAACACAGGAGCTAGTGTGTTTTTCTCTGCGAAGACGGCACTTCCGAACACCAACTGGCATTGTTGGAGCCCAGGATGAGGCATGGAGCAGGCTGAGGCCTGATGTTTTTGGCATGTGCAGGCAGCAGGAGACATTGCCGTCCACACAGCAGGGGAACAGCAGACGTTACTGAACCCCACTAACACAGGAGCTAGTGTGTTTTTCTCTGTGAAGACAGCACTTCTGAACACCAACTGGTGCTGTTGGAGCCCAGGATGAGGCATGGAGCAGGCTGAGGCCTGATGTTTTTGGAATGTGTAGGCAGCAGGAGACATTGCCGTCTACACAGCAGGGGAACAGCAGATGTTACTGAACCCCACTAACACAGGAGCTAGTGTGTTTTTCTCTGTGAAGACGGCACTTCTGAACACCAACTGGCGTTGTTGGAGCCCAGGATGAGGCATGGAGCAGGCTGAGGCCTGATGTTTTTCGCATGTGGAGGCAGCAGGAGACATTGCCGTCTACACAGCAGGGGAACAGCAGACGTCACTGAACCCCACTAACACAGGAGCTAGTGTGTTTTTCTCTGTGAAGATGGCACTTCTGAACACCAACTGGCGTTGTTGGAGCCCAGGATGAGGCATGGAGCAGGCTGAGGCCTGATGTTTTTGGCATGTGGCGGCAGCAGGAGACATTGCCGTCCACACAGCAGGGGAACAGCAGACGTTACTGAACCCCACTAACACAGGAGCTAGTGTGTTTTTCTCTGTGAAGACGGCACTTCTGAACACCAACTGGCGTTGTTGGAGCCCAGGATGAGGCATGGAGCAGGCTGAGGCCTGATGTTTTTGTCATGTGCAGGCAGCAGGAGACATTGCCGTCCACACAGCAGGGGAACAGCAGACGTTACTGAACCCCACTAACACAGGAGCTAGTGTGTTTTTCTCTGTGAAGACGGCACTTCTGAACACCAACTGGCGTTGTTGGAGCCCAGGATGAGGCATGGAGCAGGCTGAGGCCTGATGTTTTTGTCATGTGCAGGCAGCAGGAGACATTGCCGTCTACACAGCAGGGGAACAGCAGACATTACTGAACCCCACTAACACAGGAGATAGTGTGTTTTTCTCTGTGAAGACGGCACTTCCGAACACCAACAGGCGTTGTTGGAGCACAGGATCAATCATGCAGCAGGGGGAGGCGAACTTGCAGCAGGTTTTATATAGGTTGTAGACTACTACTGATTGTAACCGTGCTCCACTATGGCCTCTGGCTCCACTGTCTCTAGTATTTCCCCTGGCCTCCAAACCCGCCAGTTACAGCTCTGAAGTGGCGTCTACACAATCCACACTTGTTCCTGGATTACAGGGGCTCAGTCATGTCAGTTGATCCCCTGATGTGTGTCCGGCAAGGTCTCCTGCTCTGTCCACATTCCCACTACTAGTAATGGGAATGTGGACAGAGCAGGAGACATTGCCGGACACACATCAGGGGATCAACTGACATGACTGAGCGCCAGTAACACAGGAACAAGTGTGGATTGCGCAGATGCCACTTCAGAGCAGCAACTGGCATGGTTGGAGGCCATGGGAAAAACTAGAGACAGTGGAGCCACAGGCCTAAGTGGAGCACGGTTAAAAATCAGTAGTAGTTTGAATGTGGATGGAGCAGGAGACTTTGCCATCCACACAGCAGGGGAGCAGCTGGCGTTAATGAACCCCACTAACACAGGAGCTAGTGTTTTTCTCTGTGCAGACGACACTTCTGAACGACAACTGGCTGTGTTGAAGCCCAGGGATTATAGCTCAGGTGGTAGAAACATGAACACAACAGGAGACCTGGATACTGTTGCCAACCAATTATTTATTCGGGAAGAAGACTGGCAAATTCTGACGAGATCTAGGCCTTGTTCATTTTCAGAAAAATAAGCCGGTCAACATTATCGGAAGATAGTCGCGTGCGACGATCTGTTAGTACACCACCTGCGGCACTAAAGGCGCATTCCGGTAATACACTGGCAGCAGGGCAAGCTAGCACCTCCAATGCATACTGGTTAAGCTCTGGCCATGTATCCAGCTTATAGACCCAAAACTTGAAGGGGGAAGAGCCATCTGGGAGTACACTGACAGGGCAAGACATGTAGTCTGTCACCATCTGACGGAAACGTTGCCTCCTGCTGACTGGAGCCGTCTGTGATGGTGTAGACAATTGTGGCGGACACACAAAACTTTTCCACATTTGGGCCATAGTGGTCTTGCCTTGTGCTGAGGCGCTGCCTCTGCTCCCTCTTTGTGCCGAGTTTCCTCCACTGCCTCGACGCACAGAGCTGCTTTGTAAAGCACTAGCACCACTGCTGTCGGGTGAAATGGAAAACATGATGGACTGCACCAGTGTATCTTGGTACTCCCGCAGTTTACGCTCCAGGGTCAACGGTGGTATGAGGCTTTGCAAGTTGTCCCGGTAGCGAGGATCTAGGAGGGTGTACACCCAATAATCAGTCGTGTTGAGAATGTGGGCGATGCGGCGGTCGTTTCTCAGGCACTGCAGCATGAAATCAACCATGTGCAGCAGACTCCCAACTGCCAAAGAAACGCTGTCTGCTGCTTGATGCGTCATCTCTGCCTGCTCTGCATCACCCCACCCTCGCTGTACATACTGACTAGAGGATTGTGTACCTCCCTCCTCTGGAGAGATGTCTTCCTCCTCCATCAACTCCTCCTCATCCTCCTCACAAAGTGTCCCCTGCCTAGGCCTTTGTGAGGAACCACGTAGCGCAGACTGTCCAGAAGCAGATGGCATTTGGGACTCCTCATCCTCCACCTCTTCCAAAACCTCCTCCCTTAGTTCTTGCAGTGTTTTTTGAAGCAGGCAGATAAGGGGGACAGTCATGCTGACTAGTGCATCATCTGCACTCACCATCCGGGTGGAATCATCGAAGGCACGCAAAACGAGGCAGATGTCCTTCATAGAGGCCCACTCATTGGTGCTGAAGTGTGACCGGCGCACAGTGCGACTTGTTTGCGCCTGATGCAGCTGGTACTCAATGACTGCTGCCTGCTGCTCACACAACCGCTCCAACATATGTAACGTTGAATTCCACCTGGTGGGGAGGTCACATATGATGCGATGTTCCAGAAGGCGTAATCGGCGCTGCAGAGCAGCAAGGCACGATAATGCCGTGCTGGAACGCCGCAAGTGAGCGCACTCTATGCGGACCTTGTGCAGCAGTGCATCAAGATCCGGATAGTCCCTCAGAAAGCTCTGCACGACCAAGTTCAGCACATCTGCCAGACATGGGATGTGAGTGAGGTTGCCTAGGCCAAGAGCTGCCACCAGATTTCGGCCATTGTCACACACTACCAAGCCCGGCTGGAGATTCGCTGGCAGAAACCACACATCGCTCTCCTGCTTGATGGCATTCCAGAGCTCCTGCGCTGTGTGGCTTCCATTCCCCAAAGAAATTAATTTGAGTACGGCCTGTGGACGTTTGGCCACGGCTGTGCTCATATCGATAGTAACAGGCTCCTGCTGCGCTGTTTCTGAGGAACTTGAGTAGGAGGAGTCAATGTGCACAGACTGGATTCCTGCAATCGGTGGAGTTGGCAGAACACGTACAGCGCCACTCTCCAGATCTGTACCCGGCTCCACAACATTGACCCAATGGGCAGTGAGGGAAAGGTATCGTCCCTGTCCATGGTTACTGGTCCATGCATCGGTGGTCAGGTGAACCTTGCAACTGATGGCATTTAGTAGCGCATGTTGTATTTTTCCCTCCCCATGATTTTGCAGGGCAGGGACGGCTCGTCTGCTGAAATAAATGCGGCTCGGCACGGTGTATTGTGGGAGTGCCAATGCCATCAAGTCTCGGAAGGTGTCAGTCTCCACCAGCCTGAATGAGAGCATTTCAAGTGCCAGTAGTTTGGCAATGCCAGCATTCAGAGCCTGTGCTCGGGGATGGTTTGCCGAGTATGGCCGCCTTTTATCCCATGCCTGTGCTACCGATGGCTGTAGAGTGGCCTGGGAGTGTGAGGAGGACTGGGAACATGGTGCTGTGGGTGGAAGTTCACTGGGTCTCCGGACAACAGTGCCAGAGGTTCTTCCTTGGCGATCCTGTGAGGAAGCCGAACCAGCTGTGTGTGAGCTGGAGGAAGAGGCCCAAACACGAGCTGAAGAGGTGGTAGGCAGTGCTGTACGTTGGCCTACATCTTCAGTGTGTCTGTGTAACTCCACCTCGTGCTTGGTCCACACGTTTCCACATATTAGTGGTATTGAGGTTGCTGACATTTTTCCCTCTTTTGATTTTCTGATGACACAGCTTGCATTTGACAAAGCAAATGTCATCTGCAACTGTGTCAAAAAAGGACCACGCACTGCAAGTCTTGGGAGCGCCCGTTTTGCCTTTTGAAAGAGCAATGCTCCTACCGGGTGCCGAAGTGGAGGCTGCAGGCAACCAAGTCTGCCCCCTCCCTCTCCCTCCTGTTTTGTCCGTTCGGGGAATCTCTTCCTGAGAGCTGCTCCCACCACCTTCCTGTTCCTCACGCCATGATGGGTCAAGGACCTCATCATCTACACTCCCCTCTTCAAGCACCGGCTGGTCCTGGGTTGTCTCGCCAGCACCGTACGCACCAGAAAGTGGTAACTGAGTCTCGTCATCATCTGATGCATACTGAGGTGTGCTGACCATAGGCACTGGCCCACCCACCTCTTCAGATTCCGAGGGACAAAGAAGTTGCGCATCACTGCATACTCCCTCTTCTTCACATTCTTGAATGCTGCTTGGCTGGCCCCCTCTTTCCAAGCCAAAAGATTCAGAGAACAGAAGTAGAGACTGTGATGGCTCCTGTCCAGGACTCTCTGACTGCCTAGGCACTTTGGCAGGTAGTGAAGAGACAGATGGTTGCTCTTCGGTGCTCTGGCCCTGAGAGGGCATGGAAGTCATTGAAGTCGATGCGTTAGCTGCCATCCATCCGACAACGGCTTCAATTTGTTCCTCCCGCAGCAGTGGGGTACGGCGAGGTCCTACAAAGCTGCGCATAAAGGACTGTTGCCTGTTAAAGCTGGGGGATGCTGACTCACTGGTGCCTGCAGCAGGCACAGAATCCCCATGTCCTCTCCCTGCAGAATCCCCACGTTCTCTCCCTGCAGAATCCCCACATCCTCTCCCTGCTGCAACTCCACGCCCACGTGCCTTACTCCCTGCCTTCTTCATCTTGCTAAACTGATAAAGATAGGCAGAAAAGTACAAAGGGGGGCTTAGTGTTCTTATTCCTGAACAGCTGGTAACAGGTATAAGAAACACTAATTTTATGAAGTGTGTGTGTGGACTACACTTTAATAGGAGCTAATGTGGCCTACACAACTGTGAAATGTAGTGTTTGGTGAACTTTATTTTGTTTTTGTTTTTTAAAAAAAACTAAAAGGATGTAACCAAAGATTTGAAAGTGATAGTATCACAAACTTTTTGGAGCTATTACAATGAAGGCAGGTAACCTACAATGCAAAAGATGAGGCTCTAAAAAAATAGTTTAATACTAATCTGGCTGCAGCTGAAGGGCACAAGCCAGAAAAAAGGCTCCTCTATCTACTCCTATATAGTGTTTGCAACCAACCAATGTAGATGGATACGGATGGATGCACAATAATAGGAGAAAAAACAAGGAGCTGCAATAAAAGAAAAATGTGTGAGGCAGTGACGCACGCTGAGCGGCCTACAACCAAACGTAGCTGCAGGACACACTACTCAGCGTGAGCTGCACTCACACACAGTCAGAGACCTCTCAGACAGCCATGAACAGTGCAGAGAAGTGGGCACTAGCACTGAAAGGCTGCAGAAAGGCTCCGCTGTCTACTCCTATAGTGTTTGCAACTACCGTATATGGATACGGATGGATGCACACTGATAGGCGAATAAAAAATGAGCTGCTATAAAACAAAAATATGTGTGAGCCTGTGACGCACGCTGAGCGGTCTACAACCAGACGTAGCTGCAGGACACACTACTCAGCGTGAGCTGCACTCACACACAGTCAGAGACCTCTCAGCAGCCGTGAACAGTGCAGAGAAGTGGGCACTAGCACTGAAAGGCTGAAGAAAGGCTCCGCTGTCTACTACTAGTGTTTGAAACCAACGTATATGGATACGGATGGAAGCACACTAGATAGAATTTATGAAAAATAAACAGCAATAAAAGAAAAATATGTATGAGGCAGCAGTGATGCACGCTGGGTGGCCTACAACCAGACATGGCTGAAGGACCCACTACACAGCGGGAGCTGCACTCACACAGCCCTTGCAGACAGCTGTGAACACTGCTGCTAGGCAAAAGAAAGCTACAGTGGTGGTTTATGTAGCCTGGGTAAAGCACAATATATTTTTGAGAATCGCTATTTCTAACTGTCCCTCACAGTCTTCAACAGCAGCCTGTCCCTAACTGAATTCACAGCAGAGTGAACATAAATGGCAGCGCCAGCGGCTTTTATAGTGCATCATGACATCATTTCAGCAGCCAATCACAGCCATGCCAATAGTTAACATGCCTACATGCCTAACAGGATGTGCCCACACTTCTGAGGATTCCCATTGGCTGAATCAAATCGAGCGGGCTCATAGCATTATGGGAACTTCCGATTCCGGTATTCAATATGAAAAAAGTATCTGAACTAAGTATCGGAATTCCGATACAGCGAATATCAGCCGATACCCGATACTTGCGGTATTGGAATGCTCAACACTACTCATGACTGATATCCATTTTAAATTCTCCAATAGCTCCAAAAACGGACAGTATATTACTCCATACAGTATTATGGCCACCGCATAGTGCATTATACAGATTAATGAGGCCCATATATTTCTTCATACAGAATCATTGGTCCCATATAATGTTTGAAACAGTATATGATGAGCTACACATAATGCTACAGTATATGTTGGTCCCCATGGATGAAGCTGCACTGTCTTATGGGCCCAAATAATGCTCCATATATAATGGGCCCCATTTCTAATGCTCTAGTGTATAATGGGCCCTGTAAATGCTGCTCCACTGTCTGATGTCCACCTTTGGAATTCTCCAGTGTATGGTGGGCCCCATGTATCATTCTCCAGAGCATAGTGCTCCCTAAAAATTGCTGTCCCAACATTGAAAACAATTAAATAAGTCTCCTCAAATATGTCTCCTCGCTAGGGAATCCCTGTACTAGTCTGGGCGTACAGATGTGATGTCATTACGCTCTCTGATCAGAATATCACTGTCAGGAAACGCGGAAGACGTCATGGCAGTGGAGCAGGGAGAGGTAAGTATTTCAACTTTGCAAGTGCTGTGATCCTAAACAAGCATGGGGGCCCACTTGATGGCGACGGCACTGGCACAGGGCCCCTCAAAGTACGGCAGTGTGTCTGACAGCGGGTGTGCACCCCCACCATCAGAGGCACTTGATTGCACTATGAGGGACCCTGTGCCAGTACCCACACCCAAGAGACGGCCCACCCACCTGTCCAGGGCAACGGCACTCGCACGGTTGCGTGGGCTAGGTGGTGATCCCGGCCATGGGGGGAGGAGGCAGCCCAGTTAGGGAGGTTTACAAAATGGCATATGTTGATGTGGGACATTCACCTGCTGCTAAAGGCGAAATTGGTCAAGTCCCAGGAAGAGGAGGACCAAAGAAAGCCATTTTTCTGGCAACCTATGTGTCATCAGAGTAAGGTGTGACAAAATCCTTGGAAACCCATGCATGGTTCATTTTAATGAAGGTTAGATCATCCACATTTTGGGTCAACAGACGGGTCCTTTTTTCTGTCAGGATTGATCCAGCAGCACTGAAGACTCTTTCCGATAGCACACTTGCAGCTGGGCAAGCGAGCTCCTGTAAGGCATATTGTTCCAATTCAGGCCCGGTGTCCAGTTTAGCGGCCCAAATGGGAATGACCTGTGAGGGAGAACATCGATATGGGATGAGAAGTAGTTTGTAACCATAGTTGACAAGTGCTGTCTCCTGTCACTTTCAATAGATGCAGTTTTACCAGTCATGTGAGCGGGACTTGAAAAATCAAGTCCACAACATGGTCATGAAACCCCTGTCTCCAATGCCACTTCTGATGTGTACACCACCAACACCTCTTCCAAGCTGCCCCTGGCCCCTATGGCTCGTGTGAAAACCATCACCGCTGCTGTGTGCTGGGAATGCCTCAACCAACCGGTTTACCAGGGTTGCTTGTTTGTTAGCCAATATTAGGTCAAGGTTCTCCTGTGGCGTGATGTTTTGGAATTTGCCTTTATAGCGTGGATCCAGGATGCTGGCCAACCAGTAGTCATTATCGTTCATCATTTTGGCAATGCGGGGGTCCCTTTTTAGGATCTGCAAGGCATAATCTGACATGTGGGCCAATGTTCCCGGTGTCAATGATACACTGCGATTGCTGGATTGATGAGCACTTTCTGGCAAATCCACATCCCTCCAGTCACGCACAAACCCTGTACCAGACCTTGCCATGCCAACATTTTCTCTTGCCCCACGAGAAGCATCCTCCTCCCCTAAATAATCATCCCCATCATCATCCTCCTCCTCTTCCTCTTCTTCCTCCACCTCGTCCAGGAGAGTTCCCGGAGCAGAAAATGGCTGACTGTCATCAAGGCTTCCCTCCTCCTCTTCCTCATCATCCTCGGTTGCAGACGCCTGCTCCTTAATGTGCGTCAAAGTTTGCATGAGCAGACGCATAAGTGAGATGCTCATGCTTATGATGGCGTCGTCTGCGCTTACCAGCCGTGTGCATTCCTCAAAACACTGAAGGACTTTACAGAGGTCTTTCAGCTTCGACCACTGCACATCTGTCAACTCCATGTCTGCCCTCAAAGTGCCTGCCTGTGTATCCTCCCACAAATGCATTACGGCCTGCCTCTGTTCGCACAGCCGCTCAACAATGTGCAGGGTGGAGTTCCACCTTGTTGCTACATCGATAATTAGGCGGTGCTTGGGAAGGTGGAGCAATTGCTGCAGCTTCTGCATACGACTGGAGTGTACCGGCGACCGGCGGATGTGCAAGCACAGTCTTCGGACCTTCTGGAGCAGGCCTGTTAACTCCGGATAATTATTGAGGAAGCACTGCACCACCAGGTTCAAGGTGTGAGCCAAGCAAGGTATGTGTCTGAGATTTGAAAGGGCTATAGCTGCCGCAAAATTCCGGCCGTTATCACTAACTACCTTGCCTGCCTCAAGATGTAGACTGCCCAGCTATGACTCAGTTTGTCGCTGAAAGTAGTCGGCCAGTACCTCGGCAGTGTGTCTGTCGCCCAAACACATCATCTTCAACACAGCCTGCTGACGCTTTCCACTAGCTGATCGATAGGGGGCCACCTTGTGTGCAACACTGGCAGCTGCGGATGGAGTGCTCGTGCGACTGCATTCTGTGGATGAGCTTTCACTTCTGGAGGAGTAGGAGGAGGGTCAAACGCCTACAGCCAACTGTTTCCTATACCGTGGGCTAGGCAGCACTGTCCCACCACCGCTGTCCCCTGTGGACCCTGCATCCACCACATTAACCCAGTGTGCAGTGATGGACACGTAACGGCCCTGGCCATGCCTGCTGGACCATGCATCAGTTGTGAGGTGGACCTTTCCACTCACTGATTGCTTGAGTGCATGTACAATGCGGTCTTTCACATGAAGGTGGAGGGCTGGGATGGCTTTGCGAGAAAAGAAGTGGCAACTGGGTAGGTCATAGCGTGGTACTGCGTAGGCCATGAGTTCGCGGAAAGCTGCGCTTTCAACCACCTGATAGGGCATCATCTCTAACGAGATTTGTTTGGCAATGTGGGCGTTCAAACCCAGTGTACGCAGATGAGAGGATGAGTACTTTCTTGTCCTACTCATAGCCTCTGGTAGGGTGAGCTGGACTTGAGAGCTGCATATGGTCGAACTAGCGGTGGACATGGCGGATTGAGAGAGGGTTGATGAAGGTGATGGAGTTGGTGTTCTTTCTGATGGCCTAGATTCAGTCTTTCGTTGCAATAACAGTTTGATTCCCTGAGTGATTTGCCCTTGCGACGACAACTCAACATTTGCTGGTGGTGTGCTAACCGGTGGGCTTACAGTGGGGGAAGCAATGTAGTGTTGCTGGCTACCTTCTTTGGAAGCAGTTGCACATGTGGTACGTGAGATTTGGTAGTCCGTCCACCCCTGCAAGTGCATGGTGGTTAAATGTCTTAGCATGCAATTGGTATTCAAATTTCTCTGATTTTTCCCTCGGCTAAAGGTCTTTGTGCACTCCTTACATATAACCTTTGCCTGATTATTAGGATTTTGTTCAAAAAAGTGCCACACTGCACTCTTCCTACTATGGAAGACATTTTGAGGCCTTGCACGCTGTGCTATTTTGACCGTCTGGCCAAGCTGTCCTGCAACTCTTTTGGTTTTTGTAACCTGTTTTTGTACTGCTCCGGGCCTGCCAGATAACAGCTGTTGTGATGTCGATGCCCGCTGCGGATGCTCCTCCTCATCTTCTGAGCTATTGGCAGCGGCACCCTCTTCCCCCAATGGATGCCAATCTGGGTCAACAACTGGGTCATCCATCACCTCCTCTTCAATGTCATGTGCACCTTCCTCTGTGTCACCGTGTATGGTGGTATAGTATGCGGGAAGGGGCACCTGAGTTTCATCAGGGTCAGATTCTGCCTCAGTATACTGCGAGGACAATGTAGTGCTCTGAGTGAATGTACCAGCAAAATCATCTATCAGTGGCTGTGCATCAGTGCACTCCATGTCAGATTCATCTTGGCCTGGGTAATTCACGATTTGACTTGATAACCCAGGCATGGTATGTGAAAACAGCTCCATGGAGTAATCAGTAGTATGGCCTGCCGCATCCTTCAATTTTGGTTGGGGTGAAGGACACAAGGAAAGGTGTGGTTCATGACCATGAGCCTCCAATGACGACTCAGTGCTTTTATTTTTTAAAACTTCAGAAGAGGAGGCAATAGAGCTGGAGGCTGAGTCAGCAATATAAGCCAAAACTTGTTCTTGAACCTCTGGCTTTAAAAACGGTTTACCTACTCCCAGAAAAGGGAGCCTTCGAGGCCTTGTGGAGCCAGACTATGACGCAGGCTCAACACCTCATGCATTAGGTGCTATTTTGCTTTTGCCACTACCAGCAGATCCACCACCAACACCATCATTACCAGCTGCCAACCCCTGCCCACTTCCACGGACAATTCAACCACACTTCCTCATTTTTGGGGCAAATGTACCCAAAAAACCACAAACTATATGGCACTGTAAAACAAGGTACAAGGTGTATATAGGAGTCAGGAGAATTTGAATCTCTCTAGACTTCAGGACATAGTTGGATTCTGTCAGGCCCTGTTTATATTACACCGCAATGTGACAGGCAGATTCTGGATGGTGTAAGAAAGGTGTATAGAGGACTGTGGAGAGTTGGAATCTCTCTAGACTTCAGGACACAGTTGGATTCTGTCAGTCCCTGTTTATATTACACCGCAATGTGACAGGCAGAAATTGCCTAGTGTATGACAAACTACAAGGTGTATATAGAATTGGGCAGAATTGGAATCTCCCAAGAGTGTAGGTCTGCAAGAACGGACAAACTCCTCGGCTTTTCCTTACAGAGTCACACAGCTTCAATTTGGCCGTGATAACAGCCATTACACGGTACTGAGAGAGGAGCGTGCACGTACACCGCTGTACGGTGTGTGAAAGAATGAACGCTCACTACCTCACCAGGACAAAACAATACAATTTGGATTGCTTTTAAAAAAGCAGTTTGAACACCAGTGTGCACACAGCAAAGCAGCTAGCCTTAAAAGGCAGCCTAATCACCACCAGCGCTGCTGCACAAAAGCAAAAATCTTCACCTTTCACTGCACACTAACTACAGTGAAAAGCGCTATCAGCAGAAGCAGTTTTTTTTCTTTTGGCCTTCCTAACGCTCTCCCTACAGAAGCAGCAGCAGCAGTAGCAGCTCTCCCTATTCTGAGATCAGCATGAGTAACATGGCGGTCGGCGTTCCCGTCCTTTTATACCCTCTGTGATGCCACACAAAGCAAGCCAATCACTTGCATGCCCTTTTCCAAGATGGTGGTGACCGCTGCTTCAATTTGGCCGTGATAACAGCTGGTACACGGTACTGTGTGAGGAGCGTACACCGCTTTACGGTGTGTGAAAAAATGAACCCTCAGTAACTCACCAGGACAAAACAATAACATTTGGATTGCTTTGAAAAAAGAAGTTTGCTCAGCAGTGTGAAAACAGCAATGCAGCTATCAGGGAGCCTTAAAAGGCAGCCTAATAACCAACAGAGCTGATGTACCGAAATATAGCCTCCCCTTGCACTGCACAGTAACTGGTGTGTTGTACAGGCAAATCGCTAGCAGCAGAAGTAGTTTTTGGTATCTTCTTCCCTGCCTAACGCTCTCCCTACAGAATCATCATCAGCAGCAGCTCTCCCTATTCTGAGATCAGCATAAGTAACATGGCGGTCGGCGTGCACGCCCTTTTATAACCCTTGTGACACCACACAAAGCAAGCCAATCACTTGCATGCCCTTCACAAACATGGTGGTAACCGCTGCCTATGTCATCACGTTGCCCACAGTGTCCGTTGTTTCTGATTGGCTGAAAAAGGGCGCAAAAGCATCTTTTGAAACGCGACTTTGGCGCGATGGTCGCCGACCTCATGGCCGACCTCAGGCTAAGGTCAGGTTTCGTTTCATGAAACCCGACTTTGGCGAAAGTCGGCGACTTTTGAATTTTTTCGACCTGTTTCGCTCAACTCTAGTCAGAACACTTCCTGAACCAGAGCCACAGTCATGGCAAGAGATACAAAAACTGCCTGTCCACAAGAAGCAGAAGACGAAAAATGATGCAAATGAAGAGATGGAGTCCCTTCACCAACTCCATACATGGGAGCTACCACAAGGCAAAAGAGATGTATGTGGGTCTTCAAAAACAAATATGACAAAGCCATTTTCAAGAGCCAAGTTTGTGGATTTCAGAACCGCAATTGGTCTAGCAGGATATGTAGTTGTTGAGTGGGGTGTTGGAATATGTTTAGTGCAACAATTCCATTCCTGTCTATAAGTGTCCAGTTGCTAGATTTATATGCTGTTCATAAAGTTATAACAGAAAAAAAACTCCCAGAGGCTCACACAGGGAGAGCATGTGACTGTATTTCCTGTTTTCCTGTGTCTGTGTATGAGAGAAGAAACCTGCTGTAGATGCTGCACAGATAGAGACACACAAATCATTTATTCCTGATCTATTAAGCTTATCATATATTGTTCCTGTTTATTCCTGAATAAAGAAGCTCTGTTGTCACATGCTTGGAGAGTATCCTGAATAATCCAGTGCCAACAGTTTGTTCTATTTTTTAAACCTCATGCCTACTTATTTTTTAAACACATTCCTGGGCCGACCATATTGGAAAAACACAACACCATCCTCTAAAAACAGTGCAGCTGTTTGTGCTTACCGAGTTTATCAAGGATTTTTTTTTCTATAGGCTTAAAAAACTAACAGGCAGGTAGTTGCTAACAGAGGTAACTACCTGCCTGTTTTACCCAATGCTGACTCAGAGCTGTTACTGATCGCTCCTGCTGGTGATTCAGCTGCTTCATGTCAACAGTACAGCTCTTCTTCTGCCAGCTGGTCTGTCAATGGGCCATGGCTGCAGGTATCATCCTGATTGACAGCCGGATTCCTGCAGTTAGATAAGTATGATGTCAACAGTAACGCACCATCAACAGAGCAGAGCGGAAAAGAAGGAGCTGCTCTGTCGATGTGACATCAGCCGAAGCTCCTGAACTTCGGGTACAATTGATCTGTGACTGCTCTGTGTCAACAGATATTGACCACGGACACAAAAGGAGAGTAATTAGCAACTGATTGTTTTTTAGTGCTTAGGCACATTTTTCTTTTATTAGTTAGTCTTGGATAGCCACTGTAGCAGATTGTGAAATGAATGGGAGTTAATTGACAAAATAATCCATAGACTAATAGTCTCCACTACAGCTCCTTCCCCACAACCTCTTTCCTACAGAGTGACAGATGAGCAAGCAAAACATAAGTCCTTGGTGCAAGTGCCAATGGAGATACAAAAAGAATGTTGCCTTGGCCTGGGGACGGGGTTGGGGCATTAAATTGAACTTTAAAGGAAAGTCTGATTATGTTGTTAGTAGCCTGAATTATTGAAACATAAAAGTGTAACACCTGCAGTGAGACCTATTTGTACAGACACTGGTGCTGCAGGGATTACGCATTCACTGCAGCAGACATTAATGATTCTCTTACTGCACTGCCCCCGACTACAACTCCGATTAGACCTCACTCTACCTTGCATCATAGGGGAGGAGGAGCAGCAGAGGTAGGGACAGATTGGCTGGGCAGTTTGGAGAACAAGGGTGCAGTTAGCAGCAGGGGAAGAAAAGTATGCCATCCTCCATTTCAGACATGTGAAGTCTGATCCTGGAGAGCAGGGAACAGAGTCACAAAGCGAGTGTTAATGGGCCAGCCACTCAGTGTCTGAGTGGAGAAGAACCACAGCCGAGCCACATCTGCAGATTGGCCAGATTACCACATGTCCATTGTCGCCTGGCCTAACTAAGAGAGTCTACAGTCCATCCCTTGTGTCTAAGGCCTCTTTCACACTTCAGTTTTTTGCCATCAGTCACAATCCGCCAAAATTTGAAATTGGCGGATCCGCTTTTTCTTGTTGCGGATCCGCCAATTTCCCCATTGGGATACATTAGTGGCGGATTTTGACGGATGGTCGTCCGTTGCGTCCGATATTCGGCGGATCCGCAAAATTCTTTGCGGATTCTGTCTGAGGGGGACGGAGAATGTAACGGTTTTTTTCGCCGTCAAAATGGCGGATGACGGCGGATCCGCCGTCATCAGCCATGCGGTAGAATGGGGCCCTATGGGCGGCGGATCCGCCGGGATCCGCGATTTTGCGGAATCCGCCGGCAGGATCCGCAAAATCGCACTGCGCATGCCCAGAAAAAAAGATACTTTTCCAGACAGTCCCAAAACTATATAAGATGGGCTAATTGGGCCCAGACATGCAGTAGCAGCCAGACAGCAAGCCAGCCAGACCACCACCAAGCCTGCAAGACAGCCACCAAGCCTGCAAGACAGCCACCAAGCCTGCAAGACAGCCACCAAGCCTGCCAGACCACCCAGCCTGCCAGACACCCACCAAGCCTGCAGCCACAGCTATCAAGAGGCCTGCCAGTACCAGCTTTACCAAGTGTGAGTATACCTATGACATTTCTGTGTATGGCCTGCAAGTGTGTAGCGCGTGTGTGTGTGTGTGTGTGTGTGTGTGTGTGTGTGTGTGTGTGTGTGTGTGTGTGTGTGTGTGTGTGGTCTGCGAGTGTTGCATGTCTGTTTTTTTTTTTTTTTATATTTTTTTTTTCTGTTGCTTGTGTACTGCATTTTATTTTCATACAACTGTAATTATATTGTATTTTTTATGCTGTGATTGCTGCGATTGAGTGGTGTATTGTATGTGGTGTAATTGGGCCCAGACAATCCGGCACCAGCAACATTGAATACTCCAAGCAAGATATCCGACTCCAGCCTGCCTGACAGAAGATTCAACTAGAGCTATAAAACCTGTCTGCACAGCTGCAAGTCTACCACCTGCAAGACCCCTGGAGCGTGTGTGTGTATGTGTGTGGCCTGTGTGTGCATTTTTTTTTTTTTTTCTTTCCATTTTTTTTTTTTTTTTTTCTGTTGCATGTGTACTGCTTTTTATTTTCATACAACTGTAATTATATTGTATTTTTTATGCTGTGATTGCTGCGATTGAGTGGTGTATTGTATGTGGTGTAATTGGGCCCAGACAATCCGGCACCAGCAACATTGAATACTCCAAGCAAGATATCAGACTCCAGCCTGCCTGACAGAAGATTCAACTAGAGCTATAAAACCTGTCTGCACAGCTGCAAGTCTACCACCTGCAAGACCCCTGGAGCGTGTGTGTGTGTGTTGCATTTTTTTTTTTTTTTTTCTGTTGCATGTGTACTGCATGTTATTTTCATACAACTTTAATATTGTATTTCTTGCTGTGATTGTGTGGTGTAAAGGCTGGTTTCATATTTGCACTTTATAGCGCAGGGATAACCTGCACACGTCCACCACTAATCCCCGTCCCATCTGGTCATCACCGCCTACTAGCACACATGGACGCTTGCGATCTGCACACCCTATCTTTAGTATGGGGTGCGCAGATTGCAAGCGTTCATGTGCGCTAGTAGGTGGGGATTAGTGGCGGACGTGTGCAGGAAATAGCTGCGCTATAAAGTGCAAATGTGAAACCGGCCTAAATGGTATTGTATGTGGTGTTATTGGGCCCAGACATCTACATCAAACACCAGCCTGACTGTATCAGTCAGGCTGGTGTTTTAATGTAGATGTCTGTGCCCAATAACACCACATTCAATACCATTTAGGCCGATTTCACATTTGCACTTTATAGCGCAGCGATGGCCTGCACACGTCCGCCACAAATCCCCGCCTACTACCGCACATGAATGCTTGCGATCTGCGCACCCTATCTTTATCATAGGGTGCGTAGATGGTGCGCTGGCAGGATTTTACCATGTGCTGCGCACTTTTGAAGGTGTGCCCTTGCGCGCCAAACGCAGCATGTTGCATTTTGGCGCGCACGGCACACCTTCAAAAGTGCGCAGCACACTGTAAAATCCTGCCAGCGCACCATCTGTGCACCCTATGATAAAGATAGGGTGCGCAGATCGCAAGCATTCATGTGCAGTAGTAGGTGGGGATTTGTGGCGGACGTGTGCAGGCCATCGCTGCGCTATAAAGTGCAAATGTGAAACCGGCCTAAATGGTATTGTATGTGGTTTGTGCCCAGACATCTGGCAACAGCCACACTGAAGAAACCGAACCAGACATCAAACACCAGCCTGACTGATAGAATTTCAAACTCCGCTGCAAATCTTCCACCTGCAAGACACCTGGAGTGTGTAGCCTGGCTGTGTGTTATGCGTGTTTGCGTTTTTTTATTTTTCATGTATTGTGGTATTTAAAATAAAGAGCAGAGTAGCTCCTATTTTTTGGAAAAAAAAAAATAATAAAAAAAAAAATAAATAAATTGTTTTGAAAAAATCTACTTTGTATCATTTTAAAAAAGGTAAAATTAAGTTACCATAAAGGTAATTGAAGTGTTCTGGTATACAAGTGTGGTTAAAAGTGAGATTGCAACATACCATGAAAAAATGGGTATACACAACTGAGTTTCAGGGAATTCAAAACCATGCAAACACAGTGGGTATACACAGAAATTAAACACCTTCAATCACTGGTTACATACTCTGTTGAGAGTTTCAGGGAATGCAAACACTGGTATACACAGCAATTACACACTACACGCCTTCAATCACTGGTTACACGGTGAGACCTTTAATCACTGGTTACACTCTCGGTGAGAGTTTCAGGGAATGCAAACTGGTATACACAGCAATTACACACCTTCAATTACTGGTTACACTCAGTTACAAAACACAAAGAAAGTAGGTTTACACAAAATATTAGACACCTTCAATCACTGGTTACACTCTGAGATAAGGGAATGTAGACATGCAAACACTTAAAATTGCGTATAATTAGTTTCAGGGAATTACACATACAAAATGTGGTTTTTTTTTTTTTTTTTTTGTTTTTTTTTTTTTTTAAACTTTCATATCATTTTCTTTCAGTTCACACAATGAAGCGCCACCATACCGGCAGACACGGCCAGCCCAACCGTAGCAGAGATTCAGACCGCAGCAGGGATCAACGCAGCAGACATGACCGGTCAGACCGCAGCAGAAACAACCCTGACCGCAGCAGAGAGGAACAGCCACACCGCGGCGTACAGGCAACCATTAGTTTCCCTGTAAGTATAAAGACCTGAAAGCTTATTATGATCCTTTGTATAGTAGCTTAACAAGTCTCTTTATACTTGCAGATCACTTCAAGCACTACCAGCAGGGTAGCAGCAGAGAGAGCCAGCCAGGCTGCAGCAGAGAGGCCCAGCCAGACCGCAACAGAGACTGCCAGCCAGGCTGCAGCAGAGAGGCCCAGCCAGACCGCAACAGAGACTGCCAGCCAGGCCGAAGCAGATACTGCCAGCCAAACATTTTCCCTGTAAGTATAAAAGCCTGAAAGCTTATTATGATACTTTGTATAGTAGCTTAACAAGTGTGTTTATACTTGCAGATCAGTTCAGGAAGCAACACAGCTGCCCCAAGCCGTAATGTCTTCTCCTGAAAGCTCCCCCTCACATCATCAGCGAGCTGAGGTAAAAAAAATTTTGTTTATTTTTTATTTAAAATTTTTTTGTGGTTAAAAACACTATCCTATTATGTTTTAACAGGAAGCTGATTCAGAGGAGCTTCCAGGAGACGTGCAGGGTGGAGAGACACACGGAGGGGGTGCGCAGATTGTAAGTTTAGCACATACACAGATACATAATGCTACACCCAACACAAACATTCATCACAGTGCACACCATAACTGCATCCATCCAAACATTTTTTTTTTTTTTTCCCACAGTCTTCAGAATCTGGTGCCCGCACTAGAGTGACTCCCAGGACATCCCAGGGTCGTCAAGGTGATGCCTCTGGTGGTCGGCAAACGGTAAGTAACCCTATTTTGATAATTGTTTAAATGAACATCATGTGTTTGAATATAATGTAATTTTTTGCTTTTTGTTTTGTTTTTTATCTTCACAGGTTTCACAGCGTGCTCCCCGCAGACATCAGGAGGAGGGTGTCATTATTGATAGTGATGACCTCATCCATGAGGTGGAAATCCGGGAGCCGCTGTGGAACATGGCAAACCGTCTTCATGCCGACCAACCAACCACACGACGGCTCTGGGATGAAGTCTGTTCTTCAGTTATTGACAACTGGGAGGAACTCAATGCGAGGGCCAGGGATTTTGTGCGTAAGTATTACAACTTCAGTAACTTATATTTCCAGCATGTGAAGTGTTGAATACTAAACCTTTTTTTTTTTTTTTTGCTTCACAGGTGACAGGGTTATCACACGGTGGCGGTCGCTCCGGGATCGCTTCAAGAGGGACTACAACAAAGAGATTCAGACCCCGAGTGGATCGTCGGGAGGACGCCGGGGACCCCAGTACAAAAACTACCAAGCCCTGGCGTTCCTGCGATCTACAATGGCGTGCAGAAGGTAAATATTCCCCAAACAATTCCTGTAGTAGAAATGTTTAACCAATTTTTTTTTCAGCAGACTTAAATTAAATATCAATATTTTTAATATACATTTTTTTCTTCTTTTTTTTTTTTTTAGCACCATCTGCAGCACTCAGGAGTCTGCATCAGAGTTGCGTCCCTCTGGAGTGATCCCTAGTGAGACCGCCCCCGGTGACCACATCGAGGTATCCGACCCCTCTGTACCTACCCTCTTGTCTGATCCCTCTATCCCCTCCACCAGCACTGGAGCAGCAGGGCAGACTTCATCACATGAAGCTGCTGGTGACGACTTGTTCCCTGTTCCCCACCCCTCAGACACTGCCGCAACATCTCGACCAACTTTTGGTTCTGGCCGGCAGCGTCTGAGGAGTCAGGAAAGGCTGACCTTGTCTGACTGTTTGAGTCTAAACTCAACTGTTCAACACGGTTTCCACACTTATGGACAACGGTTATCTTCTGGGTTGACCATGATCAATCAAAGTATCATGGAACTCAGAAGATACATGGAACAGATGAGTTTAGAATCAAACCAGACACCGAGACATACCTTTTTTCAATCTGTTGTCCGGCAAATGGAAGGTTTAAGTACTCACCAGCAGATGCGTGTGATGCAAGCCTGTCAGAATGCTCTAGTGGAAGTGCTTGCTGAAGCATCTCTTCCTCCCCCTGTCTATCCTTCCACAGTCCATCCTCCCCCTGTCTATCCTTCCACAGTCCATCCTCCCCCTGTCTATCCTTCCACAGTCCATCCTCCCCCCGTCCATCCTTCCACCACCATCAATCACACAGCCGTCCCTCCTCCTACCACTCCCTCTCCTTTCTCTAGTTCCCCATTCCATTCTTCCCAGTACCTACCTTCCCCATTGCATTATACCCCAATGCCCTCGCCATACCCACCCCCACATACACCTTCAATGTACCCACAAACCTCGTCTGTCCATCCACTCCCGTCCCAACCACATGTGTTAAACCCCCCTTCCACTTCTGGTCCTCACCAACTCCCTCCCCAGTCCCCTACCCCCCCCCTCGATGTGGTCAACCCTGTTAACCCCCCCTCCAATACTATCTCCACCCAACATTATCATAGTTTGTAATTTTTCTGTTGTAATATACCAAAAAAAATTAAAAAAGTAATATACCAAAAAAAATTAAAAAAGGTAATATTATACCAAAAAAAAGTTACCAAAAAGGTAATACCAAAAAAAGTTACAAAAAAAGTTAAGAATAAAAATAAATAAAAAAAAATACAGTTAATACAAATTGTCAGAAATAAACTGTTTTTTTTCAAAAAACTTTATTGTGATGTTTATTTTTTGCTTCTTTATTCAAATTACACCAGTGGTGTAAAAGGTAAACACAACACTTGTTAACACAACACACAACCCTGGGTAATATTTCGCAGTACACCGGTGGTGTACAAGGTACAAAAAAACACTTGGTAGCACAACATTTGATAACCAACACTTGTGAACATTTCAAAGTGTAAAACGCTTGGTACACAACACTTGGTAACTTTACGCTTGGTACACAACACTTGGATAACTTTACGCTTGGTACCCAACAATTGTTAACACTGCAAAGTGTAAAATTAACCAAATCACATGGTAAAACACAATGCTTGTGCAAAGCAAACACTTGGTAAAATTTCAGATAAAAAAAAAAAAAATTACTCACAATTGGTAAGAAGAAAATTATATCATGTGATATTGCCAGTCCACTTGTCCCTCTGGTGTAACAAAATAATCTGCAAAGGTATCCCTAATTCTTGCCACTGAACCAGTACTCCGAAAAGTTTGCTGCTCATAATCCCACAAGGTGGTTTCATACACATTGTCATCGATGGAAACTGGTTCCTTTGAAAGGACAAAATTGTGCAGGATTACACAGGCCTTTACCACCTCATCCACAGTCTCTGTTTTCATTTTCATGGCCGTTAACAGGACTCTCCATTTTGCAGTTAAAATTCCAAACGCGCACTCCACCACTCTGCGCGCTCTGGTTAACCGATAGTTATAGATTCTTTTCTGGTGTGTTAATCCACGACTACCATATGGCTTCAGTAGGTGTTTTGAAAGTTGAAAAGCATCGTCGCCAACGCACACAAAAGGCATTAGTGGGCCTGTTGTTCCAGGGAGTGGTCTTGGAGGTGGGAAGTTAAAATTGTCTCCATACAAGCGACGGCCCATGGTGGAACTCTTGAATACCTGTGAGTCGTTAGAACGACCGTATGCACCAATGTCCACGGCAATGAATTTGCAGTTTGCATCCGAAATGGCCATTAGCACAATGGAAAAGTATTTTTTATAGTTGTAAAACTGTGAACCAGATCCCATGGGTTTCACAATCCTGATATGCTTGCCATCCACGGCACCGATGCAGTTTGGAAACTGGCAGATATCTTGAAACTTCTCTGCAATCTCCAGCCACCTCTCCTGGGTTGGCTCTGGGATGTATTCCTCCTGTAGAGAATCCCATAATGCCCGGCAGGTCTGTTGTACAATTCCAGCAATAGTGGAAATCCCAATCCGGAACTGGAAATGGAGGGAGGTGAAGGATTCTCCAGTTGCCAGGAATCTTAAAAAAAGGGAAAAAAAGTAAAATTAATACAAACTACAAGCCATAACATAACAATAAAAGCCTGCAGAATCTGAAACATTTTAAAAGGTAGATAACTTACCGAAGGGTCACCATCAAACGCTCCGCCGGTGATATAGAAAACCGCATGTAGGTGTCCCTTCTCCGGATTTGTTCTCCAACACGATCCACCAATATCTCAAAGAATTCCATCCGCATGCGCACGTAGTTGAAGAACTTGTCCGGATTCTCCCTCAATTCCAGGTACAGTGTGGAAAAAACGCCACGGGTGAACCTCTGCGCATTAATGGGATGAATCCACTGGCGCCGTCTCCTCATACGCAGGATTCGCAGTCTTCTTTTCTCCCTCTCGATAGCAATAATTGCCAACCGATTCAAGTGAAGATCCAATTCCACACAGAAGCTGTCAATACTCGCAATAACTCCTTCCAGACTCGCACTAACTCCTTCCATCGCTGCCACTAGCTCTAAAACCTTTCAAAGAAATTGTATCACAACACCCTAGATATATTTCTCCCTAGTTTCCAGCATCCAATCACATTTGAGAGCATTTTCCAAGAGCGAATCATATTTGGGAGCATCCCATTTTGGAGGTGTGGAAAAACGGATCCGCAAAAAACGGATCCAACGGATGACAAAAACGGATGCAAACTGATGGAACGGATCCGTTTTGTTGAGGATCCGCAGTAAAATCGGTATGGCGGATCCTCAACAAAACGGATCCGTTCCATCAGTTTGCATCCGTTTTGTTTCCATTTTTGCGGATCCGCCATTTTCAAATTTTTGGCGGATTTTGACTGATGGCAAAAAACTGAAGTGTGAAAGAGGCCTAAGGCATCTGGACCATGCAGCCCCAAGCTGGATCCCTGCGTGACCCCCAAACCTGCTACATCAAGGAGTGTGGTTCCACTGTTGAGGGGGTTAATAAGCGAATTGTTGATGAGCTATTGCTGGAACTTGTGATTCCACTGTTGAGGGGTTAATAAGAGGACTGTTGCTGAGGGGATTTTGTTCCTATTCTATTACATGCATCAACAGCTTCTGCAGAGCGCGCCAACAACCGCGGCATCTGAGCCCCATCTTTGGACTATGTTACTAGGATTGCTGCAGCCATTATTGAGTGTTACTAATTAGGAGTTTGTCTGCTGTCACTTAAAGGGAAAGTGTCATCATTAACATTCAGATCTACTACAAAGTACATTTTAATGCTTTATCATTGATAGTGTGATATTATATATTATTCTGTATCTTGTTAAGCCCTCTGAATTTACCACCATTTATTCCTCAACCTCATCTTTTTTGAGTGTGCATGGAGCGTGGATAGGGGTCTCCTGAGTTGACCCTGGCAGAAGAGGAAGACATTCCTGCATTCCAGTACTGCTCCCAGCAAGATTCGGCTGGAGGCACCAACCATGATATATTGAGGTGAGAACTACCCAACATACTGCCCACGGAGGCGTCTTAACGGGAACCTGTCTGGTGGATTTTGCTGAGCAACAAACAGACAGTGTCAGGTTGGCGCTGTTATACTGAAGAAAATGATACCTGGTGATGAAATCCATGTTTGTTTATTCTTTATTTTCAGTTAATGAGATTCTTGTGCTCTGGGGTGGGCCTGGAGGGGGGTCTTATATGATGCTCTGCTTAGGTATTCATACTGATGGCTTATGATAGGTCACTGATCCCATATTTTGCATACTTAATATTATATGTACTGAGAAAAAAAAATCACATTCAGCGAGCGCCGGCATCAGTGCCAGCGCTGCAGCATGACTACATGTATAATATATATAATATAATTATTTTAGAACAAGGAAGATATCCAGCAAGGACTCAGCAAACCAGGATTGGAGTAAAATAATAGTTTTCTTTATTTCTTCAAAAATTTTAAAAAGACGACCCACAAGGATCAGGAACCAGAGTGCATGGCAGAAATAAACGCAATTGGGACTGCGCGTTTCGGCGACTTAATCCGCCTTCTTCACGGTCCAAACCAAATATAATTATTTTATTTCATAATATAAATTCATTCAGAAAAAAAATTTGGTCTCAAAATGGCACCAGTCGCGACTACGCAGTAGTATCTATCGGCGAACAGATAGATGCTACTGTGTAGGTTCGGCCAGCGCCATATTGCTAGAGGAAAAAAATTGTCTCCACTAAGATGGCGCCGGTGGCACCTGCACAGTAGTATCTAACTGTTCATTGATGTTACTGTGCAGGCGCCGCTGGCGCCATCTTAGTGGAGACAATTTTTTTCTCTAAGATGGTGCCAGTGGTGTCTGCGCAGTAGCATCTATCAATGCTACTGTGCAGGCACCTACAGAGCCATCTGGGTGGAGACAATTTTTTTTTCCTTTAACAAGATGGTGGCACCTGTGCAGTAGCATCTATTGGACCACCGATAGATGCTATTGCTTAGGCACCACTTGCACATCTTAGTGTGAGACAATTTTTTCTTCTCTAGCAAGATGGTGCCAGTGACACCTGCGCAGCAGGCATTGGATCGCAAATAAAATAATTAACAAGCAAAATCGGAGGGCTCCATCACGAACATGGGATCAATCCTGTAGCATGTTTAAACAAAGCAGTGTATCAAAAGAAAGGAAAAAGAAACATGCACTGATACAGGGATCACCATAAAAATAGCAATGCTTTATTAGTATACACTATACCTGAAACATGAACATTTTATATTAACCAACAGCTCAATTGTCCATTGTAATGTAAGACTAAGCATTGTGTTAAAGGCTATGTATGACTAGTTGAATCCACAGCTCGATTGCCCATGGGACTATGTCCTGCCACTCACCCTCCATCAACATAGACAAATGTATATACAGGTTAATGTAACAGGTTGTTCAACACCATGAATGAGGATTAATAGTAAATGCAAATATCTAACATGTAACCATTGAATAAATAACAACTATGCCATAAATTGAGGCGCCTGAAATGCCACCACACACGAAAAGTGCAGAAAAGTGAAGAGGAAAAATAGTTGCCAAAAGGAAATGTCCTCAAAAAAGGTTCATGCAAGAGCCTCTGTCAAGCTCATAGAGGCACAATGTATACCCATTGTATTAACTCAATGGGTATACATTACAATGGTATATAAAACTGAAAAAAAGCCTTACATTTTTTTCTGGAGTCAATGATTCATCTATACACTGTAACATGGTTCTTGTTGCATTACAGTGGTATATAAATCTCAAAAAAACCTTTCCAAAACTTCTTATTGGCTCAGTGATTCATCCATAAACTGTAACACTGTTTTTGATACATTACGGTACTATATAAAACTTGAAAAAAAACCTTCCTTGGTATATAACACTCCAAGAAAGAGTTGCAAAATTTCCTGGATTCAGTTAGTCATCCATACAGTTTAACATGGGTTGTGTAAAATTACGGTGATTTTAAAAACCACTTGGCCTGGTACAGTTCACCATTTATTTTTGTTCTCAAAATTTACTTTTGTCATACATACTGTACAGCCTGCCTTGTGTGAAATTTCAATTGTTTGGAAATAAAAAAGAAATATTGACTTGCTAGAGGTGTAAAAATTTAGTTAGTCAAAAATTTGGCTATTTGTCATATATACATTACTGTAGAACTTGGTTTGTGTGAAATTTTGTGGGTTACAAATAAATGTACTGCTACAGGTGTACATCTTTGGTTCCTTGGTACTCGGCCCCAGCCGCCACTGTCTCCCAGTGTGGCATCCCCACCTTGTACCAGCATGAGTACATGGAGTACAAAGATTTCTTTGCATTTTAAACTATTCTTCCAGACATCCGTCAGACATGTGCGAGCCACTTTGACAACTAACTTACAAAGATGTACCCTGGGAATAGACATAAACCTAAGAAACTGCTTTTCAGTCAGTGAAAAGTCTATTCCTGACACAGCAACCGTGAAATATTTTGATCCAGACAGAGCAAGAGTAGTACAATGGGATCCCTCAGAAACATATCTTGGAGCCATATTTATGAATGATAAACAGTCAGTTAACTTTGCATGCAGTGCACTAATATTAACAGAATAGAGATTTGCTCAAGTTAAGGAATATGCAGTATTTAGAATGCAAAAGTCCCATCGGTTCCTGTAGTCATAGAATCTATAAATGACAGACTAGCAATATTTAGATAAAATATCTAATTTTTATTAGTTACATTGTGTAAAGGATAAAAATTATCAAGGGAAAATATTTTCAACAAGATTAAAAATTCCAGCATGTGGGGGTGTAGCACTCTGAAATATATATACACGCACTGTATGTAAGATATGAGACATTGAATTGTGTACGCCAAGAAGGAATAAGATCATAGAACTTCAATATTGTAGAAAATGCTGCCAGAGGTAATTTGTCAAATACTCATGCTACAGCACGCTTAATTGTAATCCTGTTGTCGGATATCATATATTACATAAAGAATTAAACCACCAATAGATTCAAAAATAGTTATGAACTCTATCACTGCAACATGCCCAAAGCACATTTTTTGACCAATTGGAATGTGTAAATAGAAAATAAGAGTGATAACAGTTGGTACCTGACAAATCTGTGCGTAACCATTCATGGAATGAGCCGGTGCCACATCCACACTGGGGGACGCATCTCTATAGACTGCTTCATTATAGGTGGAAGTGCTGTCGGTGGGAGCGCCTTGCTGGACCGCAAGGAAGAATCTAAACTATGCGCTTCATGCTGGGATGCAGATGATTGCGATGATGTAGTAAGGATGCATGTCAGTATAGATTCTCTTTTGCACCAAAGATAGTAAACAGTATGAAAGGAAGAAAGGTGAGTGATGTAAAGGAGTAAGTGAAAGGCAAATGAAAATAGTAATTGTGTAGTAAAGGAAAAAAATGAATAAATACATCAAAAATTTACATTTGGCAAAAGTAGATAGGTTGAAATGACAAGGATAGAGGGTGAAACGGGGGAGTGTAGGGGCAGGGAGGAGGAAGAGGAGGGAGATGTGCGAAGAGGATTGAAAATCCTTCCGTTGTGATTGGTTCATCCAGTTCTTCAAGGGGGAATTGAAATTCCATCTTTGGCAAAATAACTAAAACAAAACAAAAGAAGTTTAAAATCAACATAAAATTATATAAAATAAAACATTATACTGCAATAGTGTGTGTAATCTTGTAGGTTTCAGTATTGAAATAATGTGTAAATGATCTTGTTGATTCAATATTCAGAAAGGCCATACAGGAGCCGCAAGGGTGGCAGCTCCAAGTTTGACCTTTCAGAGAAGAAAATCATATTCATTTAACATTTATCATAATAACTTTTTACTAAAATATCCTTAAGATTATGAGACTGTAGATATGCAACCGCTGGGTTTCTGGAGATGTATGGTTCCAGTTTATGGTCCAATTTCAGAATGTTTCAGTCCATTTTCAAAGCATTCCACATTTCTCCGTTTCTGGAGTTGTAAGAAGAAATGAACTTGACCACATCATAGAATCATAGAATCATAGAATCATAGAATCGTAGAGTTGGAAAGGACCTCCTGGGCCATCTGGTCCAACCCCCTGCTCAAAGCAGGATTCGCTAAATCATCCCAGTCAGATGTCTGTCCAGCCTCTGTTTGAAGACTTCCATTGAAGGAGAACTCACCACTTCTCGTGGCAGCTTGTTCCACTCATTGATCACTCTAACTGTCAAAAAGTTTTTTCTAATATCTAATCTGTGTCTCCTCCCATTCAGTTTCATCCCATTGCTTCTAGTCTTTCCTTGTGCAAATGAGAATAAAGTTGATCCTTCTACAATGTGACAGCCCTTGAGATATTTGTAGACAGCTATTAAGTCTCCTCTCAGTCTTCTCTTTTTCAAACTAAACATTCCCAAATCCTGCAACCTTTCCTCATAAGACAGGGTTTGCAGACCGGTCACCATTCTGGTCGCGCTTTTCTGAACTTGCTCCAGTTTGTTGATGTCTTTATTAAAATGCGGTGCCCAAAACTGGACACAATATTCCAGATGAGGTCTGACCAAAGAGGAGTAGAGGGAAATAATGACTTCACGTGATCTAGACTGTATGCTTCTGTTAATACATCCTAGAATTGCATTTGCCTTTTTTGCTGCTGCATCACACTGTTGACTCATATTCAGTCTGTGATCTATTAGTATATCCAAGTCTTTTTCACATGTGCTGTTGCTTAGCCCTATTCCTCCCATTCTGTATATGCTTTTTTCATTTTTATTGCCCAGATGTAGTACTTTGCATTTTTCCCTGTTAAAAACCATTCTGTTAGTTGCTGCTCACTTCTCCAGTTTATTTATATCTTTTTGAATCCTCTCTCTCTCTTCTCTAGTATTAGCTATCCCTCCTAGCTTTGTGTCATCAGCAAATTTAATCAGTTTACCCTCAATTCCTTCATCTAAATCATTGATAAAGATGTTGAACAATACAGAGCCCAGGACAGAGCCCTGTGGTACCCCACTTGAGATATTCTTCCAACTGGATGTGCAGCCAATTACGACCACTCTTTGGGTACGATAACTAAGCCAGTTATGAATCCACCTAACAGTTGCCTTGTCCATTCCATACTTAGCCATTTTTTCAATAAGGATTGTATGAGATACTTTGTCAAATGCTTTGCTGAAGTCAAGATATACTATATCTACAGCATTTACTTGATCCACCCAATCAGTGATTCCGTCATAGAAGGAAATTAAGTTAGTCTGACATGACTTATTAGTTACAAACCCATGCTGACTCTGTTTAATCACTTCATTCTTATCCAGGTACTGACATACATTTTGTTTAATAATCTGTTCAAAGATCTTTCCTGGTATAGAAGTCAGACTCACCGGCCTATAGTTGCCTAGGTCCACCTTCTTCCCCTTTTTGAAGATAGGAACAACATTTGCTCTTCTCCAGTCTTCTGGAACTTCTCCTGTTCTCCAAGAATTTTCAAAGATTATGGAGAGGGGTTCAAAAATTTCTTCTGCTATCTCCTTCAGTACTTTGGGGTGTAATTCATCTGGACCTGGAGACTTGAATTCATTTAGGTTAGCTAAGTGTTTCCTCACTATCTTTCTGTTTATAGATATCCTGGATTCTTCTATTCCCTTAATAGGACAGTGAAGAACAGTTGATGTTACATTTACTTTCTGAGAGAAAACAGATGCAAAATAGGAATTTAAAAGTTCGGCCTTCTCAACATCCTGTCTTACCATTTCATAATTTTCATCCTGTAAAAATCCTATAGCATCTTTGACTTTTCTTTTACTTTTGACATATCCCCAAAATCCTTTATTATTGCGTTTGACATCTCTTGCAAGCCTCAATTCATTTTCAGCTTTAGATAATCTGATTTGTGCCCTGCAGGTTCTGCAGACAGCATTATATTCTTCTTTAGATATGCCTCCCTCTTTCCATTTTATAAACATTTTTTTCTTCCTTTTTAGCATGTGCTTAAGTTCTGTGTTCATCCATCCTGGTTTCCTTAAATGCTTCCTATTCTTCCCTCTTTTCGGAATTGTTAACAATTGTGCTTTGAGAATTTCACTTTTCAAGATTTCCCATCCTTCCTAGACATTTTTGTCTTTAAGGATATCCAGCCATTGGATCCCTCCAATTCTCTTTCTGAATCCCTTAAAATCGGCCTTTCTGAAATCTAACCTTGACGTCTGAGTCTTCACAGGTCTTCCTCCTCTAGTTATCCAAAATTCTAAAATAGCATGGTCGCTACCTCCTAGGGTCCCAGCCACTTTTACCTCCTCAACCATTTTCTCCCTGTTTATAAGGATTAGATCCAAGGTAGCAGTTCCCCTTGTTTTCTCCTTTACCTTTTGGAAGATAAAGTTGTCAGCAAGAGAGGATAAGAATTTCCTTGACCTGTTAGTTTTGCCTGAGAGAGATTCCCAACAAATGTCTGGATAGTTGAAATCTCCCATGACAACTATGTCATATTTTTTGGAGAACTTGGCCATTTGATGCATAAAGAGTTCATCCATATCTTCAGCTTGCACAGGCGGCCTGTAGTAAATGCCTACATTTTCTTTGGTCTTCTGTGAATGGCATAAAAAGTCTCATCTTTTAGAAAATTTTGCTCTGTGGTAACCTCTCTGGATGATTGCATTCTTATATACCCTACTTGAAAATCTATCTTTTGAATCATTAGAATGACACTCAAAGATAGTGTTTTGGGAGCATATTCTGCGCATCCTGAGAAATTGTCCAGTCGGAATGTGGTTGATGAGGTTTTTGGGATATAAAGATTCTGTATGAAGCATGGAGAACAGCAACATGGTGAAAGAAAAACATCCACATCTTCGGCTGTCTACACAGATAATGAATCTAGTGAGCCAACTACCATTTGATGTAATTATCAGACTAGATTGGGTCAAAAGAAATATGATCGCCGAAGGAATGCCTTCAAGAACAGGAACAACAACAATGGAAACCCTGAATCGACTTTAAAGGTAATTTTTCTGATAAAGTGTTTACACAATTCTAATTTATGAGCTAGGTAAAGGATTGACCTTTTCACCAACTTGAGACTTTGAATATTTTACTGCACTGAAAGATTTGCATTTATTTGCCGGAAAATTAATTTTTTGAAAAATGTTTTCTAAACGTACTGATGAAAATATATTCTTATCTACAGAAGAACATGAATGAATCTACAAACAAGCAGGAAAAAAGGAACTGCATCGCAGGGAAATCACAGCCGCCATGTGTACAAGAGCTTTACTGCTTAATGAGCCATGAAGAGCACATGTAACCCAACACTTTGGGTGCACACCAAATAGAAAAAAAGTACTGGTAATAGTGATGCAAAAGGAAAAATGAGGTGGCACTCATGTGGGTTTCTACCCGTAGAAGCCCAACAGTGCGAAACGGCCATCGTCACTCGCATACTCCATCTCCCATTCTGCCTGTGGACATGCTGTGAACCGCTTGTTTAATAAAGAATGGACTTTTATACTGGTGAGTGCCACCTCATTTTTACTTTTGCATCACTATGAAACAGTGAATCTCCTACGGAGTTTGTTGGATGCACAATACCAAACAACACCAGGTAAGTTACCCAAATCAGTTATGCCTTCTCAACATTTCAACTCCAAATCTTTTTACCCAAACATCAAATTGTTTGTAAAACTTGTAAGTGAAGAATTCAAGAACATTCCAACAACCTTAAAACAATTGCAGTAGGGAGGGAAAGGAAAGCCTTAAGATAATTGAGACAAATGAAGGACTTGGTCATAAAGCCCTCTGACAATGGAGGGAATGTGGTGCTCTGGCCTACCTCAATGTTTGAGAGGGAAGTTAGATGTCACCTATGTGATCCAGTAGCATACCAAAAATTGACATTTAACCCTTTGTCCAGTTACCAGGCATAACTTGAGTCAATCCTCATCAAGGCCGTATCCAAGGGAAGAATTACAAAACAAGAAATCAACTGTCTTTTTAACAAAAAAGAGAATTGTGACATTTTACATATTACCTTAAGATTAATGATGGGCGGACCCGTAGATGTTCAGGTCGGTTGGCTTCGGCCAAACTTTTTAAAAAAGCTTTGGTTCGGGTTCCAGAACCCATTCAAATAAATGGGGAGCCCGAATATCCGGCATTTCCCACACTGTCATCTGTATGAAGAAACACCCGGAGGTAAGTTCTTTACCACTTGTACGAGTGCTGCTGTTCCCACGCTGTTACACAGATGACAGCGTGTGAGCCAACAGCTGAGACCGGTGGTAAAAAGGTTACCGCCAGTCACAGGTGTTGGCTAATGAGAGTACTACTCTCATCATCATATGCCTGACAGCAGCAAGACCTATTGTACGATGATGAGAGTATTCACCAGCAGGTGACTGCATGGGCATGGGGTTTCCAATATCCTTGATAACCAACACTGGTAAAGCCCTTTGCTGTCAACATTATCTTAGCTATGAAAAATAGAGGGGTCCCCACAACTTTTCTTAATTTTAAATAATACATTTATAAAATGGTATGGGATCCCCCACTGACAGCCAGCCAAGCTAAAGCAGACAGCTAGGGGCTGATATTCTCAGACTGAGAAGAGTTCATGGATATAGGCCTTCCCCAGCCTATAAATAGCAATCTGGGGTTTTTATTTAAAATCAAGGAGTCTGTGTGTTTATTTCAGTTAAAGGACTCTATTCTGTCTCTGTCTTAATTATATAAACGAAGCAAAGGAAGATCAGCTCACCGACAACCACCGCAGGTGCACGGAACTCCGTTTGATCCAACGTAGAGATGAGCGACTTTGCCTTTTTTCGGGTCGAGTCGGGTTTCACGAAACCCGACTTTCGCAAAAGTCAGGTCGAACAAAATCAGCCGATTATTGTGAAAAGTCGAAGTCCGACTGAAACATGAAACCCAATGTAAGTCAATGGGGAAGAAACGACGGCAGTGAGTGGAGGACAGGAAACACACCTAGAGTGCCCATTTTAATGCCAAAAACATCAATTCTTATTCCTTAAGCTTGTCAACCTTAATTTACTTTATAATAATAGTTAGGCATTGAAAACTGGGTTATTTGGCTAAAGTTGTGGTGGGGGGTAGTGCTGGCTCCAGATTTTCGTGGGCCCAGGGCCAAAGAGTGTCACTGGGCTCCTTTAACACATGACACAATTCATGATCCTTTGATACGGCACATAAATAGCGGTACAGTACAATGAAAAATACTTCAATTCTTACATCACATGACTGATATCCATTTTAATTCTCCAATAGCTCCAAAAACAGACAGTATATTCCTCCATACAGTATTATGGCCACCGCATAGTGCGCCACACAGAGTAATGAGGCCCATATATTTCTCCATACAGAATCATTGGTCCCATATAATGTTTGAAACAGTATATGCTGAGCTCCACATAATGCTATAGTATATGTTGGTCCCCATGGATGAAGCTCCACTGTCTTATGGGCCCAAATAATCCTCCATATATAATGGGTCCCATTTCTAATGCTCCAGTGTATAATGGGCTCTGTAAATGCTGCTCCAGTGACTGATGTCCACCTTTGGAATGCTCCAGTGTATGGTGGGCCCCAGATATCATTCTCCAGAGTACCGTGCTCCTCAAAAATTGCTGACAGCCTTTAAAACAATTAAATAAGTCTCCTCGCTAAGGAATCCCTGTACTCTGAACTCCTCGTCGCCCCATCTTCCATCTCTCTGCACTTGGACTGTTTAGGCAGAGGGCATACAGACATAATGTCATCACGCTCTTTGACCAGAATGTCACTGTCAGGAAAAGTGTTTGGTTTCCGGGGGCAGTATGGTTGCAAAGCTGAACCTTAAAGGAATGTCCAGAAGGGCACCACCAGGAGTGGAGCCTGCGGCTTAATTGGACTCAACATGGGCAACCTCAACCATGCCATCCACAAAAAAGCTGCACAGATTGCAAGCTTAATTCCGTTAATGAATGAGACTCAGGCATGCCCCCGCGGTCCGTGTCCAGCTTACTAGAGGGACACGCGAGACTCTGGCACGCGAAATCGGCCAATAACAGGTCTGTCATGCCCTTACATGTCCAGGGCTGCACGCGTGCTACAATGAAAGGACCAGCGTGTATCGCTTACAGGTGCGGATAATACGCTGAACCCCGTTAGTGATGGGGATCTGGGATTACAATTCTTCCCCGCTAACAAACTTTTCCCAGTAAGTGCATTTCCCGTAATTCCAGAATTAGGCCTAAGCGGCATTCCAGAAACAATGTGAAAAAATTAAGTGACCAAACCACAGGTGCTGTAGCTTGCTTAACAGCAGGGCTCCTCTGCTGAGTAGCACACAGTTCTTACATAAACAGGCGGCATAGCTTGGTTCACAGGTGGCCAACTCTGCTGAGTAGCATACACAGTTACTAGACCCAAAGTATTAAGTGGTGTAAATGCAGTCAAAAACTGGTTCTTTCATAAACAGGCGGCATAGCTCGGTTCACGGGTGGGCTCCTCTTCTGAGTAGCAGACACAGTTACTACGCCCAAAAGGATTTTCAGGACAATATGCGGTAAAAAATTATTAGAAACACACACAGTATAGCTCCTTCACAGGTGTAACACACCGCTGGCTACCAAACACCGCTACTATGCCCTAAAACTGTCTATTATCATTGAAAACCATTATTAATGTGAAAAAAAGATACGCTTTTGTTTAACGAAACGTTCTCGAACGGAAACTCGAACAGCTGAATTTCAATCAAAGTGTTGTAGTTTGACGAACGGATCTAACACCGCCCAAAACAGCTAGAATTTGAACTTGGCCAACAGTTCCACTCAAACACCAGTCACCTGTAATCAGAAGGCAGACTCAGACTGTCTCAGGCACAGTATGAATTCAACAAGATTGCAGAAAGTTGAGAAAGGGTACAGTATCACCGGATAACAGGTATATATAGCATAGTTTAAACATCTAAAATCTCCGTATTTATTTCCAGAGTCCGACAAAGACACTCACAGCCTCAGTATAGATTAAAATCTCCATGTTCTCAGTACGTATTAGACAACAATCTAAAAAGTAGAAAAAAGGAAATGTTTTTGAAGCGTACACCAGTATACACTGTTGGGGTATTTTTAAATCTTCATATATATTTCTGTCTCAGTAAGACAGTCCAGACTCTCTGCAAGAGGAAACAAGATGGATAAAAGTACAGACATAAAGTTGAGTGATTGCAGAAATTTAGAAATTACTAATCATGGGAAAAACTCCTGGGAGAATTCTCAGAGACGATGCTGACCCTCAATTACTTTGTGTGTGGAGACAGCGAAAACAGTTCTTTGTGAAGAAAGGGTTGCTGTATCGCAGTACCGTTGATCCCATCACCGTTACTCATCTCCATCAAATTTTGATCACAGGGAGAGATGTAGACATGGTCCTCACTGCCTATCATGATCTGTCAGGTAACTTTGGAGTGCAAAAGACAGAAGCCACAGGCTGTAGGCGATTCTATTGGATTGGCATGAGAGGGCACATTTAAAAATGTGGGCAGGAATGTCACACGTCTGTGAGTAGGAAAACTGTGAAAGCTGATGATAAACCACCACTGCACCTCATTGTGAGTCGACGTCCATAAGAAATGGAAGCCATTGATCATCTGAAGCTAGAGCCTGGCCAGCAGGACAGGGCATAGCTACGTCTTAACCATCATCTATCAGTTTACCAAATTTGTAGTGGCAGTCCCAGGGAAGGATTTGACAGCCCAAACTACACAGCGGAGGAGCAGGGAGAGGTAAATATTGCAAATGCTGGGGCCCTGCCGAAGCAAGGGGGGCCCACTCGTGGGCGTCGGTACTGGCACTGGGCCCCTCATAGTACACCAGTGTGTCTGACGGCAGGTGTGCACCCCCACCATCAGAGACACTTGCTTGCACTATGAGGGACCCTGTGCAAGTGCCGGCGCCCAAGAGTCGGCCCACCCACCTATCCAGGGCAATGGCACTCGCACGGTTGCGTGCGCTAGGTGGTGATCCCAGCCATGGGGGGGGCAGCCCAGTTAGGGAGGTTTAAAAAAGTCATATGTTGATGTTGGACATTCAGCAGCTGCAAATGGAGGAATTGGAGAAGTCCGAGGAAGAGGAGGACAAAAGTGAGCCATTTTTCTGGCAACCTATGTGTCATCAGGGGAAGGTGGGACAAAATCCTTTGAAACCCATGCATGGTTCATTTTAATGAAGGTTAGATCATCAACATTTTGGGTCGACAGACGGGTCCTTTTTTCTGTCAGGATTGAGCCAGCAGCACTGAAGACTCTTTCCGATAGCACACTAGTAGCAGGGCAAGTGAGCTCCTGTAAGGCATATTGTGCCAATTCAGGCCAGGTGTCCAGTTTAGAGGCCCAATAGTCAAAGGGGATGACCTGTGAGGGAGAACATTGATATGGGACGAGAAGTAGTTTGTAACCAAAGTTGACAACTGACCACAACATGGTAATGAAACCCCTGTCTCCAACGCCACTTCTGATGTGTGCACCACGAACACCTCTTCCATGTTGCCCCCTACGGCTCATTGGAGAACCATCACCACTGCTGTGTGCTGGGAATGCCTCAAACAAACGGTTTACCAGAGTTGCTTGTTTGTTAGCCAATATTAGGTCAAGGTTCTCCTGTGGCATGATGTTTTGGAATTTATAGCGTGGATCCAGGATGCTGGCCAACCAGTAGTCGTCATCGTTCATCATTTTGGCAATGCGGGGATCCCTTTTTAGGATCTGCAAGGCATAATCTGACATGTGGGCCAATGTTCCAGGTGTCAATGATGCACTGCAAGTGCTGGGTGGAGGAGCACTTTCTGGCAAATCCACATCCCTCCAGTCACGCACAAACCCTGTACCTGACCTTGTCACGCCAACATTTTCTCTTGCCCCACGAGAAGCATCCTCCTCCCCTAAATAATCATCCCCATCATCATCCTCCTCCTCCTCTTCTTCCTCCACCTCGTCCAGGAGATGTCCCGGAGCAGACAATGGCTGACTGTCATCAAGGCTTCCCTCCTCCTATTCCTCATCCTCCTCGACTGCAGACGCCTGCTCCTTAATGTGCGTCAAAGTTTGCATGAGCAGACGCATAAGTGGGATGCTCATGCTTATGATGGCATCGTCTGCGCTTACCAGTCGTGTGCATTCCTCAAAACACTGAAGGTCTTTACAGAGGTCTTTCAGCTTCGACCACTGCACACCCGACAACTCCATGTCTGCCCTCAAAGTGCCTGGCCGTGTATCCTCCCATAAATGCATTACAGCCTGCCTCTGTTCGCTAAGCCTCTCAACAATGTGCAGGGTAGAGTTCCACCTTGTTGCCAAGTTGATAATTAGGCGGTGCTTGGGAAGTTGGAGCAATCGCTGAAGCTTCTGCATATGACTGGAGTGTACGGGCGACCGGCAGATGTGCGAGCACAGTCTTCGGACCTTCTGTAGCAGGCCTGTAACTCCGGATAATTATTGAGGAAGCACTGCACCACCAGGTTCAAGGTGTGAGCCAGGCAAGGTATCTGTCGGAGTTTTGAAAGGGCTATGGCTGCCACAAAATTCCGGCCGTTATCACCAACTACCTTGCCTGCCTCAAGATGTACACTGCCCAGCCATGACTCAGTTTGTCGCTGAAAGTAGTCAGCCAGTACCTCCGCGGTGTGTCTGTTGTCGCCCAAACACATCATCTTCTACACAGCCTGCTGACTCTTACCACTAGCTGTTCGATAGTGGGACATAGAGTGTGCAACACTGGCAGCTGCGGATGGAGGGCTCGTGCGACTGCACTCTGTGGACGAGCTTTCGCTTCTGGAGGAGGAGGGTCGAACACCTACAGCCAACTGTTTCCTATACTGTGGGCTCGGCAGCACTGTCCCACCGCCGCTGTCCCCTGTGGGCCCTGCATCCATCACATTAACCCAGTGCGCAGTGATGGACACGTAACGGCCCTGGCCATGCCGACTGGACCATGCATCTGTTGTGAGGTGCATCTTTCCACTCACTGATTGCTTGACTGCATGGACAATGTGGTCTTTCACATGAAGGTGGAGGGCTGGGATGGCTTTGCGAGAAAAGAAGTGCTGACTGGGTAAGTCATAGCATGGTACTGCGTAGTCCATGAGTTCGTGGAAAGCTGCGCTTTCAACCAACCGGTAGGGCATCATCTCTAACAAGATTAGTTTGGCAATGTGGGCGTTCAAACCCAGTGTACACGGATGAGAGGATGAGTACTTGTCCTACTCATAGTCTCTGGTAGGGTGAGCTGGACTTGAGAGCTGCATATGGTGGAACTAGCGGTGGACATGGTGGACTGAGACAGGGTTGATGATGGTGATGGAGTTGGTGTTCTTTCTGATGGCCTAGATTCAGTCTTTCGTAGCAATAACATTGTGATTCCCTGACTGCTTTGGCCTTGTGACGACACCTCAACATTTGCTGCTGGTGGTGTGCTAATCGGTGGGATTACAGTGGGGAAAACGATGTAGCGTTTCTGACTACCTTCATTGGGAGCAGTTGCACATGTGGTACGTGAGGTTTGGTAGTCTGTCCACGCTTGCAAGTGCATGGTGGTTAAATGTCTAAGCATGCAACTGGTATTCAAATTTCTCAGATTTTTCCCTCGGCTAAAGGTCTTTGCGCACTTCTTACAGATAACCTTTGCCTGATCATTAGGATTTTGTTCAAAAAAGTGCCACACTGCACTCTTCCTACTATGGAAGACATTTTGAGGCCTTGCACGCTGTGCTAATTTGACCGTCTGGCTTAGCTGTCCTGCAACTCTTTTGGTTTTTGTAACCCGTTTTTGGACTGCTCTAGGCCTGCCAGATAACAGCTGTTGCGTTGTCGATGCCTGCTGCGGATGCTCCTCCTCTTCTGAGCTATTGGCAGTGGCACCCTCTTCCCCCAATGGATGCCAATCTGGGTCAACAACTGGGTCATCCATCACCTCCTCTTCAATGTCATGTGCACCTTCCTCTGTGTCACCATGTAAGGTGGTATAGTATGCGGGAAGGGGCACCTGAGTTTCATCAGGGTCAGATTCTGGCTCAGTACACTGCGAGGACAATGTAGTGCTCTGAGTGAATGTACCAGCAGATAAATCTAGCAGTGGCTGTGCATCAGTGCACTCCATGTCAGATTTGTATTGGACTGGGTAATTCACGATTTGACTTGATAACCCTGGCATGGTATGTGAAAAGAGCTCCATGGAGTAATCTGTAGTGTGGCCTGCCGACTCCTTTACTTTTAGTAGGGGTGAAGGACACAAGGAAAGGTGTGGTTCCTGACCATGAGCCTCCAATGACAACTCAGTGCTTTTATTTTTGAAAGTTCAGAAGAGGAGGCGATAGAGCTGGAGGCTGTGTCAGCAATGTAAGCCAAAACTTGTTCCTGAAGCTCCGGCTTTAAAAGCAATTTACCTACTCCCAGAAAAGGGAGCCTTCGAGGCCTTGTGGAGCCAGAAGATGGCGCAGGCGCAACACCTCCTGCATTAGGTGCTATTGTGCTTTTGCCACTACCAGCAGATCCACCACCACCACCAACACCATCATTAACAGCTGGCAACCCCCGCCCACTTCCACGGCCTCTTCCAACACACTTCCTCATTTTTGGTAAAAATGTACCCCAAATACCACCAGCAATATGGTACTGTAAAACACGGTACAATGTGTATATAGTATTGGGGAGAATTTGAATCTCTCTACAGACTTGAGGACACTGAACTATTATCTCAGGCCCAGTGTAGATTACATCTCAATATAACAGGCTGAAATTGGATGGTGTATAAAATGTCTATATAGGACTGGGGAGAATTTGAATCTCCCTACAGACTTGAGGACACTGAACTATTATCTCAGGCCCAGTGTAGATTACACCTCAATATAACAGGCTGAAATTGGATGGTGTATAAAATGTCTATATAGGACTGGGGAGAATTTTAATCTCCCTACAGACTTGAGGACACTGAACTATTATCTCAGGCCCAGTGTAGATTACACCTCAATATAACAGGCTGAAATTGGATGGTGTATAAAATGTCTATATAGGACTGGGGAGAATTTTAATCTCCCTAGAGATTTTAGCAAGCTGACAATGATGCTCTCAGTCCCAAGCAGGCAGCCTAATAAGCAGGACTGCTGCACACAAAAGTGTGGAAAAATGAACGCTTGGTAACTGGGCAAAAAAGAGGATGAAAAGTATTTTTGCTTTTAAAAAAGCAGTTTGCATAGCAGTGTGAAAACAGCAATGCAGGTATCAGGGAGCCTTATAAGGCAGCCTAATAATCAACAGAGCTGAATGCACCAAAATATAGCCTCCCCTTGCACTGTACACTAACTGGTATGTTGTACAGGCAAAATTGCTAGCAGCAGAAGCAGTTTTTTGTATCTTCCCTGCCTAACGCTCTCCCTACAGAATCATCATCAGCAGCAGCTCTCCCTACTTTGAGATCAGCAGAAGTAAGATGGCGGTCGGCATGCACACCCTTTCCTAGCCCCTGTGACGCCACACAAAGCAAGCCAATCACTTGCATGCCCTTCTCAAAGATGGTGGTGACCGCTGCCTATGTCAATGCGTTGCCCACAGTGTGCGTCCTCCATCATTGGCTGAAAAAGGGCGCTGGAAGCATCTTTTGAAACGCGACTTTGGCGCCATGGTCGCCGACCTTGTGGCGGACCTCACGCTATGGTCGGGTTTCGTTTCATGAAACCCGACTTTTGAGAAAGTCGGCGACTTTTGAAATTGACCGACCCGTTTAGCTCAACTCTAATCCAACGTCTACAGTAATCAATGAAAAAAGTCACGTTCCAGCTCCCATAAAATTGTTATACGTTATTGATCCATTAAAAACAATATACCGTATATACTCGTGTGTAAGCCGACCCGTGTATAAGCCGACTCCCTAATTTTGCCACAAAAAAACTGGGAAAACTTATTGACTTGTGTATAAGCCGAGAGTGGAATCCATAGACTATGCCCCCATATGCTGTTCCATAGTTTATGCTCCCATATGCTGCTCCATAGAATATGCCCCCATATGCTGCTCCATAGAATATGCCCCCATATGCTGCTCCATAGGTTATGTCACCATATGCTTCTCCATAGTTTATGCCCCCCATATGCTTCTCCATAGTTTATGCCCCCCATATGCTGCCCCATAGACTATGCCCCCATATACTGCTCCATAGACTATGCCCCCATATGCTGCCCCTTAGAATATGCCCCCAAATGCTGCCCCATAGAATATGCCCCATATGCTGCTCCATAGTATATGCCCCCATATACTGCTCCATAGACTATGCCCCCATATACTGCTCCATAGACTGTGCCCTCATATACTGCCCCATAGAATATGCCCCCATATGCTGCCCCATAGAATATGCCCCATATGCTGCCCCATAGACTATGCCCCCATATACTGCTCCATAGACTATGCCCCCATATGCTGCCCCATAGAATATGCCCCCATATGCTGCCCCATAGACTATGCCCCCATATACTGCCCCATAGACTATGCCCCAATACACTGCTCCATAGACTATGCCCCCATATAATGCCCCATAGAATATGCCCTCATATACTGCTCCATAGACTATGCCCCCATATGCTGCCCCATAGAATATGCCTCCATATGCTGCCCCATAAAATATGCCCCATATGCTGCTCCATAGACTATGCCCCCATATGCTGCTCCATAGAATATGCCACCATATGCTGCAAAAAAAAAAGCCATACTCACCTCTCTTGGGTCCATCGCCGCTGTCTGCCGCTTCTTGTGTCAGTGACTGTTCAGCCAGCAGAGGGGCGGCGCGCACTAATCACGTCACCGTGCCCCCTGCTGCCTAAACGTCACTGACACAGGATACAGCAGAGACAGCGGTGAGCAGCAATGGACCGGGGCACAGGTGAATATCGCTATACTCACCCATCCTGCCGTGGTTTCTGCAGCCTTGCTCGCTTCTCCACTGTCTCCCTTCCCTTCCTGTCTTCAGCGGTCACGTGGTACTGCTCATTACCACTCATGAATATGCGCAAATTCATGAGTGGTAATGAGCGACACCACGTGACTGCTGAAGACAGGAAGGGAGACAGTGGAGAAGCGAGCGAGGCTGCAGAGACCGCGGCAGGACAGGTAAGTATGATCTCTGACACCCCCGCCGACCCCCAGGTTTATGACCCATGTATAAGCCAAGAGGGGGACTTTCAGCCCAAAAAAAATGGGCTGAAAATTTTGGCTTATACACGAGTATAGATACAGTATGTGGTGGAAAATGCTCCAAAAAAGATTGCCAAGTCAGAGCAAAGTGATGCATTTCGATCTAAACGCGTCGCTTTGATCTGACTAAGCAATCTGTTTTGGAGCATTTTCCACCACATATATTGTTTTTAATGGCTCAATAAAGTATAAGAATTTTATGGGAGCTGGAATGTGACTTTTTCATCTGTCTTCATTATATCTGACTATTGGGTTAGTAATGAGGGTGTCTGATAGGCACCTCTTCATTACTAACCTCTGTACATGATGCCACAGGCCATAAAACACCTAACATTAACCCCACAACTATTAGCCCACTTGTCACCATGGAAAGTGGGAAGAGCCGGGCCCTTTTCTGGGGCAACTGTGGGCTGCTATTTTTAGGCTAGTGACTTTCATATGTACCTTGAAACATCCAAACAGATGTATACTGTAAACAGGAATGAGTGAACCTGAACTATAAAGTTTGGAGTCTGTATTGGATACCTAGTGTCAGGTATGGAACCCCGAAAAAGGGCTTTTAACAAGATGTATGATTTTCTGTTCAGGTTCAGATACCAAATAATTAAGCTTGCTGAAAGGTTGTAGCACAGCCAATCAACAAGTTTTTAGGCAGTGGGCATTTCCAGAGCCATCACAGACATGTCAAGTATTGACATGACTGTGATTGGCTAGTGCAGCACGTGACCTAGCCTGTAAATATGCTGGATCACTTTCTTGATTAGTGTAGGGACAGGACACAGCTGGAGTTAGGGACAGATTTAGACTGCTCTCTATGCAATAAAAACTGCTGTGTGTACTCTGCAATCATATCTTAGGGAGTACTGTGCCAAAAAGCCTCTCTGTGTACTCTGCAACACTCCTTGTGGGAGTACTGCACCAAAATTCTCTGTGTGTACTCTGCACCACCACCTGTGGAAATACTGTGCCTTTTAAGTCTCTGTGTGCACTGTGTACGCTGTATCCCTGCCTGCGGGAGTACTGTGCAATTAAGCCTCTTTGTGTACTCTGTAACCCTGCCTGTGGGATTACTGTGACATTAAGCATCTGTGTGTGCTCTGTAACCCCGCCTGTGGGAATATTGTGCCTTTTAAAGCCTCTGTCTGCGCTCTGCTACCCCGCCTGTGGGAGTACTGTTCCAAAAAATGTTTCTAAAAATCATTTCTACTACACAGTCATCTCTTTCCCATTTGTGGGCCAAAAAGCATGTGTTTGTACTGTACCAATAAACCTCTGAGAGTACTGTGCCTAAAAACCTCTGGGAGTACTATGTCTCTGTTTCTACTTTACCAAAAAGCCTCTGTTTGTACTGTAACAAAAAGCCACTGGGAGTACTGTGCCAAAAAAAGCCTCTGTTTGTACTGTCCCAAAAAACCTCTGTTTGTACTGGGCCAATAAGCCTCTTGAAATACTGTACCAAAAAAAATCTATGTGTACTTTACCAAAAAGCCTCTGGGAGTGGTGTGCCAAAAAGGCTGTTTGTGCTGTGCCAAAAAGCCTCTGCGACTACTATGCCAAAAACCTCTGTGTGTACTATGTCAAAAAGCCACTGGGAGTACTATGCCAAAACGCCTCTGTATTGTAAAAAAAAGGCTCTGAAAGTACTGTACCAAAAAAGCCTTTCTTTATAGTGTAACAAAAAGCCTCTGGGAGTATTGTGCTAAAAAGCTTCTGAATACACTGCAGCCATGTCTGTACGAGTAGTGTGCCTATAAAATAATTATACTCTGCTGCTGTGTCTGTATGAGTTATGTTCCTAAAAGAGTTTAGCAGCAGCTCTGACATCTCTGTGTAATTAAGCAAGATCTGTACCACCATTATCGCACACAACCAGGCCAAGCTTGAGGTTGATCGGCACCAACCACACATCTGTCTGTTGTTTCATACCCATCCACAGCTCCTGCACAGTGTAGGATTTTTCTCACAAAAAGATGAATTTCAGAACAGCCTGCTGTAGTTTACCCCTGGCTGTCTCAGGTCAAACTTTGCAATGCAAGTTTGTGGGTCATCAGACAGCACTCTGATGTCTTCCGTGTGCTGTTTTTTTTCACAGACTGATAAGAGAAACTTGAGAAACCTCAATCAGTTTTTTTCCATCTGCCAAAAACTGACCAAACTCAAATGACACTGTGATGCAACGCACTGATGAAGCTCAGACCTTTTTTATGTACAAGAAAAATCACTAATATCTGAAAGAGCCTTCAGGCTAAGTTCCCACGATGAATATTTGGTGACCTTTCGATTACTGGTCACAGAAGGACAAAAATTTTAAAAAAATCACAGAAAAAGAAACAGTTTTACCAACACCAAGTCAGATTACCAATGCATAGCCAGATGCAGCAAACCCCCATGATAAAGGCGGGAGCAGCACAGGTGCAAAATATTGATGTTAAAAGCCACTACCATCTACCAATTCATGGCTGCCTAGCATTAAAAATGCACAGAGATGAGGCTTGCATAGGATGCCAGTCACACAAGTACGTATAATGCACAGTGTCTAACTTACAGCCTATTGATACCCATAGTATTAGATCAGGTGGGCTGACCAGCACTATATAAGTACACCTTACAAGGACTGATACCCCAAATTACCCAACTAACAATAAAAGACCTGACTGCATCCTACATAAAAATCAAAAAATGTGCAATAAAAAGATGACAAATAATGTTTAAAATAAAATATATCACATGATGTCCTATGCAAGTCTCATTTGTGTGCATTTTTAATACTATGCAATTGGTAATTTACTACTCCATGAGTTGGTAAGTTTATGAGGGGCTGTTTGTATCAATATTTTGCACCTGTGCTACTCCCGCCTTTATCATGGGGTCTGCTGCATCCTGCTAGTGCATTGGTAATTTTATTTGTTAAGGCTGTTTCTTTTTCTGTGATGTTTTTTAAGTTTTAGATTGTGTTTTTTTCATTGCATTTTGAGAGTGTATTTTTTACATGCTTTTTTATCCAGTTTATGTTCCTGCAATTGTTGCCTCTTAGTATGCCATGTTTTTATTAAGGTTTGCTTTGTTTTTGATACTTCAGGTATTTGACTTTGACAAAACTATATTGATGCAGTCATGTGTTGGTTTAATGCGCTTTTAGTGCTTTTCCACAGTGGAAACTCACTAAAAATTAATTTGAATTTTTTAACTGCAAATTTTTCACATCTAATGCAATTCTATGGGGAAAATCTATATATGAAATGTGCCATACTCACAAGAGAGATTGACATGTCGCGGATTTCAAAAACACTCTTCAGGTCATTTTATGCAGTGTTATAAACATGCACAGCAGGCATAAATCCCATCCACTTTACTGAAACCATATGACACTGTGTTTTTTGCTCAGCGAAAATATGCAGCCTCGAAAACTCACCAAAACTCATCATAGGAATTTAACCTTAAGGCCGGGGTCACACTAACCGATGCAAAATACGGTCAGTATTTTACATGCGTAATACGGATGAATGGCCCCTAAATAGTGCTCCGTATGTCATCTGTAATCAAGGTGTGGTCGCGTATTTTGCGCATGTCAGCATCCGTATGTAATCCGTATGGCATCCGTATGGCGAGATTTTCTCGCAGGCTTGCAAAATGGACATATAATGGAGCCCTATGACAGGTTTTATAACACAAACCAAAGAATAGATATAGACACATAGAATGCATATATATATATATATATATATTCTATATGTATTCTATATGTCTGTATCTATTCTTTCGTTTCTTTATTAAACCTGTCAGTGTGAGTTTACTGTATAGCGCACTGAATTGCCGGCTTTGCTAAAAGACACCGGGTGCATATTTCTCGCAAGTCACTTGTGTGGTCCGTGTGTTATCCGTATTTTTTGCGCACCCATAGACTTGCATTGGCGTACTACGGCCGTAGTACGATGACAATCGCAGCATGCTGCGATTGGCACGGAGCGTAGAATACGGATGAGAAATATACGGCTGGTGCGAGGGACCCCATAGAGAATCATTGGTCCGTGTCTAATGCGTGCTTTTAGCGCCTCTCACTCGGCCGTATTCCTCGCCAGTGTGACCCCGGCCTAAGACAAAAATCTGTATAAAAGAATTACACACCTAATGTAGAAAAAAATAGATAACATTAACTTAAAAAAGGCATGACTTAAATAATGAATAAGACAATCATACAGTAAAATAAGAGAAATCCATTAATTCATACAATATATATATTTATTATATTATCTTTAATAGAAAATACATCACAGAAGCAAGTTTCATTACAAGAATGTAACTAGCACAAGGTTGGCATAAACAGTGTTGTGAAGATAACAATTATGTAACTGTACTACAAAAACAATTCCAGCTGCAACATTTTTCAACCTTTAGAAGGCATATTTTTCTCATATAAGCACGTTTTAGAAGTGACATCTTTATACCAGCTTGTGGTAATAACATTGAGAATTACCATTTTCCATTGAAAAATGGACAGAGTGTAATAATACAAGTGAAGGCACATTAATTGCATGATAAACTACTTTTCTGTACACTTCCTGGCCTGCAGGAATATTTGCCAGGCAATAAAAAAAAAACACTAAAAAAGTTCCAAACTTTTTATAGAGTAAATTCATTCACAATAAAAATATATAAACAAAGTAACAATCCTACTCCAATATGAACAATATTTACACAATATAAACCCTAAATATCTATTAAGAAATAGCAGCAATAAATGATCCACTGCAAATACAACATATACAGGTTTTAAATGGATTGTCTCTTCCCCACAACCCTTTCTAGAAGATCACAATGAGAACTGCCTATTTGCTAGCAGTTCTCTGCTCTGGCAGATGGAGATGGCGCCCAAAGTGGGACAATCCCCCTATGTCATCCTGCTCCAGCCCCCTTTTTATTTATTCTTTTTTTTCTTTTAAGGGGATCAGTAGCTATGGGGCAACTACATTTATTTCTAAAGTATATCCCACTATGATTAGGAAATGACAGTTTTGGCTGTAGATACCAGTCGTAGCCCACTTAAAATGTCTAGACCTTCTTGTGCAGGAATACAAACATATAACCAACGCTGTATCAAACTTGAGTACAAAGACCTCACAAACAGGTCTAAAATTCCAAACCAGACCCAGTGACTGCAACCTCAGAAAGAAATCTCAAGTCACAGTAGGAAATATTTAGGAAGTCTAAAATTTGTACGGAGACATTTTGGTAACAGGCCAAGAAAACTTTCTAGTTTTTGATGTTCTGTATGTTTTATTTGGTATCATGGGAAATGTTTGGTACTGTGGGTCAAGACTCAGTGAGATCTGCTGGTAAGAAGTGGATACTTTTAGAAACACATGGAGGATAAAGGCATTTACACAACATTTATAGGGAATTTTCACTTTTCAGGAATTAAATTTTTGATCCTTCTATCAAAAAGAGATTGTAGAAATAACAATACAAGAGGGTCATTCTGGGAAATTCCAAGAGCAAGTGAGCATTTTACCTGGGGTGACACCAAATGTATATTTCCTGTTGAAAGTCATGGATGTTTTGGGATCTTTATGGAAAAAAAAAATCCATTTAGTCACTCTCATTTCTTACAGATATTTTGTGTTTTCCAATGGGGGACTCCTATTAACATAGAACGTCCTAGCAATATTTAAAAGTGGTTATTTTGAGCTAAAAACTGCTAACTTGATTAATTTTGCTATTTTTCAATACTCTTTTTATTGTGGAATACTAGAAATACCTTTTTTGATGTACAAAACATAAATAAGTCTGAAAGGTAGCAATTGAAACTTTAATGTCCATGCCATGTCACCATTGATGTCCTTTAGGAAAAGAAGTTGTAATGCCACAGCATTGATTAAAAAAAAATGGAAAAACTATGATGACACTAATAACCAGGATTGCTGCACTGGACAAGGAAAGACCTGTTTATAATAAAAGATACAGAAAAATCTACTATATAGCCATCTCACAGCTCTGTTTAATGGATAAGTGAGTCTGTCAGCATTGATTGACCCTTTCATTCAAGCACAGGCACTTGGTGCACCCTCGGTGTGGCCAACAGTTCAGTGCATCTTTCCACCTTTTGTTTTTAACCTATCTCTGATCTTCTATGGCTCCTATGAAGCTAGAGTGGTAAGTCAATAAAGCGGCGGATACAGACTGAAAACATGAAGGTGGGAAATTTTCATTAACGGGGTTGTCCCTTGAACAAAGTTCATTATAATCAGTAGATCTTGTAATAAAAATAAGTTCGGCAATTGGATGTGTTAAAACAAATGTTCCTGTGCTGAGATAATCTTATACATGTGCCCCTGCTGTGTACTGTGTAATGGCTGTGTCTGACCGCACAAGGACATGTTGTATCTCACTGAAGTTCAATGTTTGAGATGTGTCGGTATATACAGAATTGAAAAATGAAGATTACTGGCCTGGAGTTTTCCATCAGTACATTATCGTTCTTATGAAGTTTTATACTTTGAGAGTGAAGCCAGAGGATGTTTAAGCCTGAATTCATTGTAAATGAATAAATAAATATTGATCCACACCATGATGCTCGAGAGGAATTATAACAGTATATGCATTAGGGCTCAATCACATAAATCTGAAAAGGGCAATATGATAAAAAAATCAGATTGCACTTGGCCCAATCTTAAACCATGGGGCAGCTCACATCTGCTATTACTTTCTCATGCCGATTCGTGAAAACAATTGCAGTATGTTACGATTGCATCCGACAACCGGATCACATTTTACCATACAATGGGTGCATGTGAAACATCGGACTGCAGTCGGATATCACCCGACTGCAGTGCAAATCCTGCTGACATCGGCAATGGAGTAGATGAAGAAATTACTTCCTCCGTCTCCTTTGTATCTGTGCTCCGATTCTCTGATCCGAGAGGATTGGAGCACAGAGCACTGACCCTCGGATCATGCTCGCAGAAGAGCGAGAGCCAAGCATCATTACCATATCAATTTTGCTTTGGATTCCATATGTTTGTGTGACTGCGGCCTTAGAAACATAACCAAGTTCTATGTAAATTGTAAACCCTTAGAATAGACAATTTTTTACTTTCAGGGGTCTGACCTCTAGCAGCCTGCCAATCAACACAATGAAGGTTCGTACAAGTGCTGCATCCTGTTTACATAGCCACAGTGGCTTGTCCCCAAGGCTAGCTGTGCCGCTTACTACAGTCTTTACATTTACTTGAATAGGACCAGCTGTAGTAGAAGACATAGCTGCCCCAATGTAAGAGCCACTGTGCTTGCACAAACATTGAAGGAGTGCCACATCCTCCTACAGTTTGTTGATCAGTTGAGATCTCATAGTGGAGATTTAATCTAGGATAACCCTTGAACCATTGTACATTTGTTTTCATCTTCTTGTGATATAAATCATGCATTGGTCTACTGAATTATTTAAAAAACAATATTTCCACTTGCAAATGTAATATTATAAAGGGAAAAACTAGAAAAAGAACTTTCTGATTATTTCCTTAAAAAGTTGCATGGTTCGTTCCTCAGCTCAATATTACTATTTCAGGGTTCTTTCAGTTTAGATTCCCCCAATCCAAGAAATGGGGCATTTCACAATATAAAAACATAACAAGTGGATCTATATACTGTAGCTTGAATGCCATGAAGGGGTCAGATACAGCAGGAATCAATAAAAATTCTAAAATCGTTAAATATTCTGTAATGAATACAGCCTAATTTTACTACGATCCACAAATGTTCTTCTAATAGATATTATAGACTGTACAATAATACATCTTTATACAAATCTTAAGACTTTTGATCTTTTTCTCTGCTTTCTTCTCCCATCTCAGATGACAGCAAATATTCTAAATGCCTTGCTTCCCAATGGATTATGTAAACTGCAAAGCAAATAAAATGGTAGAATTATTAAAGTGTTACTAAACCTTTAAAAGTTTTTATATATACTTATACACATACATTGCAGCCCCTTAAACACCATGTATAATTGGCTAAGCACTACTCCCACCAGTCTAAGCTTGTTTTTAATTTGTGCTAGATCCAACCTACCCTTTTAACTTTTGACCAATTCCTAGGATAGGTCATCAATGACATATCGGTGGGGGTACATCACCTAGCATCCCCACTGAGCAGTTATTCCAAGAGCTGGTGGCAAGCGGATGTGATCAGCTGCGGAGCTGCACATTGCATCGCTGACAACTGTTTAGTGGCTGCAGCTGGGAACTGCACATCTGCCCCTATTTGAATGAATCCATGCTAAAGGTTACTATGCGGTTGACAGATCTGTGCTGTGCTGCTCCACAATTAATCACAACCGGGTGCTACCTTCACCAGGAAACACCAGGAAAAGCTGATAGATAGAGGTAGTGGGTGTCACATCCCCACTAATCTGATATTGATGGCCTATCCCAAGGCTAAGCCATCAACAAAACATACTGGAAAACCCTTTTAAATTTGTGAACCTTGGCTCTATGGAGGCAAGTCTGCAACATTATAAAACTGCCCCATTTAGGAAGGCATGACATAGCTGGTGGGCACACACAAACTTGCCAAATGATGTGCCAAGTACCTCAGCTTTATAAGTATAGACTATATGGCAGTAATGTAGTTTAATATTTATATATTCAATGTTTGCCTCTATACTGGTACACATAATCTGATGTTGCAATTTTTCTATGTATATATTGAAATCATTGCAGCTTGGATCTGTTCACATTTGCTTAATTTTATTAGGAAGTACTGGTCAGTTTTGCTCTTTTGTAGAACTCACAAGTTGGGTTCAAGACTACTGGCTTAAAGTGGACTGTTCACAGTGGGGGGTCTTACTGTAAAACATTCCTGTCATGGCTCTGTTGTGGGGTGTCCCTAGACCAGGACCTCCTTCCATGTCCTTAACGCTAGGGATGCCCTAGCTCGCCCTGTTTCCTGGATTACTTCAGATGGTGAAGATGTCAGGGCCACGTACCTTGCCTTAGGTACTCCTGAATCCGTCCTCAGTCTGTACCCTACCCGCACCCAGGGAAGAAGGGAGTAGTAATGTACCATAATACACCAACCAGACTAACAAGGTAATAGGAACAGGGAAAAAAGGAAAATATGAATCATACAAATATACACACATAAACACTGGGAAGGAGTGTTGTTTGTGTGAGAATATTTGTATGATTGGTATTTTCCTTTTTCCCTGTTCGTATTACCTTGTTAGTCTGGTTGGTATATTACATTACACTACTACTCCCCTTTTCCCTGGGTGGGGGAAGGGTACAAACTGGGGATGGATTCAGGACCTAAGGTAAGGTATGTAATCCTGGCGTTTTTGCCATCAGAAGTAATCCAGGGAACAGGGCGATCTTTGCCACCCCTAGCGCTCAGGATAGGGAAGGAGCACCTGGTCCTCGAACACCCAACAGCAGAGTTGTGACATTAGCTCTGACCATGAGCGCTAGCCAGGGCCCAGTTTATATAGGAGATAACAGTGCACAGCTGAGAGCCTTGATGCAGGAAAGCTCCCAGGAGCTCTCAACTGAACAGATTATCTTCTGCACTGCTAAAAGAAACTTACACCATTTAATATGAAAGTGATGTGCTTCTAATCAATGCAGGAGTGGAAGAAATAAAACGCTGTGGTTTCTCGCTCCTCTCTGTCGTGGTAAACCCATGACCATTCTCTTTGTCTTTATATAATATAAGGTATGTACAGTTGAGGCCAAAAGTATTGACACCCCTGCAATTCTGTCAGATAATACTCAGTTTCTTCCTGAAAATGATTGCAAACACAAATTCTTTGGTATTATTATCTTCATTTAATTTGTCCTAAATGAAAAAACACAAAAAGAATTGTCCTAAAGCCAAATTGGATATAATTCCACACCAAACATAAAAAAGAGGGTGGACAAAAGTATTGGCACTGTTCGAAAAATCATGTGATGCTTCTCTAATTTGTGTAATTAACAGCACCTGTAACTTACCTGTGGCACCTAACACGTGTTGGCAATAACTAAATCACACTTGCAGCCAGTTGACATGGATTAAAGGTGACTCAACTTCTGCCCTGTGTCCTTGTGTGTACCACATTGAGCATGGAAAAAAGAAAGAAGACCAAAGAACTGTCTGAGGACTTGAGAAACCAAATTGTGAGGAAGCATGAGCAATCTCAAGGCTACAAGTCCATCTCCAAAGACCTGAATGTTCCTGTGTCTACCGTGCGCAGTGTCATCAAGAAGTTTAAAGCCCATGGCACTGTGGCTAACCTCCCTAGATGTGGACGGAAAAGAAAAATTGACAAGAGATTTCAACGCAAGATTGTGCGGATGTTGGATAAAGAACCTCGACTAACATCCAAACAAGTTAAAGCTGCCCTGCAGTCCGAGGGTATAACAGTGTCAACCTGTACTATCTGTCGGCGTCTGAATGAAAAGGGACTGTATGGTAGGAGATCCAGGAAGACCCCACTTCTTACCCCGAGACATAAAAAAGCCAGGCTGGAGTTTGCCAAAACTTACCTGAAAAAGCCTAAAACATTTTGGAAGAATGTTCTCTGGTCAGATGAGACAAAAGTAGAGCTTTTTGGGCAAAGGCATCAACATAGAGTTTACAGGAGAAAAAAAGAGGCATTCAAAGAAAAGAACACTGTCCCTACAGTCAAGCATGGCGGACGTTCCCTAATGTTTTGGGGTTGCTTTACTGCATCTGGCACTGGACTGCTTGACCGTGTGCATGGCATTATGAAGTCTGAAGACTACCAACAAATTTTGCAGCATAATGTAGGGCTCAGTGTGAGAAATCTGGGTCTCTCTCAGAGGTCTTGGGTCTTCCAGCAGGACAATGACCCAAAACACACTTCAAAAAGCACTAGAAAATGGTTTGAGAGAAAGCACTGGAGACTTCTAAGGTGGCCAGCAATGAGGCCAGACCTGAATCCCATAGAACACCTGTGGAGAGATCTAAAAATGGCAGTTTGGAGAAGGCACCCTTCAAATATCAGGGACCTGGAGCAGTTTGCCAAAGATGAATGGTCTAAAATTTCAGCAGAGCATTGTAAGAAACTCATTGATGGTTGCCGGAAGCGGTTGGTCGCAGTTATTTTGGCTAAATGTTGTGCAACCAAGTATTAGGCTGAGGGTGCCAATACTTTTGTCTGGCCCATTTTTGGAGTTTTCTGTGAAATGATCAATGTTTTGCTTTTTGCTTCATTCTCTTTTGTGTTTTTTCATTTAAGACAAATTAAATAAAGATAATAATACCAAAGAATTTGTGTTTGCAATCATTTTCAGGAAGACACTGAGTATTATGTGACAGAATTGCAGGGGTGTCAATACTTTTGGCCACAACTGTATAGGGTTTTTTCCATAAGAAGCACTCCATATTATTTTACTTCAAAGTGTTTGGTCCTATGTCCCTATGGTTGTTAAAGGATTTGTCCACTACTAGACAACCCATTCTTAACAGCGAAAGTGTCTGTAATAAAAAAAAAATGTATAAAAAAATAAATAAATAAAATATATATTATATGTATATAGATAAATTTAACACACCTGCTGGTCCGACATGGTTATATCATGTGATTGCTTATATAAGCTGCTGCATTTTAGTATTATATCACCACAAGTGGATGTCCATAATAAAAAATGGCACATGCTCGCCAGAAGATATAGTGCTGATATCAGAGGAGCGGTGCTGGTTTGAAAAGGTAGGTATGTTGTATTTCATAGTATTATTATTCTATAATAGTCATTTTAGCTGTTCAGAAGGGGTTGTTCGGTAATGGACATCCCTGTAAAGTCTTGAGTGATTAAGGACTACAAACAAGCACTATATACAAGATGGTGGTGATTTTCTTTTGAAAACTTGCTAACACTTAAGCCAATATAATTTAGAGAGAATGACATTGTATCATAGTGATATGTGATTTGGTTATTGTGGGTAACAATCCACTTAGAACACGCTTCATAAAACCAGGTTTTACCCTCAAAGGGAGCTACAAATAATTTGCATAGGGAAGCAATTACTAAACAAAATGTCATTTTTTGATATTTTCTCCTTAAATGCTTAGAAGAAAATGCGACACCATTTGTCAATGTGCAGTTTATAAATATCAGGTAATTAGAGTTTATCCGATCCGCTTACAGTCATTTTAGGAATCTTGCTGTAAATGGAGACTGTGAGCCTCAGCGTATAATCAGTTTTTTCACCCATTGCGTGCCATGTTGAAGCCGTTTTAAATTCTTAGTAGAAAGTATTTTATCAAATATTACATTATACAGAAATAAATCACAGAGCTGGTTTGACCTATAAGCAGCTTGTTAGTATGATTTATGGGATTACAGGAGACAAGAAGTTATGGTACCACAGCTTCTCCAGAGTTCCCTAAATTCCATCAGTTACACAATTTAAGAAATAAAACAATGGTCAGTTTATTCTTGTTGGTGCAAGCACTATGTGCTTATGTAATGTTATATACAATCACTGCATGTATAGGTACATGTACTTTCCTTTGCTCTATAAAAGAAATACTGGCTGGAATAATGGCATAAAATCTCATATTGTGACATGATTTAGTAAATATTCGTAATAGAAAGAAGGTTAAGCATCTGATATTTTTCCAGTCCTTGTCTCATACACATGGGCAGTATCTGGTTTTTTTAAAGCAAACCTGTCAGCAGAATTTTGCTAAGTAAACTACAAGCATTGTCATTTTGCCACTGTTAAACTGATTAACTCCTGTGGTGAAGAAATCTGTCTTGTGGTTCTTGTGTAATCAGTGTTAGAAGTTTTCAGTTAATGAGATGCCCATGCTCTGGGGCGGGAATGTAGGCAGAGTCTTATCTTCCTGCTCTAGGCCAGAGAAACCATGGTGAGACCTGCCCACAGGCTGCCCCAGAGCAAAACAGTTTGTCTCTCTCTGTCTCTATGATGAGGAATATGTTTGTGCTTCAGGGCGGCTTGTGGTCAGGTCTTTCCTTAGTTTCTCTGGCGTAGAGTAGGAAGATAAGACCCTACCTAGAGTCCCAACCCGGAGTGCGAGCATCTCATTAACTGAAAACTTCTAACTCTGATTACACAAGAACCACAAGATGGATTTCTTCATCCAAGGTATCATTTTAATCAATTTAACACTGCCAACCTGACAATGCCTGCAGTTTACTTAGCAAAATACTGCTCAGGTTTGCTTCAAGTTCACCTACATTCAAAATAATTAGGAGCAAGATGCAATTCCAAACACTAACTAAGAATGGTGCTGCAGTTTTGTTTTGTTTTTTTTTTCTAATTCTTGACAATCTTTGCTGTATTCAAATCTTATAATGTGTTTTTTGAATAAAACTAGCCCCCCTTTCAGTGATTTTCCAGTACTTACTCACAGGAGTAAAGTATAGGTATGAAATGGGTGAAATGGTGCATTGGAGGTTTTTTTGTGGTCACATCTGAAATTAAACAAATATGATTGTCAATTTTAGAGAACCATTAGGGCAATTTTACAATGGCAGAGGTATAGCAGTTAAACGCTGTCTGTAAGAAGGTCAGAAGGTGTATACAGTAATAGCCTCTTAAGACAGACTAACTGGACTTTCATGTGCACAAGACAATCATTAATACTATAGTTCTGTGCTTGCAGAATATAATTGCTCTCGACAGCATGTACTGTTTACCTTTGTCAGTGTGCTTTGTCAGCAAGCTTAAAATCATTTAAACAGACGAACAAATACTTTACTCAATCGATGGTTGATTGACAGCCTGTTTAGACAGGTAGATAATTTGGGAATGATCAATTCAGTGTAAATGCATGCAGTCTACAAAAGGTCCCTTTGCTAATCACCAGAACTTCCAGTTCTGTGACCCAGTGATCATCTGAAGCCTGTGTGGAGAAGGAAGGGAAACCTGGCAGCAAGTCTCTAATATATATGATGATGATGATAATGAAGGAAAGTATAAAATACCCTGCTGTGATGTTCACAATCCTCTTGCAATAGGACAAGCTGGATGGCAAAACAAGTGCTAGTAATATCCCAAAAGTAATAGGAATGAAAAAATAACTTTTAACCATGCCAAAGGAATTGAAAAGAAAAGTCTTGGGTGAGGAAAAGAAGGGTTCAATTCTGGCTTTACTAGCAGAGGGATACAGTGAGCATCATGTTGCCTCAATTTTTAAAATTTTTAAGACGGCAGTCCATTACAACAAGGTCAAGCAGCAGACATTGTGGACAACAAAGCTACAGACCGGCAGAGGGCGAAAATGACTCTCCACTGACCGGAATGACCGTCATCTTATTCGAATGTCAATCAGCAATCAAAGGATGACATCACATGACCTACAAAAGGAATGGCAAATGGCAGCTGAGGTAAAGTGAATGGCAAGATCAGTTCATAACAGGCTCCTAGTGGCAGGGCTCAAGTCATTGGAAAGCTAGAAAAAAGCCTTTCATCAATGAGATGCAAAGGAGAGCCATGCTGAAATTTGCCAAAGACAATAAGGATTGGACAATAGAGGACTGGAGTAAGGTAATCTTCTCTGATGAGTCTAATTTTTAGCTTTTGCCAACACCTGGTTGTCTAATGGTTAGATGGAGACCTGGAGAGGCGTACAAGACACAGTGTCTTGCACCCACTGTGAAATTTGGAGGAGAATCAGTGATAATCAGGGGATGCTTCAGCAAGGCTGGAATCGGGCAGGTAAATCTTTGCGAAGGACGTATGAATCAAGCCTCATACAAGGTTATCCTGGAAAAACAATTGATTCCTTCTGCTCAGGCAATGTTCCCCAACTCTGAGCACTGTTTTTTTCCAGCAGGACAATGCGCCATGCCAAACAGCTAGGTCAATCAATGTGTGGATGAAGGACCACCACATCAAATTCCTGTCATGGCCAGTCCAATCTCCAGACCTGAACCCCATTGAAAACCTCTGGAATGTAATCAAGAGGAAGATGGATAGTCACAAGCCATCAAACAAAGAACTTCTTACATTTTTGTAACAGGAATGGTATGAGGTCACCCAAAAGCAGTGTGAAAGACTGGTGAAAAGCATGCCAAGACGCATGAAAGCTGTGAATAAAAATCATGGTTATTCTACAAAATATTGATTTCTGAACTCTTACTGAGTTAATACATTACTTTTGTTGTTTCTAAATGATTATGAACTTGTTTTATTAGCATTGTTTGAGGTCTGCAAGCACTGCATTTTTTTGCTATTTTGATCATTTCTCATTTTTTAGAAATAAATGCAAAATTTAGTGCTTGGAAATTCGAAGACATGTCAGTAGTTTATACAATAAAGAGCAACTTACATTTTCCTCAAAAATATACCGGGGGGCGTGGCCTAGCAGAGCATGATGCTGGTCACATAATCCAGGAGCTCTGACGACTTCAGGCGGTGAAGCGGCTCACACATCTTACCGCCAGTTCCTTCAGCGGTGAATCTTTCTCCAGGCACTTAGTATCATCCTGGGATCAGATGAGGTGGTCCAAAACCGGGCTCCGGAGCTCCCCCAGAAAGGTATGTGACTTCTTTGCCCGAGGCTCCAGGCTGGAGAGGAGTTCTAAGATGGCTACTGCCTCCCCTCATGCTGCAAAGTCTGCAGGATCAGCACGTTCTGCTACTTCCTCTGCCTCAAGCAGAGAAGGCTCCATGGAGACTGCAGGCACTGTGGAAATGGCAAGCCCTGACAACCAGCCTGTCACAAAGGAGGAGATGAAATCCCTCTTTGCAGCTTTCAGGAAATCTATGCAAAATGATATAAAGAGCATGTTGGCAGAGCTGAAGGGGGAAGTAGGAGCTATACGGAACCGCACAGATCATTTAGAGAACAAAATGCAGGAGTTAACAGGGTCCCACAATGCACTGATAATGAACATGAGGAGCTTAAAGCTGAAGTCCGCAAGTTAATATCTAAAATGTTGGACCTGGAGGACAGATCCAGGAGAAACAATGTTAGGCCGGTTTCACATTTGCGCTTCAGGGTGCAGCGACGGCCTGCGCACAGCCGCCACTAAGCCCCTCCCCCTGCCGCGCCTCCGCCAGTAGCTCCGCCTCCGGGAGCATGACACTGCATGTGTCATGCGTCCCCTATCTTTATCACTGAGGACGCAGGCCGTGCGCTGTATGCGTTTGGCGGTGCCTGCGTCCTTTTGACGGTGCGCCGAGCGCAACCAAATTGCAACAGGTTGCGTTTGGCGCTGGTCGGCGCATACTGTGCATGGCCTGCGTCCTCAGTGATAAAGATAGGGGACACATGACGCATGCAGCTTCATGCGCCTGGAGGCGGAGCTACCGGCGGAGGCGCGGCAGGGGGCGGGGCTTAGCGGCGGCCGTGTGCAGGCCGTCGCTGCGCCATGAAGCGCAAATGTGAAACCGGCCTTAGAATAAGAGGAGTACCAGAAGAAGTACATGATAAAGATTTGCTCCCCCTGTTACAGGACTTTATTCAAGCTGTTGTGCCTGAAGCAGAAGGGAGAGATATCTTAGTAGACCGGATTCACAGAATCCCTAAGCCTCGAGGACTTAACCCTTCGATTACCAGAGATACTATTGCCCACATTCACTTCTATAAAACAAATTAGGCCTTCCTGCTTGGTTTAAAGAAGAAACCTTCCCTGCCAGACAGATTTGCTCGCCTTTCGGTATTCCCAGACATCTCAGCTGGCACGCTTGCAAGGAGGAGAGAATTCACCCCTTTTACAAAGATTCTACGGGATAAAGGCATTATATATCGTTGGGGTTTCCCTATCAAGCTCATTGTCAGTAAAAATGGTAACACTCGGGTTTGCTTCTCTACTGCGCAACTTGGGAAAGTGTTTGAGGACTGGGATATTCCACCCCCTCCGCCATCTTCCTTGGATAAAGGTTCACCCCAAAACATGAGAATTAACCCTGAATGGTTTAAAGCTTGAAGTTCCCATAACTTTCTCCTTTTGAGGTTGTGGTCTCCACTTTTCTGGATTTTTTTTTTTTGTTTCTGCAGAGGGTGCTGGCTACTAATTTTGTGGCCGCATCCAGCCCACCTGCAGTTCCTGCCCCACGAGCGTCTTTTTTTCGCTCTTACTGCTTTGACTGCTTGTCAGTCCTTGTGTAGCTCCGTCATGTTATGTGAGGAGCAAATTGTTTCTCAGTTTTTCTTTAATTGTTATGTCATGTTATTTGTTGATAGGTCTTGCCTGTTTGCACCGTTTCTTTCTGCAGGGTTAATACTCTAAAGGAAGCAGATTCTCGGCTATCACAGCCACTTCTGGCCTTACATACCATGGGTTTAAAGGTATTGTCTCTAAATGTAAAGGGATTAACTTCTCGGCATAAAAGGTCATGGGTCTGAAAGGAGGCAGGGAAGGCGAGTAGTGATGTTTTGTGCATTCAAGAATCACATTTATTAGCCCAGGATAATGGTAGAATGAAAAATGTTAATTATCCTCATCAGTTTTTTGCCAATAATGTCCACAAAAGGGCGGGTGTGGGAATCCTCATTAAAAGCTCTGTAGCCTTCCAGCTTGAAAGGGTGATGGGGGACATTGAGGGGAGATATGTCATTTTAATTGGTCTACTAAATAATGTGCAATTTACTATTGCTTCAGTGTATGCTCCCAATGTGGGCCAGTTGAGATTCATGCGTAAATTTTTGGAGACTTTTAGGGGAATAGCAAAGGGTTCATCGGTGATATGCGGAGACTTTAATGTCCCTATGTGTAAATTCCTAGATTGTTCCCACCAAGCCCCGGCCAGAAAAGAGATGGGCCACCTGATCCATGAGTTTCGTTTTCATGATATATGGCGATATGCTCATGCAGGAGAGAGAGACTACTCTTTTCACTCCCTAAGGTTTAATACCTACTCTAGAATAGATTATATCTTAGTAGATGATTCGTTACTGTTGGGTTGTGACCAGATTAACATTGGCCCCTTTACGTGGTCGGACCACGCGCCCGTTATGTTAACAATTTCAGACAGGGGTCCTACCCGGTCTCCTTCCAAATGGAAACTGAATGATTATATCCTCACTAACCAAGATACCAGCGATGAAATCGCTCGGCAATTAAAATAATTTTTTGCCGTTAATGATAAACAAATGGTCTTGGATGAAACTCTTTGGGCGGCCCATAAGGCCTTTGCTAGAGGTGTCCTCATCAAAATTGCAGCAATGGAGAAAAGGGAAAGGTTAAAAACATTTAATGATATTTTGTCTAAACTCCAGCTCCTGGAAAGGGCAAACAAGGCCCACCCCTCTGACATTTTCCTTGACTCTATTAGAGGTCTGAGAGATCAGCTGAGATCAATTATGCTGTATTTCTATGAAAAAAATCTAAAAAATCTTAAATCCAAATTCTATAGCTTGGGTGATAGAGCCGGTAGGGTCCTAGCAAGTCGAGTGAAGAAAAGGGAGGCTCGGATGGCCATTCCCTTTTTGATTAAGCACGACAGGTCCAAAGTTTTAAATCCTACTCATATAGCTAGTGAGTTTAAAGAATACTATTCCCAACTATATAATCTCAAGTCAGATCCTAAAACACACCAGCCCACGAAGGGTGACATTTCTTCTTTCCTTGCTAAACTAAATTTGCCCAAACTTTCCCCCACAGCTCTGGCTGCTCTTATTGCCCCCCTTACTGAGGAGGAAGTAGTTCGGGTTATTAAATCCTCTAAGAGACTTTCTGCCCCTGGGCCAGATGGTTTTTCTAATTCTTACTACCGCCAGTTTGCGCACATCTTTGCTCCATTTTTGGTTAGAACGTTCTCACTATGGAGGGACTCATCTGATATCCAATCTGAAAGCTTGGCTGTGACAATCACTACTATTCCTAAACCGGGGATGCCTCCAACCTCTCATGGTAACTCCAGACCTATCTCTCTTTTGAATTGTGATGTGAAGTTATATGCAAAAGTCTGGGCTAATAGACTCCTCTCAGTTTTGCCAGCCCTGGTCTCCCCTGACCAAGTGGGATTTGTCCCAGGGAGGCAGGCTAGAGATGGCACAAGAAGAGTGATTGATTTGATGGATTTTCTTGAGTCCAGTGGTACCCCCCGGTGTATTCCTGTCTCTAGATGCAGAAAAAGCGTTTGACAGGGTACACTGGGGCTATGTGAATGCCGTTTTGGACACATTTGGTTTCTCTGGTAATATAAAGGGTGCTATTATGGCCTTATACAAAAAACAAATGCTTCGGTCTGTGCAGCTGGCTTCTATTCTGATAGATTTGACCTGACTAATGGGACCCGCCAGGGTTGCCCCCTTTCCCCTATAATATTTTCTTTAGTCATGGAGCCCCTGGCGGAGTCCACTAGGCTCAACCTGGAAATCTCTGGAGTTAAAATAGGCCCTGTAGAGCATAAGATCGGTCTATATGCAGACGATGTAATTCTCTCTTGCACTGATAGTGAAAGATCATTGATAGGGATCAAAAACGCTCTCCTTGAATTTTCTAAGGTTTCATATTACAAGCTAAACGAAGGAAAATCAGTTCTCTTCTCGGTTAATGTTCCACCATCTGTTAGAAATAGAATCTCCTCACTTGTCCCATATACTTGGGCCCGGGATGGCTTCTCGTACCTAGGACTAAGGATTTGTAAACTTTCCAATATTGTCAAACAGAATTTTTATACTCTGCTTGATTCCATTCGAAAGGACATAGACAATCAAATACATATACCCCTTTCCTGGATGGCGCGCATTCAGATAGTTAAGATGATGTTCCTACCAAAAATTATTTATTTATTCCGTTGTCTTCCCTTGAGGTTCCCCAAGAGGTTTCTCTCTCTTCTGCAGGCAGTTGTGAGCAGATTTATTTGGGCAGGAAAGAAACCTAGGGTTGGCATGTCTATCTTATTTTATAGTTATTCACATGGTGGTCTGGGGGTCCCGAATTTTTATTTGTACCATAAAGCAGCAGTTCTAGTGGCGTTAAGGGAGTGGTATGATGATTCTAGTACTCACAAATGGGTGCTTGTGGAGAAATACTTGGCCCCGCGTGGGACTTTGAGATTTCTACTGGAGGCCCGAGTGCTTGGTTCCTTTGCCCCCTCTCTTCCCTTGCAGACAATGAAAGTGGCGTTTTCTTACTGGTCTGATCTGGTCTCTTCTCGTCAGGTGATTAAATTTGAGTCTATCTCTATTAGAGCCTCGGAGCTTCATGTGGATGGCCTCACGTTAGGCAATTGGGTGAGGAATGGTATTGTGGTCATGAAAGATATCCTCTTAATTCAGGAGTTGAAACCTTTCTCTGTCCTAATGGATGAATTTGGCCTTCACAGAAATAACTTCTACCAGTACCTGCAAATTCGGCATTTTTTAAATTCATGCGTATTTCCCCTATCCTGCCATAATGCTGTTTGCTCTCCAATACAGCGTTTTTTTTAGCTCTTCCTCCTCTCAAAAACACAGCCTCTCGGTAGTATATAAAGTGTTTAATTCCCCCGATAATGGTCCTAAACAACCGTATATGAGGCGCTGGGAAGGGGCTCTTGCTTTCTCCTCAACCCCGGACCAGTGGTGGTCCGCTTCTGGCGACTTGCAGAAATATTCCTCCTGTATCAATCATCTTGAGCAGCTTAAGAAAGTTCACTTTGACTGGTATTACACCCCGCTGAAGATTTCCAAATTCCGTGGTTCCTAGCCCCGATCCTGCTGGAAGGGCTGCTCGGGTGTTGGTTCCCTAGGGCACATGTGGTGGGATTGCCCGCTCATCCGGCCTTTTTGGGAAGAAGTGTCTAACATTATTACCTCAGTTACAGGCCTGGCTGGAAGTTTGAGCGGTCCGCTAGCGGTTTTGGGGATCGGTTTACATATATTCCCTGGCGATTTGAGACCAATTGTATCACACATTCTAATAGCAGCACGTATGTGTCTGGCAGACCACTGGAGAGAAATAACTATCCCCTCTAAATTGAAAATTATCCAAAAAAATCAATAAACATTACCAATACGAGCTCCTTCTGACCTCAGATATGTTTACTAAAAATAAAATAAGGAATCGCTGGTTCCCCTGGGTGGTGTCCAAATTCTCATCCTTCCAGTCCTGATTGGTGGACCTGTGATCTTATTACCTATCATCCCTACCCTTGCTTCCTATGTTGCACATTGTATCCCCTAACCCTACTATGCAGAATTTTCAGCTGTTATCTGTTTTTACTTTGAATTTTATTGGCCTGCTGTTATAGGACAAATTTTTCAACTGTCCGCATGTTTGTTGCGGTGTATAATGTGTTTTATATAAAATCTTAATAAACTATACCTATAAAGAGAAAAATCAGACAATCTGAAAATTTTGCAGTGGTCTCTTAATTTTTGCCAGATATATATATATATATATATATATATATATATATATATATATATATATATACTAGCTATGAACCCGTTCTACGCCCGGGTGGTGAGCATTTTTATTGGTATATGGTCTCCCATCTTGGTATGTGCTGCCCCCTTCCTGTTCTGGTATGCATAGCACCCCTCATCCCTATACTGGTATGCATGGTACCCCTGATCCCTATCCTGGTATGTATGGTACCCTCACCCCCTAATCCTGGTATGCATGGCACCCCATTCCTCATCCTGGTATGCATGGTCCCCCCTCATCAGTATCCTGGTATGCATGGCACCCCATTCCTCATCCTGGTATGCATGGTCCCCCCTCATCAGTATCCTGGTATGCATGGCACCCCATTCCTCATCCTGGTATGCATGGTCCCCCCTCATCAGTATCCTGGTATGCATGGCACCCCATTCCTCATCCTGGTATGCATGGTCCCCCCTCATCAGTATCCTGGTATGTATGGTCCACTCACCCCCCAATCCTGGTGTGCATGGTTTCTCACCATATTGCACACTCCTCTTACCGCTGGATGCCTCACTCTGCCTGGAGCCAGACTGTCTATAAAGGCTCCAGACAGAGTGACTCTGCCATGGTTATATTATATATATATATATATATATATATAGATATACACATATAGATAAATATACACATACATTTAGTCCTTATTTTTCCCTGCAGTGGAATTAAGGGGGTTTTCCAGAAATAGGAACATTTTATATTCAATTTGTTTTCTAATAATTTGCTTCCCACAAATATATTCTTAATATAGTAAATTTAAATGCCCACCATGCTTGAATGTTAGATCAGGTACTTCTGAGCATGTGCAGTAATAACTACCCCTACTGTGACCTGATGATAACCTATACCACATGCTTTTAAGTTATTTTTAGGTCACAGCAGTATTCAGATAGACTGGGTGGACAGCAATGTGAGCAGCCTAATATCTCAGCAGCCCTGGTATCTCCAGTATTAGATCAGAAAGAAAGGTTAGACTGCAGTATGAGAAACCTCTTCTTACTTCAGCAGCCTTGGTCTTTCCAGTATTAGATCTGATAGAATGGACAGACAACAGTGTAAACAGTCTCTACTTAACTCAGCACCCATTGTCTCTGATGCATTAGTTCAAAAATACTGGGTGGACAACAGCATGAGAAACTTCTACTGTTACCTCAACACTCCTGGTATCTCCAGTATTAGATCAGAAAGAAAGGTTAGATGACAGCAGTATGAGGAACCCCTTCTTACCTCAGCAGTCTTGGTCTTCCTACACATGAAGAAAGAGGAGAGAGACCTCCGACGGTACATGCTCACTGGCAGCTCTTCTATTAACATACTAGGACTGGGTTTAGTCTGTGTGATAAGACGGCGGTCATTTAAAGGTACTTTAGTGATTATCTCCCACCACAATGAAATGTGCTTTGTTAAGGTATTTAATTTATGAATGTATTCATGATATTTTCTTGATACATCTTTTTCTACTCTTGTAGAAACCCTTGAAGCATTAAAGAGTGCTCATTGTAATCCATACAGTATCCATGTAATGCACAGGGATTCTGAACGCTCTAGAATGCGCGTTTGTAGCCACTGTTTAAAAAGGAATTTCTAAGCCATTATTATTATTATTATTATTATTTAAAAGTGGTTTTCCAGTAAAAACAAATTATTACCCATCCACAGGATAGGTGATAACTTTTTGATCAACCATCTGACCGCTCTGATGAAGACGGTCCGTGGACCTTGGAAACGCGTTGGCTTCTAGTTTGGCCTGTACGCGCCCCCTTCCTTCCTTTCCCTGGTGACGTCACCTGGTTCTCCTCCCTTCTTACCGCTGCACGCCGGCGGCGCCTCTCGGTCGGAGCGCGCCGCCATCATTCAGCGTGTCCAGCGGCTGTCAGCTGTAGAGACGCCCCTGCACCACCGCCTATAGGAGGGACGCCTCCTTGGTGCTGCGTCTCCGGTTACCATCGGGGTACAGCCATCTTCACATATGGCGCACGCTGGATCCATCTGCAGCCCCACAGTTTACAGGAAGTAAGTACACTACTTATTCATGACCTACTTAGGTGGTCATTATAGGATTTAGTCAGCCAGCGCAGGTGTAATATTATTTTTTATTTTGTTATTTACATATATGCAGATTAATTTACCTTTCTGAAGTAACTCCATTTTGGGAAGATCCAAAATAGTGTCTCTTTTTATCAATTGGCATAACGTCCACATAACCTCCTTGGTGATTACGGACTACACCAGCATGAAGGGCTGCTTTGCAGATACTTGATATCTTTTGAAGAAATCAGACATTTCAAAAATTAGTATTGGATACAATAATTGCATTTTATTACATACTAACAGCAGAGATCTGCTCTTCTATCCTTTGTTTGACCAATCTGCTCCCATGTAATGTTTATTTCACTTCACAGACAACCACTGCAAACAATGTATACCATGTGGCGTAAAATTTCTTATGAAGGGGCCCTATACTGTACTAGTACCTCTGCATCCATCCTTATGGCCACTGTCAGGTATAGAACTCCAACAGTGGCCAAAAACGCTGTGTGTACATTGTCTTAGGATGCAAAAATTGTACAGAAGCCATAATTAAAAATTCACAGCAGGGAGGATTCCCATAATGCATTTAATTTTGGTGAGAAGTCATCTTCATCGTCTGAGCTCAATAAGGTAGTATGAACACAGTGGAGACAGTTTATTAAAATTGGTTTAAAAGAAGAGTGGAGCAGTTGCCGATGACAACCAAACACATTTAAGTTCTCAATGTAAAGAGGCGGTTTTGCAATTTTATTGGTTGTTAAAGACAACTGCACCACTTTTCCTTTGCACTGTTTTATTGAATACTTTACTGTTGGCATGACACAGAATTCATGGAAGTGTGCACCTTTTCTTCTCTGGACAATCACTCTTCTAGATGTACCAAAAAAACTTTAGTGAGCTTCATTATAGAAAATAACTTCATCTCAGTCCTCTGCACTTCACTCCCCATACCACCTGCTGAATATTAGTCTGCACTTGACATTTGTCTTGGAGCAAAATGGCTTATTTGCTGCCTTTCTTGACACCAGGTCAGCCTCCACCAGGCATGTAGATACACTGACACCTGCTTGTTGCCATTCCTGAGCAAGCTCTGCACCGGTGTTGAACCCATTCTGTAGCTGAATTCTCTTTAGGATATGGTCCTGGCACCTCCTGGACTTTCTTGGGCACCCTGAAGCCACAGTAATTGAACCTCTCTTTGAAGTTCTTGATGATCTGATAAATGGTTTATTTCACTTTAATCTTACAAGCAGCAGTGTGCTTGACTGTAACACCTTTTTGATGTAAAGCAATGACGACTCCATGTGTTTCCTTGGCGGTAACCATGGATAACAGAAGAAGTCAATGATTTGAAGCACCCACCACCTTTTAAACGAATCAACCTGCTCTTACAATTCAATCAGCAGAATGTGAATAGTTGGGATAGGCAATAGCGCAAATAAGAATTGGGATCGGAATTAGAAAACTTGCTCACCTTTCAAAGTTATGCCACCACAACCAAAAATTGTGCTTAGAATTGACTGCTGCTGACCTGCAGTGATGAAAGATATTGATTGGTGGAAAAATGGGTAAAATTTTGTGGAGGATTGTAAATAAATGAAGAAAAGGATCTAATGGATATGAAGATGCGATTTGTTTTTCTAAGCAATTTGAAACACTTCTTCTTCAGGACAAACCACAATCCTCCAGTGCGGCAGCGCAGAATTTAACCCATTTTTCCACTGATTCAATCAGCAGGACAGACTGATATCAGCTGTCTTGTCCTCTTCATCACTTTCTCCTGAGCTAACGGGAAGATCATTGAAATGATGTAAGCAGGACATTTTGTAGCTAGGCTGGAATTAAGTGGAAATGGGGCTTTTATAATTAATTAATTTTCATGAAAAAATTGACTTTGCATGGAATTTTTGAAATCCATATGATGACTCTTCATAACAATCTTGAGATTGAGTGCAAATTGTCATTATAAAAATTGAAGCGACAAACTTTGTGAAAACATAAATTTGTGTCAGTCTCTAAACTTCTGGTCACAACTGTAGAACTATATTTCTTGTTGGAGAATAGAAGATGATGCGCAGATGAAAGGATGAAACATAAAACTGCAGGACCAAACTACACATAGGTGTGCTATCTAGTCTATAACCACAGGATACATAGGAGATGCAGCCTGAAAATAGGATTTATTTTCAGATTAGAACAGTACTGCATAAATTGTTTGCAAAACTATGTGTCATGATACCAGTGCTGGGTGATCGGCACTGCTGGGGTTAATGTTCTGACCTCAGTGCAGACTCTCACCTGCACACCTGGGAACTATTATGGTGGCCTCTCATTGGTTCTGGGGAGGCTTCTTATAGCCTCAGGAAGCTCCCATCCCCCGTCAGTTATACTTTCGCCCTTGGCATTGTGTGGTGACCCCTGAGTGTGTTAGTGCTGTGTTCTGGTTGCATGATTCTCTGTGTATGACTTGGTCTGTTCTCTGGATATTGCTTTGGATTCTGTTTTTTACCTTCTACGTCTGTTTGGTTTTGATCTCTGCTTGGCCCTGACTATCCGTTCTGTCTCATCCCTGGTACGAGCTGATATCTTGTGTATGACCTTTGGCTTTGTCTGACCTCCCATCTGTTTATCCCTCACTTGCCTGTACTGTGCATGACCCCCGCTTTACCCGACTTTAAGTTTTCTACCTTCTTTAAAAGCAGGACGCTAAGCCCCGCCCTCTTGCAGTCACATGACCGTAGGTCCTGTGCCGGCTTGCTAAACTTCCACATTCAGGTCCTGTGCATCTTTATTTTCCAGCTGATCTTGTCCCCAGGGGTCCCTACGGTGCGGGTGAGTCCCTGCTTAGTGGAGGCTGTACGCCGGCGCTGTCAGGACCCTGACCTTATAACTGACCATTAAGTTTTTGGGGTTTTTTTTATGCAGAGAGTTATGGATCCCATACAGTCTCTAGCTGACCAGATGAAAAGTCTGAGTCAGATGTTTCAGGGTTTATCCCTGGAGGAGCAAGCTCTGGCTTGTTCTCAGCAGCAGGTTTCTGAAACAGTGCGGGGAGCTCTAACTGCTGGGTCTCTGGGAGCTGGGGCGAGTGATGTTGTTTTGGTGTCCCCAGAACCACCTGTTAAACTGCCTGACTTTTTTTCTGGAAACAAAAAGGAGTTCAGGGTCTTCATGGAGGGGTGCAAACTTTTTTTAGTTTGAGACCACGTTCCTCTGGGGACGAAAGTCAGAGGGTTGGGGTCATTATGACTCTGTTAAGAGGGTCCCCACAAGCTTGGGCTTCCTCCCTTCCTCCCACTGCCCCTGAGAGAGTGTCTGTGAATGCATTCTTTGAGGCCCTCGGGCGGCACATTTATGATGAGCCTGACCGAGTGCGATTGGCAGAGGACATGGTGATGAGCGTCTGTCAGGGGAAACACTCAGCTGAGTGGTTTTGTACTGAATTCTGCCGCTGGACCGCAGAGGTCTCTTGGAACGATGCTGCACTCCGAGGACTCTTTCGCAGAGGCTTGTCCGAGCGGCTGCAGGATGCCTTGGCGTTACATCCCCAACCTGACTCTCTCAAGGACGCCATGACCCAGGCCGTCCGGATGGACCGCAGGCTGCGAGCCAGAGGGGTGATGCAGGTGGAAACTCCATTGTTCCCCAGTGGAAAAGAGACTGCCCCTGAGCTCATGGATGTAGGCGCCCTCTCCCGGAAGGATACAGAGAGGAAACGCCGGAAAAACGGGACATTGGAAAAGGGAGTGTCCTGATTGCCTGTCTTCAACCCGGTCGGCGGGAAACGACTAGGTCTGGGTAGTCAATGGGGAGACTACTCAGACCCTCAGGTACCCTTTTCCTCGTTTTCTAAAGTGTTACTGCATGTGGAACTGTTTGTGGACGGTAGTTCTTTTTCCTCTACAGCCTTCGTGGACTGCGGATCATCTATTAACCTCATTGACTCCCAATTGGTCACACACTGTAAGAAAGGGACAGTTAGGCTCAAGGTTCCGGGAATTCTCTTTATGTCTGACTTGTTTTCGCTCAGAGTGGGCGCTACTCACGTGGAAAACCTAAGTTGTTTTGTTCTGGACAATCTACCTGCAGGGTTGGTGCTGGGTATGCCCTGGTTACAACGTCATATCCCAGTTATTAACTGGAAAACGGGGGAGATTGTTCAATGGGGGTTAAATGATTTTAAGTTATGTGATAATTCCACACTGCTGGTTGAACCTGTTAAATCTGTGTCTGTATCATCTGTCAAGCTGGAAGGTATTCCGGAATGCCTGAAGGACTTTGAAGATGTATTCTCCGAAAGCGAGGCCGAGACGTTACCGCCACATAGACCCTTTGACTGCGCTATTGAGCTGGTCCCGGGGGCTAAATTACCTAAAGCCCGTCTGTTTAATTTGTCCGGTCCTGAGCGCTTGGCTATGAAGGAGTACATTGCTGAAAGTCTGCGCAAAGGACACATATGTCCTTCAGTCTCACCTGTGGCGGCAGGTTTCTTTTTTGTAAAGAAAAAAGATGGTGGGTTACGTCCCTGTCTCGATTTTCGGGAGCTTAATCAGATTACGGTACGGAATACGTACCCCCTTCCGTTGATTCCCGATTTGTGTAACCAACTATCGGGGCAAAGTGGTTTTCTAAACTGGATCTTCAGGGGGCATATAATTTGATAAGGGTCTGAGAGGGGGATGAATGGAAAACCGCGTTCCTCACGACCGAGGGACTGTTTGAAAATTTAGTCATGCCGTTTGGTCTTACCAACGCCCCCGCCATATTTCAGAATTTCATCAATGTGGTATTCTCGGATCTCATTGGTCGTTATCTACTTAGATGATATTTTGATATACTCCTCCGACAAGCATTCTCATTTGGAACATGTACGAACTGTTCTCCAAAGACTGAGAGAAAATCATCTGTATGCCAAATTGGAGAAATGTGTATTCTGTGTGCAAGAATTGTCTTTTTTGGGATTAATTGTATCCGGTGTATTTCGCATGGACCCCAAGAAGGTGCAGGCCATTGCGGATTGGGTGCAACCCCGAGATCTTAAGGGTCTTCAGCGCTTCTTGGGGTTCGCCTATTATTACCGCAAATTTATCCGGGGGTTTTCGCAAGTGGTCAAACCTCTCACGGATCTAACATGCAAAGGTGCGGATGTGAGAAATTAGTCCTCACTCGCAAAAGAGGCCTTTGCGACGCTGAAAAAATGTTTTATGTCTGCTCCTGTCTTGGTACAGCCAGATCCTTCCAAACCATTTGTGGTGGAGGTGGATGCCTCTGAGGTGGGGGTGGGGGCAGTGTTATCCCAAGGGTCTGCCACTCTAACCAACCTCAGGCCATGTGCTTTCTTTTCCAGGAAGTTCTCTGCTGCTGAAAGAAATTATGATGTAGGCAATAGAGAGCTTCTTGCGGTCAAGTTGGCATTTGAGGAATGGAGGCACTTTTTGGAGGGGGCCAGTCACCCGGTTACTGTGATCACTGATCACAAAAAATTGTCATACATTGAGTCTGCTAAAAGATTAACGCCCAGACAGGCTCGTTGGGCACTTTTTTTTCTCGTTTCCAGTTTACTATTACATTCCTTCCAGGGTCAAAGAATGTCAAGGCTGACGCCTTATCTCGTAGTTTTCACCCTGTGTCTGCCCCTGAGCCACCATCTTCCATCCTGCACCCTGGGGTGGTGTTAGCAGGGATCTCGTCTGAATTGGAATGGGAAATTGAGGGGGCCCAGTCGCTGGCTCCTGCGGCCAAGCCAGGGGGCAAGTTGTTTGTCCCAGAGCAACTTTGCCTTAAACTCTTGCAAGAGTTCCACGAATCCAAGTTGTGTGCTCACCCTGGTATATCAGCCACGCGACTGGCTAGGATCTTCTGGTGGCCTACCTTTGGTTCTGATATAAAGAAATTCATTTCTGGTTGTGGGGTCTGCGCTCGTTCTAAAAGCTCCTATAGCCGGCCGGCGGGGGAGCTGATGCCCTTGGAAGTTCCCGAAAGACCATGGACCCATCTGTCCATGGATTTTATTACCAATCTTCCCTCTTCCAGTGGTAATATGGTGGTATGGGTAGTGGTGGACAGATTTTCAAAGCAGGCTCATTTTGTACCCCTGTCCGCATTACCTTCTGCTGAGACCTTATCCAGATTGTTTGTGCAGCATGTGGTCTGCTTGCATGGGGTACCCCTGAATGTGGTGTCTGATCGTGGTGTGAAGTTTGTGGCTAAGTTTTTGGCGTGCTTTCTGCAAAAAATTAGGGATATCTCTGTCCTTTTCGTCTGCATACCATCCTGAGAGTAATGGTCAGACGGAACGCACTAATCAGTCTCTGGAACAGATCCTCAGATGTCTGACTTCTGCTAGACAGAATGACTGGTGTGATATACAGCCATTGGCTGAATTTGCCTTCAATAGTCGGGTGAGTCAATCCACTGGTATGTCCCCTTTCTTGATCAACTATGGGTTCAGTCCTCATTTTGGTGAGTTTTCTCATCTGGATATGGGGTGCCCCGGGGCTGAGGACTCTGTGCAGCGGTTAAAAGATACATGGGCAGAAGTCCAGCAGCGTACATCTAGGTCTCAAGGCAGGTATAAGTTTTTCGCGGACAGGAAACGAACACCTGGTCCCATGTTTCAGGTTGGAGAGAAAGTTTGGCTCTCCACGCGAAACATTAAGTTAAAGATTCCATCAGCCAATTTGGGCCCCAAATTCATTGACCCGTACAAGATTGTGGAAAAAATCAACCCAGTAGTGTACAGGCTGTGCCTTCCACCCTCTTTCAAGATCCCTAACGTCTTCCATAGATCTCTACTGAAACCGTTTGAAGCAGTCCGGGGAGAATCCGAGTCCGCTGCTTCTCCGGTTTTGGTTGATGGACATGTGGAATATCAGATTGGTCACATCGTAGATTCTAGGTTGGTACAGCGGTCAGTACAGTGCCTAGTTCATTGGAAGGGGTATGGGCCGGAGGACAGATCCTGGGTGCCTGTTATGAATGAGTCACCGTAGGAGGCAAAAGCAGAAATACAAGCTAAGTCCAGAAAACCAGAGAAGTTGGCAACTATCAGATTGCAGACCCCTGAACCTATCATCACAACTAGCAGTAGCCGTGGGGGGTTCCTACGAAGCCCTAGACCCCTCAATCACAGCCAGAGAATTACATAGGCCTAAAGAAAGAAAGGGGAAATCTAAACTGCCCCAGAGCAGACCCCAAAGCAATAGGCAGCCCCAACATATAATGACGGTGAAGCAAGATGAAAATACTAACACAGACAGAAAGATAGACTGAGCAAAGACGGGGCCCGCAACTATCTAGATAGGAAAGGACAGGAAGGCTGCTGTCTGCAATCTGCCAAAACCCTATCAAAGACATAAGCCAACAAGCTGATATGAAAAAGGCCCTGAAGCAGCTAGGCTTCAAAAACTAAATCAGCACTCAGGTATTTTCAGAAGACAGAGCTAAATGAATTCAGCACACCCCAGCAGGGAATGGCAGAAATCCAGAAAAACAAAGCAAAACAAAGTCAAAGCACAAAAGCAAAAGGCCAAGCAGCAAACTTAGCTTTAGAGGAGCAGGAATTCAGACTGGTCTCTAAGGATCCCACAGAGAAATCACCCGCAGGGCAGAAGGGCGTCGGCAGCCTTATATCCAGTCCGTAACTCCACTCAGCCAGTCATCATCATCAGCCTCAGGTGTTTGATAATCAGGCTCACTACCTTTCTTTACCAGAAGAGGGAGTTCCTCGGGCCTCAGTAATGAAGGGGAAAATGAACTCACAACAGGTGCCGGCCCGGTTGATGCATGCGGATCGTCTGGTTCGGGCTTTCCATGCTAGATACCCGGGCAAGCCTGGGGGTCCAGAGGCCCCCCGTTGAGAGGGGGGGTACTGTCATGATACCAGTGCTGGGTGACCAGCACTGCTGGGGTTAATGTTCTGACCTCAGTGCAGACTCTCACCTGCACACCTGGGACCTATTATGGTGGCCTCTCATTGGTTCTGGGGAGGCTTCTTATAGCCTCAGGAAGCTCCCATCCCCCGTCAGTTATACTTTCACCCTTGGCATTGTGTGGTGACGCCTGAGTGTGTTAGTGCTGTGTTCTGGTTGCATGATTCTCTGTGTATGATTCGGTCTGTTCTCTGGATATTGCTTTGGATTCTGCTTGGTACCTTCTACGTCTGTTTTGTTTTGATCTCTGCTTGGCCCTGACTATCCATTCTGTCTCATCCCTGGTACGAGCTGATATCTTGTGTATGACCTTTTGCTTTGTCTGACCTCCCATCTGTTTATCCCTCCTGTACCTCGCTTGCCTGTACTGTGCATGACCCCCGCTTTGCCCGACTTTGAGTTTTCTACCATCTTTGTAAGCAGGACGCTAAGCCCGCCCCCTTGCAGTCACATGACCGTTCACATGACCGTAGGTCCTGTGCCGGCTTGCTAAACTTCTGCATTCAGGTCCTGTGCATCTTTATTTTCCGGCTGTTCTTGTCCCAAGGGGTCCCTACAGTGCGGGTGAGTCCCTGCTTAGCGGAGGCTGTACGCTGGCGCTGTCAGGACCCTGACACTACGCCTTTAAATTATTTTAACATAGAATGGAAAAACTTTGAATATCATTGGTCAGTAGAATAAATCTTGTTATCATTGGTCTATGTGCCAGAGGCCTTCTGCAATGATTGACAATAAAAGTCACATTTGTAAAGACACAGCACAAATATCATGTGCTTGGTTTACATCGCCTGAACATACTTTTTTGTCTATAAGTGGCTGGGTATATTTCTGAATGTCTTAGCTGACATATCAGCTGCATGTCAGAGGTCAGCCAGTCCCAGACTGTGGCTCGTTAAGGGAAAACTTTCTGTTGGATATTCACATGCATTGGCTTGAAAAACTTAGTGTAATAACACATTGAGGCTGAGGCATGTATCAAATGTCATGAGAGTGCACTTTTGCTTGGACAGCCGGTTATTAGAGCACAGCAGGTGTTTTAGACAGTAATCTCTTATAAAGCTGTCAAAGATATTCTAAGACCGCTGCACTTAACTGTCAAAACAGGGATTTACACTGCAGGCCAAGAAGGCATTTGCTCACCATCTAATCTGCAAAATCTCAATATTTAAATTTTTCCAATTATGGTTTTCATACAGGACTGTGAAAAGAGTACGATGGACAAATGAGCGTTAAGTATGCAGTTGACCTCATCTACATCCTTTTGAAACTTCCTTCATTATGTAAACATTCGTAATCCTTACGGAAATATGGTTACTGCCGAGAGGTATCAAAACAATTTAGGTATATGCCCTCACACACCGCTGAGAATAATACATGCGCTCTTAATATTAATAGGTAAAGACTTTAACAATAATTAAAAGTCAAACAGTGCCCAAAGAAGAAAGTTGTCAAGTCTTAAGTTTCCACATGTTCCTTTATTATAAGCTGAATCTCTTTTAAGTGATTGTAACTAGAGTTGAGCGAAATGGGTCGAAAAATTTCAAATTTTTTTTTGTCCTGCTGAGGTACTGAGCGTGCATTTTTTCACACCATACAGCGGTGCACGCTCCTCTCAGTACCGTGTAACGTCTGTTATCACGGCCACAGTGAAGCTATCTGTGTGTCACTGTGGAAGGATAAGTGGAGGACTTGTTCCGTTCTTACAGACCTACACTCTAGGGAGATTCCTATTCTGCCCAATTCTACATACACCTTGTAGTTTGTGATACACTAGCCAATTTCTGCCTGTGACATAGCGCTCTGATATTCAGTGGGCCTCACACAATCCAAAAGTGTCCAATGTCCACTAGTGTGTGCAGAAATTCAAAATCTCCCTTATCCTGTAGTCACTTTTTTCACACCTGTGCCATCGAGCCTGTGACATAGCACTGTGATATTCAGTGGGCCTCACACAATCCATAAGTGTCCAGTGTCCACTAGTGTGTGCAGAAATTCAAAATCTCTGTGATCCTGTAGTCACTTTTTTCACACCTGTGCCATCGAGCCTGTGACATAGCGCTCTGATATTCAGTGGGCCTCACACAATCCATAAGTGTCCAGTGTCCACAAGTGTGTGCAGAAATTCAAAATCTCTGTGATCCTGTAGTCACTTTTTTCACACCTGTGCCATCGAGCCTGTGACATAGCGCTCTGATATTCAGTGGGCCTCACACAATCCAAAAGTGTCCAGTGTCCACTAGTGTGTGCAGAAATTCAAAATCTCCCTTATCCTGTAGTCACTTTTTTCACACCTGTGCCATCGAGCCTGTGACATAGCGCTGTGATATTCAGTGGGCCTCACACAATCCATAAGTGTCCAGTGTCCACAAGTGTGTGCAGAAATTCAAAATCTCTGTGATCCTGTAGTCACTTTTTTCACACCTGTGCCATCGAGCCTGTGACATAGCGCTCTGATATTCAGTGGGCCTCACACAATCCAAAAGTGTCCAGTGTCCACTAGTGTGTGCAGAAATTCAAAATATCCCTTATCCTGTAGTCACTTTTTTCACACCTGTGCCATCGAGCCTGTGACATAGCGCTCTGATATTCAGTGGGCCTCACACAATCCAAAAGTGTCCAGTGTCCACTAGTGTGTGCAGAAATTCAAAATCTCCCTTATCCTGTAGTCACTTTTTTCACACCTGTGCCATCGAGCCTGTGACATAGCGCTGTGATATTCAGTGGGTCTCACACAATCCATAAGTGTCCAGTGTCCACAAGTGTGTGCAGAAATTCAAAATCTCTGTGATCCTGTAGTCACTTTTTTCACACCTGTGTCATCGAGCCTGTGACATAGCGCTCTGATATTCAGTGGGCCTCACACAATCCATAAGTGTCCAGTGTCCACAAGTGTGTGCAGAAATTCAAAATCTCTGTGATCCTGTAGTCACTTTTTTCACACCTGTGCCATCGAGCCTGTGACATAGCGCTCTGATATTCAGTGGGCCTCACACAATCCAAAAGTGTCCAGTGTCCACTAGTGTGTGCAGAAATTCAAAATCTCCCTTATCCTGTAGTCACTTTTTTCACACCTGTGCCATCGAGCCTGTGACATAGCGCTGTGATATTCAGTGGGCCTCACACAATCCATAAGTGTCCAGTGTCCACAAGTGTGTGCAGAAATTCAAAATCTCTGTGATCCTGTAGTCACTTTTTTCACACCTGTGCCATCGAGCCTGTGACATAGCGCTCTGATATTCAGTGGGCCTCACACAATCCAAAAGTGTCCAGTGTCCACTAGTGTGTGCAGAAATTCAAAATCTCTGTGATCCTGTAGTCACTTTTTTCACACCTGTGCCATCGAGCCTGTGACATAGCGCTCTGATATTCAGTGGGCCTCACACAATCCAAAAGTGTCCAGTGTCCACTAGTGTGTGCAGAAATTCAAAATCTCCCTTATCCTGTAGTCACTTTTTTCACACCTTTGCCATCGAGCCTGTGACATAGCGCTCTGATATTCAGTGGGACTCACACAATCCAAAAGCATCCAGTGTCCACTAGTGTGTGCAGAAATTAAAAATCTCTGTGATCCTGTAGTCACTTTTTTCACACCGGTGCCATCGAGCCTGTGACATAGCGCTCTGATATTCAGTGGGCCTCACACAATCCAAAAGTGTCCAGTGTCCACTAGTGTGTGCAGAAATTCAAAATCTCCCTTATCCTGTAGTCACTTTTTTCACACCTGTGCCATCGAGCCTGTGACATAGCGCTGTGATATTCAGTGGGCCTCACACAATCCATAAGTGTCCAGTGTCCACAAGTGTGTGCAGAAATTCAAAATCTCCCCTGCCCTATAGACACCTTGTACCTTGTTTTACATTACTATATAGTTTGTTGGATTTTGTCTACATTTCTACAAAAAATGAGGAAGGCTGGTGGAAGAGGCCGTGGAATTGGGCGGGGGTTGGCAGCTGGTAATGATGGTGTTGGTGGTGAATCTGATGGTAGTGGCAAGAGCAAAATAGGACCGAATGCAGGAGGTGTTGAGCCTGCGTCATCGTCTGGCTCCATAAGGCTTCGAAGGCTTAGTTTTCTAGGAGTTGGCAAACCGCTTTTAAAGCCAGAGCATCAGGAAAAAGTTTTGTCTTACATTGATGGCCTAGAATCAGTCTTTCGTTGATATAACAGTGGGATTCCCTGACTGCTGTGGTCTTGCAACGACACCTCAACCACGCTATGACCTACCCAGTCGCCACTTCTTCTCTCGCAAAGTCATCCCAGCCCTCCACCATCATGTGGAAGACCGCATTGTCCATGCACTCAAGCAGTCAGTGAGCGGAAAGGTGCACCTCACAACTGATGCATGGTCCAGTCGGCATGGCCAGGGCCGTTACGTGTCCATCACTGCGCACTGGGTTAATGTGGTGGATGCAGGGTCCACAGGGGACAGCGGTGGTGGGACAGTGCTGCCTAGCCCACGGTATAGGAAACAGTTGGCTGTAGGCGTTCGACCCTCCTCCTCCTCCTCCTCCTCCAGAAGCGAAAGCTCGTCCACAGAGCGCAGTCGTATGAGCACTCCATCTGCAGCTGCCAGTGTTGCACACGATGTGTCCCCCTATTGAGCAGCTAGTGGAAAGCGTCAGCAGGCTGTGTTGAAGATGATGTGTTTGGGCGACAGACACACCGCCGAGGTGCTGGCCGAGTACTTGAAGCGACAAACTGAGTCATGGCTGGGCAGTGTACATCTTGAGGCAGGCAAGGTAGTTAGTGATAACGGCCGTAATTTTGTGGCAGCCATAGCCCTTTCAAAACTCAGCCTCATACCTTGCTTGGCTCACACCTTGAACCTGGTGGTGCAGTGCTTCCTCAAAAATTATCCGGAGTTAACAGCCCTGCTCCAGAAGGTGTGATGACAGTGCGCGCATATCCGCCGGTCGCCTGTACACTCCGTTCGTATGCAGAAGCTGCAGCGATTGCTCCACCTTCCCAACCACCGCCTCATTATCGACATTGCAACAAGGTGGAACTCCACCCTGCACATGGTGGAGCGGCTGTGCGAGCAGAGGCAGGCCATAATGCATTTGTGGGAGGATACACGGCCAGGCACTTTGAGAGCAGACATGGAGTTGACAGGTGTGCAGTGGTCGAAGCTGAAAGACCTCTGTAAAGTCCTTCAGTGTTTTGAGGAATACACACGGCTGGTAAGCGCAGACGACGCCACCCTAAGCATGAGCATCCCACTTATGCGTCTGCTCATGCAAACTTTGACGCACCTTAAGGAGCAGGCGTCTGCAGCCAATGTTGATGAGGAGGAAGAGGAGGAGGGAATCCTTGATGACATTCAGCCATTGTCTGCTCAGGGACCTCTCCTGGACGAGGTGGAGGAAGAAGAGGAGGAGGAGGATGATGATGGGGATGATTACTTAGGGGAGGAGGATGCATCTCGTGGGGCAAGTGAAAATGTTGGCGTGGCAAGGTCTGGTACAGGGTTTGTGCGTGACTGGAGGGATGTGGATTTGCCAGAAAGTGCTCCTCCAACCAGCACTCACAGTGCATCATTGACACCGGGAACATTGGCCCACATGTCAGATTATGCCTTGCGGATCCTAAAAAGGGACCCCCGCATTGCCAAAATGATGAACGATGACGACTACTGGTTGGCCAGCATCCTGGATCCACGCTATAAAGGCAAATTACAAAACATCATGCCACAGGAGAACCTTGACCTAATATTGGCTAATTAACAAGCAACTCTGGTAAATCGGTTGCTTGAGGCATTCCCAGCACACAGCAGCGGTGATGGTTCTCACACGAGCCGTACGGGCCGGGGGCAGCTTGGCAGAGGTGTTCATGGTGCACACAGCAGAAGTGGCATTGGAGACAGGGGTTTCATGACAATGTTGTGGACTGATTTTTCAAGTACCGCTCACACAACTGGTAATACTGCATCGATGGAAAGTGACAGGAGACAGCAGTTGTCAACTATGGTTACAAACTACTTTTCCTCCCATATCGATGTTCTCCCGCACAGGTCATTCCCCTTTGACTATTGGGCTGCTAAACTGGACACCTGGCCTGAATTGGCACAATATGCCTTACAGGAGCTCGCTTGCCCAGCTGCAAGTGTGCTATCGGAAAGAGTCTTCAGTGCAGCTGGATCAATCCTGACAGAAAAAAGGACCCGTCTGTCAACCCAAAATGTGGATGATCTAACCTTCATTAAAATGAAGCATGCATGGGTTTCCAAGGATTTTGTCCCACCTTCCCCTGATGACACATAGAGTGACAGAAAAATGGCTTGCTTTGGTCCACCTCTTCCTGGGACTTGACCTATTTCGCCTTTTGCATCAGCTGAATGTCCAACATCAACATATGCCACTTTCTAAAACTCCCTAACTGTGCTGCCTCTCCCCCCCCATGGCCGGGGTCACCACCTAGCGCACGACACCGTGCGGGTGCCGTTGCCCTGGACAGGTGGGTAGGCCGACTCTTGGGCGCGGGCACTGGCACAGGGTCCCTCATAGTGCAATCAAGTGTCTCTGATGGTGGTGGTGCACACCCGCCGTCAGACACACCGCCGTACTATGAGGGGCCCAGTGCCAGTACCGACGCCCACGAGTGGGCCCCCCTTCCTTGGGCAGGGCCCCAGCATTTGCAATCTTTACCTCTCCCTGCTCCTCCTCTGTGTAGTCTGGGCCATCAAATCCATACTGTGCCTGACACCGTCTGAGCCTGCCTCCTGATGTATAGACATATATTTTGAATGTGTACGCTATTCATACATGTTATCCGGGGATACGGTACCCTTTCTCACCTTTGTGCAATCACGTGCAATCCATACTGGGCCTAACACCGTCTGAGCCTGCCTCCTGATGTATAGACATATATTTTGAATGTGTACGCTATCCATACATGTTATCCGGCTATACGGTACCCTTTCTCACCTTTGTGCAATCACGTGCAAGCCATACTGGGCCTAACACCGTCTGAGCCTGCCTCCTGATGTATAGACATATATTTTGAATGTGTACGCTATCCATACATGTTATCCGGGGATACGGTACCCTTTCTCACCTTTGTGCAATCACGTGCAAGCCATACTGGGCCTAACACCGTCTGAGCCTGCCTCCTGATGTATAGACATATATTTTGAATGTTTACACTATCCATACATGTTATCCAGGGATACGGTACCCTTTCTCACCTTTGTGCAATCACGTGTAATCCATACTGGGCGTGAGAACGGCTGGCGAGCTGTTAAGCAAGCTACAGCACCTGTGGTTTGCACACGTAAGCTTTTCATTTTTTCAGGAATGACGGTTAGGCCTAATTCCGGAACTGCGGTTGACCTGCACTTACTGGGAAATCATCGTTCGCGGGTAATAATTGTAATCAGTGATCCCCATCACTAACGTTGTTCAGTGGGTTATCTGCACCTGTAAGCGACAGACGCTGGCCTTTTCAGTGTAGCGCACATGCAGCAACGGACATGTAAGGGCATGACACACCAGTTATTGGCCAATCTCATGTGCCAGAGCCTCACGTGTCCCTCTAGTAAGCCGGACTCGGACCGCGGGGCATGACGGAGTGTCGTTCGTTAACGGAATTAAGCTTGCAATGTCTGCATCTTTTCTGTAGCTGGCATGGTTGAGGTTTCCCAGGTGGAGTCGAATTTAACCGTAGGCTCCACTCCTGGTGGTGCCCTTCTGGACATTCCTTTAAGGTTCAGCTTTGCAACCATACTGCCCACGTAAAACAAACACTTTGCCTTCATGAACGCTGTTTGGAGGGTCAAGACTCGTGGGAATAACGCCGCCCAATCAGTTAACCTGCTAGAGAGATCCTTCGTTGCTCCCAAGCATGACATCACACTCCTTAGGAGGAAGGTAATGCCACTGTGGCGACCGTACTCCTGGGGGCGACACAAGTGCACTGATGCCCAGCCACTGCTCGATGAATCTGCTGGTACATTGACAAAGACCACTACATTCCCCTCGCATGCTACACGGCCTGAATCTGACCCTGATGAAACTCAGGTTACCCTTCCCATATACAGTTCCATCTTACACGGTGACAAAGAGGAAGCTGCAGATGAAAGTGCAGGTTCGGCCCACCCGCCATCAGACACACCACCGTACTATCAGGGGCCCTGTGCCAGTGCTGTCGCCAACGAGTGGGCCCCCCCTGCTTGCTCAGGATCACAGCACTTGCAAGGTTGAAATACTGTGCAGTGAGATGGAAGATGGGGACGACGAGGAGTCCAGACAAGTACAGGGATTCCCTAGCGAGGAGACTTATTTGATTGTTTTCAATGTTGGGACAGCAATTTTTGGGGAGCACTATACTCTGGAGAATGATAGATGGGGCCCACCATACACTGGAACATTCCAAAGGTGGACATCAGACACTGGAGCAGCATTTACAGGGCCCATTATACACTAGAGCATTAGAAATGGGGCCCATTATGTTTGGAGCATTATTTGGGCCCATGAGGCCTGTTTCACACTTGCTTTTTTTTGCAGCGCGTTTTTCCCGCAAAAAAACGCATTGAAAAACGCATACAAAAGCATACAACTGCTGCGTTTTTTTCAAGCATTTTTATGAGCATGCATGAAAAAAACGCAGCGTTTTTATGCGTTTGTATGCGTTTTTAGTGCGTTTTTACCGCGTTTGCGTTTTTTTCCAACATTAGGTGGCCCCTCACACTAACCCAAACCATGACTTTACTAACCCTAACCCTGACCCTAACCCTAACCCTAACCCTGACCCTAACCCTAACCCTAACCCTTAACCAAACCATACTTAACCCTAACCCTGACCCTAACCCTTAACCAAACCATTCTTAACCCTAACCCTGACCCTAACCCTGACCCTAACCCTAACCCTAACCCTGACCCTAACCCTAACCCTGACCCTAACCCTGACCCTAACCCTAACCCTGACCCTAACCCTTAACCAAACCATACTTAACCTTAACCCTAACCCTAACCCTGACCCTAACCCTGATCCTAACCCTTAACCAAACCATACTTAACCCTAACCCTGATGCTAACCCTGACCCTAACCCTAACCCTAACCCTAACCCTGACCCTAACCCTTAACCAAACCATACTTAACCCTAACCCTGACCCTAACCCTGACCCTAACCCTTAACCAAACCATACTTAACCCTAACCCTGACCCTAACCCTGACCCTAACCCTAACCCTAACCCTGACCCTAACCCTAACCCTAACCCTGACCCTAACCCTAACCCTATCCCTAACCCTGACCCTAACCCTTAACCAAACCATACTTAACCCTAACCCTGACCCTAGCCCTGACCCTAACCCTTAACCAAACCATACTTAACCCTAACCCTGACCCTAACCCTGACTCTAACCCTAACCCTAACCCTAACCCTGACCCTAACCCTTAACCAAACCATACTTAACCCTAACCCTGACCCTAACCCTAACCCTAACCCTAACCCTGACCCTAACCCTTAACCAAACCATACTTAACCCTAACCCTGACCCTAACCCTGACCCTAACCCTAACCCTAACCCTGACCCTAACCCTTAACCAAACCATACTTAACCCTAACCCTGACCCTAACCCTAACCCTAACCCTGACCCTTACCCTTAACCAAACCATACTTAACCCTAACCCTGACCCTAACCCTAACCCTAACCCTGACCCTAACCCTAACCCTAAACCCCCTTAACTAACCCTAACTTTACCCAAACCCCTAAATTCCATTGTCTAAACTAATGGTAAAAAAAAAACGCATGTGCAAAAAAACGCATACATAAGCATGCCAATGCGCACATATGCTCACCATAGACTTATAATGGGTGTCTTGCTGTAAAAAAACGCATTGCGCGCGCATGCGTTTTTTTGAGGCAAATTGGACGCACAAAAAATGCAACAAGTTGCATTTTGTGCGCCCGAGCGCATACCGCAAAAAAACGCATGCGCGGTAAAACGCATACAAACGCATGTGTAAGCGCACATAAGCGCATCCCATGCAAAGTATAGGAAAAAAAAACGCATGCGCTATTTAGAGCTAAATTACCGCGAAAAAAAACGCAAATGTGAAACCAGCCTAAGACAGTGGAGCTTCATCCATGGGGACCAACATATACTGTAGCATTATGTGGAGCTCATCATATACTGTTTCAAACATTATATGGGACCATTGATTCTGTATGGAGAAATAGATGGGCCTCGTCATGAGATGTAAAAAGTGAAGTATTTTTCATTGTACTATACCACTATTTCTCTGCCGTATTGGAGCATGATGAGTTGTGGTATGTGTTAAAGGGGCGCTCTTTCGCCCAGGGCACATGAAAACCTGGAGCCAGCCCTCCCCCCCACAACTGTAGCCAAATAACCCCCATTTTTCAGTGCGTAACTTGTATTATGAAGTTAATTAAGGTTGACAAGCTTAAGTAAGAAGAATTGATGCTTTTGGCATTCAAATGGGCACTGTAGGTGTGTTTCCTGTCCTTCTCTCACTGCCGACTTTTATTCCCCATTGACTTACATTGGGTTTCGTGTTTCGGGACGACCCCGACTTTTCCCTATAATCGGCCGATTTTGCTCGACCCGACTTTTGGAAAAGTCGGGTTTCACGAAACGAAACTCGACCCTAAAAAAACAAAAGTCGCTCAACTCTAATTGTAACTGCTTGGACAACATCTTTGCAATCAGTACATTTACGCATGTAAAATAATAACACTTATACGTACTTACCTACGCTCCAGGGGTATTGGCACTGGTTCTCCCGGGGCTCACATAACATTATGTCATGCAATCCCTGTGCTCAATCAGTACTGGTGTCAGGAAGTGAGATCTGCGGATTTGGCACAGGGATCTCAGAACATAACAATGTGACACGATCCACGGGAGAGCCAGTGCCCATGAAAACATTGTTTAAAGGGAACCTGTCAGCAGGATTGCGCACTGTCTGTAGGTTACTGTACACAATCCTGCTGACAGGTTCCTTTTAAAAACAGGCAGGGAAATGTTTTACCTCACAAAAAGAATCAGTTGTGATTCAGTGCTGTAATATCCGTATACTCTCTTTTGTGTCCTCCCCTGCCCAGGAGCTGTGGTATGATCAGACCATTTTCCTGTATGGTCAGACACAGCCATGACACAGTACACATTTATAAGATTACCTTGGCAAAGGAACATTTTATTTAAGCACATCCAACTGGGGAAATTATTATTATTTCAAGATCTATTGATTAAAAGGAACTTTTGCTCATGGGAAAACCCCTGTAAGCAAAAAATTAGCAAGAAAACTATCAGGAGAATAGCATGAAGCACTGCCTAAAAGTCTTGTCAGTGGCAAATTCTGTTAGGTACCTTAAAAATCACATTAATAATCCATTCTTGAAGCAGAAGGGTCTACATACAAATAAACAGCAGTCCATATGGATTCAGAAAGTTTTCAGATATTTTATAGCACTATGTGGCATATGCTATTATTTTACTACTTGTGTATAATGACTGGAAGTGACAATACTTACATCAGAATAAATACGGGTCCCAAAAACTCGAGCATAATAAGGACTTGCTTGGGCACAATTGCGTGGACAGTAAACTCTAAAAATATAAATAAAAAATAAAATAAAACCACTAATACATTATTTTATTAACTTTACATCATGTATGACAATTATACTTTTACTAGATAGTTTCCCGATTCTATCGCATCGGGTATTCCAGAATCTCTGTTAAAATAAAAATAGTTATATACTCACCTTCTGACAGCCCCCGATCTCCACTCCACGCTCCACGCACCCGGCATCTTCCGGTCCCATTAATGCTTTGCGCGAAACACCGCTGATGACATCGCGCTCTCGCAAGAGTGATGCCATCTCCGGCCCTTCGCGCAAAGCAATACTGGGACCGGAAGGTGCCGGGCGCGTGGAGCGTGGAGCGGAGATCGGGGGCTGTCGGTAGGTGAGTATATAACTATATTTTTTATTTTAATTCTATTTTTTACATATTCTAACCTTCCAACAGCCCCCAATCTCCACTCCACACGCCTGGCATCTTCCGGTCCCAGTAATGCTTTGCGCAAAACACCGCTGATGACGTCGCGCTCTAGTGAGAGCGCGACGTCTTCAGCGGTGTTTCGCGCAAAGCATTACTGGGACTGGAAGGTGTCGGGAGCATGGTGAGAGGAGGGAAAGAGTCCGGGAGCCATCGGAAGGTGAGTATATCACTATTACTTATTTTAATTCAATTTTAACAGGTTTATGCTACCCAGGGCTTGGAGGAGAGTCTCCTCTCCTCCAGACCCTGGGTACCATCCGCACATTGAGTGCTGCGCCCGACTGCGCCTGTGGCTGATTGGCGGCCGCGACCAGTCAGCAACAGGCGCACCTTACCGTTACAAGCAGCTGCGCCTGTCGCTGATTGGTCACGGCCTGGCAACCGCGACCAGTCAGCGACGCGGGATTTTGGTTACAGACAGACAGAATAAGATGATTATATAGTAGATTTCTTTGTAAGAGGCTGGTCAATGACTAAATCTAACTGCATAAATCAAAGATATGGAAATTCCACTGCACTCCTGGCTGTGTTTGAAATTGACTGGAGCTGAAAGTCTACAAAAGAGATAAACTTAGTCCACTATTTGCTCAGAGGCTAGGACTATTTGTACCACCTTAATTTGTAGAAAATAATGTAGTATGGCTAGAACACTCTAGCACTTCATTTCATCCTCTCATCTTTAAGAAATGGAGGATTGTGCTCAGTTTCGCGGAATGCAGGGCGGAACCAACTGTTCACTGGCATCAACATTTTGCCTAGTTGCTGGTCTTTAGAGAACAATAGCAGGATGTATTAAAGTGATTGTCCATTAATGACAACTTTTTCTTAAAAGCTCTAGTTTTCTACACAAAATAGAAAAAACAGCATACTAACCCCCCACATGGCTGCTGCTCCTTCGATCGCAGCGACCACTGCAGACAGACTTCTCTATTCCATCGAAGCGGATTAGAGGAGGCTGCAGCTGATCAGCAAACTTATTTTCTTACTAAACACACCAACCCTATTATTTTTTATATGGCATCTATAAACATCCCTACAAAAAAAAATTATTTCTTATTCGAATCGCTAAGATATTTAATGTTGTCTTTTATCCCTGAATAATATATGTTCTTATTACTAGAATACACTTTGCTCAGGGCAGCAATGTCTTGCTACTTGACTAAGTTTATGAATCAATTTCTTTGAATCTTTTTTAATGCTTAAATAACAGCTGGCTTTCACACTTTTGAAAAAAAAAATAAAAAGTACTTAACGAAGTGCAAAAAATGGAAGTGAATGCAGCAAATGACAAAGAACAGAATATGATGTCTCTGGATTTCCATTCTATAAAGGTAAAACTTCTAACTGTATGTTTAAACTTTCGCCTTCAAACAGCAACGTGCCAATTTACTACAAGGAGGTTTGAGGCATGAACCACTGATGTAATACATAGTTCCTATGTTCTAAAGCAGCCGATGCCAGTAAAATAGCTGAAAGCATATCAGATTGCTTAATATGAAAGGCCATTGAATGGAGAACAGGAAGAGAGAAGACATAAAATAACCTACGCGTAGGAGGAGATTTCAGCAGACATATAATTATAATGAATAACAGTTTCGGATTCCATCCAGTACAGAATTTGGATCTACTCCACTATGCCACAAATGCATTTATGAGACATTCACGCATTTTCTAACAGATTGAAGATCAAATTGTTCCTAGTTTAACAATTTTTGACTTTTGTAATGTTGTCTATTGTGTGCTAATCATGTGTCACATTAGAAGAGCTGAACAAGAAACCCCAAACTAAGGGTCTAAAAGGAAATACTGGACAAACAAATATTTGAATAAAATTACCTTTATTAAACAGAGATGGTAAACGGTAGTACTACATCAAAAAAATAAAAAAAATGTGCCCGTACTTGCAATATAATCAATAATATAAAAAAGTATACAATTAAAAACATACAAAAAAGAAAGAACGGTGGACCAAAAAAGAATAAGGTGAATAATTACATATCAATTATGATCACATGAATAAGGCCCCAAGGGGGGTTAAAAAAGGGTGGAGATGGAAAAGAGATTTGAATTCAGACTAAGGAATTTATTCCGAAAGGCGCATCGGGGTGTGTTAGGCGCTGGGATTCCCCCTCTGCACGGGATGGATCTCAAGCCTTGTCTGGTGTTGTGGTCTCCCATTCAGGCTCAGCCACTGCGATGACTGCTCAGCACAGACTTTGGTCCCAGCACCTTGCCCAGGGTCGTGCTGCATGTGTAGTTACTGCTGGCCCTCCAGCTAAGCCTTTGGTGACAACTAGTTTACACATACAGTGCTGTGCTCAGGAGCCTAAGCCCAGATTTCATCCAACTAAGCATGTCCATGATATTATGCCTTCCCATTGGTGCTCGGATGTCAGGTGCTCTGGTGATGTGGCAGCTTAAGATTGGTCCACAGGCAAGGTCCTGTCTGTGTAGACTTGAGCAAGGTATAAAAAGCTCTCAATGGCGCACACCTATGCGCTAGTATCATGTGTGTTGGTGGCTACTTTACCACCCTGTGTGCACGAGTGCCGCTCATTTCACTGCGACTGTTGGTATAGACAGGCAGTGTAGGGTGGGAACTCCCGCTTGAACTTAGCATCTGCACCGGGCATCCTCAGGCACAACCATGTGTCAGAGCAGGGTCAACCACCAGATAGTCTTCCTTGGGGGTGTCATGATCTGCTTAGTTCATGGGATTAGGTAGTTCAGAGGATAATCTGGACGGCCTGACTCTGAGATTCTGGGAGGCTTTTTATAGCCTCATTGTGGACTCATTCCTCGTCGCTTATACTCAGATCCTTGGCCGAGTGTTTGTGACCCTGGTGTGCTTTGTGACTGTGATACTTTATGCTTCTTTGGTTTTGACCCGGTTCTGTCCCTGTTACGAGTTCTGCCTGTTCCTTTTGTACTGTGCTGCTATCTCTGTGTATGACTCATTGCTTACGTTCTGACTATTCTCTGCTTGCTCCTCTGGTACCACGCTGACCTCTCTGTGTATGACCCCCCTGCTTGTCTTACCTGAGTTCCCCTAATCTTTACTCCAGGATTCCTGTAATAGAATCCTTCAGTCATCTACTGCAGTAGGACGCTAAACCACGCCCCCTGTGGTCACATGATCGTACGTCCTTGTACTCTTTACTACCTTTAGTGTCACAGGTCCTGTTCTCAGAACTTTGCTTGCAGTTTCGGAAGCCGGGCCCTCCCGTAGTCTGGGTGAGTGACCCTGCTCAGCCGCAGCAGTCTGCCGGCGCTGACAGGATCCTGATAGGGGGGTTAAGTTATAGGGACTCCAATTAGTATTTTTCTATACGCCTGTGCAGTCTAACAGGGTATAGTCCTTTTTGCTTTGATTCATAGTAACGCTCTGTGGTGTAACAAAGCTTGTTACCTTGCGCTCTGTGCACACTGAGTGACATTTAACTCATTGTGCTTTAAGTGTTTTCTCGCAGCCTTGCTCTGCCATTGTGCTACTGTAGTTGCAGTTTCTTCATCACTGCGCAGTGAACCCTGGGTAGCCAACACACCTTATTATAATTTCTTATTTGGTGCATTCCGTCAATCCTAACAGGGTGTGTGCTGTACTTGGAATGGCGGGCCTTAAAGGTACAGGCCTCCTTTCATTGCTCCAGCACCGTTGCCTTTGCATACTAAGCGCTTTATTGCCCTTGCACTATTGCTTTGCAAATAAGTAACTTATTAGCAACTGCACCTTTTTGTGTTGGTACCACCTTTTTGTATATATGATTGTTCTTTTGTTTTTGTTTTTATTTTTTCACCACTGCAGAGCTCCCTTTTGGGCACATGCTCCTTTTTGGATTCATTTTTAGTGCATTTATGTGAATATTATTTTCTAGGGATTTTACACACTTTTTTATGATATACACAATCCCTTTTCCATCTCCTCCCCTTTTTCAACCCCCCTTGTGGCCTTATTCATGTGATCACAATTGATTGTAATTATTCACCTTTTTATTCTTTTTGGTCTGTCATCCTTTCCTTTTTGGATTTTTTTAATTATATATACTTTTTTGTATTTAATTTTATATTTTATAGTACGGTCACAATTCTTTTTATTTTTTTGATGTAGTACTACCATTTACCATTTCTGTTTCATTTAGGTAATTTTGTTCAAATATTTGTTAGTCCAGTATTTCCTTTTAGACCATTAGTTCGGGGTTCCTTGTTCGGTTCTTCTGATTTTCGAGTGGTCTTCAACTCACTCACAGAGCACCTATAGAAATATATATTGACTGATGTGTCATTTTGCTTTATGATATATAGGTGTCGCTGTATTCAGTTCATGTTGATTTTCATGTGTCACCTTAGATGCTATAATTATGGCACATAAATTATAAATAGCAAAGATTAATAAATTCTCCTCCCATCAAAATTGTTATCCTTTCAATATTTTGCAGTTATCATATTATATAGCACTATGCACTTACAATTGCTCATTTTCCCTTCTACTCAGCAAATTCTTCTCTTTTTTTATTAGGTCTATAGTATCACTTGATTAGAAACTGACCAACTGAATCCTTCTAATCTCTATATAGAAACAAGAAGGTAATTTTCCCTGTATGACTCATGAGTAACTGCAAAAATCCCTGGCAGGGGCAGGGGCGGAGCAATTGGGCCAGAAGTTGAGAAAAGGAATGATAAATGTAGTGACAAGAGACTTTGTGCTTCTAGATATAGCAGAGAAAAAAAGAATTTACTGCACAGTACTGTATAATATAACTGCAATATATTAAGAGGATAAATCTTTGATGGGAGTGCATCTTTAAAGATACAGATTGCGAGATACCATATGACCTATGGAGCACCCCACAGGGCCTCAGGGTACTCGGTACCGGGCCGGATGGTTCTTAAAGGGGAATGTCACGGCAGCAGTGGCCCGGCTCGTGGCCCTGGGCGTCCAGTAAAATTAATAAATGGTGATGATAGGGTAGTTTGTAGAGGAAAAAGTTCATGACCCCACCCGTGGTATTTGGCAAGGGTAGCCGACAATGCGATTCAGATCCTCTGGGATGGTGTTAGGGCAGCAAAGATGGTTAAGCTCTCCACGGGTAGAGCTGTGTCCCAGGATAGTTAGGATGTTGTAAGTAAAGATGGTGGCTGTTGTGGTGAGTGCGGTGCAGGGAAGGTGATACTTGGCTGCACCCCAATAAATATAGTGCAAAAATACACTAAAAAGCCACTAAAGAAGACTAAATGTCTCCTGCTTACGGGTCCCTACAGGAATGGGTAGGAGGAGAGTGTCTGTTGTTCTGGTATTTTGTACTTGTTTTGCTAACATCTTGCTTTATGGGCTGGTAATTGTTGCTGCCTTTTTGTCTGCTGTTTAAAAATGAATTTTTGGAGACATTTAGTCTTCTTTAGTGGCTTTGCTATTTTATTTAGTTTAGTGTAGGGACCCGTAAGCGTGAGGATCTTTGGCACAGGTTACAGGCTCACGTATTTTGGCCAAAATATCAACTAGTACCTCACTAATTTTGCATTTTTTGCACTATATTTATCGGGGTGCAGCCAACCCCAGACATGTCTGGTCTCACATGAGGGGTGTTCACATAGCTATACATTGAGAGTGTGCTGGCCAGCCCGCCTAGGAGAATAGTAGGGGCGTGACTAATAGGCTGTGAACTGCAGTACCTTTGTGTGATCAACACCCTATGCGGGCCTTTATTGTGCAATTATATACTGGGCAGTCACCCCCTCCAGGAATGGGTTGGTGGAGAAAGGCTATTGTTCAGGTATTTTGCACCTGTGTTGCTGAAATCTTGCTTTATGGGCTGGCTGCACCCTGTAGTGCATTTTCTTCAAGATCTGGGCAGGTAAGTGTTGCTGCCTTTTGGTCCAGCAAACTCCCAGGTAGATTGGGATACACCTTTTCAGGACTCCTTTCTGTGTGTTTCTCTCCTGGCCGTCTCATTGCACTGGTTTCCACTCCTTCTGCTCAGCACCTTCACAAACAGTGTCCAAAGCCAGCAGCCACAGACCTTGTCGGGCAACATTCTCTGACTCCCCTTGCTCCTATATGGCTGCATTTTCAGTGAATGGATGTGATTGCGGCTGAGGTACATACAGTTACCTCAGCCTTTGGCTTGCTAGCTGAGTCTTGTAGTCCTCCACTAGTCTTAGGGGAAGCTCCCCCACTGTGACCCGGCCCCTCCACTTCTGGATACGGGCCCCACGGGTGGCCTCCGCACTTCCCGTGCCCCAAGGACCCCTTCTGTCCTCTCGGGAGCTTCCATCAGGCTTCCCTCTCAACTCTCTCTCCATCTCTTCCTACTGCACACCTTCTTCTCTGTCTCCTCATTTTCTCACTAATTCTCCTCAGACTTTGTCAGCCTGACTCCTTCTCTCACTCCCCTCTGACTGACTGACTCTTTCTAGAACAATCATCATACCTCAGCACTATCTCCTCCCACCAACTGTCACTGCTCACTCACTTTTACCTTCTAAGCTCCTCCCCTTTTTCCTACCTTCCCCATTCATTCCCCAACACCCTATCCTAGCCAGCCTGGGATGAGGCCATCTTCCCTAAGGGTACACCCAGGTACCCTGACTGAAGTGGTGCGAGTGTTAGAGTCCTGGGTAGTGCTCCCTCCTTACTTGAGAGTGGATGAGGTGCAGTACCTCTGTGGTGACTGGACTCTCAGGGGTGCCACACCTAAAGATACCCATAAGCATTTGATAAAGTTAGTCTGAACCCATCAACAATTTAATATGTACAGGGGTTCCCTAACTATCACATAGCAGATCTTGGGGGAATGACTACTGATCATTTTTTCCCATCACTAAATTCTCCCCTAAGGCTAGTTTCACACTAGCGCTTTTGAGCGCAGCGACGGCCTGCGCACGGCCGCCGCTAAGCCCCGCCCCCTGCCGTGCCTCCGCCGGTAGCTCCGCCTACCAGCGCAAGACGCTGCATGCGTCCTGCGTCCCCTATCTTTATCACTGGGGGCGCAGGCCGTGCGCAGTATGCGTTTGGCGGCGCATGCGTCCTTTTGACGGTGCGCCGACCTGCGCCAAACGCAACCTGCTGCAGTTTGGTTGCGCTCGGCGCACCGTCAAAAAGGCGCATGCGCCGCCAAACGCATACTGCGCACGGCCTGCGCCCCCAGTGATAAAGATAGGGGACGCAGGACGCATGCAGCGTCATGCGCTGGTAGGCGGAGCTCCCATCGGAGGCGCGGCAGGGGGCGGGGCTTAGCGGCGGCCGTGTGCAGGCCGTCGCTGCGCTCAAAAGTGCTAGTGTGAAACTAGCCTTACTAATCTATGTTGAAAGCAACAGCCAAGCTCATATTTCAGTCCACCTGCTAAACTGATGCCTCCAACTTGTATCATTATCTGCACTGTTTTCCCAACCACTATGGAGTCCAATATAAATGTATTCTTCTCACCCACAAAGTTGTTCACAGATCCGCAACACCTTACATCTTCTCCCTATTCTTAAACTAGCACCCTATTTCTGTTCTCCATTTTGCTAAAGATTGCGACTAACATCTTCCATAGTTTATGGTTTAAACCTCCTTCATGGTGCACCACTTTAGGTAATCCTGTAAATCCACAGTCATAAGTGGCCATTAAATCACATCTTTCTAGGCATCAATCTAACATTTCTCAGTTCTCCTTTCCTAATTTTTTATGTCAGAATGTGAACCCTTCGGTTATCTGCTTCCCACACACTCTATGCAGTCAGTAGTATTTCATATCTGGACATATACAGACACTGGCTGCTGACCGGATTAAGCACCTTTATATACTATTAATACCCTTATATATTGCTAATATCTGGACCGTACATTACAAGAACTTTTTACCTCTTATGTCCACCCCTATTTCCTTGTAGATTGTTGGATTGCAAACAGGTTTCTCTCCTTTTTGTTAACTGTTTAAGTCTCCAACGCTCGATTGTATTTGTGTATCTGCCCAGCAAATAGAGATGGAGACTATCAGCTATGGTGTTTCCCCATACACACTACAAAGAAGCAGGGGGATTCCTGCTTTTCTTTCTCTATATAGGACATGTTCACAAGTAGCAGCAACATGGAGGACATTATACAGCAGTACTAATCACTGTAGCTGTGAATCTACCTCTGGGATAATCTAAATCAATCACTAACTGCATAATAATCTGCCAATGACTCCACCTCGAGAGCTCAAGACTAGAGATGAGTGAATTTGTTCGGATTTGGTTCCAAATATGATCGGCATCGAACATTGTTTTTGCAATATTTGTCAAACACAGCAGAACATCATTAGAGTCAATGGGAGTAGAAATTATCGAATATGTTCGGAACCGATCATAAGACATTAATGTGTCAAAATCATATTCTGGGAAAAATGGGAACAAATTTGCTCATCTCTATTCAGGATGAGAAAGGGAGGAGAAGAATTAGCTTATAAGAAAAGGAAGAAGCTGATAAGGCCTGTTTCACACATCAGTTTTTTTCTTCAGTTAAGATCCGCTAAAATGGGGGACAACGGATCCGTTCCTGTACTGACCATAACGTTTGGCACTGGACCGTTGTTTTAACGGATCCGTCGAAGGAAGAATTTTAAAGGAACCGCTGCCTGGGGAGGAGAGAGAGAGAGAATTTTTTCAGCTGCCAAAACAGGGTTTAGGGTTAAATTTCCGGCCGAGGCAAATCCTCCGGGCATGCGCAATGTAAAATGCGGATCCGGCCGCCCGAAAAAACGTTGCATTGTCCGTCCAGGCATGTCGGTGGACGCCAAAATTTTGGCGGATCCGCAAAAAAACGGATCCAACGGATGGCCATCCGTCAAGATCCACCGGTAATGCAACTCAATGGGGAGAAAAACGGATCCGCCAAGCAAAATAGCGGATCCGTTTTTTTTTTTCAAAACGGCGGATTTTGACTGATGGTAAAATACAGATGTGTGAAACAGGCCTTAGATGTATTAAAAAGTTTTGTATATTGGTCTGTGCTCATATTAGAGTAAGCAGTGGTACGAGTGACTAATTGTTCCGTTTAGCATCCCTATGACTGAAAGGCAGTGGCTGTCTGGAGGAAATAAATACATTTTCTCCAGGTAGTCACACTTTCAGTGAGGCGGCCAGGCAGAATTTAATGCTGTTTACCTGCAGAATTAAAATATAGAACAAAATCTTTTAAAATAAAAAAACACCACAAACTTTGCAATTCCTTTTTTAATTATTGTAACACTACTCAAGTGACCAGGAAATTGAAGACAAGCTAGCTGGACTTGTTAACAGCCGTTGCCTTCAGTCCAGGGATTATGCTAAAGATGAATCCATATAAATCACCTTCTGACATGACATGTAACATAAACATACCAGGCGATGATATGAATGAGGGTTTGTAAGCTACGACCAATGCATATGTCTATTTAAGATCTGCAGTGAAGGGAATCTCATAAAAGTGCCAAAGAAGTTTGGATAGCACCTTCATATTGAAAGGGGATTCTGGGATGTTTGTTTTATTTTGACTCCTTATTCATTACAAGTAAGAAGCTGGTGAATTAACTATCTTTAAAACAATTCCCTATCTTCCTCGCCATGGTGTCCACATAAACACTGTTGCAGAACTCAGTCTGTACATGGTCTTCTGTCCTTCCTCTCAGTCTCTATAGGTTATACTGATTGTAAGGAAGGAGAGATGTGCTCCCCTTAACCTCTGCAGGATTTTGTCTGCCGAGTATATATTTTCTTACATTTCCTCTTTAAGAACAGTTACGGGAAAATGTTGGGCGAGCTAAGCCCAAAAAGAGCCTGGATGCTGACTGTACTAGTCAGAGGGGGGTAGAAGATGCCTATAAATTAGAGGGCTTTGTTCAACTGAGACGAAAAAGTATTGAGTGCCAAATAGTGAACTGGATAGTGCTCTAAACAAAGACTTTTGTGGGCCTTGTAGGAAAGGAACACAGTTACAGAATTTGGCCTGGGAAGAGGTGTAAGAGGGGGGACACATGTTGGACTGGGTGGTAACGTTGGAATAGAAGACCATACCACAGCCTCGTCATGTGAGGCTTGGAGAGTCTGCCATTGATCAGGCAGATCAACAGTTGCTAAGAGGTTGGAAAGTCAAGTCTCACTTTTATATACATTTTCTATTGAGTGATCCCTTTCAATTCATTAGAGAGCTTAAAATGGAATTGTCATTTAGATTTGCATCTAAATCACATAACTAGTGATGAGCGAGTGTGCTCGTTACTCGAGTTTACCGAACATGCTCAGGTGATCTCCGAGTATCTTGGGCATGCTCATAAATTATGTATGAGTCCCAGTAGCTGCATGATTTGCAGCTGCTAGACAGCATGAACACATGTGGGGATTCCCTAACAAACAGACAATCACTGCATGCATTAAGGCTGTCTAGCAGCCGCAAATCATGCAGCTACAGGGACTCAGACATAATTTACGAGCACGCCCAAGATACTCAGAGAACACCCGAGCAAGCTCGGAAAACTCGAGTATCGAACACACTCGCTCATCACTACACATAAAGCAATAGAACAGGGAGGGGCTGGTGAGGATCCAGCGGTCATGGTGCACATTGGCACAAATGACAAAGTTAGAGGTAGGTGGAAGGTCCTTAAAGATGATTTCAGGGAATTAGGCTGTAAGCTTAAAGCAAGGACCTCCAAGGTGGTATTTTCAGAAATACTTCCTGTACCACGTGCCACGCCAGAGAGGCAACGGGAGATTAGGGAGGTTAATAAGTGGCTCAGGAATTGGTGTAGGAAGGAGGGGTTTGGGTTCCTGCAGAACTGGGCCGACTTCTCAGTTGGCTACAGGTTCTACGCTAGGGACGCGCTGCACCTCAATGGGGAGGGTGCAGCTGTGCTGGGGGAGAAAATGGCTAGAAGGTTGGAGGAGTGTTTAAACTAGGGATGGGGGGGAGGGTATTCCTTTTATAGGAGGGGAAGACAGTGCAGATAGAGACCTGGGCACAAATAATGAAATTGTGTGTGGGGGTGGCATGGGGGTGGGGTTAGAACAATTAATAATTTAAGAAAGAATAGAGGTACAGAGAGATACATAAAGTGCATGTATACTAATGCCAGAAGCCTCGCCAACAAGATGGAGGAATTGGAGTTAATGTTGTTGGATCATAATTATGACATGGTGGGGATATCTGAGACATGGCTGGACGAGAGCCATGACTGGGCGGTTAATTTACAGGGCTATAGTCTGTTCAGAAATGACCGAGCAAATTAGCGAGGGGGAGGCGTGTGTTTATATGTAAAATCATCCTTAAAACCCATCCTTCGTGATAATATATATGAATCTAATGAAAATGTAGAGTCCCTGTGGGTAGAGATAAGGGGAGGGGGGGAAAATAGTAAATTACTGATAGGGGTTTGTTATAAGTCTCCAAAAATAATGGAAGCAACAGAGAATATCCTCATAAAGCAAACAGATGAAGCTGCGACTCAAGGAGAAGTCATTATTATGGGGGACTTCAACTAACCTGAAATACATTGGGAAACAAAAACCTGCAGTTCCAGCAAAGGTAATAGGTTTTTGACAACTATGAGAGACAATTACCTTTCACAACTGGTTCAGGACCCAACAAGAGGGGGGGCACTGCGAGACCTAATATTAACCAACAGGCCACACCGCATATCAAATGTAAGGGTTGAGGGTCACTTGGGTAATAGTGATCACTAGAGTTGAGCGACTTTTGGTTTTTTAGGGTCGCATTTCGTTTCGTGAAACCCGACTTTTCCAAAAGTCGGGTCGAGCAAGATCGTCCGATTATAGGGAAAAGTCGGGGTCGTCCCGAAACACGAAACCCAATGTAAGTCAATGGGGAATAAAAGTCGGCAGTGAGAGGAGGACAGGAAACACACCTACAGTGCCCATTTGAATGCCAAAAGCATCAATTCTTCTTTCTTAAGCTTGTCAACCTTAATTAACTTCATAATACAAGTTACGCACTGAAAAATGGGGGTTATTTGGCTAAAGTTGTGGGGGGGGAGGGCTGGCTGCAGGTTTTCATGTGCCCTGGGCGAAAGAGCACCCCTTTAACACATACCACAACTCATCATGCTCCGATACGGCAGAGAAATAGCGGTATAGTACAATGAAAAATACCTCACTTTTTACATCTCATGACGAGGCCCATCTATTTCTCCATACAGAATCATTGGTCCCATATAATGTTTGAAACAGTATATGATGAGCTCCACATAATGCTACAGTACATGTTGGTCCCCATGGATGAAGCTCCACTGTCTTATGGGCCCAAATAATGCTCCAAACATAATGGGCCCCATTTCTAATGCTCTAGTGTATAATGGGCCCTGTAAATGCTGCTCCAGTGTCTGATGTCCACCTTTGGAATGTTCCAGTGTATGGTGGGCCCCATCTATCATTCTCCAGAGTATAGTGCTCCCCAAAAATTGATGTCCCAACATTGAAAACAATCAAATAAGTCTCCTCGCTAGGGAATCCCTGTACTTGTCTGGACAGGTGCTGTAGCTTGCTTAACAGCTCGCCAGCCGTTCTCACGCCCAGTATGGATTACACGTGATTGCACAAAGGTGAGAAAGGGTACCGTATCCCCAGATAACATGTATGGATAGCGTACACATTCAAAATATATGTCTCAGGAGGCAGGCTCAGACGGTGTTAGGCCCAGTATGGATTGCACGTGATTGCACAAAGGTTAGAAAGGGTACCGTATCCCTGGATAACATGTATGGATAGCGTACAAATTCAAAATATATGTCTCAGGAGGCAGGCTCAGACGGTGTTAGGCCCAGTATGGATTGCACGTGATTGCACAAAGGTTAGAAAGGGTACCGTATCCCTGGATAACATGTATGGATAGCGTACACATTCAAAATATATGTCTATACAGCATGAGGCAGGCTCAGACGGTGTTAGGCCCAGTATGGATTGCACGTGATTGCACAAAGGTTAGAAAGGGTACTGTATCCCTGGATAACATGTATGGATAGCGTACACATTCAAAATATATGTCTATACAGCATGAGGCAGGCTCAGACGGTGTTAGGCCCAGTATGGATTGCACGTGATTGCACAAAGGTTAGAAAGGGTACCGTATCACCGGATAACATGTATGGATAGCGTACACATTCAAAATATATGTCTATACAGCATGAGGCAGGCTCAGACGGTGTTAGGCCCAGTATGGATTGCACGTGATTGCACAAAGGTTAGAAAGGGTACCGTATCACCGGATAACATGTATGGATAGCGTACACATTCAAAATATATGTCTATACAGCATGAGGCAGGCTCAGACGGTGTTAGGCCCAGTATGGATTGCACGTGATTGCACAAAGGTTAGAAAGGGTACCGTATCCCCAGATAACATGTATGGATAGCGTGCACATTCAAAATATATGTTTCAGGAGGCAGGCTCAGATGGTGTTAGGCCCAGTATGGATTGCACGTGATTGCACAAAGGTTAGAAAGGGTACCGTATCCCCGGATAACATGTATGGATAGCGTACACATTCAAAATATATGTCTATACAGCATGAGGCAGGCTCAGACGGTGTTAGGCCCAGTATGGATTGCACGTGATTGCACAAAGGTTAGAAAGGGTACTGTATCCCTGGATAACATGTATGGATAGCGTACACATTCAAAATATATGTCTATACAGCATGAGGCAGGCTCAGACGGTGTTAGGCCCAGTATGGATTGCACGTGATTGCACAAAGGTTAGAAAGGGTACCGTATCACCGGATAACATGTATGGATAGCGTACACATTCAAAATATATGTCTATACAGCATGAGGCAGGCTCAGACGGTGTTAGGCCCAGTATGGATTGCACGTGATTGCACAAAGGTTAGAAAGGGTACCGTATCCCCAGATAACATGTATGGATAGCGTGCACATTCAAAATATATGTTTCAGGAGGCAGGCTCAGATGGTGTTAGGCCCAGTATGGATTGCACGTGATTGCACAAAGGTTAGAAAGGGTACCGTATCCCCGGATAACATGTATGGATAGCGTACACATTCAAAATATATGTCTATACAGCATGAGGCAGGCTCAGACGGTGTTAGGCCCAGTATGGATTGCACGTGATTGCACAAAGGTTAGAAAGGGTACCGTATCCCTGGATAACATGTATGGATAGCGTACACATTCAAAATATATGTCTCAGGAGGCAGGCTCAGACGGTGTTAGGCCCAGTATGGATTGCACGTGATTGCACAAAGGTTAGAAAGGGTACCGTATCACCGGATAACATGTATGGATAGCGTACACATTCAAAATATTTGTCTATACAGCATGAGGCAGGCTCAGACGGTGTTAGGCCCAGTATGGATTGCACGTGATTGCACAAAGGTTAGAAAGGGTACCGTATCACCGGATAACATGTATGGATAGCGTACACATTCAAAATATATGTCTCAGGAGGCAGGCTCAGACGGTGTCAGGCACAGTATGGATTTGACGGCCCAGATTACACAGCGGAGGAGCAGGGAGAGGTAAAGATTGCAAATGCTGGGGCCCTGCCCAAGCAAGGGGGGCCCACTCGTGGGCGTCGGTATTGGCACTGGGCCCCTCATAGTACAGCGGTGTGTCTGACGGCGGGTGTGCACCACCACCGTCAGAGACAATTGATTGCACTATGAGGGACCCTGTGCCAGTGCCCGCGCCCAAGAGTCGGCCTACCCACCTGTCCAGGGCAACGGCACTCGCACGGTGTCGTGCGCTAGGTGGTGACCCCGGCCATGGGGGGCAAGGCAGCACAGTTAGGGAGTTTTAGAAAGTGGCATATGTTGATGTTGGACATTCAGCTGATGCAAAAGGCGAAATAGGTGAAGTACCAGGAAGAGGTGGACCAAAGCAAGCCATTTTTCTGTCACCCTATGTGTCATCAGGGGAAGGTGGGACAAAATCCTTGGAAACCCATGCGTGGTTCATTTTAATGAAGGTTAGATCATCCACATTTTGGGTTGACAGACGGGTCCTTTTTTCTGTCAGGATTGATCCAGCTGCACTGAAGACTCTTTCCGATAGCACACTTGCAGCTGGGCAAGCGAGCTCCTGTAAGGCATATTGGGCCAATTCAGGCCAGGTGTCCAGTTTAGCGGCCCAATAGTCAAAGGGGAATGACCTGTGTGGGAGAACATCGATATGGGAGGAAAAGTAGTTTGTAACCATAGTTGACAACTGCTGTTTCCTGACACTTTCCATCGATGCAGTATTACCAGTTGTGTGAGCGGTATTTGAAAAATCAGTCCGCTGTGTGCACCACGAACACCTCTGCCAAGCTGCCCCCGGCCCGTACGGCTCGTGTGAGAACCATCACCGCTGCTGTGTGCTGGGAATGCCTCAAGCAACCGATTTACCAGAGTTGCTTGTTTATTAGCCAATATTAGGTCAAGGTTCTCCTGTGGCATGATGTTTTGTAATTTGCCTTTATAGCGTGGATCCAGGATGCTGGCCAACCAGTAGTCGTCATCGTTCATCATTTTGGCAATGCGGGGGTCCCTTTTTAGGATCCGCAAGGCATAATCTGACATGTGGGCCAATGTTCCCGGTGTCAATGATGCACTACGAGTGCTGGGTGGAGGAGCACTTTCTGGCAAATCCACATCCCTCCAGTCACGCACAAACCCTGTACCAGACCTTGCCATGCCAACATTTTCACTTGCCCGACGAGATGCATCCTCCTCCCCTAAGTAATCATCCCCATCATCATCCTCCTCCTCTTCTTCCTCCACCTCGTCCAGGAGAGGTCCCTGAGCAGACAATGGCTGAATGTCATCAAGGATTCCCTCCTCCTCTTCCTCCTCATCAACATTGGCTGCAGACGCCTGCTCCTTAAGGTGCGTCAAAGTTTGCATGAGCAGACGCATAAGTGGGATGCTCATGCTTAGGATGGCGTCGTCTGCGCTTACCAGCCGTGTGCATTCCTCAAAACACTGAAGGACTTTACAAAGGTCTTTCAGCTTCGACCACTGCACACCTGTCAACTCCATGTCTGCTCTCAAAGTGCCTGGCCGTGTATCCTCCCACAAATGCATTATGGCCTGCCTCTGCTCGCACAGCCGCTCCACCATGTGCAGGGTGGAGTTCCACCTTGTTGCAATGTCGATAATGAGGCGGTGGTTGGGAAGGTGGAGCAATCGCTGCAGCTTCTGCATACGAACGGAGTGTACAGGCGACCGGCGGATGTGCGCGCACAGTCTTCGCACCTTATGGAGCAGGGCTGTTAACTCCTGATAATTTTTGAGGAAGCACTGCACCACCAGGTTCAAGGTGTGAGCCAAGCAAGGTATGTGGCTGAGTTTTGAAAGGGCTATGGCTGCCACAAAATTACGGCCGTTATCACTAACTACCTTGCCTGCCTCAAGATGTACACTGCCCAGCCATGACTCAGTTTGTCGCTTCAAGTACTCGTCCAGCACCTCGGCGGTGTGTCTGTCGCCCAAACACATCATCTGCAACACAGCCTGCTGACGCTTTCCACTAGCTGCTCGATAGGGGGACACATCGTGTGCAACACTGGCAGCTGCAGATGGAGTGCTCATACGACTGCGCTCTGTGGACGAGCTTTCGCTTCTGGAGGAGGAGGAGGAGGGTCGAATGCCTACAGCCAACTGTTTCCTATACCGTGGGCTAGGCAGCACTGTCCCACCACTGCTGTCCCCTGTGGACCCTGCATCCACCACATTAACCCAGTGCGCAGTGATGGACACGTAACGGCCCTGGCCATGCCGACTGGACCATGCATCAGTTGTGAGGTGCACCTTTCCACTCACTGACTGCTTGAGTGCATGGACAATGCGGTCTTTCACATGATGGTGGAGGGCTGGGATGACTTTGCGAGAGAAGAAGTGGCGACTGGGTAGGTCATAGCGTGGTACTGCATAGGCCATGAGTTCGCGGAAAGCTGTGCTTTCCACCAACCGAAAGGGCATCATCTCAAACGAGATTAGTTTGGCAATGTGGGCGTTCAAACCCAGTGTACGCGGATGAGAGACTGAGTACTTTCTTGACCTACTCATAGTGTCTGGGAGGGTGAGCTGGACTTGAGAGCTGCATATGATGGAAGTAGCGGTGGACAGGGCGGACTGAGAGAGGGTTGATGATGGTGATGGAGTTGGTGTTCTTTCTGATGGCCTAGAATCAGTCTTTCGTTGATATAACAGTGGGATTCCCTGACTGCTGTGGTCTTGCAACGACACCTCAACATTTGCTGCTGTGCTAACCGGTGGGCTTACAGTGGGGGAAACAATGTAGCGTTGCTGACTACCTTCGTTGTGATCAGTTGCACATGTGGCACTTGAGGTTTGGTGTTGTGTCCACGCTTGCAAGTGCATGCTGGTTAAATGTCTAAGCATGCAACTGGTATTCAAATTTTTCAGATTTTTCCCTCGGCTAAAGGTCTTTGCGCACTTCTTACAGATAACCTTGGCCTGATCATGAGGATTTTGTTCAAAAAAGTGCCACACTGCACTCTTCCTACTTTGGCAGACATTTTGCGGCCTAGCACGCTGTGATCTTTTGACCCTCTGGACAAGCTGTCCAGCAACTCTTTTGATGTTTGGAACCTGTCTTTGGAGTGCTCCGGGCCTGCCAGATAACAGCTGTTGCGATGTCGATGTCTGCTGTGGATGCTCCTCATCTGAGCTATTGGAAGCAGCACCCTCTTCCCCCAATGGATGCCAATCTGGGTCAACAACTGGGTCATCCATCACCTCCTCTTCTATGTCATGTGCACCTTCCTCTGTGTCACCGTGTATGGTGGTATAGTGTGCGGGAAGGGGCACCTGAGTCTCATCAGGGTCAGAATCTGGCTCTGTACACTGCGAGGACAATGTAGTGCTCTGAGTGAATGTACCAGCAGAATCATCCATCAGCGGCTGTGCATCAGTGCACTCCATGTCAGATTCATCTTGGCCTGGGTAATTCACCATTTCACTTGATAATCCAGGCATGGTATGTGAAAACAGCTCCATGGAGTAATCAGTAGTATGGCCTGCGTCATCCTTCAATCTTGGTTGGGGTGAAGGACACAAGGAAAGGTGTGGTTCATGAACATGAGCCTCCAATGACGACTCAGTGCTTTTACTTTTTACAACTGAAGAAGAGGAGGCGATAGAGCTGGAGGCTGAGTCAGCAATGTAAGACAAAACTTTTTCCTGATGCTCTGGCTTTAAAAGCGGTTTGCCAACTCCTAGAAAACTAAGCGTTCGAGGCCTTATGTAGCCAGACGATGACGCAGGGTCAGCACCTCCTGCATTCGGTCCTATTTTGCTCTTGCCACTACCATCAGATCCACCACCAACACCATCATTACCAGCTGCCAACCCACGCCCAATTCCACGGCCTCTTCCACCAGCCTTCCTCATTTTTGATAGAAATGTAGACAAAATCCAACAAACTATATAGTAATGTAAAACAAGGTACAAGGTGTCTATAGGACAGGGGAGATTTTGAATATCTGCACACACTTTTGGACAGTGGACACTTTTGGATTGTGTGAGGCCCACTGATATCTCAGCGCTATGTGACAGGCTCGATGGCACTGCTGTGACCTAAGTGACTAGAGGATAAGGGAGATTTTGAATATCTGCACACACTTTTGGACACTGGACACTTTTGGATTGTGTGAGGCCCACTGATATCTCAGCGCTATGTGACAGGCTCGATGGCACTGCTGTGACAAAAGTGACTAGAGGATAAGGGAGATTTTGAATATATGCACACACTTTTGGACAGTGGACACTTTTGGATTGTGTGAGGCCCACTGTTATCTCAGCGCTATGTGACAGGCTCCATGGCACTGCTGTGACAAAAGTGACTAGAGGATAAGGGAGATTTTGAATATCTGCACACACTTTTGGACACTGGACACTTTTGGATTGTGTGAGGCCCACTGATATCTCAGCGCTATGTGACAGGCTCGATGGCACTGCTGTGACAAAAGTGACTAGAGGATAAGGGAGATTTTGAATATCTGCACACACTTTTGGACACTGGACACTTTTGGATTGTGTGAGGCCCACTGATATCTCAGCGCTATGTGACAGGCTCGATGGCACTGCTGTGACAAAAGTGACTAGAGGATAAGGGAGATTTTGAATATCTGCACACACTTTTGGACACTGGACACTTTTGGATTGTGTGAGGCCCACTGATAGCTCAGCGCTATGTGACAGGCTCGATGGCACTGCTGTGACAAAAGCGACTAGAGGATAAGGGAGATTTTGAATATCTGCACACATTTTTGGACAGTGGACACTTTTGGATTGTGTGAGGCCCACTGTTATCTCAGCGCTATGTGACAGGCTCGATGGCACTGCTGTGACAAAAGTGACTAGAGGATAAGGGAGATTTTGAATATCTGCACACACTTTTGGACACTGGACACTTTTGGATTGTGTGAGGCCCACTGATATCTCAGCGCTATGTGACAGGCTCGATGGCACTGCTGTGACAAAAGTGACTAGAGGATAAGGGAGATTTTGAATATCTGCACACACTTTTGGACACTGGACACTTTTGGATTGTGTGAGGCCCACTGATATCTCAGCGCTATGTGACAGGCTCGATGGCACTGCTGTGACAAAAGTGACTAGAGGATAAGGGAGATTTTGAATATATGCACACACTTTTGGACAGTGGACACTTTTGGATTGTGTGAGGCCCACTGTTATCTCAGCGCTATGTGACAGGCTCCATGGCACTGCTGTGACCTAAGTGACTAGAGGATAAGGGAGATTTTGAATATCTGCACACACTTTTGGACACTGGACACTTTTGGATTGTGTGAGGCCCACTGATATCTCAGCGCTATGTGACAGGCTCGATGGCACTGCTGTGACAAAAGTGACTAGAGGATAAGGGAGATTTTGAATATCTGCACACACTTTTGGACACTGGACACTTTTGGATTGTGTGAGGCCCACTGATATCTCAGCGCTATGTGACAGGCTCGATGGCACTGCTGTGACAAAAGTGACTAGAGGATAAGGGAGATTTTGAATATCTGCACACACTTTTGGACACTGGACACTTTTGGATTGTGTGAGGCCCACTGATATCTCAGCGCTATGTGACAGGCTCGATGGCACTGCTGTGACAAAAGTGACTAGAGGATAAGGGAGATTTTGAATATCTGCACACACTTTTGGACAGTGGACACTTTTGGATTGTGTGAGGCCCACTGTTATCTCAGCGCTATGTGACAGGCTCGATGGCACTGCTGTGACCTAAGTGACTAGAGGATAAGGGAGATTTTGAATATCTGCACACACTTTTGGACACTGGACACTTTTGGATTGTGTGAGGCCCACTGATATCTCAGCGCTATGTGACAGGCTCGATGGCACTGTTGTGACAAAAGTGACTAGAGGATAAGGGAGATTTTGAATATCTGCACACACTTTTGGACACTGGACACTTTTGGATTGTGTGAGGCCCACTGATATCTCAGCGCTATGTGACAGGCTCGATGGCACTGCTGTGACAAAAGTGACTAGAGGATAAGGGAGATTTTGAATATCTGCACACACTTTTGGACACTGGACACTTTTGGATTGTGTGAGGCCCACTGATATCTGAGCGCTATGTGACAGGCTCGATGGCACTGCTGTGACAAAAGTGACTAGAGGATAAGGGAGATTTTGAATATCTGCACACACTTTTGGACACTGGACACTTTTGGATTGTGTGAGGCCCACTGATATCTCAGCGCTATGTGACAGGCTCGATGGCACTGCTGTGACAAAAGTGACTAGAGGATAAGGGAGATTTTGAATATCTGCACACACTTTTGGACACTGGACACTTTTGGATTGTGTGAGGCCCACTGATATCTCAGCGCTATGTGACAGGCTCGATGGCACTGCTGTGACAAAAGTGACTAGAGGATAAGGGAGATTTTGAATATCTGCACACACTTTTGGACACTGGACACTTTTGGATTGTGTGAGGCCCACTGATATCTGAGCGCTATGTGACAGGCTCGATGGCACTGCTGTGACAAAAGTGACTAGAGGATAAGGGAGATTTTGAATATCTGCACACACTTTTGGACACTGGACACTTTTGGATTGTGTGAGGCCCACTGATATCTCAGCGCTATGTGACAGGCTCGATGGCACTGCTGTGACCTAAGTGACTAGAGGATAAGTGAGATTTTGAATGTGTGCACACACTTTTGGACACTGGACACTTTTGGATTGTGTGAGGCCCAATGAATATCTGAGCGCTATGTGACAGGCTCGATGGCACAGCTGTGACCTAAGTGACTAGAGGATAAGTGAGATTTTGAATGTCTGCACACACTTTTGGACACTGGACACTTTTGGATTGTGTGAGGCCCAATGAATATCTGAGCGCTATGTGACAGGCTCGATGGCACAGCTGTGACCAAAGTGACTAGAGTATAAGGGAGATTGGATTGCTTTTAAAAAAGCAGTTTGCGGAGCAGTGGGTAAACAGCAATGCCAGCCTGTCAGGAAGCCTTAAAAGGCAGCCCAACAACCAACACCACTGATACACCACTATATAGCCTCCCCTTGCACTGCACACACAGTGACTGGTGTGTTGTGCAGGCCAAATTGCTATCAGCAGCAGAAGCAGTTTTTTTTTCTTCTCAGCAGGACAAAAAAAAAAAATTGGGATTGCTTAAGCAGTTTGAGGCCCAATGAATATCTGAGCGCTATATGACAGGCTTGATGGCGCAGCTGTGACCAAAGTGACTAGAGGATAAGGGAGATTGGATTGCTTTTAAAAAAGCAGTTTGCGGAGCAGTGGGTAAACAGCAATGCCAGCCTGTCAGGAAGCCTTAGAAGGCAGCCCAACAACCAACACCACTGATACACCACTATATAGCCTCCCCTTGCACTGCACACACAGTGACTGGTGTGTTGTGCAGGCCAAATCGCTAGCAGCAGAAGCAGTTTTTTTGTCTTCTTCCCTGCCTAACGCTCTCCCTACAGAATCAGCAGCAACCTCTCCCTATGCTAAGATCGGCAGAAGTAAGATGGTGGTCGGCGTGCACGCCCTTTTATACCCCCTGTGACGCCCACCAAAGCAAGCCAATCACTTGCATGCCCTTCTGAAAGATGGTGGTGACCCGTGCCTATGTCATCACGTTGCCCACAGTGTCCGTGGATCCTGATTGGCTGAAAAAGAGCGCAAAACAAACTTTTGAAACGTGACTTTGGCGCGTAAGTCGCCGACCTCGTGGCCGATCTCATCCTAGGGTCGGGTTTCGTTTCATGAAACCCGACTTTGCCAAAAGTCGGCAACTTTTGAATTTTTTCGACCCGTTTCGCTCAACTCTAGTGATCACAAATTAATAAGTTTTCATGTATCCTTTAATAAGATGTGTAGTAGAGGGGTTACAAGGACACTAAACTTCAAGAAGACAAATATCCAACGGATGAAAGATGATCTTGGTGCAATTAACTGGGATGATATCCTGAGACATAAAAATACACAAAGAAAATGGGAGACGTTTATTAGTATCCTGAATAGGACCTGTGCACAATATATTCCGTATGGGAATAAACATGCGAGAAATAGGAGGAAACCACTATGGCTAAATAGAGCTGTAAGGGGTGCATTAAGAGATAAAAAATAAAGCATTTAGAGAATTAAAGCAAGTAGGTAGTGATGAGGCATTAAATAAATACAGAAAATTGAATAAATTTTGTAAAAAGCAAATCAAGACAGCAAAGATTGAGACAGAGAGACACATTGCCATAGAAAGTAAAAATAATCCCAAAATATTCTTTAACTACATAAATAGTAAGAAGCTAAAAAATGATAGTGTTGGCCCCCTTAAAAATAGTCTTGGTGAAATGGTGGATGAGGATGAGGAAAAAGCCAATATGCTAAATGACTTTTTTTTCAACAGTATTTACACAAGAAAATCCCATGACGGATAACATGATCAGGGATAAAAATTCTCAATTAAATGTCACCTGCTTAACCCAGCAGGAAGTACGGCGGCGTCTAAAAATCACAAAAATTAACAAATCCCCGGGCCCGGATAGGATACACCCCCGAGTACTGCAGGAATTAAGCACAGTCATAGATAGACCATTATTTTTAATCTTTAAAGATTCCATAATAACAGGGTCTGTACCACAGGACTGGCGTATAGCAAATGTGGTGCCAATATTCAAAAAGGGGACAAAAACTGAACTTGGAAATTATAAGCAAGTAAGTTTAACCTCAACTGTGGGTAAAATCCTGGAGGGTTTTCTAAGAGATACTATACTGGAGTGTCTGGAGAAGAATAACCTTATGACCCAATATCAACATGGGTTTACAAGGGACCGTTCCTGTCAGACTAATCGGATAAGCTTTTATGAAGAGGTAAGTTCCAGACTGGACCAAGGGAATGCAGTGGACGTGGTGTACATGGACTTTTCAAAAGCTTTTGATACGGTGCCACACAAAAGGTTGCTACATAAAATGAGATCAATGGGGATAGGGGAAAATATGTGTAGATGGGTTAAGAGCTAGCTCAGGGATAGGAAACAATGGGTGGTTATTAATGGAGCACACTCAGACTGGGTCACGGTTAGCAGTGGGGTACCACAGGGGTCAGTTTTGGGCCTGCTTCTTTTTAACATATTTATTAATGGCTTTGTAGGGGGCATAGAGAGTAGAATTTCAATATTTGCAGATGACACTAAATTCTGCAGGGTAATCAATACAGAGGAGGACAATTTTATATTACAGGAGGATTTATGTAAACTAGAAGCTTGGGCTGATAAATGGCAAATGAGCTTTAATGGGGATAAATGTAAGGTCATGCACTTGGGTAGAACGAACAAGATGTATAATTATGTGCTTAATTGTGCATAGTGCATAGTTGCTCATAATTTTACCTCTATATAAGTCACTAGTGCGACCACACTTAGAATACTGTGTACAGTTCTAGTCTCCGATGTATAAGAAAGACATAGCTGAACTGGAGCAGGTGCAGAGAAGAGCGACCAAGGTTATTAGGGAACTGGGGGGTCTGCAATACCAAGACAGGTTATTACACTTGGGGTTATTTAGTTTGGAAAATCAAAGGCTTAGGGGTGAACTTATTACGATGTATAAATATATGCGGGGACAGTACAAAGACCTTTCTAATGATCTTTTTACTCTTAGACCTGTGATGGGGACAAGGGGGCATCTGCTACGTCTGGAGGAAAGAAGGTTTAAGCATACTCACAGATGCAGATTCTTTACTGTAAGAGCAGTGAGACTATGGAACTCTCTGCCATATGATGTTGTAATGAGTGATTCCCTACTAAAATTTAAGAAGGGCCTGGATGCCTTTCTTGAAAAGTATAATATTACAGGGTATATACACTAGTCTCCTTAATATTGTGTTGATCCAGGGAGCTAGTCTGATTGCCGTATGTGGAGTCGGGAAGGTATTTTTTTCCCCAATGTGAAACTTACTGTTTACCACATGGGGTTTTTTTTTGCCTTCCTCTGGATCAACATGTTAGGGCAAGTTAGGACAGGATATGGGTTGAACTAGATAGACTTAAAGTCTTCCTTCAACCTTAATAACTATGTTACTATGGTACATGAAAATGAGGAACTTTGTAATATATCTTATCAGAGAGATCTGCTTCTTTCACCACCACTACTAATCATTCATTCTCAATTCCCTTGTAAAATCTGTCTTCAGTGAATACAGTAAATTACCCAGATATAATATTAGAGAAGAGCTTGAAGCAGAGCTCCATCCTCCACCTACATGCTCACGTCTATATAAAATCTGATCTGTGATAGCTGTCATCTCCTATCTCAGCAGTATAAAAATCTGTTTTCACTGAATACAGATTTTACCCTTGAATTGAGAATTTTAGAAATGAATGATCAGTCCTCACAGAGAAAGAAGATTTCTCTATTACGATATATTACAAAGTTTATTATTTTCACTTGTACTATTGATTTATGAAATAAAATAGTAAAATCACAGGTAAAATTTGACATAAACCCGTACTTACAACCCTGTGGTTTAGCTTATGCATTTAGATTATAGTATTTAATTTAAATCTTGATAAACAGCACTGGGTGGCAGGTACAGTGGCCTTTAAAATGCAGGCACAGATTATACTATATGACATTCTTTATTTTCCCTGTCTACCAGCACAATAGAACTTTCTGGACCTCCGAAAACCATACATTATAGAGACTGATATTGTCATTAGCTTTACTTAAACCTATCTTTAAACCTGAAAATGTAAGTTTAAGAAGATTTTACAGCAATCATAATTCCAGAACGGAAGCAACAATTAATTGTAAATTCACTATTATAACGCACTCATAGTTTTACAACTGTAGCTGAACTCTTAGAACCAGCAAATCATTATGGGAGATTGACCTCATACACTGCACTCCCAGGGGGCTCCAAGCGCGAAATCTCATCCTCCTTTTTAGCGCTGATCGTTTCCTCTCTTGATTGACTAATGACGCAGTTCATTAATTTCATCTCTATTCTGACATAGACCACCCTTCACAAAAACACTGTCTGACTTTACTGTAAATGACACAAATACATAATTTCCCTGCTGGTGTAATATTTCACACCTTTAGGTCATATATTAGGATATACTACAAACTGTAATTCTGGGAATGTTAATTGTGAAAATGCACTTTGCAATTTGTATAATTTCTTTGTGGGCACAGAATAATTTACTCTCATTCACTATCAGCCTACACGGAACATGCCCATGTCCACTTCTAATTGCATCATAAGCTACGCATCATATGATCATTGTGCAAACATGTCCTAGCATCCAAAACTTTTAAAAAGGTGCCATGGATTCTTGGATCCACTAATTTGTGGACAGGCCAGTTGATTTCCCTCCTATTTCATCTGCTTTGATTACAGTTTGGGAGATTTATGAATTTGCCTAAAAAAAAATCTGTTGTTGTTCAAGCGCAGTCAGAATACCGTATTAATTGGCCGCTCTCCTGACCCAAGCGTGACAGCTTAATGTATTTCTATTCAGCTGTCACTCTCGGGTTAGGGTTTATATTGCCATCTGTGTGGCCTTACACATTATTTTTATCTTTTATTATTATATTTACACATAGCAACTAATTACAGCACATTAACAGTTGAGCACTTTCCACTTTAATAAAAAAAAGTGCTCACTGATTACTCAGCAGCTCCCGTTACACGTCATGCGAGGTCACCTGAAGCGACAGTTAACTAAAGTTAAAAGTCTGCATTTGTAAGAATGGTGGACTGTGCTGCAGGATTCATATCCCTGAAATCACCAATCACGCCATTATGTAATGTTTATCATGTCTTTCATCTTTTGTATATATTGTAATGCGGTAATGTATAGTGTGTAATGACAGCACCAACGTCCCTGCACTATTGGGACGTTCCTCCTCCTGGTAGGAACGCCGACGTGCTTGTGCACTCACCCTCTCTGCTCTGGGCCCTGCCACGTCTGCTGCCTCCCAGGACCTGTGCATAGCATGCACTCTTCCCATTTCTTAAAGGGGCAGCGCACATTTCTTAAATGTCCCCAGCCAATAGCTGTAAGACATCTGATATTTAAGGCACCCTCACATATAAGTAGGTGCATAAGCAACATTATTGATTAGTGTGCTTTCCTTCTGCTCCGCTGTAAGGTCTCTATACCTGTGCTTCCTGTTCGTTCTATCTGAACTTGTTCCTATCCACCCTGTCTGTACCTGATCCTGTCCGATCTCTTGATCCTATCCATCCTTTCTGAACCTGCATCTGTTCCGGTCCTGTCTACACCTAGTCCTGATACTGACCTGCTTGGCCCACACCTGTTTCCGCCTTCCTCATTCATCTAGTATGAACTGTGATCCTGCACCTGTCCATTCTGGGTTCCTGTAACCCATCCCGTCTGTTTCTGCATTCCAGTTGCCATCCTCTCTATCAGCTGTGCAGTATTCATCCTCCTGATGTCCAGTTCCTGGCCGTTACGATTCTCTTTGTCACTCCCTGCTTCTCTACACACCTTAGAAGGTTCAGCTGCCACTGTTGCAGAGTATGTCCTGGAGTGGTTCCTAGCATCTTTCTGGGTCCAATTCTAACCAAACCATCAGGGTCTCTAGTGAAGAACCAGGTTGTTGCTTAGTTATGTCCCTCAAGGCTCTCCCTAAACCGTGGCACAGTGGTTCCACAACAGTGTGCTTAGGCCATGGAACTTGCTGACTCTCATACCCATTAAATCTCAGAGCTGATCCAAGAGGTGACCCATCAGAGAGACCAGCAAGATAAGATCTTGTAATATCTGCATACAGTGAACACTCGCCTAGACACTCTGACATCAGTGGACGCATCTCCTCTGGTTCAAGCTGCGGCAACCTTGGCAGTGACTATGTAGTCCGAAAATCATGCTCCAGGTCCTGAACCCCATTCTGTCTGCTCCACTACATTTTGACGGGAATCCCAAGCAATACTGAGGTTTACTTAACAAGTGCTCTCTGCATTTTGAAAAGCTGGCTCATCTGATCAGGTGAAGGTGGCAATCCTAATGTCCCATCTTGGAGGAAAGGCGGTGGCATGGCTCAACCCCTTGTGGGAGAGAGGAGACTCTGTTATTTTAGGATCTGCAAGCCTTCCTTCATCTATCCTCAGACTGTGCCAGGCAAGTCTGACTGTGGGCTAATATGCCATCCGGTTACTCACCCAGGCTTCTGAACTTGGCTGCAACGATGAGGCGGGTAGAAGCTGCCTTCTGGAAGGGATTGTCTAGGAGGATAAAGGATAAATACATTCCTGCTACGCTGGATGGCCTAATTTCCTTTGCTATCCAAATCAACCGCAGATTCCAGTAGCGCTCCAGAGAAATGGTACATGAGAGAAAACCGCTTTGTCTGACTCCATCCTTCCAGTGGCCGCTCATCCTTCAGACCTTTGTGATCACAATTTTGTCCAAATTTTTGATCCTATGCAGGTCAACCATGTAAATCTTGCCGAAGAACAACAGAAGATCAGTTGAAGCAGGGACTTAAGCTTTTATTGCGGAGGACCAGATCATCTTATCTATGCCTGCCCCAAGAAGTCGGAAAACTCCCAAGCCTAAGGTTGGTAGGAGAGGCTACCCTGGGTGAGAGTATTTCCCTTCAACCATTGATCTTGACCATATTTGTGACATCTGGAGGTTCACAGTTCTTTGAGATGGCATACCTGGATTCCGGTGCATCAGGGAACTTCATGCAGCAAGCAGTGGTAGATCGTTACCAGATCCCCATTCGATGCCTCCAGAGTTCATTGTTTTTGTCATATGTTGATGGAAGGCCCCTATCCAAAGATGATCAGGTGGCCACTGAGCAAGTAGAGCTCCAAATAGGAATGCTGCACACAAAGAAGGTCAACTTCTATGTGCTCGATAGTCTGTCTCATCCACTTCTTCTGGGTCATCCATAGCTCCCCATTCTTGACTGGAGATCTGAAGAGGTATTTTGTTGGGGATAGTCTTGTCATGAAAAGTGTCTTGTACCTGTACACTATGTTGTTATGAATGAGTCACCGGAGGAGGAAAAAACAAAAATGCAAGCTAAGTCCAGAAAACCGGAGAGGTTGGTAGCTAGCGGATTGCAGACCCCTGATCCTATTCACAACAACTAAACGTAGCCAAGGAGTGTTCCTACGGTGGTCCTAGATGCCTCGTCACAGCCGGAGAGCTAAATAAGCCTAAAGAAAGAAAGGGGAAATCTAAACTGCCCCAGAGCAGACCCCAAAGCAATAGACAGCCCCCAACATGTATTGACAGTGAAAACAGATGAAAACACAAACACAGACAGAAAGACAGGCAGAGCAAACGATGAGGCCCAACTAACTAGATAGGAAAGGACAGAAAAGATGCTGGCTGCAATCCGCAAAAACCCTACCAAAAATGTCTCAACACGTCTGAATGGAAAAACGGCCCTGAAGTCACTAGACTTCAAAATCCCTATATCAGCACTCTGATATATTCTGAAGACAGAGCAAAATAGAATTAACCGATCAGGGACAAAAAAGGAAATTCAGCAAAACCCCAGCCGGGGCTGGCTGAACACAAAACTAAGCAAATCAGACAAAATCTCATGGAACAATAACAGAGCAAAACTTAGCTTTAGAAGACAGGAACTGAACTGGAGGCCAGAGCTCAGAGCAGAGAAATAACCAGCAACCCTACAGGGCATCGGCTGCCTTGTATCCACTCAGAGATTCCGGATGTCCAATCGCAATCCCCCTGTTCAGGTGACAGGTCTCTCCCATCCAAATCAGTTTCACCACCTCCTTTCACCAGCAGAGGGAGTTCATCGGACATCAAAGGTGAACAAGAAAATGAGCTCACAATACTATGTCCAGTTTGGGTGCTGGTAGCACCATCTTCTCTGCCAGGATTACAATCCGCCTACTGATCCTTTGCTGATGTCTTCAACAAGAAGAAAGCAGAATTGCTACCTTCACATAGGCAATACGACTATAGACCTGTTTCCGGGATACTCGCCTTCACGAGGCTTTATCTACATCTACACCCAGTCACAAGCGGAGACTCTAGGCATGTCCGAGTATGTAAAAAAGAATATAGCAAGGGGATTCATTCAAAAGTACTCTTCAACAACAGGAGCCATCCTTGCATAGATTCTAGGTGTTTCAACCAGATCACGGTTAAGAACAAGCATCCATTGCCTTTGATATGGTATTGCTTGATTGCCTAAAAGGTGCCAGAATTTTTACCAACAAGGATCTGAGCGGAGCATACAATCTAATTCAGATATGCCAACGAGATGAATGAAAGACTGCTTTCAATACCCTTTGGTCTCAACAATGCCCCACCTATCTTCCAAGAATTTGTGATTGACATCTTCCAAGATCTCCTCTATTCTTCTGTCATGGTCTGTCTAGATGATATCATAGTCTTCTCTCCATATCTGCCCTCATATAGGACACCGAGTCACAAAACCTGAAGCTTGCAATGCAGACGATAACGGACCTGAGCAGGACTAAGCACGTTGGACTACTGTAGTAAGGTTCCTGAGTGCAAGGGTTCCAGGGTGCCAGTATTGGAAGAAATAGGATGTGCAATCAAAGAGCAAGTAAGGAGTCTTGCTTATCAGGACTGTAGCGGTAAAGCTGGGTTGTGCCGGAGGAGAATGAAACAATGTGCCTCACTAACCCTGGAGTAGAACTGCAGAGGAAGGACATTGGCTGTGAAAATACTTTATACTGTGAAGAAAATGTGAATAAGACTTTGTACCCACTATCCCTTATATATAACCCTTACCAAGAATTTGTGTCAGAATGGAAGTCTCCCTCATTGAATTGTAAAATACACGATCCTCGCCAGTCCACAACACTGGCTACATTCGACCTGCACAGGCATAATGCCCACACAGTAGAATCTACACACATATCCAGGACCCATGCTTTTATGTAGTGGACTAGGGTGTAAAGGGAGGCAAGTGCCTTGCCCAAAGTTCCGATATAATGCTACATAGTCACTCTATATGACTGAAGTCTTGTGAATCCTCACATCGCATGCACTGTGCACTGTGAAAATTCTCTGGTGAAGGGAGATGGCAGTCATGTGAGCGCAAATATGCAATATGTATATTCCTGGTCACATTCTAACTAGACTGTTTCCAGCCTTGTTCAATACACTTGCATTAAGTGACACAGCACTTGTCTAATTGGAATGTTGCATGGAGTATGCAGAACCCATACTTATGATCACACGATTGCCCACTCCCGGTGCCAGCACCGACACCCTAGAATCTTCACAGTGTGCAGTGCCTATGATTTGAGTATTCACAAGTCTGCAGTCACAAAGAGTGACTGCAGACTTGTAGCTTTAGATCAGACAACCCCTTAAAGTTTTCGGACTAAGCGTCAATTGGTTATATGCATTAAAAACCCTACCCACTCACGATGGCCCACCTACAAATAGAATAACAGGCACTTTTCTTGACCACAGAGGAAAATGTTCATTGGTTACTAATCTCAGGAGCAAGCTCAGCTTGAGGATCTCCAGTCCAACTCTGACTAAGCAAGTCTGGACTGTCTCTTGTCAGGATATCCAGAACTGCCATCTAATCAGTGTCTGGACCATTAGAAATCTGCGTTGCTGCAGGGACTTATCAGAGTCCCTAGGGAGAGGAGCACATCCCAGCATGACTGAGCACTAGCAGGACCTTCACCATGTGACTACCAAGGGTCAGAGCCACCTGCAGGTCTCCCTGAGGGAGCAGGAGCAGGGAGAGATGCTGGCCCGAGAATAACGACTCTACCCACAGGTATAGCACAAACAGAAGTGCCGATGAGTGCTAGACAGGAGGGATGTCAGGGACAGGCCAAGGGTCACAACCGTATAGGCAGAAGTACCAGGGGAATAGACAGGAGAATAACCAGAGATGTAGCCGAAGTCAGAAACCAGGAGAATAGACACACAGTACCAAATCAGCAGATAAGAACACAACGGGGACAGACTGGCTCAGAAGCCAAGATATCAAACACAGAAGCATGCACACTGCATGAGGCACAAACACACAGGGTCACTTAAACTATGCCAAGGGCAAAAGTATAGCTGACAGAGAAGCCTGGTAAAGAGTGAGTATAAAATACCCCTCCCAGATCCAGAAAGAGGTCACATACACTTAACCCTGCGAGTGCAAGGCAAGGAACCTGTCCAAACCATGACATCTCTTCTTTGTGGAAGCTCTGGGAAAATCTGATACTGCTGCCTGCCTAATTTTTCGACAGACATCAGCTTTATTTGTGTTCCTAAATAAGTTGTCCACTACTTGCACAACTTCTTGTCATAACCCCTTGCTTAGCCCCAATAAAATAATAACGCTAATACTCACCTACCGTGCTGGCGCCGTTCCCACGGTGTTGGCCTCCCCAGGGCTCCCGTGTTATTGCTGTGACACGTGATGCCGATGCCCAATCAGCGCTGGCATCAGTGTCCGTGCCTCCTGTTGAATTGAGCATGAAGAGGAAGTCTGAAATCAGCTGCAGCCTGGCCTTCTTCTTCATGTTTGATTTGTTGGAGGGCAGGGACAGTGATGCCAGCGCTGATTGGGTGCCGGTGTCACATGTCACAACAACCACACGTGAGTCCTGGGACAGCGAGTGCTGACATGGCGGGAACAGCGCCGGAATAGGTGGTGAGTAATAGCTTTATTATTTTATGGGGCCAAACATTTTGTCTAGTAGTAGACAACCTCTTTAATGTATCTATTTTTCAATAGCTACTCTTACCCACTTTACCTCATTCCCCAGAGCACTTGTCACTTACTCTGCCACAAACCTCCACAGCGGAGTGACTGCAATACTTATGCAGGTTTTGTCTTAGGGCCCCGTCACACATAGTGACTCACCAGCGATCCCGACAACGATGTGAACTTGTCAGGATCGCTGGTGTGTCACTACATGATCGCTGGTGAGCTGCCAAACAGGCAGCTTCACCAATGATCAGGACAGCAACACGCGGGTAACAAGCGACGCACATCGCTTAGTTACCACTGTGTACTTTAGTTACCAGCGCGCTTGTGCAGGGAGCTGGTAAGCAAAGTACACATCGGGTTTCTAATTGCAGCGCGGCGCTTAGAAACCTGATGTGTACCTTGGATACCAGCTCCCTGCACCAGTGCGCTGGTAACTAAGGTAACCATCAGGTTTTTAAGTGCCGCGCGGCGCTTAGAAACCCGATGTTTACCTTGGTTACCAGCTCCAGCTCGCTGATCGTTGGTCTCCTGCCTGCCACACGCAGTGATGCGTGCTGGCCAGCGGGAGACCAGTGATCAGAAAAATGTCCTGGCCATTCCAGGACGATCAGCGATACCCGGCAGGGGGGCCGGTCGCTGGTAAGTGTCACACAGCGATCTCGCTGGTGAGATCGCTGTTGCATCACAAAACTTGTGACTCAGCAGCGATCTCGCTAGTGAGATCGCTGTGTGTGACGGGGGCTTTACACTCTCAACACAGAACTGTTGACCTCTTACCTTATCTGTAATCCCCCCTTATCCATTTGAGACCTTATCTGCAATACCTTGTCTACTCCATGTGTTGAAAATCCTCACCACCTCTCTGGTTGAGAACTAAGCACTGTACACTGTATAATAAGTAAAAGGCAATGAACACATTTGGCAATAAAATTACGCTAAGTTTCAGTCTGCAATCTTCATTCATTCATTCATTTATATTCAGACCCTCCGATATGCAGTTTGCAGTCTGATCCATGTGTATCCAGGGTACTACTGTGTTCATTAGCCCATGTTCTAAACTACATTTATTTGTTTTTGTGTTTTCTCTGCCCTTCTTGAGACTGTTGATACTTTGTTCCCTGTCAATACTAGAGATCTCTGTACACCCGCCTCCTCGATGCTATTGTGGCACCCCTGAGGGTTCAGTCGCCACCGAGGTACTGCTCCTCACCCTGAGGTGTGGTACTCCATTCTTAGGTAAGGAGGGAGCACCGCCCAGGATTCTAGAACCTGCACCCAACACAACACTACATTAGCAGGGCCTCCTGTCATCACTGTCTGGGTAGTAAAGGGTGTTGGGAGGTGGGTCAAGTTTAGAGAGGAGAAAGACAGTGCAGAGTGAGTCAGACATGAGGAGAAAGTGAAAGTAAGCAGACATGTTGTGAGGCAGCTCACTGTCAGGAGCTGCAGAAGGAACAGTTCAGAGAGAGTGTGTGGAAGGAAAGGGAGCAGATGAGCTGACAAGCAGCTCCATTGGAGGCTTAGAGAAAGAGATGAAATGAAGCTGTTGGAGAGCAGAAGGGGTCTTAGGGGCATGGGACGCGCGAGAGCCAACCGTGGGGCCTGATCCAGTATTGGAGAGACCAGGTTGCATGGGGGGTTCCGGCCCCCGGAAATGATCAGACTCAACTAGCAAGCTGGAGGTAGAGGCACCTGTAGGTACCTCAGCCACAAGCCACAGTTATCTTTGCTGGAAAGGCAGCCATAAAGGAGCAAGGAAATGCAAAGAGGACGTTACCCGACAAGGTCTGCGGCTGCTGGCCTAGGATACTGACTGTGAGGTGTTGGGCAGGAGAGGCGGTAAGCCAACACAGTGAGACAGCCAGGAAAGTCAGATACAGAAAGGAGTCCTGCAAAGGTGTACCCTGACCTACCTGAGAGTTTGCTGGACCCCTCACCTGGAGGACGCAGCACCAGGCGGGCACTCGGCCCATAAGAACAGTGAGTAAACCTTTGGAACTGCACCCAGCTGTGTCCTTTAATTATTCCTGCATCACCTTCTCAACTCTGCTACATCTACCATTGTCAAATACAACATCTTACATACCAACTGCCCTGGGACAAAGCTCTCCTGTGGAGAGCTGTACCAACTCAGCTGCATTACCATCAGTCCCAGAGGAGTTGTCCTGCTGTGCTGGTTACTTCTGACCAGAAACCACAGGTGGAGTCACGAACACTCTATTACAAACTTTGTTTACACCTTGTAAATTTCTCTTTACTTGGACGCCCAGGGCCACGGACCGGGTCAAATGCTGCCGTGACACATCCCTTTTAAATACCGGCCCGGTACCGAGTATCCCCACTGCCCTGGTGGGCGATCCACTATCTCTAATGCCGGTTGAACACATACGTATTTTGCATTCAAAATATGGACCACAATGCATGGACTTACTGCAAGTCTCCTGGTCCAAACTCAAAGCCTCATAAATGCTTAGTATAAGGCTGTTGAGTTCGGATAAGGAGACCAGAGGTAGGTCAATGTATTTGAGTCTGCACTTGGACTATGAAACACGGGCATGTCACACTGTCATTGCACTGAGAGGCTAGAATCACAAGATAATTTTCTCACTAACAACAGGCTGATTACGCTAATCACACTCTGATTATAGTTTGATCAGAATGGGATGTTTTTCTGAGAGATGAAGAGAAAAAAAGGTTCTCCACCTTCTACACTGAGTCAGTCCGTGAAAATCAGACAGCACACAGATGTCATCCGAGTGTGGTCTGATGTTTTCCATGGACCCATAGACTTTCATTGCGGATTTGATCTGACACTCAGATCAAAATCTTACATGTCAAAGAATTTCTCCTTGGACCACTCAGTCCGAGGACAAAATTCGGACATGTGTAGAGGCACATAGCATTACATGGGTATGACTGCTCTCAGTAAAAACCACGGTTAGTGCTCGTCCAATCTAGACAGCATAATGGGAGAAATTTTTTTTAATGCATGCCATTTTAGAAAGCGGTTTCGATTTAAATTTAGGAAGCAAAAGAACAATGCAAACAGAATCCTTAAAGTATCTTCATACAGAACCATATTCTAATCTACAACTACATACGATAATTTTTTTCTTTTGAATTTTGTACAATTAATAAAAAAAAATACATTAAGTGACACATTGAGGAATGTTAGGGTCTGATAGATATCTAATGGTGCCATTTTCTAATAATTTTTTCAGTCTGTCTGCACCATGTGCATATAAAGGTGTGGCCTGTCTTTTCTTTGAGCTGGACTTTGGCTGTGTGTCTACTAGCTGGGCTCAGTCCCTCTCATCCTTCAACCACAGACATGTCATTTCACAAAAGGTAAGATTTTAATGTTAGAGTAGGACTGTCCCAATTAGGGTCACCGTGACGTGGTGGGATGGCTTTTGCATTTGTTTTTTTTATCAAAATGATGTTAACTAAGTACTTTACATTATTTCCATGCACTATTGCTGTTATTCATTGCAGGGTATTTACTTATTATGCTTCTGTCTTTGTTTTTTACTGTTCAGTGACCAATGTGAACATGCGCTTACATGCTGCACGCACACCAGTTTGTATCTCAGTTCATTTCTTTAGGTGTTTTCATATTATTGATCCTCTCAACATTCAAGCATGAGCCCAAGCATTAATTCCAACAGGATTTCATTTTCCTTTACCAATTATGCAGAATTTATAGTGATTCAAATGGTTTTGTCAAACGCATATATTAGAAGACTTGTAGAAATGTGGTGCATAAATTTACAATGTTTAAAACTAAATGCAATGCTAGATTACGTTAAGAATATTACATTAATTTATTGAAGATCTTACCGTGGACAGTGAGAAGCTGGAGGTTGAAATGGACACAATTGCTCCACTGTTGTCTCACAAGTCACAGCCTGAACTACAAAAACAATATGTAAAATACATTAAAGACATTCAGATCAATTTATTAAATGGCATACAATATAGATTCACTCCAAACTGTGATACTCACATGATACTTTAGAGACTGTAAAGGAATTAGCAGATTGGTATTTGCTGTTGGATAAAGAAATTAATATTTAGAAGCCATGAATGTCTTTTCATTATTTTACAGAGCAAAGATGTAATACGAAATTTTTTTTACAAAACTGAGGTACTTTGTTAACTAATATCCTTGCATTAAAATAAATCAATCAAATTCACCGTATTATTTTATATCAGCCACGAGCGAAGCATATGAATTAATTAAGCACTCCTCTCATCAAAGTTTTTATCCCCTCATCATATTGCAGTTATCTTATTATATAGCATAGTGTACTTGCAATTGCTTTTTTTGCCTTTCTACCCAATTAATTCTTCTCTTTTCCATTAGGCCTATGACATAGCATGAATAAAAACTGATTAGCTGAATCTATCTAAGCTCCATGTAAAAACAGAAAGCCTCTGTTTCCCTCCATGAGTCATCATTGCAAAGTCCCTGGCAGCCCTGCTCCACCTTTTCAAATTCTGACCCAGCTGCTTCGCTCCACCCCCCACCAGGCACAATGCAGTGATGAAGAATTGTAGTTCTAATGATGACCATGCAGGGAAAAAGATGCTTCCTGTTTCTACACAGAGCTTAGAAGGATTCAGGTAGTTTGTTTTTAATGACATCATGTCATTGACCTATTGGAAAAGAGAAGAATTAAAGGGTAGAGAGGCAATATGAGGAATTGTAAGTACACAGTGCTCTATAATATGATGTCCGAAATATATTAAGCAGATCAAAAATTTACTGGCAGTGCTTTTTTAAGCTTCTTGTCCACCTCTTTTTACCAACAAATCAAAACTGCAGCCACTGAATTGGCAGAGATCACTGGAGGAGGAACAATGGAGACCTGATTAAAGTTAGACCAATTATAAAATGAAAAGTAGAGTGGATAGCCATTCTCATTCGAAGCCCTCCTAGACATCCGTGAGTTGGGTACAAGTTCTATCCTTGTTTTTCAAGGACAGCACATGTACCTATTATATTCTATGAGGCTATTCACATGTCCCTGTTTTTTTGAGGACCAAGCACTCTGCAAAACATCATGGAGATATATTAGTTTTTGAGCAGAGTCATGGACCAAAATTACCCATGCATACCTCTAGATCTTGAAAATCAGCGATTATGATTATAATGGATCGGTGAAGCCTTTTAATTTATTTATATATTCATCAATAAAAAAAAACACTAATGAATCCCTGATGGGAAAAACTGACATGAGGGCCAAATACTCATGAAACTCAGATCGAAATCACTGATGAACAACCATCTGTGTTTTTACGTATGAGAAAAATCGTAGATGTCTGAATGAAGTCTTAATATGTTCATTTTGGCTTAAAATTAGTATTAGCGCCTCAATATAACAACATCCAAAATCACAAACACAACAAGTACTGAAGTCACACAAGACTCTAAATCATGGACTCCTGGATCTTGCTTTTAAAAAAAACAAGCAGGACAGCAGCATCATGAACAATGTCGGACTGGGGTGCCAAGGGCCCACCAGTAACATTGACTTTGGGGGCAGGCCCGGATTGGCAATATAACCAACCGGGCATTTTCCCGCTGGGCCGCTGTCATGTGGGCCGCGGGCGGCAGCGCCCGAACATCTGGCCGCTTGCCAGCTGCTGCGGCCACTGTTGCTCCTGCCGCTGGCCCTCTGCGGGCACGGCGGTGATAGATTCAAGTTCCTCCCGCACTGCAGGGAGATAAGCCGCCACGCCCCCCTCACCCCCGCAGCCACTCACAGCGTCGCACTCGCTTGCCTGCTCGCTCTGTTCGCAGGACCTGTGATGAGGTCACAGGAGGGGAGGAGTCAGGGGGTCACATGATCAGGAGCCCTGATCATATCACCCCTGACTCCGCCCCTCCTGTGACCTCATCACAGGTCCTGTGCGCTCAGCCTTGCCTCTACCGTCTGCAAGACTTGCTTTGCTGTTGTCATGGTGCTGGTTGAGGTAAGTATGTGTGGGGTCAGGATTTACAGTGTGGATGTAGCAGAGATGTGTGTGTATGAGATGTACGGAGCAGAGCCGTGTGTACGAGGTGTACGGAGCGGAGCCGTGTGTACGAGGTGTACGGAGCGGAGCCGTGTGTACGAGGTGTACGGAGCGGAGCCGTGTGTATGGAGCGGAGCCGTGAGTACGAGGTGTATGGAGCGGAGCCGTGTGTACGAGGTGTACGTAGAGGAGCCGTGTGTGTACGAGGTGTACGGAGCGGAGCCGTGTGTACGAGGTGTACGGAGAGGAGCTGTGTGTGTACGGAGCGGAGCCGTGTGTACGAGGTGTACGGAGCGGAGCCGTGTGTACGAGGTGTACGGAGCGGAGCCGTGTGTACGAGGTGTACGGAGCGGAGCCTTGTGTACGAGGTGTACGGAGAGGAGCCGTGTGTACGAGGTGTACGGAGCGGAGCCGTGTGTACAAGGTGTACGGAGCGGAGCCGCGTGTGTACGAGGTGTACGGAGAGGAGCCGCATGTGTACGAGGTGTACGAAGAGGAGCCGCGTGTGTACGAGGTGTACGGAGAGGAGCCGCGTGTGTACGAGGTGTACGGAGAGGAGCCGTGTGTACGAGGTGTACGGAGCGGAGCCGTGTGTGTGTACGAGGTGGAGCCGCGCGTGTATGAGGTGTACGGAGAGGAGCCGTGTGTACGAGGTGGACGGAGCGGAGCCGCGCGTGTACGAGGTGTACGGAGAGGAGCCACGCGTGTACGAGGTGTACGGAGAGGAGCCACGCGTGTACAAGGTGAACGGAGTGGAACCGTGTGTGTATGGAGTGGAGTCATATGTGTACGGGATGTACGGTGCGAAGCCAAGTGTGTACAAAGCATACAAAGCGGGCTTTTCCCACGGACACAGGAGTACATGGCGGAGCCCCGAGGAGCATTTTAAAACACACACATGACGTTCCACCTGAAGTGATGTGCTGGAAGCTGACCGGAAATGAGATAATTTCTTGAGGAGATTGTGACGGAACCAGGAATGCTTCAGATCCATCACCGTATCCTCCTCCGACAGCGCAGACAGCAGGATCGCCTTGGAATCGAGGATGCCGGCCATGTGAGCGGATCATGATAGGTCCTGCACCGGGAGGCTCAGGTGGGCACTACAATGGGAGCCGGGCTGCTATAGTATCTTTGTAGAATCTTTCTTTATTTCTTTCTCTCTTTTTCTTTCTTTCTCTGTTCTTTCATTCTCTCTCTGTTCTTTCTTCCCCTCTTTCTTTCTTTTTCTTTCCTCTCTTTCTCTCTGTTCTTTCTTTCTTTTCTTTACTTCTTTCTTTCTCTCTCTGTTCTTTCTCTGTCTCTCTCTGTTCTTTCTTTCTTTCCCCTCGTTCTTTCTCTCGCTGTTCTTTCTCTGTCTCTCACTGTTCTTTCTTTGTCTCTCACTGTTCTTTCTTTCTTTCCCCTTTCTTTCTCGCTCTCTCTGTTTTCTTTTTTCTCTCTCTCTCTGTTTTCTCTCTTCCTTAGTGCCAGTCAGTGTGCCCATAATGCCAGCCACTGTGCCCTCAGTACCAGTCAGTGTGATCAGCAGTGCTAAATGGGTGCGATTAGGTGTGGACATGGGTGTGACAAGTTGTGAAATGGGTGTGGTTGGGCGTGGCCAAAATTTGCAGCGGCGCGCTGCGCACGCCGCAGTCTTTGTCCGTCTTTCCCTTCTTCGAAATTTGGGAGGTATGATAGGGGCGGCTATGACCAGGGGGTCTGGTTGCCCAATAGAGAGCAGTTCTGCCAGGAATTCTGTTATCATGCATACAAAAGGGGACAGAGATTTGGGAGGAGTACTGTACCTAAAAGCAATAAATATGACTGAGCTGAAATACTGGGCACAGCTGTGACTACATGTTATATAGTCGTGTTAATCTCCTCTCACTTCTTGTAAACTACAACTGTACAAAGATATTATATAGTCACCATGTGACTAGTGGGCCTGTGTAACTTCAAATGCCAGGGCTGAATTTTAGTCCCAGTCCGGCCCTGTTTGGGGGTGCCCACTTTTCACCTTTCACCTGCATATAAATATTACATTGCCCTCAATCACAAATTTATCTACATCATTATATAATAATAAACTGGGTAGTTTGGTTAATGAATGATGAGATGCTGCATTTTTCTCTACAGAGTGAATCAAGTGAATTATGACAAGTACTGCCATACAGTGGGACTGGAAGCCCACATCTGCACAGGGGCCCACCGGGGAATTCCCCTGTTACCCTATGGGTCAGTCCGAGCCTGATCATGAATATCTACTGAAAAGAAAATGTCACATTTAAAGATAAAAATCACAATAATGATCTTGAAAAGCCTATGAATCATTTGCAGGAACAGTATATAAGGCAGAATGTGACCATGTCAGACATACACTAGATATGGTCATAAATGGCTGCTTGTAGGTAAAACTATTCATAGGAGAACTCACCCGATAGCCTGGACTCCATTTCTGTAAGATTTTATGAAGTAATTTCTTCTCCCTTGTCGGGTAACATCTACCCATCCACCTTCATTATCTATTACACCAGAATGTATGGCTGCTCTACAAACACTTGATTGCTAATAAAGAAAAGAAAATTATCAGTGAACTTTGAGGTTAAATCATATCAGTATTATCCAAATCAGTATTATCCATTTTATACAGAATCATAGAATCATAGAATCGTTGAGTTGGAAGGGACCTCCTGGGCCATCTGGTCCAACCCCCTGCTCAAAGCAGGATTTGCTAAATCATCCCAGACAGATATCTGTCCAGCCTCTGTTTGAAGACTTCCATTGAAGGAGAACTCACCACTTCTCATGGCAGCCTATTCCACTCATTGATCACTCTAACTGTCAAAAAGTTTTTTCTAATATCTAATCTGTGTCTCCTCCCATTCAGTTTCATCCCTTTGCTTCTAGTCTTTCCTTGTGCAAATGAAAATAAAGATGATCCTTCTACAATGTGACAGCCCTTTAGATATTTGTAGACAGCTATTAAGTCTCCTCTCAGTCTTCTCTTTTGCAAACTAAACATTCCCAAATCCTGCAACCTTTCCTCATAAGACAGGGTTTGCAGACCGGTCACCATTCTGGTCGCTCTTTTCTGAACTTGCTCCAGTTTGTTGATGTCTTTTTTAAAATGTGATGCCCAAAACTGGACACAATATTCCAGATGAGGTCTGACCAAAGAGGAGTAGAGGGAAATAATGACTTCACGTGATCTAGACTGTATGCTTCTGTTAATACATCCTAAAATTGCGTTTGCCTTTTTGGCGGCTGCATCACACTGTTGACTCATATTCAGTCTGTGATCTATTAGTATACCCAAGTCTTTTTCACATGTGCTGTTGCTTAGCCCTATTTCTCCCATTCTGTATATGCTTTTTTCATTTTTATTGCCCACATGTAGTACTTTGCATTTTTCCCTGTTAAAAACCATTCTGTTAGTTGCTGCCCACTGCTCCAGTTTATTTATATCTTTTTGAATCCTTTTTGAATCCTGGCATTCAAGCTGTAAAAAATTATTTTTTCATCCATTAAAGCACAATCACCTCCTCTTCTGCAAATTCTATGTACAGCTTTACGCTAAAGGAGACTTGAAGCCCCTGAGAAACAATGTCATGCTATCAAATTTGTACAAGTTTCCCCTTCTACAGTATAGAATTAATTGAATTATCACAAAACATCAGGGATAAAGTATTGGGGGCAGAAACAATAAGCTCTTTTATCTTAATATCTACATATATTTATATGTATATATATTTATAAGCCATAATCATCAACATTAACAGAAATAAACACTTGAAGTAGATCACTCTGTTTGTAATGACTCTATATAATACAGGGTGGGCCATTTATATAGATAGACCTAAATAAAATGGGAATGGTTGGTGATATCGCTTCCTGTTTGTGGCACATTAGTATATGGGAGGGGGGAAACTTTTCAAGATGGGTGGTGACCATGGTGGCCATTTTGGAGTCAGCCATTTTGGATCCAACTTTATTTTTTCCAATGGGAAGAGGGTCATGTGACACATGAAACTTATTGAGAAATTCACAAGAAAAACAATGGTGTGCTTGGTTTTAACGTAACTTTATTCTTTCATGAGTTATTTACAAGTTTATGACCACTTATAAAATGTCTTCAAAGTGCTGTCCATTGTGTTGGATTGTCTCTTCTCCCAATCTTGACGCACTGATAACAGATCTATCAGTTCTCGGAATGCTGAGCTTTGTATAACCTGTCCACAGCACTGATTGGCTGCTTTCTGTGTTCACTGTGCATAGGCAAAAAGCTGTTGTTCAGTTAAGCAGAGGGGTTATACAAAGCTCATGAATATGGAAGACTACATGACAGCAGATGTACTAGTCCTCTAATGAAAATCTATTGTTGATCAAAAAGTGATTTTATTAAAACTACAGCAAAGAGCCCAGTAGGTGACACATTGCTGGAATCAAGGTTTTTGCCACTACATAATGCTGTTCTCACATTAGATGTGTGACAGATTCCCTTTAAGTCTAAGCCTATGTTCACGCAGTGTTTTTGAAGAGGATCTTCAAAAAGCTTCAAAACTCTTGCAAAGCTCCTCATTAGTCATTTCTAAGGGAAATGTCACATTACTTTTTTGAAAAAAAAAAATTTTCCTGAAGAGGTTTTGAAAAATGCTTTGTGAAAAATAAAAAGTGCATGTAACTTTTCTGAAGTGGAAGGGAATCCAAACAAAATTTGGAACTGTAAAATCAAAAGCCTATAAAACAAACTTTCAGGAAAAAAAAAACTTTTCCAAAACCTCTTCGGGAAATGTAAAACTCCAGGAACTCCCCAACACAGGTGCATTTCCTGATGCATGTTCCATTTTGCTGACTCATTCTTAAACGCCTCAAAAAGAAAACAACAAAGTCTGAACTTATCCTTATTGTTCATTTAATTCTAAACACCATAGTTCAGAAAGGGTGTAAACTATTCCCTTCTGTCTACAGCATCAAAACATTTTTCTGTTTGCAGGAATAGGGTAATAGTAGAAAACCTATTGGTTGAAAAAGTAAACTCTGTACGAAATAGGGATCATTCCACGAACATAGCTAGGAGGACAACAGGGACATGTGTTTTTGGGTACTGATCTCAAGCTACTTTGCTTTGGCCAATGTACAATTTGCTTCCCTGGCAATGTATCAGACTGAAACTTTGCCTCGGGTAATAGAAAGCCTTGCTCCGGCTTTGGGATATCCAAATAGTTAAACCCTCTAAATACCTCAAATGGCAATTTAACCTATAACAAAAAAAGAGAAGTTTGTCTTATGCAATGAAAGAAAAATAGTTCACATCTTAGATTCCATTGCCATCAAATATCGAAGACACTTAGATGTTAAGCTAACCATAGACATAAGTACATTTTATTTTACCAAGACAGATTTTAGCTGTCTACTCCATTTATCTGCCATTAACTGATCATGCTCTTTTGTTTTATGCAAAATACAATCTGTTAGAATTGAACTTACTGTCTTAACTAGCCCATAACTGTTTTGACTGACAAGGTCCAAAGTTAGGATCAACTGTTGCCATCTGGCAATTCTGGCAAATGCCAGAAGGGCCTGTCTGGTTGTGGGCTGCCTTGTCTGCTACATTGTTAACAGAATCGGTGTTCTCAAGACACCCATAATGTTAAGAGTTGTGATGGAGTGACTCTGTCACTTACCCCAGCAGGCCAGAGGTAGCATTAGAAATATTAGTCCTGTAGTAAATCTTGCTTTTCTCCATCCAGGGTAATATTAATAATACTAGATGGAGGCCTGACGCTATCGCATCGGGAGGGCGGTAATGTCACAATGGCTTTGGCTTTGCAGTGTTGAGAATCTCTCCCCCCATGTGCTCACCCACCTATCCACTCTCTCTTTCCCCATATGCTGACTTCTCCATCTGTGTTCTCTTCTTTGACCTGTCTACCCCATGTGCTATCCCCTTTGTCTGCTGTCTCTCCTTCCTGTGCTGTGTTCTCCCCTCATGTGATTTCCCATTTGAGCTGTCTCCCCCTGTGCTGTGTCTCTCTCACCCCTGTGTCTGACCATTTTCAGAACATACCACAGCTCCTGGGCAGGGGAGGAAGCAAAAGACAATACTGACATTACAGCAGGAGATCACTCAGGATACATTTTGTGAGGTAAAATATTGTTTAAAAACAGTCAGTGAAATATTTTACCTCACAAAATGAATCCTCTGTAATCCCCTGCTGTAATGTCAGTATTGTCTTTTGCTTCATCCCCTGCCCAGGAGATGTGGTATGCTCCGTGCATGGTCAGACACAGACAATTTTTAAAATTAACTTTCAATTGTGGGAAAGTGTGTATGAGTGTGTGTGAGTGTGAGAGTGTGTGTGTGTGGTGCGTATGGCGTATAGAAGTGTGTGTGTGGTGTGATGGTGTTCCGCTGGTGGTACCGCGCTATAGGTTGGTACCAGCAGCAGTTTCCATCACTTGGGTGTCCCAATATGGCAGTGGGTGAACTTCCTCCGCTTGGAATTCTGGAACATGGTAACATCTGGACAGAACAGGAAATGAAAACATTACAAGGCAATTATATAAATAGATATACAGTCTGGTGCTTGGGGACGGGGACAGCATGGGTCTGTGGGATTTCAAATGCCAGGGCTGAAATGTTTAAGAAGTATTATCATCACAGACCTTTAATCGGACAACCACCTTTTACACTCTATGGATTGCTTAAAAGGAATAATACACCCACCCCTTACAAAAAAAAGTCAGGTGAGCTGCCAGTTAAGTACAGAAAGGTGGGACTGGGCAGGAAATAAAGACAGAGAGGCAAAGGCTTGGGAAATGCTTTGGCATGCCCAGAACATTGAAAGGGCTTTTCCCACGAACAAAAGACATTTTAATTAATATGTCTTAGAATAAAAATAAGTTCCACATTTGGATGTGTTAAAATAATTGTGTAATGGCTGTATCTGACGATACAGGAACATGGTCTGACCATGCCACAGGTCGTGGGCAAGGGAGGAAGCAAAAGAGAGTATACAGACAGGACAGCGCGGGATCACAGCTGATTTCTTTTGTGTGGTAAAACAAATTTTTAAACAGGCAGGGAAATGTTTTTTCTTACAGAAACCAGCAGCTATGATCCCCTGCTGTAATGTCCATTTAGAGATATGGACAGACCGACTGCATTTCCCCCATTAAGAAACAAGTTCATTGCTGAAATGTAATATGTTCTTGTGTATTGTACAGTATAGAGTGTGATAAGTATTGTAAGTATAATATGCATATTGTGTAGCAGTGTTAAAGGTAATGTTAGCAATGTCAAATTTTACGGTGTGATAAAGCAAGATAAGTAATATTTGTTGTGTACAGTATAGGATAGCGTAGGGTAAGATTTAACTTAGGACTTAGGACATAAGATAGGTAGGATAAGAAAGTGACTGTAGTTAGATAGAGACAATAAGGCATAGATAGTACTAATGTTTGGGACTAGCCCATAGTATGAGCGGCCTAGTATTAGAGCAAGTGACTGCTTCACGTATAAGTGACTGCTTCAAGGATAAGTTCATGTTGCAGTAGGAAGTGTCTGTGAGCAGTGCTGCTGTTAGGTGAACTACTGAAAAGGAAACTAAGGGGACAAGGGAGTAGTAAGACCTGGAATTGACTGAAGAGACAGAGTGGCCTTCCACTTTAAAGAGGTACTTGGTTAGGACGACGTGAAACAAGAAACCCTGAATTTGCTAAACATTGAAGACAACAGACCTAAACAGGACTGAGTTCATGGGACTAGTGAGTGGTCCTGGGCACAGTGGTGGAAGAAATAGGATGCAGAACATCTGAGCAGATAAAGAGACCTGCTGATCAGGACTGTGGAAACAGAACAAGCTAGGTTATGATGAAGTAGGGCGAAACAGTGTGCTTGACTGCACCTTGAGGAGACTACAGTGGAAGGAAACGATGTGAAAGAAAATGCCGTGAAGGAAATGTCCATAAGACTTTGCACCCGCTGCCCATTGTAAAAAACCCTTACCAAGTTACTGTTCAGTTACGACTGTGCTTTAGAACAGGAGTCTTCTTTATTGAGTTTTGAAGCCTATGGTTCTGGCCGGCCAACACCTTTGGATACTGGCAGCCTGCATGGGCGCAAGGCCCTCACAGCACAAACAGCAACACCCAGCCAGGATGCAACTTTTTCATATTGCATGCTGATGGATAACAGAAGACCAGTGCCTCACCTGTGGTTACTGGCAAGCACCACCTTACATCTGTATACTCTTTGGCTTCTTCCTCTGCCCAGGAAATGTTCAGACCATGTTCATTCACAGTCAGACACAGAAATTACACAGTACATAGCAGGTACATATTTATAACATTATCTCAGCACAGGAAGCTTTTTTAACATATCCAATTGAGGAACTTATTTTTATTGCAAGATCTATTGATTAAAGTGTACTTTGTTCTTCAGAAATCCCCATTAAGCATCATTTGCATATTATTAAAACAGCTATTTTTTCAGTCTTGAAGCAATAAATTACAAAAGTAAAGGTGTGGATGACATTATCTTTCAGAGAGCAGTATGTCTATGTAAACAGAAGAGTGGGAGGTAAACAGTGTGCATCCTGCTAACAGATTAGTATTAAAGATAGTTACTAGTGCTGAGCGAACGTGCTCGGATAAGGAGTGCTAGCCAAGTGTTCGGCGTGATTGAAAAATATGTTTGCGTACCTGCGCCTGCATGTCTCTCGTTTGTTCGACAGCCGCAACACATGCAGGATTGCCTAACAAACAACAAGCCGTGAGACATACAGACACGGGAAATAGAAGAAATTTTTCAGGCACGCCGAAGACACTTGGATAGCACCCGAGCATGCTCGGCTAACACCTTACCCGAGCTTGTTTGCTCATCACTGACAGTTACTTACCATTTCATAAAATACACTTCCAATTACTTTGGCACTGCTCTCCAAACAGCCTGCTGAACATTCATATCTAAAAATAAAAATCCAAAGATGGGCATTTTACCAAAGGAAGTAATTTTATGTTTTATGTTTACCTAAGTGTATGTCAAATTCTTACTAATGAGAGTGTTAACACCCTTAAGACAATTCACAGAATGTTAAGGTCTCCAATTCCTTGCAATATGACATGAATATGTTATTATTATGACTTGCGTGCAAAACTCACAACAATCCACAATATACAGTGGGGAAATACGTATTTGACACACTGCCGACTTTGCACGTTTTCCCACCTACAAAGAATGGATAGGTCTGTGATTTTTATCACAGGTACACTTCCAATGTGAAAGACAGAATCTTAAAAAAATCACATTGTTTGATTACTACATAAATAATTTGCATTTTATTGCACGAAAGTATTTGATACAATAGAAAAACAGAACTTAATATTTGGTACAGAAAACTTTGTTTGCAATTACAAAGGTCAATTATTTCCTGTAGTTCTTGACCAAGTTTGCACACACTGCAGCAAGTATTTGGGCCCACTGCTACATAGAGACCATCTGCAGATCTTTCAGGTTTCGGGACTGTCACTTTGCAACATTGACTTTCATTTCCCTCCAAAGATTTTCTATTGGGTTCAGTCTGGAGACTGGATATGCCACTCTAGGACATTGAAATGCTTCTTACAGAGTCAATCCATAGTTGCCTGGCTGTTTGTTTCAGGTCGTTGTCATGCTGGAAGACCCAGCCACGACCCATCTTCAATGCTCTTACTGAGAGAGGGAGGTTGTTGGCCAAAAGCTCGAGATTCATGACTGTATCCATCCTCCATTCAGTATGGTGCAGTCATCCTGTCTTCTTTGCAGAAAAGCACTCCCAAAGCATGATGTTGACCCTTTCATCATGCTTCACAGTTGGGATGGTGTTCTTGAGGTTGTACTCATCCTTCTTCCTACAAACACGGCGACCTTCTCCCATGCCTCCTCTGGGTCATCCAGATGGTCATTGATGAACTTCACAAGGGTCTGAACCTGTGCTGGCATGAGCAGGGGGACCATGCGTGTCCTGCAGGATTTTAATCCATGATGGCATAATGTGTTACTAACGGTAATGCTTGAGTCTATGGTGCCAGATCTCTTCTTGTCATTGACCAGGTCCTCCCATGTAGTTCTGGGCTGACTCCTGACTAGTGGTGAGTGAGTAAACTCATTGCTTGGGTTTTCCCGAGCATGCTCAGATGACCTCTGAGTATTTTGGCGTGCTCGGAGATTTAGTTTCTGTCGATGCAGCTGCATGATTTGCAGCTGCTGGACAGCCTGAATGCATATGAGGAATGCCTGTTTGCTAGGGAATTCCCACATGTGTTCAGGCTGTCCAGCAGCCGCAAATCATGCAGCTGAGGCTACGAAAACTAAATCTCTGAGCACACCAAAATACTCGGAGACCACCTAAGCATGCTTGGGAAAATCCAAGCAACAAATATACTCGCTCATCACTATTCCTGACCTGTTGCAAACACTTTTGATCTGGCTTCTGAGTTTGGGCTCCCTCTGGTGGTTGCTGCTGGTAATGGAGCTGGTCTGGCTTACAGAAGTCAATCACCTGAGGAGGATGATTGGAGGTTAGGTGTTACAGACTGGAAAGATTTAAGTGAGCAACCTTCCCTCAGTTGTTGCCTGTGATTTGGTTTTCTTCCTGAGCATTTTGGAAGTCTACTTGCCTCCTGCTTTGTCCTGCATCTTTCAGATAAGTTATTTGTCTGCTTGAATCTTTTTGCATTTGATCCATTTTTTGCTTTCCTCTGATTTCTGCTTTGCTGGTATGAGTTCAGCCTGGTTCCCTGCTGGGACCTGTGCTGGACTCTATTCCATATGCCACAGCTCATGTCAGTCTTTTCAGTATTTCTAATCCACTGTTATATCAGAATCTTTTGTTTTGCATCCAGTTCACACCAGAGTTCTGATTTAGTGGGGGAGAGGTCGTGTGGCCTCAATATTTTTGCATGTCAGACGTGTTGGATTTTTTCTTAATGTTTGTTGCGTGATTGCAGACAGTATTCTTTGGCTTTGCCGAGGCTTCTAGGGCATCATAAGTACGTCCCACGGCTAATTCTAGTTGTGTTGTCAGTTTAGGGGTCTGCAATCCGCTAAGTTACCAACCTTTCTTGTTATCTGGTTACCTAATCATAACAGAATCACCAGCCTAACTGTAGATTCTAGGGTACTCTAAAGAAGGAAAGAATAGTTAAAAAAAAAGGGGTGTCAAAATTTTTTATATATTTTTTTCCTCTTTTCTTGGGGCCGTAGGAGGATTTTTTCTTTAATGGATACTAAGCAATTGTCTGATTGTGTTGAGCAGCTCGCTGCTGAAGTTCGTCGAATTTCAGCCTATCTCGCTCAGTTGTCAGATGTCAGGAATTTTGTGCAGTCCTGTGGGACTTGTTCTCGGGCCAAACCCTGTTCTCATTCTAGTGGATTGCTAGTGCCACTGCCGGTGCCCAGGAGGCCATGGACCCATATCTCAATGGATTTTATTTCCGACCTCCCTGTCTCTCAGAGAATGACTGTTATCTGGGTGATCTGTGATAGATTTTCCAAGATGGTCCATCTTTTACCACTGCCGAAGTTGCCATCCTCTTCTGAATTGGTGCCCTTGTTTTTACAGCAGGTGGTTCGTTTGCACGGTATTCCGGAGAACATTGTGTCTGACAGAGGAGTCCAGTTTGTTTCCAGATTTTGGAGAGCTTTTTTACTCCAAACTGGAAATTCAGTTGTCCTTCTCCTCTACGTTCCACCCTCAGACCAATGGGCAGACTGAGAGAGCAAACCAGACTTTGGAAACCTATTTGAGATGTTTTGTGTCTGCTGATCAAGATGACTGAGTCTCTTTTTTGCCCTTGGCTGAATTTACTCTAAATAATAGGGCTAGTTCTGCCACTTTGATGCCTCCTTTTTTCTGCAACTTTGGGTTTCATCCTCGGTTTTCTTCAGGGCAGGTGAAGGCTTTGGCCTGTCCAGGTGTTGATTCTGTGGTAGAGAGAATGCAGCAGATTTGGGATCAAGTAGTGGATAAGTTGTCTCAAATATTCCTATGAAAGTTGTGTCTCCAAAATTTAAGCCAAGGTTCATTGGACCTTATAAGATTTTGGAAATTCTTAATCCCGTTTCTTTCCGTTTGGCTCTTCCAGGAACGTTTAAGATTCACAACGTCTTTCATAAATCTATGTTGAAAAGGTTTAGGGAGCCATTAGTTACCATGACTGTGCCCCCTGATCCTGTATTGGTTAAGGGTAATCTGGAGTATGAAGTGGAGAAGTTATTGCATTCTCGTCTGGCTAGACAGAGACTCCAGTACTTGGTTAAGTGGAAAGGTTATGGTCAGGAGGATAATTCTTGGGTGTTTGCTTCTGATATTCATGCTGAGAGATTGGTTCGCGCCTTTCACCAGGCCCATCCTGATCGGCTTGGTGGCTTTGGTGAGGATTCGGTGACCCCTCCTCAAGGGGGGGTACTGTTGTGAACACTTTTGACCTGGCTTCTGAGTTTGGGCTCCCTCTGGTGGTTGCGTGATTGCAGACAGTATCCTTTCCTGTCCTGTTCTATCTAGGCATTTTGGGCCCCATCTTTTGCTTACTCTATTTTCTGCCTGTATTTTGTGCCTCATCTTGTCTCACCAGCAATATATGTTCGGGGGCTATCTATTCCTTTGGGGTTCTTCTCTGGGGCAGTTTAGCTTTTCCTTTTCTCTCTTTAGGCTTAGTTAATTCTTTGGCTTTGCCAAATTCTAGGGCATCATAAGTATCTGGTTACCTAATCATAACACTGACCTTTATAATAATAATAATAATAATAACCTTTATTTTTATATAGCGCTAACATATTCCGCCGCGCTTTACAATTTGCACATATTATCATCACTGTCCCCGATGGAACTCACAATCAAAATTCCCTATCAGTATGTCTTTGGAATGTGCGAGGAAACCGGAGAACACCCATGCAAATACACGGGGAGAACAGACAAACTCCTTACCGATGTTATCCTTAGTGGGATTTCAACCCAGGACTCCAGCGCTGCAAGGCTCCAGTGCTAACCACTGAGCCTCCATGCTGACCTTTCTCAGAATCATATTAACCCCATGAGGCGAGAAATTGTATGGAGCCCCAGACCGAGGAAGATTGACAAGTCATCTTGTGCTTCTTCCATTTTCTAATAATTGTGCCAACAGTGGTTGTCTAATCAACAAGCTGTTTGCCTATTGTCCTGAGCCCATGCCAGCCTTGTGCAGGTCTGCAATTTTATCCCTGGTGTCCTTATAAAGCACTTTGAGCTTGGCCATGGTGGAGAGGTTGGGTAGTGATTGATTGTGTTTGGACAGGTGTCTTTTATACAGGTAATGTGTTTTAAGCAGGTGCAATTAATACAGGTCATGAGGGCAGAGTATGAGAGCTTCTTAAAGAAAAACTAGCCGGCCAGAATTCTTGCGGGTTGGTAGGTGATCAAATACTTATTTCATGTAATAAAATGCAAATTAATTATGTAAAAATCATGCAATGTGATTTTTTAGTTTTTAGTTTTAGATTTTGTATCTCACAGTTGAAGTGTACCTACGATAAAAAATTACAGACCTCTGCATTCTTTGTAGGTGAAAAAAGTTGCAAAATCGGCAGTGTATCAAATACTTATTTTTCCCACTATACATAACAGCTAGAGATGAGCGACTTTGCCTTTTTTAGGGTCGATTCGGGTTTCATGAAACCCGACTTTCTCAAAAGTCGAGTTGAATGAAATCAGCCGACTATAGGGAAAAGTTGTGAAACACGAAACCCAATGCAAGTCAATGGGGAGAAAAGTCAGCAGTGAGTGAAGGACTGTAAACACACCTGGCATGAATTTTAACCCCAAAGGCGGCAAAATCTCTCTCTCTTCACTCTCTCTCTTCTCTCTCTCCCTCTCCCTCTCCCTCTCTCTCCCTCTCCCACTCCCACTCCCACTCCCACTCCAGCCACGCTCCCGTTACGCTCCCGCTACACTTCGCTCCGCTTCTCTCATTGGCTGAAAAAGTCACGTGCAAGCATTCGGCGAAACCCGACTTTGACGCTTGGGTCGCCGACCACATGGCCAACTTCACGCTGTGGTCGTGTTTCGTTTCATGAAACCCGACTTTGGCGAAAGTCGGTGACTTTTGAATCTGACCAACCTGTTTCGCTCAACTCTAATAACAACCATTGGGTGGCTAACAAGAGCTCTACTTGTCAATGGATTTTTCTTGGGACTGTGAAGCTATATCTAAGAAAATTACTGTTTTTCACCCTTTAACTATTATATAGAGTTCTAGACTTTGCTACAAGGTCTCCCTAGGGTGCAACCTTAGTCTCTTCAAAAAAGCTGACATTAATAAAATTAGAATCAAAAGCGTAGTCCTCTATACATATAAGTACAGTGATAAAAATGTACACCCCCTCCCCCCCGAATAAACGACTGATAGCTGAGTTTGGTACAGCAGATCCTGTGCTAGGCTTTATAGCTGTACTAATCCTACAGATCTGTCACTCAAAGAGGAGAGCCCACCCTACTGGACACCATAAGAAACTAAGGAGAATGTATTGCTTGGAGCTGCTCAAGAGACAACTTGAGAATACCTCTATCATCAACTTAGTAACATGATAAGCGACTTTCACGAATACATAATATGGCCGTTGATTGATTACCTGTTACATGTTGTCCCTTTACATTGATCCCGCAATCTGACTTCACAAGATACTATTTGGGCTGCAAATGAAAAACAAATCATAAATACAATATTATAATTGATATTCCACAAGGGACTTTTTGTTGAATACTTATAGTTCATAGAGTAAGGCTACTATCACACAACCGTTTGAACACTCCATTTGTCTGTTCCATATTGAGAAACAGTCACACGGCCCTAGGGTCCAATCACTCAAAGTGATTATGCCAGAATTCCGTAAATCATTTTGAAAACTTGCTATTTTTTTTTGCAGAGCAGAGTTGTGCAAAAATGTTGAGACTTTTGGCATTTTCACACCCATTTCAATCAGCTGCGCAAAAATGGCTGGAGCAGTATGGGAGCACGACGCTACAGCCTTTTAATTCATGATAAGCAGCGGCATTACATATGCCAGAAATGTTAGTCCAGGTCCTGATGGTGCATGCTTTTCAGACGCGATTGCCTCTTAATGAATCAGGAGTGTCTGACTCCAACATGCCTCCTTACTCGGACCATCATGAACATCGTTGATGATCAGGGCCATAATGTCCTAAGTGGAACTGTGGTAAAAGTCATCTGAACAAAAGCAGAGGGACTACATGATGTGTTATGGGTTCACTCTGCTCTACATTTTGTGTCTGCTATTAGAACAGAAAATCATAAAGTTCCAGAGAGCCCAGACTTTGGCCTAACCATGAGCTGTATCTAACCTTATTTGAGGCTCCTAACTAGAGAGGAGCAAATTTGTTCAGATTTTGTCCCCGAATATGATATTGACATATTCGGGCCATATTCGAACACTATTTGTGTCGAATGTTTGTCTTATGATCGGTTCCGAATATATTCGGTAATTTCTACTCCCATTTCCTCTAATTATGTTCGGCTGTGTTCGATGAATATTGCAAAAACAATATTCGATTCTGATCATATTCAGAACCGAATCCGAGCAAATTCATTTCTACTCCTAACCTGCCATCTTGGTATGTGCCTTATTTGCAAATAACCTTTTTTTTCCTTCCTAATAATATGTACAATAAAGACAATAATGTCTAACAATCAATTAAAAATGGATCAATGCATGTTCAGCTGCAGCTGTCCTGTTACGCCTCCCACCGGATATTGATGTCAGCAGTTTAGTGGGGAAAATGGCTATGTGAGCATAAGAGCAGCGCTCAGGTGAGTATAGATTTTCTTTTTAATTACGTCCCTGGACTTATGGATTTTTATTGGTAACTCTATGGACAACACCTCCAATATTTAAATTTATGATTTAAAAAAGAATATTAGTACAATTGGCTAAGTGTCTTAAAACTCACACACATTATTTAAGTGTTGGCTCTTATTAAGGAAACTGGACCCAGCTTAGCGAGGTACTGGCTCTCAGTAAAGAGACTGGTGGAGTATGGAGTTTTATTGCCAATGTTCCATGAGCATACATACAAATTAGCTCTATCCAAAAGAGAAAGCTGTTTCAAGACTGTTTTCCATTAGCCAAATCCTGCTCTTCACTGATAAGGCATAAGTAAACCTTAATCAGTTGCCTACAAGATAGATGTCTGACTTAGGCTGGTTTCACACTTGCCGTTTTTTGCGTTGCTTTTTAGCGCAAAAAAACGCATGCGTTTTTTCCCCTATACTTTAACATGGGTGCGCATATGTGCGCATACATATGCGCACGTACGCGTTTGTATGCGCATGCGTTTTTTTGCAGTGTGCGCTCGGGCGCACAAAATGCATCCTGTTGCATTTTTTGTGCATTCAACTTGCCCCAAAAAAACACATACGCACGCAATATGTTTTTTTACAGCAAAACACCCATTAAAGTCTATGGGTGCGCATTGTAATGCGCACGTGTGCGCAAAAAAAGCATGCATTTTTTTAAAAAAATGCACCAAAACCCGCAAAAAAAATGCACACAAACGCATGATACATTTTTTTCATGCGTTTGTGTGCGCAAAAGACGTGCAGCAAAAAAACGTAAGTGTGAAAGTAGCCTTAGCTAATATTTCAAATCAAGTTGCAAGGCTGCTATAAGGGTATGTGCTCTCTTATGGAAAATTCTGCTGCAAATCCTGATATTTTGGTATGAAAAATGCTGCGTAAAAGACATGTGGGTTTTGCTGTGTTTTTTGTTGCTTTTTTTTACATGTGTTTATGTTGCTGATTTTTCCCCACTCATTAGTATGGGTGAAATCTGAAGCAAAAACAGTGTAAGGGTGTGTGCACACGCTGCGGAATCCGCTGCAGATTAATCCGCACAGATTTTGCAAAAACCGCAGATAAACCGCAGGTCAAAAGACCTGCGGATTATCTGCGGTTTTGCCTGCGGTTTGGTCCTGCGGATTCACCATCTCCACAATGGTGGAGATAGGAAACCGCTGCGGATTCCGCAGAAAGAATTGACATGTCAATTCAATCTGCGGTTTCAAAACCGCAGCAAATCCGCGCGGATTTTTCCGCTACGTCTACACAGCGTTTTTTTTTTGACCATTCATTTGAATGGTACTGTACACCGCAGCTAAAACTGCTGCGGGTCCGCAGAGGCCAAAACCGCTGCGGAAACGCAGCGGAATCCGCAGCGTGTGAACATACCCTTAGAATTAACAAGCTGCAGGTTTAATTGTGATACAAATATGAAAAGAAAAATAAAGCAACATGTGCATTATACTTCACAATTCTCATTTACTTTGCTGGTGCTAGGAAATCCTTCAAAACTGCTCAGAGAAATTACGACAAAAACGTTATCAAAACATGGGATTTTATTGCTTACATTTACTGAACTGAGAATCAGCTCTATTCATCTGAAACAATCCATTTGAGATAAGTGGGAGAGTAGCAGAACTTTCTGCAACAAAATCAGCAGCAAATAATCAAAGTGAGATCATACCCTTAAGGGTTGGACATTGACTTAAAGGAAATCTGTCAGCAGAATTTTGCTAAGTAATCTGAAGACAACAGGAGATAAAGGCCAAAACAGATTTCATAGATGTGTCACTAATTAGGCTCTGTGCTGCTGTTTACTTACAATGAAGATTTTATCACTAGGAGATTATCGATTATCACTGACCAGACTGCAAGGCACACACTTTCTAGACTGACTCCACCCCCTCCTGTGATGAGCAGCTCACTGTCTATAGACTATGTGCATACAGAGCCTGATGTGGGCCCAGGGTTAGCTTTCTCAGTTCTGCTACACGCTAAATCTAAAAGCTCTGATTGTGTCACAACTTCTGCACCTAGTAAACTAAGTGCTACATCGATGGAATCAGGGTCTCTTTTCTTATATTATTCTGCTCTCAGATGGGGTAACAAAACATAGTGATAGATTTCCTTCAGTAGGTGGCATTAATGAGGTTTATTTTCTTTGGGAGGAAGGCAAACTGCATGTTTCTTTCACAAAAAGCATTGCTCTTAAGATGCCATACTCAACTGGTCTCTTTAAGAAACTTTAATACTTTACAAAAGGCATAGCATTTAGTTAGGGTGCTTTCAAACTGCGTTCGGTGGCCACATCAGTGCATACATCCAAACTCTAACATATGAAGCAATCCTGACGTCTGCGCAAACAGGGTAATATACTGTAAAAATGCAGAATGCGTGAACGTGCAATCTATGGCATGCATAATTTTTAGGATAGTCCACGTCCCAAAAATTTTGCACGGCAAAGCACACATTCATTCTACCATCACCATTACGGTCTATGTCCCTATCGGTGCATACCTAGATCCCATTTTGAAGGGGGTACAGAAGTAAAATCGGTTGGGGGCCAGTGAATGCAATGTAAAAGCACCCTTAACCAAAACCTCATTAGGGACACATTTCCCAGAAGCAGCTTCCTGCTGTTGGGTGCTTGGCTTGGCTAGTAATTCTAGTCATATTGGAAGGCCCTTTAAATTATTTGAAATTAACTTAAAAAAATAGCTCCATAAAATAGTTGGCACCAGTGAGATCATTTTTTTTCTCTGGGAATTAATTTACATAGATTGGTTAGCAAATACCAAGATATTGCAAGAGAATACAGAAAATCTGTTGCACTGCCAGTCAAACAAAAAGCCAAGTATAATGGACATATCTATTTTGGTTACAACTATCAACAGGCAATTAGGTAGAAAATCATGCTACAAAAAAAAACCTAAAGACTAATGCCTGTTTCACACTTCCGTTTTTGTGTCCGCCAAACGGATCCGTTTCCGTTTTTTTGACGGAAACTGATGCAAACGGATCCGTTTTTAAAATCCGCGGTAACCACTAATGGAAGTCTATGGGACAAAAAACGGATCCTGCAAAAAAATGGCGGATCCGTTTTTTTACGGAAACCAACGGATTTTGACGGATTTGAAAAAACGGAAGTGTGAAACCGGCCTAAGTAGTAATCGAGGAAAATATGGATGCATAACTGGAGATGCGAGTTACGACAATATGTGTAGAAGACTCAGGTGTGGCAGTAGGATGCAGAACTCACACATTTGCTCTGTACTGATGACTTCATTGTTATCATAGCTCGCAGTCCTGGTGGAACTTGTTGGGGAGTGGGTCCTCGCTCTACTCTGAGAAGTGGTGTCAAGTGCCTTCGTACGTTGTCTCTCTATCTCATTGGTTTCTTCTTCAGGCTCAGGAATAGGATAGTGAAAATCTGATCCATCTGCCAAAGGGTAAAAAAAAGGTATGAGGCTATACACCACACATTTATATTTTATAAAACTTATATAAAATATTGGTTAGGGTTAAATGCCATGTCATTGCATTTTTAAAAAGATGTTACATCTGAGCTTGTATGAAGAAATGTATGTTGGGAATCGGCCCAGAAGTACACTCAAGTGACCTTGTTTGATCTCTAGGAACAAGCATGGCCAGACCAGTAATAAGCATCTTCCCTACACGACTGCCAACTGTGTAAATCTCAACCTAATTACTAGTTGTGGTTTAAAAAAAGAAGACTCTGGTTCACTGGAGACTGAGGTGAGACCACCAAACTATTTCTCCAGGGGACATCAAGATGGCCATTAATCCTCATGTCAGGAGGCATGACTCCAGTGTTGAAATGTCTTACAAAATATGGATTATTCTGCATGAATACACAGAGATACCAGATATACTGCCCTTTCACAGCAATAGGTAAATATTATTATCCATTAGTAAGTGCCAAGCGAGGTCGACAAACAATACCTTGCAGGTTATTTTTATATTTTGCCTATTCAATGAACTGATTCACATGAACTGTGTGTTTATGACCATAAAAAAAGATAGAGATAACTCAAATTATTTAGATTTCTTGATATTACAATATTTATTACCAAACTGTTGGAAAGAAATGTGCATAATTGATAGTGTATAATCAATGTAAAATTGTTGCAAAGCAATAAAAAAGTAACCATAATGGTTTTTCCATCATACATCAAAAACTTACTAGTAGGAGTGCTATAGAGTTCTCTAGTTATGCCTGTTTCAAAAAAATTGGCCCGCAGCCTGTATGGATGCCATTATGAAGTTATCACCTGTTTTCTCAAGAGATTCTACAGCAATGCTCACTTTCACATAATGAAATCTTGTGCACCTTATCTTATTCATTAGACTATCATTTATTCACTTTATCTGCTAGCTGTGCTGTGTACATGTATTTTACATCTAAATTCATAAATCACTCATCAATCTTCCAGGATGACCCATGGTGGCCTCTACCGATTTCATTCTGCCTCTACTCTCCATTTACCTAGAGAAAATACTTATACCTCTGACTAAACACACACAATCCTTCCTCCTGGACAAGGGACAATTCATACAGATCCTTCACAACAAACCCAGTTCCCTTTGAGGGCATACTGGTGACCCCTGACTTAACAGCATTTACACCTCAATTTCACATGACAAGGGTCTCGAGATGGTTTCCAACTTACACTCTATCTCTGAGATGCAGGATGACGCCATACAATTTTCACTAAACCTTTTATCCATGATCTGACATAGGAACTTATTTTTATTCAGAGATACTTGTTACCTCCAGACATGCGGGGGCACTATGAGTTCCAACGTAGCCTAGGCATATACTAATGCCTATATGAGTTTATTTGAAGAACAGTATATCTACCTGAATACACTCTATTTACAATTTGCTAGCTGTTGGTTAAGGTATATAGATGACATCTTCGGCATCTGGTCAGGCCCCCTTGAGACTCTTAACACCTTTGTCACCACATTTAATACTGTTAGACCTGAACTTAAACTATTAGCAAAGCCACAAAAGAAAACTAAAAGCCTCGAAAAATTCAAATTAAACAGCGGAAAAAAGGCAGCACCGCTTACCTGCCCAGATCTTAGAACAAATGCACTACAGAGTGCAGCTAGCCAATATAGCAAGATGTTGGCAACATAAGTGCAAAATACTAGATCAACAGCCACTGTCCACCTACTTATTCCTGGAGGGGGTGACTGCCAAGTATTGCACAATAAAGGCCCGCATAGGGTGCTGTTCTTATAAGGGTACTGCATAGTGTCTGGTTCACAGCCTATTAGTCATGCCGCTACTATTCGATTAGGTGAGCTGGCCAGCACAGTATCAATGCATCCCAGTGTGAACACCCCTTATGCGAGACCAGATGTGTTTGGGCTTGGCTGCATCCCAAAATATATAGTGCACACAATGCACAAAAATAGTGAGGTATTGGTCGATATTTTGGCCAAAATACACAAGCTCGCAATCCATGTCAAGGATCCTCACACTTGCAAGTCTTAACACTAAACTATTAGCAAAGCCACAAAAGAAGACTAAAAGCTGATCTCGTATGAGGGGTGTATGGAATGGGAGTGAGAAGGTGGAGAGTGGCTGTGAATCTAGTATTTTGCACCTGTGTTGCCAACATCTTGCTATATGGGCTGGCTGTACCCTGTAGTGCATTTGCTCTAAGATCTGGGCAGGTAAGCGGTACTACCTTTTTTTCTACTGTTTAATTTGAATTTTTGGAGGCTTTTGTGGCTTTGCTAATAGTTTAGTGATAGGACTCGCAAGTGTGAGGATCCTTGATGTGGATTGCGAGCTTGCATATTTTGGCCAAAATATCAACCAATACCTCACTATTTTTGTGTATTTTGTGCACTATATTTTTTGGGGTGCAGCCAAGCCCAAAAATGTCTGGTCACGAATGCATTTGTTCTAAGAACTGGGCAGGTAAGCGATGCTGCCTTTTTTTCTGCTGTTTAATTAGACCTGAACTTACTTTCACCCTCAATAAGGACTTCCATCAAATTTAATTTCTAGATACACTCGTACTAAAAAATCCAGACGGCAGGCTCTCCACTGACCTTTATTCTAAGGTAACAGACTGCAACAACTTACAGAATTTCACCAGCTGTCACCTCAGGTCGACAAAGAATAGCCTTCCAAGATCACAATTCCAAAAGGTCTCAAGGATAATATACAAAGAAACTCTATTGCCCACCAGTCTGCGTAACATGTTCAACAGGTTCAGAGACAGACAGTACCCCCCCTCTACTTGAACAAGAGACCAACAGGATCTTGTCCATGCCACCTCCATGCACATCTAGCATTAAGTGCGACTGCATACCTTTTGTACATACCTCTCACCTATTCATGCCAAAGATCCCCAAAATGATCTGTGAACATTGGCCGCTGCTAGTACACCTAGCCTATCCCCATGGAGATTTTCAAAGAACCCGCCCTAATGTGCAACAGGAGACCCCATAACATCAAGGATAGTCTCATCAGAGCTAACTTGTGCAGCACAACATGTATACCTACACAACAATTTCAGGGCACCAGAAAGACAGGAACTTTTCTATGTCTTATTTGCGTTGCCTGCTCGAAAATAATAAAGTTCAGCAAAGTACATCACCCTAGAAAAGGGCAGTCATTTCCTATCAAGGGATACTACACATGTGAGTCCAGCTTCATATTCTATGTCAACAATTTCCCTTGCATGCTTCTCTACGTTGACGAAACAATACAATATGTCAGGGATCAGATAGCTAGTCCTAAGTCTACGGTTCGATGTGGCAAAAGTTGGTTACCCATTCCTTCACATTGCTCCACAACTCTACACATCATATCACAATTATGGTTCCAAGTCCTGTAGCAGGTCCTAGGCCAAGCAGAGGGAGGGAACCACATTACACTAGTCAGACAGAGAGAATCTTACTGGATCCATAAGTTCCAAACTCTAGCTGCATTGGGCCTTATTTGAGAGCTTCACCTTTTGATATAGAAAATTGAGACATGAGCCAACTGATCTAATATTTATATTTATTTTATTCACTGAATAATAACCTATTCTTTTCCGTTGCAGAACTGTTAAATCAGGCAGCCAAGAGAAATCCCTCATCGTCTTCCCTTTCCCATATCCCCCATTGGTGACACACCTGTGGTAAGTTCTTTTGTCTCCTATACCTAACCCTCCCCTTCCTTTTTACACACCTTTTCCCATTTCTGGCATGTCCTCCCTTTGTCATACCTTGTGCGTTTAACAAACCAACCTCCCCTTCTCTTATGTATACCATATTTTGCTCCTATCCACTCCACCACCACCCCTCCCCCAAGTCATTTTCTTACTTTCTATCCTCCATACCCTCATCCTGTATATTACCATCATACCCTTCCACTGCTCCGCAGCACGCCACTAATATGTCTGGCTGACAGTCCTTGTCTCCTACATACATCATTCTTCTTGTATGAGCATCACTAATCACCCTAACAACAGTCGCGTGGTGTGCAACGCGTTACCACATGACCGCAGTTATCCTCATCCTCACACACCGGGACACATGCACTGCACATCATTGCCCCGCATCATGTCCCTGATCTCCATGACCACGGGTCACTTGCTTTGCGATGCATCACCACGTGACCCCTCCCTCCTCTGCCAATGCCATTAAACATCTAGGCTCTTATAACATGCAGTGTCGCCCCTCCTCTGCCTCCTCTATACTCAAGTTACAGCCAACTTCTGGGGCCTGCCCTCCATGACCCCATGCTCCCAGACTTGTGGCCTGCTCCATATAAGATTCCCCCAGGATGCTCCACACCCAAGAGACATGCACACAGTAGGCACCGACGCACCCTGACAGGCATAGCTACTAAGGTAATATCAGTATGAGAGTTATACCCCTCCTTACATTTCTACCCCATTGACTACTCATGCTCTATTTTCCACCTTCCAGGAATCCGCCATACACTTAAAGCTTCTGGGATTTCCATATGTCATTTGGACGCTATACAGGTACATAGTACTTTTGCTTCTCCTCTCCCCCTCGGTCACACCTTTACTCAAAGTGGTTTCAACCTTGCTCTACACCAACATTTCTATTGATCTATTTCATATTTTAAATTGTTTGCTACATGTTTATAGTCAATGGATAATATTTCAATTAAGGTACAGAAACAAAATAAGGGAGAGATACATATTTCCAGCACCTAACACATATACACAATGCAGCGTTTTCTGTGGTCTCATCATGTGATTCATAATATATTTTCTCCTGCCAGGTATCTTTGTCATATTTTTTATACTGTAAATATTGTAATAAATTATGTATATACTTTCTATGTTTGTGTACTGACATCCTGTTCCACCCCCCCTGCCCTTAGAGCGACTATGTGACAAAGGCCCGGGAGAGAGTTGAAACGTTAAATTCGCTTCTATCATACATACTTTTGTCCGCCACTTGGACTTACCGTATCTTGAGCAATAATTAAAAATTAAAAATATTTGCACTAAACTTTGAGTGTGTGGTGAAAATTTATCTGCCCTGTGTTCATTGGGCACGTACCAAAGCAATGCCATGATCAAATGAACTCACGTCCTATAAGTACTTATTGTTCCAATATTATTTACAATTATAGGCGTATGGATCAAGGTGCGACCGCTACCTATACACCATATCTATTGCCATTCCAGAACTACCCTGACCAGAACTATTAAAAATTTGCCCTAAGCCTCCCCGACATGTTTCATCAGTGTATTGAGGCTATATATTCATATATAATAATATGCATATTTGTAATGCAATTAAGACAACACTTTTACGCAAGTTCACCCCCAAAAAATGGTATTTTGATTTTGAAATCCTATGATTCTACAGATAAAGCTGAATGACATCAGATTGCAATACCATTAAATCCATTCTACCTTTATGTATTGATCAACATATTTATAAAGCGACTCACCGATTTATATAGATTTCTGGTGCAAGTTCCAAGTTTTATAACAGTCTAGATCTAAGTTTACAGTTCTACTAGTTGATATTAGAAATCGTAACCAAGGTCAACACATCTCTAACCACAGCCCTGAAGCCAGCATAAATGTGAGTGTAGACATAGGCTATAAGGGTACAGTCACACGTAATCATTTTCTACCACAAATCCGTGGTAAATCTGCATTAAAATGTGCATGTGTTACATGTCGATTTGCTTTTCACAGTTTTCAATATATCTATACTTCATCCATATCCAAACTTTAGTATAGCATTCTTGGATCTATTATACATTGTAGGACGCCCTTGTAAAAGTTTTAAAATTATGATGTATACTGTACCTCGGTAACAGAGATTATTCCTGCAGCCTCCTCCATAGCTGGGTGGGCAAGCCGAACATGAGCGGCCATGCTTGTAGGGAGCATGACCCCACCAATTTCCCCTTTGAAAAATAATATTGCCATTGAGTTATTACATATATATTTTTTAAATGCCAAGATTTATATATTTGACACTTTACATATGTTCTAATTTTCAAGTTAAATTTTGAAAACTACATGCAACATTATACTTACAGTTTTTCTTATTTGTATTTTATATACAGTTTATATATTAGTATTACTATATTATCCAAAAATACAATGTAGTTGAACTTTACTTACTTTGGAGAGTAATTGCACACTAGATATATTGCCTTTGGCCATATTTGCCCCCAAACATTCATGTTATGGCACAGGTTTATGGCACAACCAATTCTACTGCTTGTTGCCCAAACCACCTTAAAAGAAAGAAAGCAAAAAAGAAAGCATAAAGAAAAACCAAGAAACAGAAAATGTCAAGTTCAATAATATAATCATAATTTACAACCTTTAAAAGGTAGTCCTCTTGAAGCACAGGCAAAAGCTCCATTGAATACTGCTAATCTTAAGGCAAAACTTCATTTTCGTACCAATATTTTACGTCGGTGTACATTGAATTGCTCACTTTAAAGAAAATCTGTCACCAGATTCATGCTGCCCAAACCATGGGAAGGGTGTATCAGAGCTCGACTTGATGACTGTAGCCACGTATATTTTTCTGCAAAACACTTCACCATTACAGAGCAAAATAATATATACTGTAAGAAGTTTGGGTAGGCTACCATAGCCAGAGATGAAACTGTTGTGGCAACGCCCCTGGCTAGCTTTCCCAAGCGCCGCTACAATTGATTGATAGGACTCTCCCATAGTGAGAGAGCGATCAATCACCTGGCGTCGGATTAGTCTCGTCTCCGGCTATGGTGGCTGGACGGATCTTCTACCAATATGATGGTGGACATAGCTGTTATGAGGATCTTCTCACCATATTCCTTTCTGGAATGCCAAAACCTTTGAGAGGAAAATATACTTAGCTGTAATCGCTGTAATCGAGCAGCCAGGCTTTGATTCATGCTGCCTGAGGATTCGGCAACATGAATCAGGTGACAGATTCCCTTTAATAACAGAAATCCTGATAATTTTCTGTTGTGTTGATTGACTATCAAACTCTCTCCTCTTGCCCGGAATACTTGGCAGATTACAGTCTGCATTCATGGTAGTGTGTTTCCTGTCAGTTGATAGTAGCCGTAAGCTTTCATACCAGTCAGCATATACAGGGCATCTAGTTTAGTCTAAATACTTCCAGTGACATTAATTTATGCATTTTGCCAATAACTATTACACATAAGATATTAACTAAGGGCTCACTCACACCTGCCATGAAATCGGACAAGTGCAATTCAATAAAAAATTAGATTCCACTTGGCCCAATATTACTCTGTGGGGCAGCTCAAACCTACAATTATTTTCTCATTCCGATCCTGAATCGGATCACACACACCCATATAAGTCTATGAGTGCATGTGAAACATCGCACTGGACTCAATATCAACCAAGTCCACTGTTGAAATTGAACTGTTGAAAGTCCAGACCAACAACCTACGCCCTGTCCTACAGCTGTATTATAGAGGGAAACCCCTTTAAAGGGAATTTGTCACCAAGTTTTTGCTACTTGAGCTGATATCATCATGCTGTAGGGGCAGAGATACCAATTCGAAGGATGTGTCACTTACAGAGCTGTTTGCTGTAGTTTTGATAAAATCACTGTTTTATAAACAGCCGATTATCACTTGGACTAGTAACACTGCTGTCATGTAGTCCTCCCTATTCATGAGCTCCATATAACTCCGCCCCCACCACTGACTGGTCTTCTTCTGCTCATGCATATCGTACACAGAAAGTTCAAAACTACAGCAAGCTGCCCAGTAAGTGACATTCAGATTGCATAGCAAAACCCTGATAATAAATTCTCTTAAGGAGGAGTTGAGGTGTTACAGTAATGCAATTATTAGTCTCCAATTTTTAAAGAATATCTACATAAGTTAATTGTGGTTGATATAAAATATACCTGTGTATAATGAGTGCACACTGGCCCAGAACACCTGAATGGACAGTAAGGGTTACACTCTTGTGGATATGGAAACGTATAATCTCTAACTTCATCGTACCAAGCCTGGACGTGGTAAGTAGGTGGCCTGAACCTATATTGGAAGTGCAAAAAAAAAGTCTTTAATTTTCATATATAGAAGTACTTTTTTTTCTAAAAACAGAGATATTTGTCTTACCTTCCCCAATGGGCACCCAAATTCTGACCAATAGATGGGAGCAAATTTGCAGGACCATGTTCCCATAGACAAGTTTCAGCCCATGCTTCAGCAGATCTTTCCAATTCGACATCCCATATCTTAAACACACAAAATAAGATTGGTAATGCTTGCAAAGGGATAAAATATTGTGCTGAAATAATACATGAAATGCAAACTGACCCTATTGAGTTCTACATTTATTAATGCAATATTCAGCTTTGTAGGGTCCTTTTTTTACAAGAAAAAAATGAGCTGTTGGCAAAAAAAAATTTAAAATTCTTCAAAGAGTTATGGGACTTAACCTGACCCCAAAGTTTCAGTGATTTAAAGAACGCTATTTAGAGATACTCTGCTGTCCTCTGCTAGACTGCAGCTGAAGCTTGAGCAAACCATGACAACTGGACAGCGCCGACATGGGCCACCATGGAGTTTGTGTAGGAAATGCTTTAAATGCCTCTCTCTAATAACACCTGTGGGAACTGTAACAGAGCCCATATTGGTTGTCGTCTAGATTTACAAGCAGCATATAGATATATATGTACAGTGTCTAAGACGTGTCACACTTAGTTTTCCATTTTCAGTGACACAGGTATTTCCCAACGTATACTGTGTCTTTGACAGAGAGCTGTGATGCATGCCACTGTATAAATGTACAACTGGTATATGTCACCAATTGCAGAAATGTATACGATTTAGTGTACATTTTTATTGCATGTCTTTATATAGGAAGCTGCAGTACATTATACTTTCTCAAACATAAAAAAACTTGCTGATATATGCAGACACTTTTTTATCATATGCACGGTGTAACTAGAGTTCGATGTGCCCCAGTGCAAATTATGGGTCTGGGCTCCCACCCCCACGTTGGTGGGAGCCAACACGTGAAGGCATAAATGTTTGCCCCCGTGTAATAATGTCCCTGTCCTGGCCCCTTATTTAATAATGTCCCTCTTCCTGGCCCTTACCTGTAATAATGACTCCCATCCTGGGCTCCTTTGTGCATTAATATCCCCCATCCTGATTTAATGGTCCCCCATTATTGGCCCCTTGCTATATTAATAGCCCCATCCTGGGCCCCTATATGTACTAATGTCTCCCATCCTGTGCCCCTTCTTGGTATAACATCCCTCATTCTGGACCCTTCCTGAAATAATGTCCCTCATCCTGGGCCCCATCAAGTAATAATGTCCCTTATATTTAATGATGTCTCTTATCTAGGGCCCAATCCTATAACAATGTCCCCCTTTAAGGGCCCCATCCTATTACAATGTCCCCTATTATGGTCCTCTTCCTATAATAATGTCGTCAGTTCCAGTCTAACACATTTTGTCAAAAAAGAAATGATTCTTCCTACGTCCCCCACTCCCACGTCCTCTTAATAATAATAATAATAATAATAATCTTTATTATTCCTCTTCAATGGTTGGCGCAAAAGCTGGCAGCTAACTTTGGTGCACCTAAAGATAACTGCCCCATTGAATCTAAACAGTAACACTTGTAATGAAAAGAAAATCCCAATCCATATTATAAGGAGAAAAAAATCTCTAGAACAGAGTGTAACAAATTGCTCCTAGTATTATCATCTGCACAGACATTATTATAAGAACTGTTGGCTTGTCTTTGCTCCAAAATTAGAAACTCCTCTACGGTCTTGATAAGCAATGTCAGCACCTCAACGGCTACAAGAAAAGATTAAGGGAAATAAAACATTGCTGGTGTATAGCCACATACTGTACTGCCAGCACTCGGTGTGCCCGTGGAGTTCAGCAGGATACCATTATTAACAGTGTCAGCTTGACTTGTTTCCCACAATAATGGCGATTTTTCAATCAATATGTGATCTAATCCTGTATATGGTAAAAAATAAGCTTTAAACTTCTTCCTTGGAAGCTCCATTCCCGGTTTGAAAAAACATTATGTGCTTTATTCTGAAGAACAACTAGAAATAAGCACATTTTGTAAAACTACTGAGAACGTTTCCTCATAGAATCTGCTAAAAAAAAAATAAGCATCACAGTACAGGCAAAGTCAATTAATCTTCCTCGAATATCAATTTGTACAGTTGCAGAGCATGAGACCAGTTTCACATATCTGACTTTCATGGTCCAAACATGGACTTCAAAATCCGTAACAGCCGCAGGTTTCCTGAACCGAACTCAACAGCTTCACAGAAATAAATGAGGCCGTTGAGGAGACATGTGGCTTGGCTGGACATCACATTCCATGCTCACGTTGTTAAAGGTCAAATGTCATGAAACCAAAGTACGAGAGTATGAAACATTTCCCCCTGCTTCAGTGCAAATGACAGCGACAGCAGAACAGGAAGATAACGCTCAAAAAAGGATTACCTTTGCAGGTGGTGCACACAAAAAATGACCCTATCCTCATCCATCTGGATTGATTCTTCTCTGGTTTTGTTTGCATCTTTGGTCTGTACTAGTACCATAAGGTTGTACCTGCAGCCCCATTAGGTTACATATTTAGTCCATCTCCTCCTAGATGGCACATAAATAAGTACTCTCATGAGAAAGCTGACTGTGTTCTCAAGGTCATGGTGTGGTTACCAGAACAAGGCCCATTACATGATGAGAGGAGAACAGGGCCAGAGACAGTTATCAACCCAGCAGCAGGAATAGTATCTGTACTTTTGTGTGAGGACAAACAGGGGAAGAACATGGCCGAGCTACAAAATGATCTCTAGCAGCCTACTGGAGTGCATATTTCTAATCAAACTGTCAAAAATAGTCTCCACGAGGGTGACCTAAGCTCACAGCCTGATGTTGTTTGCCAGAGAACACCACAGTTGGCATTAGCACATTGGGGTTTTTTTCACCGATTAGAGCAAGTTCACATTTTCATCGATTAGGCATTGTCGAAGCTTACGCTGGGGCAGTTGGCCCTGGCTTCCTTCTAGTGTAGGACAATGCTTTAGGATAGTTAAGGCATTTTTTTATCATTTAAGGCCCTCATGTTCCCCAGACCTGATTCCAATTTCAAAACCTCTGGGACATTATGTATCAGTGCACCTGACACTGCTAAGAAGTGACAGACTATCCGGAAGCTCACTGATGCTGCTATCTAGGACACCACCTGCTGTTGTATCTAGAGCATGCTCAGACGTCGTCAGGAGCGCATACAGTCACATGGGGACAATACACAAGAAATTAAGGAAATTCTTTGGAAACTCGATCCTCCGCAGATAGATCCGCTCATCTTTAGTATAAAGAAATTTGTTTCCAATTTATAATATGAAAGAAAGGCCCTAGGAAACTGTGGCAATGCAGATATACCAGTGGTTAAAAAAAAGTTTCAAAATGTATTTCCTTAGAGTTAAACAATTGTTTTTAATGTGTCATTGAAAAGAGAATAAATAGGTGAATGATTGTTCAATCACAATAATACATTGATAAAATAGTTTCCCTAAATACCTTAGAATTTTTCTTAAACAGAGGATTTTGTGATCCCACCTTGTTTTCATGCAACCTATATCCAACATGGTAGATGTTAATTTGTCTAGTCAACATTCTTGAATGAAACCCAAGGAAATATATTTGGCACTGTTATTTAGACATTGTCCTTATCCCTGCTATGGAGATGTCTCACCAGCTGATTAACGGAAAGTTTGGGAAACAATCTAATTTAAATTTGATTTGAACCTCTGCTTTATATAAAAATAAGAGATTCAGTGAATAGTTCTCTGAAATACAACGTCAATGCATCTAGTGTTATCCTTATACTTGAAGAGGCTAAAAGTATGTTCTCTTATTCTATTACCAATATATTTTGCTTATGTAATTTCCCGCTCGTTGATTCCCCTCTCCCCCCCCCCCAGATTCTAGAAGAGGTTTTGTCTTATACTTATTTTGGCCCTTGTTTCTTACAGCAGACCTGTCCGCTTGGCCCCAGATACATTTTTCTCACCTCTTCAGCAGTTTCTGTAACTTAAAAAAGTATTTGTCCACTGTTAAATTGAGTTTAATAGGAGGTGTAAAAACAAGGGCTCCGGTTTTGTAGAACATTAACACCTTGGCTTGAACTTACTGTCTTCTTACAGATTTCCCAATCATATGTCTATTACAGATGTGGAAAAAAACACAACCCATTAAAGGCAATCTGTAAGCAGCAGGTTTTTGCTATGTAACCTGACAGCAAAATGAGGTTGAAACTGAGACCCTGATTCCAGCAATGCATCACTTAGTTTACTGGGTGCAGCAGTTATGATAGCATCACAGCTTATTCTATTGCAGAACTAGCAGTGCTTGGAATTCTGAGCCCTGTGTAACCTCACATACAACACTGATTGGCAGCTTTCTGTGTATAATGTATATTGACAGAAAGCTACTAATCAGTGGAGAAGGTGCGATTGGGCCAGGAGGCATTAGGCAGGTTGTCTGGTGTGACGCTGGTGGGTGTAGACCCACTGTGCCACGAGCTGGGCATACCCTTAAGGATGTAAGTTACTGACTGATGCGTATTCACTAGAGCCTCTGATGGTGAGGATATGCTGGGATTCCGGTAGTCACCAGGTACCACTCCAGGGTGTAGTCAGACGGTCCAAGGTCTGGGTAGGTGTAAGGGTGTGACAATGACTATTCTATACCTGCCCCTGAAGACAACATTTGCAGTGTGAATATTGACTTGGGTTTTAGTGCGTTTTATTGTATGATGTAAAAAGTAATGTAAAATGCATAGTGTTATAGGTACTGATGCCGCTGTGTGGGTACTGTATTTGAAATGCCTAAAGTAACCTGGAAAAATATTCAGGATTGAGAGTCCTCAGTAGTTGATACCTTTTAATGGCTAACTGAAAAGATGGTAACACATTGCAAGCTTTCGAGACTACTCAGGTCTCTTCATCAGGCTAGACTAATACAAAATCCGAAGAATCACATATTTATGCACAATACAGCACAGAAAAAATGCAATAGATAAGACAAGTGACGTGAAGCAGAACTATCAATATGGGAGAGGGAGAAACATAAATATAAACATTGGACCAGTTCATAGATAAGGAGTCCGGATGTTTTATGGTCCTCTGATTGGGGTCTAGTTTTGTGTTGTGATTCCCCCACAAGGTTTTAAAAGGAAATTCCTTAATTGATGTAAAAAGACATAAATCCATGTGACACATTCATTCCAGCACTGAGAGTGTCAAAGGTCGTCATAAATTTGTACTCCCAAACTCGTCTCTCCCTCTGAGAATTGAAGTTACCTTTCAATACCAGTAATTTCATATCCACGTTGCTGTGATCAGGGATACAGAAATGTTTTGCCACAGGTAGATCCATTCTTTTTTCTCTTATTGTGTGACGATGAGTATTCATCCTTGTTCTAAGCTTTTGCCCTGTCTCCCCCACATACAGACCCCCAGTTGGACATTTAGTACAAATAATTAAGTACACCACATGTACACCACATGTACACTAATGTGGTGTACTTAGTTATTTGTACTAAATGTCCAACTGGGGGTCTGTATGTGGGGGAGACAGGGCAAAAGCTTAGAACAAGGATGAATGCTCATCGTCACACAATAAGAGAAAAAAGATTGGATCTACCTGTGGCAAAACATTTCTGTATCCCTGATCACAGCAACGTGGATATGAAATTACTGGTATTGAAAGGTAACTTCAATTCTCAGAGAGAGAGACGAGTTTGGGAGTACAAATTTATGATGAACCTTGACACTCTCAGTGCTGGAATGAATGTGTCGCATGGATTTATGTCTTTTTACATCAATTAAGGAATTTCCTTTTAAAACCTTGTGGGGGAATCACAACACAGAACTAGACCCCAATCAGAGGACCATAAAACATCCGGACTCCTTATCTATGAACTGGTCCAATGTTTATATTTATGTTTCTCCCTCTCCCATATTGATAGTTCTGCTTCACGTCACTTGTCTTATCTATTGCATTTTTTCTAGGCTGTATTGTGCATAAATATGTGACTTCAGATTTTGTATTAGTCCAGCCTGATGAAGAGACCTGAGTAGTCTCGAAAGCTTGCAATGTGTTACCATCTTTTCAGTTAGCCATTAAAAGGTATCAACTACTGAGGACTCTCAATCCTGAATATTTTTCTATCTACTGGCTAACACGGTACAAAGATATACATCTTTCCTGTATCTAAAGTAACCTGGTACACTCAGCTCAGGGGTAGGGAAAGTATAGAACATAGTTTAGCGCTTACTTAGATTAGATAAGGCAGTGGGGAGCCTTACAAGTGTACAGTAATAGGAATAGTATAGGATAATGTTAAATGTTTGGGACCAGCCGAGCATGGGAATTGCTGGATGTAAAGCTTATGGCTCAAGTTAGGCACTGAGGAGTGTGCCTTAATCCCTTGCATACAGAAGAAATAGGGAAATGTGTGAGGGAAATCTAATGGATTTCAGAAGTGCTGTGGTGCATGACAGGAAATCTCTGGGGTTGACAGGAAGATCAAGCATAGGGATAGTCATAGCTGAACTTAAGCAAGAGCTTGAAATGTACTGTGTTGATGAAAATGGAACTGGAGGCTGCTGTGCCCGATACTGTGTATTAAACACTGAAGTACTTGAACTGTCCAGTGAAGTTGAACTTGTTATAACTAACCAGGTGTCCCCTGATGTGTGGCTGATCCTAGAACTAGGGACGTGGATGCAGTGGAGGCCTCCGGCCTGCAAGTGAGGACAATGCACTGTACACAACATGACACAAACGGACTGGGACACAGTGTTTCTGTAAAGTTCCAGGGTGTGGAGAAGCAGCAGCTCACCCACGGCTACTGGCCGGGACACCTTACACAGGCAACATGGGTTCACTATTCAAATCTGGAATCAGGAATGGAGAGGTCAAATACAGCAAGTAAACAGGTTGGGTCAATAACGGGAGACATATTAGAGTTGAAAGGGATCTCCAGTGTCATCATGTCCAACCCCCTGCTCAATGCAGGATTCATTAACCCATCTCAGACAGATGTCTGTCCAGCCTCTGTTTGAAAACTTCCATTGAAGGAGAACTCACCACCTCTTGTGGCAGCCTGTTTCCCTCATTGATTACACTCACTGTCAAAAAGTGAAGCTTTTATTTTGCTACTTTTATGCCTAGTTCAGAAAGCAACTGTAAAATTTAGGTGAGTCACATCTGCAATTTGAGTATGGTTGAGTATGTTGCTAGCTCTATGTGCAGGTCCATGCACTTGTCGGGATGAGTGGAAAATTGCAGATAGTGCCCAGACCCAGAATATACTCATCTGAACCAGACATTCATTTTTCAAACCTTCTAGTTTTTATAATGTTTTCCAGGCAATAACTAATCTGTTCCCATGCAAGTACTAAGATAGAGATAAACATAATTTTGTCTTTGTACAAATCACTAGTTAGACCAAACAGAAAACTCTGCACAGTTTTGGACACCTGTACATAAGGACATACTGTACATTATATGGATGTATCCGGACACCTACACATTATACCTACAGCAGCTTTTTTGACATCCCACAGGCATTAGTATGAAGTCAGTTCCCCTCTTTGCAACTTCCACTTTTTAGGAAAGCTTTTTTCAACATTTTGGAGTTTGTCTGTACAAATTTTTGCCCATTCACACAGATGAGCTTGTGCAAGTCAGACAGGTTGGTTTTACGAGAGGGTGTGGCTTACAATCATTCCAGCTCATCCAATAGGTCTCAAATACTCAGGACTCAGTGCGGCCAGTCAGTTTCTTCCTCACTACGAACTCACACAACCATGCTTTTGTGGACTTTGCTTTGTGCACTGGGCACGGTCATGCTGGAAAAGAAAGGGGCCTTCCCCAAACTGTTCTCAAAGTTGGAGTCTTAGAATTGTCCAAACTATCTTAATATGCTGAAGTATTAGCATTTCCCCTCATGGCTATGAGCAGCCTAAACCAACCACTAACCAAGAATCAAAATAACCTCGAGGGGGACAAATATTCAAAAAAGAACACAAATAATATTTTATTTGGATTATATGATGTGATTATGTTTCAGTTTAGGCCAAACCGTGGAAAAAAGAAACCAAAGTAAATTCACACCACCAAACTTTACAGTTGGCACAATTAACTCAGACTGGTAGCATTCTTCTGGTATAAATCAAACTCAGATTCATCCATCAAGCTGGCAGAGTATGATTTGATAATCCACAGAACATGTTTCCACTACTCCAGATGAAAGCAGAGGTGTGTTTTGCACCACTCCATTCCATGCCTGACATTGTACTTGGTGATGTAAGGTTTGTATGTAGCTGTTCGGCCATTGAAATCCATGTGATAAAGCTCCCAATGCACTGATATTAATGACCGATGAGGTTTGGATTCTGCAGTTAGAGTCAGCAGAGCGTTGGTGACTTTTATATGCCTCAGCACTCAACTACCTTGTCCCGAAACATCACATGTTTTGCCACTTCTTGGTTCAGTTGCTAAACCCTTCCAATTTTTAATAATACCACTTTCTGATTGTGGAATATTTAGGCTGAAAGAAATGTAATTATCTGACTTGTAGCAATGGTACAGGAATAAACTGATATAAGTGAGGTCTTTAGAATGAGACTCCTATTAGTACAGGTATACTGCATGGTGGGGGGCTGGATTTTCTGCACCTGTGGCAATCGGACTGAATGAAAAAACTAAATTCAATACTTAAGGGATGTGTCTAGTGATGAGCATGTATACTCGTTGCTCGGGTATTCCCGAGCATGCTCGCGTGGTCTCCGAGTATTTTGGCGTGATCGGAGATTTAGTTTTTGTCGCCTTAGACACATGATTTGCGACTGCTAGACAGCTTGAATACATGTGTAGAATGCCAGTTTGTTAATGAATTTCCACATGAATTCAGCCAATCTACAAGTCGCAAATCATGCAGCTTAGACGACGAAAACTAAATCTCCGAGCACGCCAAAACACTCGGAGATCACCCAAGCGTGCTCGGGGAGACCCGAGCAACGATTCTACTCGTCCATCACTAGATGTGTCACAATAAATCTGTTAATATTAGGGATCTCAGATCAAGGTGCAGAAATAGCAAGCATTATCCCTGCAAATAGGCTATGCTACCTCATTAACGTACTGCAGTTACATTTTTTGCTTATTGGAGTGGTCCACATGTTCTGTTTTACAACATCATTGCTATACTTATAGCATAGGGTGTTATGGAGCAATGTTGATAATGTGGCCCCCCTGAGGCTCAGTCGCCACAGAGGTACTGCACCTCCTCCTGAGGTGTGGTATCCCACCATCCAGGTAAGGTGGAGACCCCTGACCAAACTCCAACACCTGCACTCTATACCACAAAGTAGTGTAGCAAAGCACCTTTGGCGGCTCCCTGCTTGTAGTATAGCAAAGCACCCATTGGTGGCTCCTTGCTTGGAACACGAAACGTGCTGGGAGGTGGGTGGATTTAGATTACATTACAAGGAGCGGGAAGAGATTAGGATTAGAAGTCAGTTGGTTGGAGAGCTAGAGAGAAGAAGATCCCCGAAGAGAGGGATAGATGGATGGAAGTGCTACAGCAGATCCCAGTGACCTGGGTCTGCTGGCACGGGAAAGAGAGAGAGAGCAACATAGACTGAAAGCCTGATTCTTCATAGAAAGAAAGGATTAGTACGGAACGTGAGGAGTAAAAGAGAAGACGTGGGTGAGAAGAGAACCCTTCCTAGAAGTTCTAAGCGCAAGGCCGGGGCCCGGTCCCCGAGGTTGTATGGATACTAATGGTCCTGCAGCAGACACCGGAGGAATAGAAGCAGTGACCACTCTATTCCCACACAAGACTTGGGGGCACAACAGCAACTGGATAGTGAGCCGGGACTTAGTTGCAAGGAGTCCCCGAAGCAGGCTACAGCTGTCTGCCGTACAAGTAGAGTTCATAGGAACATCAGACAGGAGGAACTCCAGTGTAACTCAGTACTAGGAGTACTTCATCTAAAGGCGCTATAAGAGGAGACGTTCAGAAAGGCACATGTTGGCGGAGTGTGGAAAGGAGTATTCCATCTGGCCTGGGGGTTGACTGAGTCCCTGACCCGGAGGACACGGCACGGAGGCGGGCACCTGTTTGTACAACAGACTGTGAGTAAAGCTTTGGAACTACATGCCCTGGTGTCCTCCACTTATTCCTGCGCCAACCTATCCAGCACTGCTACATCCCTTGCGCCTGACACCACACCAGCTACGTGTCACCTCACTTACTCTGCCCTGGGACTACAGCCCTGCCTGTGGAGGGCTATAACATCACTGCTGCACCACACCATCAGTCCCAGAGGATCTGCATGCAGCGTCGGCTTAACACTTCCCTTGCCGAACACTACAGGTGGCGTCACGAACTATTCATTTCCATTACAAAACATCATTCAATCTCCCTTTTACTTGGGCGCCCAGGGCCTCGGACCGGGTCACCGCTGCTGTGACAATCCCCTGAGAGACTGGCCCGGTACCGAGTACCCCACAGCCCTGGGAGGGCGACCCAAAACTTGGTATTACGAACAGGATGACGAGACCCGATGCCATCGGGCTCTGTGTGCCTAAGACTCAAAGTTTTTGAAAATGTGCTGAAGACCCAATTTAATAGACTGCAAAGTGAATGCTAAAAATGGGCGCTGGCGCGGTGAAGAAGGGCGTGACAACATGACTGTCCTGGGTCTCCCCTATCTGAACTTCTATGCGACAACGACATGGTCCACCCCCCGAGGGGTTCATATACTGGCTTGGTATGGAGGAGTTGGAAGAAGATGCCGCCCTCAGATGGAGGGGAGAGGGCCAGTGGCGGGAAAAGATCTTAGGCAGGAAGCAGAATGCCAGAATGTCATCTTGGAAGGAGAAGGGAGGAGGCCTGTGGAGCATGCGGAGGTTGAGTTGGATCTTCTTGGCGCCATGGCTGAAGGCTCCAACCCCGTCTCCGGGATGAACCGCCAACAGCTGGAGGACAAGATAACCCAGCTGACATGCCGCCTGCGACTGAGGCAGGAAGGGTTATGGACATTGAACCTGCAGCGCGCCCAGGAGGTGCCTGCACCTGCGGTACCCGCACACCGGTACCTGTCACCGCTGCACCGGATCTCCCCCAGGAAGACCCGGTAGCACCTGAGATGGCTGCAATGATCCCGGCAGCGTCTGTGGGCATCTCCCTGCCACTCCATGTTGCCAAGGGAGCCGAAGCGGAGGAAGAGGAGCTCCCGCCTGGACCTGACGCGGCTGCGCAGAGCCCACCGGAGACCCCCGCAGACCGGGAGCTGCCAGTTGTCCCATCGCCGCCTCCGGTATTTGCCTGGGCCGCCTTGACCATCGCCGCTGCCACTGGGAACCCCATCGTACCTGTATCGGACCCGAGACAACGCCGCCGGGAGGCACCAGGTATAGATCCGGGCCCTCCTAACGGGTTACCCCCTGAATTTACATTGTCGGAGGCTGGCCTGTGGGAGCTTGAAATGGGGTTGTTGGACGAGCCATCCAGGGGCATCAGGCTGTCGGAAATGGGGAGGTGGAAGAGGTCCCTACTGAGAAGGGTCTGGCTGGGGCAGGCACACACGATTCGACACCTTCGGGGTTGGGAGGAATCCAGGCTGCTTGGGGATATCGAAATCCCTTGGTACCGAGTACCCCACAGCCCTGGGAGGGCGACCCAATAACATAGCACAGAATCTGTGTAAGAAGGAAGACCGGGCTGCGGGTACCTGCATTGAGCCGGGTTTGGAACTGTCGAGGCTGCATCCCATGTTGCCCAGGGGAAGGAATAGGGGACTGAACTGGTCCTAAGACCCCGGAAGAGGGGGCATTTTAAGCTAGAAACAGAGCTGAAAGTGCGTGAAGTGGCAGTGAGTTTCCCGCTGTCAGGGAGAGTGCAGGAGGGTGAGCAGCGCTCTATGCACCCGGAGCAGCAGCGTCGTGACGTACTGCGGCTGACATCTCCTGAGCACTCTAGCGGGAAAGGGAGCGTGGAGAGTGCCATGCGCCCGGCTATACATAGGACCGTGCTCGTGCACAGAAACATGGGCCGGCTACAGGACACTCAGTTGTGGTTCCCTCTGCTGGCCAGCACATATCAGCCCCCACTTGGACCGGGATTTCTGCAGCCCTCTTTACTTTGGCTGCACAGGCTTATGGACTAGGAGCTCAACGGGCAAAACCGGAGACCGCCCGTTGCTGCCAGAAGTTGGACCGTTAATTGTGGGACCCCATTGGAGGACATACACCGGCCCATGCCTGTGCTACAACCCCTAACGGATCACCTGCGTCTGAGGGACCTAAAGACACGATATGTTTAATAACTGGACTGTTGTTACATTGTAATTTTTGCTCTCAATGTAACTATTATCTCCCTGGAGGAGTTCCTTTATTGTTCCAAATAAATTGTTATACTGTTAACCCTTGCTCTGCCTCCCTTGCATCACTGCATCCCGTAACCTGCTTACATCTGCAAAGATAATGCTTGCTGCATTTGTAATTAAAGGAAATCTGTCACCGACTCACCAGGTTTTTGCTACCTTATCTGAGAGCGGCATAATGTAGACAAAGAGACCATGAATTCAATGATGTATAACTTAGTTTACTGGGTGCAGCAGTTCTGACACAAGCAAAGTTTTTAGGGCTTTTACTCATCTACATTTAAAATGGACGAGTGCAATCTGATAAAAAATCAGATTATACTCTGACTAATGTTAGTCAGTGATTGTGTTCATCTGTGATTTTTTTTCTCAGCTTGGATTGGACTGAAAAAAACCCTGCAGTATGCTGCCAGTGGCTGCATATATTGGACGAGAGTCGCCAATGTAAGTCAATGAGTGAGAGAAAAAAAAATCGCATGGCACACAGATCATGCATGTGCCATATGATTTTTACCCACTCATCTCATAGGAAACCCGACATTCCATCAGTCAAGTACAGTAAATTGACAGCGTGAATCTTCATAATGCAATACAATTTTTTTTTAAATGGCGAGGGGTGGCCCCTATAATTAATAAACAGCAAAGGCTAGGCAGACAGCTGTTGTCTGCCCTTATTCGCACACTGAAATCAACTTTGACATAGGATAAGGTTTTTAATTTTAGACAGTGTAGGACCGCCCCGACCACAGAGTCACCTTGTCGATGGTGGGACGGCTTTTATGCTATATTTGATCAAATACAGAATTACTAAGAACTCTGTAAAACTTAAGGGTCTGTGCACACGGTGCGGTTTCTACTGCAGATCCACAGCAGATTTGCTGCTGTGGATCTGCAGCAGAACTGCAGGTGATGTACAGTACCATTATAGCCTATGTAAAAAAAAAAAACGCTGTGCACATGCTGCAAATTTTTCCACGCGGTTTCTGTGCAGAAAAAAAAAGCAGCATGTCACTTCTTTTGTGCGGTTTTGCTGCAGTTTTCCACCTGCTCCATTCTACAAATCCGCAGGTGGAAAACCGCACAAAAACAGCAGTAAAACCGCAAAAAACAAGGAAGAAATCCACAGGAAAAATGCAGGTCACTTGACCTGCGGATTTAGTAAAATTCGCTTGGAAAAATCCGCAGGAGGATCCGCACCGTGTGCACATAGCCTCAATGCACTTTTGCTTTTTATTTATTTAATTACAGCAGGGTTTTTCTCATTTTGTCTTTTGTAGGTTTTGTATGCTTTATGGCAAATATGAACATGCGTTTATATGCTGCACGTATACCAACTCAAACCAAGCTCAATTTTTGTGTTTTTTTCTTTGGCCTGATATTAAAAGCTTAGGAAGGGGCCATGGGTATTGGCCCCCTCCCTGACTAAGAACATGAGCCCTCAGTCACCCCAAAAATAGCATATCCATGAGAAATTCTCACTCCGCGAGCAGCAATGTCTGCTCATCTATGAACTTCAGTCACCTTATTGAAGTCAGCGCTCAACATTAAAGCTGCATCTGCAGGCACAGTTCAGTGACGCCTGGTTGCCATGCTGAGCGGTCACATTTTATGTGAACCCTCGGCAAAGCATCCAGATGTGGCTGAGTTGGACTCATCGCAGGACAAATGTATTATCAGTGGACAGGTGAGGATGTGTTTGTTTTTTTATTTTTCTTTGGCTATTAATAAATGAATAAAAGAGGGTCAGGGAGTTTTTTCAATGAAAGGACTTTACTCAGTCTGTGTCTTCATTACATTTGACTATGGGTATAGTAATGTGGGTGTCTTATAGACGCCTCTCCATTACTAATCCTTGGGCTTGATGTCAGCTGACATTACAAAGCTGACATCAACCCACTTGCCACAGCACTATCACCCCACTTGCCTCCGCACCAGGTGAAGTGGGAAGAGCGGAAGCTAAGCACCAGAATTGGTTGATCTAATGGATGTGCCATTTTTATGGCAGCTGAGTTCAGATATTCTTAGTCTGGGAGGGGGCCAATATCCATGGCCTCTTCCTGGACTATTAATAGCCCGGTGGGTCACCCCTTGTTAACAACCAGTAAAGGCTAAGTAGACAACTGGAAACAGATATTAATAGCCAGGGAAGCTTATTACTCCCTTCCAAGACTATAAACATCAGCTCACAGCGGTCGGCTTTCCCTCAACTGGCTAAGAAAAATAACAGGGACTCCAAGCCATTTTTTTATTTTATTTATTTAGTTATGAGCTAAATACATGTGCAGTAAGCTGCCCTGCACTGATTATATTTCTCCATGACATCTATCTATCTATTTATCTATCTATATCTGTATATAAGATTGTTCTATTAATGAGTAAACTATCTTGAAATGACATAGAGAATTTCTGCATGTAAAAGCTGATGTTAAAAATGGATTGCATACAGATTGCATACGCATGTCATAGGTGAGAAAAATTGCATTGTACTCAGATGACACTTGCATGACACTCGTCCTACTTTTCAGTGACAACATCGGACCAATTTTGTTTATGCTGATGAGTCTAAGCCTTAAAATGTAGAGTACAGCAGAGCTGAGAAAGCTGCATCTGCCAAGACCAGCCTCTATGTTCATTGTCTATTTAAAGTGTCTATTTACAGTGAATTGCTTATCACAGGACGGGCCGGACTAGCATGCATGTGCTGCTAAAGTCAATGATAATCTCCAGGTGATGAAACCTTAATTGTGAGTAAACAACAGAGCACAGTCTGACCATGTGACACATCACGGAAATCTGTTTTTTAATCTCTACCTCATGCTGTCCTCAGATTAGATAGAATAAAACCTGCTGATAGATTCTCTTTAGGCTATGTGCCCACGTAGCGTTTTTCAAGCGTTTTTTTCCTGAGCAGAAACGCATGCCCTTGCCAGGGAAAACGCATGCACTTTTTGACACGCGTTTTTGACGCGATTGTCAAGCGTTTTGACATGCATTTTCCTATGCGTTTTTGCAATTACAGTGTATGTATGCGGAATCGCTTTTCTTAGGCCTCTTTCACACATCAGGTTTTCGCCGTCAGGCGTGATCCGGCGCTTTTGACAGAAACCGGATCCGGCGAAATGCAATGCCGGATCCGGTTTCCCCCCCATTGACTTGCATTTGCGCCGGATCGCGCCGGATGGCCATGCGTTTCTTCCGGTTTTCGCCGGATCCGGCAATGTGTCGCGATCCTGTGTCTGGAAAAAACGGCTACTGTAACGTTTTTTGTCTCCGGCGAAAAAGCCGGACCCGCCGGATCCGGTGCGTCCGGCTTTTTCACACAATGAAAGCCTATGAGCGCCGCGATGCGCCTGATCCGGCGAAAGCCGGATCCGGTGGCCGGATCCGTTTTTTTTGGTCTGAGCATGCTCAGTAGCTCTGCCCACAAGACATATATAAAAGCAAGACAGTGGCACCCACAGCCACACCCAACATGCCACCCAAGAAAGCAACCAAGCGCAGCAGGAGAAGGCAGGAGACCACTGCAGCACCATCAGCACCACCACCACCCCAAATGGAGCAGCAAATGGAACATGCTGAGGAGGGGAGTCCAGCAGCAGATGAGAGACGGTAATTATCAAATCCCCCATTCCTCCAAACTAGGGCCATGGAATATCAAGATATTCATTGGCCCTTTGTTTCTCTTTATTCAACAGCCGCCCAAGAGATGCAGCAGCAGCAGCATCAGCAGAAATGGCATCACTGGCAGCAGCAACAGCAGCAGCAATACCCACAGCCATGGAGTCTGGCCATCAACAGGACAGCACATCCTCTTCTGGGAGCCTTCCCTCGCATCGTCAGCGTTTGACGGTAAGTTTTTATTTCCAAAATCCATCATCTCTGTAATATATGTCTATTCATTGCCTTTTATTTCAAAACAGGAATCACAAGATGAAGAGGAGCTCCCAGAAGAAGAAGGAAGGGGTGGACAGACACCTGGAGTGGGCTCACAATTGGTAAGTTTTTTGCATCAAACGCAGAAACACAACATCACACTACACACAACACATAGAAAACAATGTTCTGCAGACCACACACAGCAAACAAATGCCTACATCCAAAGACATAACATTTTTTGTTTTCTTCTCTAGTCTTCCCAATCTGGTGCTCGGCCAAGAGGTCCTCGCAGTGCCTCCCAGGGTCGTCGGCGACAGCAACGCGGCGGTCACCAGCGTGTAAGTATAAATATTTTTGCTTTGTTTTTTTGCACTTTTTATTTCATTTCTTTTGTGGAGGCTAATTATGTTATTTTTGTCTTTTTCTTTAACAGCCTTCACAGCGTGCTCCCGACTCTGACGGTGAGGATGGAGGACTCGATGTGGACCACCTCATCGATCTCGTCAGAGAAAGGGAGCCGCTCTGGAATATGGCTGACCGCCGCCACGCTGACCTTATCATTACCCGACGACTCTGGGAGGAAATCTGTTCGCTCCTTGTGGGCCGCTGGGAGGACCTCGATGTTCGGGCCCAGATTAAAGAGCGTAAGTATATACAGTACCGGTTGCTTGATGTAAACCAGTGTTTCCCGAACTCCAGTCCTCGTGGTCCCCACGGATCATGTGTTCAGGATTTCTATTTACTATGGAAATCCTGAAAACATGACCCCTGGGGACCATGAGGACTGGAGTTTGTGAAACACTGATGTTGTATACTAACCACTCCTTTCTCGTTTCAGGGAACAGAATTGTGAATCGGTGGCGGTCTGTGAGGGATCGTTTCAAGAAGGAGTTCAATAAAGAGATGCGGGCCCCGAGTGGATCTGGAGGACGCAGGAGCAAGTACAAGTACGCACAAGCCCTGTCGTTCCTCCGGGAAACAATGGTCACTAGAAGGTAAATATTACACACCACATGTGAAAAAAAATGTTAGATGTAACTTTTTTTTTTCAGCCAGGGCCATACCATGTCAGTATTTTAATTGTTTTTTTTTCTCTTTATTCCACAGCACGGTGAGCAGCACTCGGGAGCCTGCACGATTGGACCCTTCTGAGACGATCCCTGAGGAGACCGGCACCGAGGGACACTTCGACCGCCCCGGTACATCTGCACCTTCCCAGCCTTCCCACACATTCGACCCATCTGTCCCATCCACCAACACAGGAGCATCGTGGCCGCCTACATTACATGAAGCTGCTGGTGAGGAGATCGCTTTCCCTTTACCCCACCCTTCTGCCCCTGCCACCTCTAGTACACCTGCGGGTACTGGGCGACAGCGGCAGAGGGGTCAGGAAAAGAGTTATGCGCAAGAGTTCTTGCATCTGAATGCATCTTTCCAGAACTGTCTAAAAGTCTTGTCAGAGCAAATCTCCGCAGGCTTTCAGCAGATCAACTCCAGCATTCTGGAGGTGAAGACACTTCTGCAAACCATGCATTCAGAAGCAAGATCTTCGCCAAACCACACCTTTTTCAGGTCTGTTGTGGAGCGCATGGCAACACTATCTCCTACCCAGCAGATGCATGTAATTCATTCGTGCCACGGTGCTCTACAGCAGGTTACCTCCCAACCTCCACCTCCCACCACTGTAGTTCCTCCACCTGCACCCCCTCCAGCCACTTTCCATCCTCCCCCTCCTATTACATCTGCACCCCCTCCAGCCACTTTCCATCCTCCCCCTCCTATTACATCTGCACCCCCTCCAGCCACTTTCCATCCTCCCCCTCCTATTACATACCAGCAACCTCACCAGTACCAGCAACCTCCCCAGTACCAGACATCTCCCCACTTCCAGCAACCTGCCCCGTACCAAACTCCTTCCCCATACCAAACTCCTTCCCCGTACCAAACTCCTTCCCCATACAACTTTCCATCAACATCATCTGCTCCTACAGTCCCTGCCCAACCCTCCACTCCACCGCCCACCACCTCTTCTGCCTCCCACATGTCCACCCATTCTGTAGCTTTTTCCACACCTTCACCTCTAACTGTTCCTTCCCCACCACGATCCCAGTCCTCTCTCCACACACCCAGTGTCGAAGTGTCCCGCAACCCCTCCAGCAGTATTTCCACCCCACACTACACAGATTTGTAATGTGTGTTTTTTAATAAAAATGCCCATTGGGTTTAAAACCTTTATTAAAAAAGTTTTTTGCACTTTAAAAACATTTTACAAAAAAAAAAAAAATTTTAAATAAAAGTTAAATTATCGTTTCACAATGGTTGTCTGTCATTTCTTTCTGCGGCGAAATATGTTTAAAAAAAAGGTTAAATACAGGGTATTTCAAAGGTAAAAAGGTATTCAAAACCAGGTATATAACTGTGGGTAAATTTTAGCTTTTTGCCACAGTTGTGTTCCTGGTTGTGTTTGAAGCAAAGTATTTCACCTAAAAAGTTGTGTTTATTGTTGGTGATTTCCTAACAATGTACACAACTTTTGTTAAAAGGTGAAATACTTTGCATAAAACACAACCAGGTACACACCTGTGGCCTAAAGCTAAAAATAGTAAGACCATGACAAGATAGCCAACTTTGGTTGGCAAAGGTATATACTGTTGGTCCAGAAGGTACACAAGTTTGGTTAGGGCACAAATCTTTCACACTCTGTCATCCTGCCAGTGTACTCTGCCTTGAGGTGACATAAAGTATAGTGCAAAATTGTCCCTCATTACTGAAACCGTCACAGAACTTCTAGTGGTAATATTTCCAATGACAACATCCATCTTCGCCAGTAACTTGCTCTTCTCTCCAACCTGCACTTTCTTCTCTACAACCTGTCAAAGAAGGGCTGTAGGAACATGCTATATATAGTTTTCCAGTAGCCAATCCCGTTCGGAAGGCCACAAGGGTCAATTTTAAAAACCGGATCCGGCGTAATCCGTCGAAAAACGGATAGAAAAACAGATGAACCGGATGAGACGGATCCGGTTTTGTCTGTCAAGAACAAGACGGATCCGGCAGAAAACCTGATCCGGCACATCAGGTTTTACAAAACATTTGCCGGATCCGGCATTCCGGCACGACGCCGGATCGCGCCTGACGCCGAAAACCTGATGTGTGAAAGTAGCCTTAAGCGTTTCCGCAGCAGAAACGCTTGTCTAAAAGCGCTGCGGAAACGCTTAAAAAACGCAACGTGGGCACACAGCCTTAAGGAAAAAGGTCAATTTTACTACTATAACAGGTGATTAAATGTGAGGTTAAGCAATGTGAAAAAAACAGACTGATAAGAATCGTATATATCTAGGAGAATGATGATTCTGCATTATGTATAATACAAAAGTAGCCAGAACTTTACTAGAAACATATTTGCTCACACTTGGGATTCTCCTAATGGACTTCATGAGATAAGGAGCTTAAATTTTTTAAAACATTCTTGAAAGAGATACCATATATGTTGAGTACTGTACTTGTTAACGGCTTTATCTCCATAATCCCAAACTTTGGGGGCCTTTTCAGGACTCCATTGCCTGAGTTCCTCTGCTCAAGTAAGTATCTGCTGCTTATATTATTCCTCCTTGGTTTTTATTTGATCAGTTCAAGTGAAGGCCCAGTTCACACAATCTCCTTTTCTGATACAGAGTTTATTTCCCTTCCCTCAAAGCAATTCATAGATGAATTCTAAGACTAGTATCATAAAAGTCATTTTTGGAGTAACTTGTTGTTTATGGTTGGTCTATCAAGGTTGCTGTTCTGGATGGTATTGCCATATGTTAAAATGATAAATTGTTGACAACTGGACATCAACTTGTGGTTCATTTTCTACTGATGATGTCTATATCTCAGTTATTTTCAGAGTTGTATTTAGACAATAAGCTCCAAAGTGAGAACTAGAAATTGTCATATATTTGTGAAATCAGCAGTACAACCAAATTGTAATGGGCGTGGTGGAACCACTGTGCCACAGTCCAAGAGGAGCCTGGAGGGGTTTGACTAGGTGAGCACCTGACTTTTCACTAGAGCCCCTGATGGTGGGGTTAGGCTTGGTTCCAGATGAACACCAGGTGCTACCCCAGGACAGAACACGGATGTATGGCAGCTGACCCCCAAGGGACTGGCAGCTGGACCTGCCCAGAAAGAAAGAACAGCTGATGCAGGCAGACACTGGTAAGGCTGGTATACAGCGTGCTGGTGGGTCCAGCTAATTTACCGACTGGCCAGGCCAGTGCTGGCTATAATACAGATTGGTACGGCATGTGCAGGTGGGTCCGGCTGTTATACAAGTTGGCACAGCAGGTGCACGTGAGTTCGGCTGCAGTACAGACTGACAAGGCAAGTACTAGAAAGGTGCTTAGGAATAGACAGATAATATTATAATAGCAGGACTAGAGGATAGGGACCTGAACTAGCAAGTGTGTGTAGTAACAGACTAGCATTGTTACATAAGCACCTCCTTGCAGGTGGAGGTGCCTTAAATAATAAGTGGCACACAGCCATTTCAAGTCTACTTTGAAATTTTGAAATTATAGTTTAGAGTTACTTGAAACTAAAAATACTGCTTTAAGACAGAATAATGCCAGATTCACACACACATCCTTGTTTTGCAAGTACAGACCGACCATGAGTTTCCTGACCTGACATCGATAGTTTTATATATGCGTATGGAGCTGAAGAGTTCAGGTCAAGGGAGTTTTGCCCAGTTTATGCATTGTGATCCCTTCTCAGACAAAACAAAAATTTGTGAATCTGGAAACACTGTGTGTCAGAGTTTGATAGCTTGTTTATCTGAATGGAGCTCTTGTAAAGATCCTTCACTGTCTTCTACAAAATGAACCTTAAGATGGCTAACGTCATGAAGTCGTGCTGGGAAGAGCTATTTGACAATCCACAAATATCAACTGCATTACACAGTTAAAATATGAGACATGATTAGTATTATAATTCCATTGCGTGATTGCAAAGGAAATACTTACATTTTGCTATAAAATATGTGATAGATGTTAGTCCCATCATTGAGGCCTGTAGCTATCTCGAGAAAGAGATCCCATCTTGTTCTGTTTATAATAGAAATGGTGGGGCTATTTCTGCTAATTTTTATAATGGTTCCAAAAATTGCCAAGCATGCTTACACTAATTTTCAGAGCAACTATCAATGTAAATTGAGAAAGACATGAATGGTCAACACAGGCATCATGTACATGGGCATCCCCCAATGCAGCTTCTGTAATTACATGAATGGTGAATACAAAGCACATGCACAGTGAGTTATTAGGCAACCCCATATTGCAAACATCTGTGTAGTGTATAGAAATATTGTACAGGGACATTTGGCACCCACCAAACGAAGAACTGCTGAGGCAAAACAAGTGGTACATACCAGGAATATATGTAAAGATGTATAATATACATGTTCACTCACAGGTTTTACAATTTTTTTATACTTTTGGACAAACACTGTCCTAGAATTACAACTTGAAAAATACTTAAAGGGGATGCCACCTCTAAAACCCCCACTCATCATGAGATTGTCGATCTTACATTCGTCCATTGCATTTACAGTCTAGAGAACTGACAAAAATAGCCAAGTACAAAGCTTTGGCTCTCACTGTTAATTCCATAGACTTTTACCGTGGATAGGTGATAAGTAGTGATGAGCAAGTATACTGTCATGTCGGACGCTATTCACACCACAGCGTCTGGCAGGCAGAGGTAGTTTCACCTCCGTCCACTTGTCATGTTGGACACTATTCACACCACAGCGTCCGGCAGGCAGAGGTAGTTCCACCTCCGTCCACTATAGCCTCAGTGGCGTTGGCTTGATTTTCTCAGGCTATCGGGGGTTAATCTAGCTGGAGATCAGGTTGGATGTTTGGTCACGCCCACGGTCTTTAAATAGTCGTGCTGGCTTATGGGCGTCACCGATTATAGCTTGTGTTTCATACCAAGTGGTTCCGGTCTGGAGTGGAGGTGTTGGAGAAAGAGAGATTCGTATCTGGTGGCGTATGATCCGTTGTTACCTTTTTGCCTTCCCATATTTGTGTTTTGTTGTGCCCTGTTCACATTACTGTATAGTCCTGTGTGTATGCGGCGCAGTGCAGTTTAAGTTCTCCCTGTCTGTCATTATTGTGTGGGGCTTTGGTGGTTTGTCTCCTCACTGGGTGGAGGGTTAAGCTTAGGGCTGAGCAGGAGATAAGGAAAGGTTGGAGGCTCAGGCATTTGCACCATTAGCAAAAACCCTGGGTTGAGGGTCAGACAGGGTTTCCCCTAGTTAAAGGGACACCACAGGGGCCCCGGGTATTTCAGCCTTAGTTGACCTAAGCCCCGCGTGACATTATAATCGGCCTACATTTTTCAGGAGTCCATGGATCCCATGGATTCCATAACCCGCCAGTTGGCGACGCTGTCCTCACAGGTCTCCGAGTTGAAAGGGGCAGTTCAGCAGCAGGGCCTGGTAGTAGCGAAGGTGCAAACGGCATCTGCAGGTATCGGTGCAGATCCGAAGATCCCGCTGCCAGAACGATTCTCAGGGGAACGCAGCAAATTTGTCATATTTCGGGAGGCCTGCAAGTTATACTTCTACATGCGCCCTATCTCCTCAGGTAATGAGGCTCAGCGGGTGGGTCTGGTGTTATCATTACTGAGTGGTGACCCCCAAGCATGGGCATTTTCTTTACCAGCTGACTCTGCTACATTTCATTCTGTCAATAATGTTTTTTCTGCACTCGGGCTCATTTATGATGATCCTGACAGATTGGATCTAGCGGAATCTAAAATCTGCGCCCTCCGCCAGGGGGAGCGCTTGGCGGAGGACTATTGTTCGGAATTTCGCCGTTGGGCAGTAGACACACAGTGGAACGACCCAGCGCTGCGGAGCCAGTTTATTCATGGGGTATCAGGGAAGGTTAAACAGGCCCTCCTGATGTATGAGACTCCTGCATGGTTGGAGTCTGCCATGCGTTTGGTTATACATATTGATCGCCGTTTGCGTCAGGGGGCACAGGAGACGCTACCCCTGGGGGAAAGCAGAGGTGCAAGTGTGGTTGCTGCAGGTGAGCCCACTGAACCTATGCAAATTGCGGGGGTGTCACAGGTTAAGCGTCGCGTTCCTGGGTTCAGGAAGCCCGGAGCATGTTTTTACTGTGGTAAAAGAAATCATTATGTTAACGCTTGTCCTGTGCTACCGAAGAAGGTCACACCGGCGGAAAACTGTTAAGCTCAGAGGGTATGGAGGAGGCTGTTAAATATTAATAATCCGTTAATTTCTTATAAGACCCAGTTCTGTAGAATGCTTTAGCTTACATGACATAGGCTATTTTTAAGCTTGGCTCATGGTAGAAAGACAGCTCCATATATGTAGAGACCACGTGCTTTAGGAGACGTATATAATTCATGGCTAACTGTAGAGGTCGCTCCTCTTCTTCCCTCACCATCATGAGAGACAGACGCAAGATGACATGACATAACAGCTGGTATATTACTTGACGGCGATGTGAGAAGCCGAACTGAGACACAGCAGCCATTTGCTATTCAGGATCTCGGAGAGAAGAAGAATACATGTTGCTTTTGCCATGTGGGATCTCAGAGCATGATCTAATGGACAATATCTCTTTCACTTATTTTTATTCACCTGTTTTTCTGTAATAACCTTTCTTTGATGGAAGAAACCAAATAAACCACTATATTTTTATCTGGTAACTAGTCCTGAGTATTTTACAGGATATGCATTATTTTACATTGGAGAGCCAGCCAGATCTGAATTTTTGTACTTTTTTGCGGATTTCCCTCAACTTGCACACACGGGGGATTGGACTTTGCTAACGTCAAATCATATGTGCAAGTTATCGGGAATTCCACTACTTACAAGAATCACATAGAACCTAGAAGTAAGAAGTACCAGATAGATTGAGAAGTACTACAAGTGCCAAAAGTACCAGACGTAAGCCAGACGTGTAAAGACAGGAACCCAGCGTTGTCCATCAAAGGGAACAAGCTGAGACATTTCAAGGTAAGAGAAATGGATGTCATTAATTGTCTTGCTAAGCAGAGTAAATTGAAATTTAAGTCTGTAGACAATTCTAATTCAGAAGTTTTATGGTTAAGTTTATATGCCGAGTGTGAACTCGAGAATCAGAGGTTAGATTCTAAGTTTTTCAATAGAGAAAGAGAGAGATTAAAAAATATTCTACAGATGGTAGATATATTTCATAGATCTGTGTCAGAGAAATCTAAAAATGATTGTGTAGAGGATAGTGATATTCCCGAGATTCACTGTAATGTGGAGAAACAGTTACAAGTAGTAGCAGCCATTGAAGGTGACCTTGCAGACGTGGAACAAGATGGAGAAGTAGGAGGAGACTTCAGAACTGACGTAGAGGATGTACAAAGGAAAGACGTACCACTAAAAATAGAAGACTCACAGGCCCAAATCCGAAGTAGCGTGAGGAAGAATTTGATAAAAATATGCCAAATAATTCCTGCTTATGACAACAAAATAGATGTTTGTAGAAACTCTGAGATTTATGAAAGTTGTACTGATAACTTTGATTTATCTAACGAGGAGAAGAATCAGTTGTTCAAAATGTGGATCCCTGTAAATTTTGCTAGGAGATTGTCTTTAAAGTTATCTGGTGAGACACATGAGAATTTAACTGATAAGGACAGATTAAAAATTCTCATTTTTTGTTCATCAAATGAAAATCATCCAGATATTGATATTCTTCAAAAATTAAGGATTGGTCGGAAGGAATGTATTTTTACGTTCATGTCCATATATGAACGTTTGTATAGAATGCTGAGTGAGAATGTCAAAACACCGTCCCTCATAAGGAGTTTTGTAAGCAAATTTTGGTTTCTAAATCCTGCATCTCGTGTTATTGCGTCACAAAAAGATTCATTGTTTGAATGTGCGCAATTCCTTGAGTTTGCCAGAAAACACGAGAATCGTGAGAGGAAAGTAAATTGTGCTAATTTTGTAAAGACAGGCAGAGTAAAATCTTATCAGAAGCCGGTATTAGCAAAGCCTTCTAAAATGAGATTTCCCCAAAATCAAATCTACGAAGAAAGAAAAAGAAAATCACATGTTTGTTATAAACCATATGGAATGATGCAAAAGAACACCGAAAAGACACAAATTGAATTAAGAAAAATGATGAGTTCTGATTTTCTTTCTGTAACAAAGATGGCCGAATTTAACAGACAGAAACAGGTGGTGAGTGACATCATGGCCTGTAAACTGAATACTCTGCTCCAAGAATCTATCAGCTTTAAAATGGCAAGAACCTTTCAGGATATTTTTTGCAGAGAAATAAGTATGGGTGTAGGAATTGGTTAGAAAAAGTAATATATATATTGTGTAACAGTGTTATACAATTAGTGAGTTATATGTAATTATTTTATAGAGTATAATCCTGTAGTTTTATGGTTTGTGGATATATACATAGTCATACAGTATATATATAGAGTGTTTGTAGAAGTAGAAATAGTAGAACTGTATTTTTTAATGAAAATTAAAATCTACATCAGTAATAATATTTAGAATATGAATATGATATTAACCTTATTTTTTTATGTTTCCTTAGAATTTTCATTTCAAAGCAGGACTTAATCGAGAAAAATTCTCTTCCAAGGATTTATGCCTTTATTTACACAGGAAGTTGCAATATTGCATGATTTTATATATCTAACCCTTAAAAGGAAATAACTAATTGCTTTTTAAAATGTTCTGGGTGTGTGCTTTACTGCATGGTTTGAATGACAACCACAGCAGGGGAATTTGAACCTTGTTCTAATAATACAAGTATACCAGACCAGTATACTATGTCCCTGTTCCTTAGGGAAAGAATTTTAAAGGGGGTCTCAACTTTTGCAAAGCAATGGAATTTTTTTTTCCAGGCCTAAATGTCAAGTATAGATATACATATATATTTATGTCATGTGTATTTGGGGAATATTCAAAGAAATATTAAGAGACTAAATTGAAATAGTTTACAATGCATTGATAATTAGGATAATTTGGGTTAAAATACGTGTATTCATCACACCTTCATATGTGAGGTATTTGGTTTAAAGTTAATATGTGACACAGTCTGAGTGACAGTGACTGAGTGTATGAGCAGCTGCTGAGCGAGTAATGTGATATGTTTGTGAGACCTCAGGATTCTATAAGAGAGAAAAAAAAAAAAACCCCAAAAGCTTTTATCTTTAGGAGGAAATATGCAGATCAGTTAAATTATTAGAATATTAGGATATATAATGAAATATTATCTATACAACATATATTTCTGTATTTCTATAGTAATTATTTCTTGATTTAGTTAATTGTGGATAAGTGCAATCGCACAACAAAATAGAAAATAGTTTAGGAAGAAAATCTATTCTTTCCTTATCAGCTTTAGCTCTTTTAAACAGGCACCAGCACAGAGCCTGGTATTCACCAGCTGCATCTGGGAATAGTGGACCTTCCTTCTCTGTCCAAGTGTGTTAATCTTAAACTACATTTAAATTAATTTTTCCAAAGGATAATTTTATGATATTCAAATTAATTTTGATGGTTACACATCTTCAGACAAATAATGGTATAAGCAAGTATAAATTCACATAATTTATACATTAATTATTTTTAATTTTGGTTTTGATAAATGAATTATTTCATGAAACAATATTTTTTGGTATTAAGGGGGAAATATGTTTTTTATCCTGACTACATAATCACATTTGATTAATACCTCTTCTTCACACATTTTAATAGGAAAAAATATTAATAAGGTACAATGGTATAAGTATTGGGTATAATAACAAGTATTATAAAGAGTCATTTCTTTACACTAAGAGGAATTACATGCAAAGTTGCATAATTTGAATATTTTGGTAACACAAGTTTATGACAATTATGAAATAATCCAGATCATGGAAATATTAAGGGTATATGTTACTGAAGACATAACTACTCTGCATCAACATAAAGGCCTTATTCTTATTTTTATTTTTATTCTTATTTTTCATTATTTTTAATTCTTTCACCAATATTTAGTAAAGTAATATCTACTGAGAATATTGCTTCATTAAATATAGCAATTATATGGTTCTATTACTAAGAAAATGTTTCACTTCTGAGTTATATGCAACAATTCTTTTATTCATTCATTCGCTCACTCATATATTCTTATTTTGGTTCATGGCTTTACATTCCTACATATTATTAGTATAATAAATATATTCCTTATTAATAAAGATGAAAACACTGGTTACATAAAACACAGTGACACCTATGGGTTGAAAAAGGTAATTACACCTAAGACATAAAAATGTTCTATCACATGGAAAAAATGGATAATAATGTATTATCACTTATTATTGGTTTATTATTTCAAATATTGAAATCCATATACAGTACAAATTCTGATAATAATTATATGGATATTACTGATTGCTATGGTACGCTGTGATATTATGGGATAGGGAAATTACCAGATTTGGTATAGGATAGGGAATGAAGACTTCAAGCAAGATACTGAAATTATGTTAATAAAGACTTTTCACATTTCTAAACTTCATTGATTTTTATCAGTTGCAAGAAGAAGAATGCCGCGATCCAGAAATCCCAGAAGGTAACAAAGCTATGATTACTGAGTAATAGACTGTGTTAATTACAAATGCAGTATCCACCACTGACAGTCACAAGTGCAGTATCCACCACTGACAGTCACAAGTGCAGTATCCACCACCGACAGTCACAATTAAAGTGTCTAACCTGACAACCAGAGGACGATGATCCTATGATGCTGAGATGAACGGTGTTATCACGTTCTTATCAAGTTCCAGAGGTTTTCAATCACCTGAAAAGCTTCCATGAAAGCTGGTGAACAATGAAGGTAATTATCAGGAAGCTACAACCCTGACATATGTCCTGTGCATTAGGACAAGGACTGGTTATGGTGCTATGTTTAGCAAGGAAGAGTCATTTTAACCCTTGCTTTGCTGACCAAAGACGTCACACCTGTTCAAAGACCAGTACCGATGGAGGATTCCAGAATATCCAAGGCGAGCCAATGTAAGCCCAGGTTTTTAAAGATGACACTGCACAGATATTAAAGCTGCATTTCATCTATAGACTTTGTTTCTTATCAACATTTGAATTTATGGACTTTGATTTGATACACCACACAATTCCTACAACATCTATATGCTATAAGAAAACTGTATTTTTAAAAGAACCAAGAAGAAGACAGAAGACATCAAAATGAAGACCAGATGACATCAGATGATGATGACTGGACCTGAGATGCTTCAATTTAGACTTAGGGAAGTATAATTATACATATTTTATATGAATATTGTTCACGGCTTACCATAACATGAATTCACATCAATTATGTCATTGAGTACTTATAACGGTAATCTGATATTATTATTATTATTATTATTATTATTATTGATATCAAATTATTTTGTCAAAGAAGAAGAAAAGAAGAAAAAAGATCGTTATATTTGAGGGTTCCAATTAATGTCTGTCTCCCTCAAAAGGGGGAATTGTTAAATATTAATAATCCGTTAATTTCTTATAAGACCCAGTTCTGTAGAATGCTTTAGCTTACATGACATAGGCTATTTTTAAGCTTGGCTCATGGTAGAAAGACAGCTCCATATATGTAGAGACCACGTGCTTTAGGAGACGTATATAATTCATGGCTAACTGTAGAGGTCGCTCCTCTTCTTCCCTCACCATCATGAGAGACAGACGCAAGATGACATGACATAACAGCTGGTATATTACTTGACGGCGATGTGAGAAGCCGAACTGAGACACAGCAGCCATTTGCTATTCAGGATCTCGGAGAGAAGAAGAATACATGTTGCTTTTGCCATGTGGGATCTCAGAGCATGATCTAATGGACAATATCTCTTTCACTTATTTTTATTCACCTGTTTTTCTGTAATAACCTTTCTTTGATGGAAGAAACCAAATAAACCACTATATTTTTATCTGGTAACTAGTCCTGAGTATTTTACAGGATATGCATTATTTTACAGAGGCCCAACTGAGCGTATGCATATCCTCCATGATGGTATCTCAATGTATGCTCCCTGCCAAGGTTATTATCGCGGGCAGAGAGCTACCAATATCAGTGTTTGTGGATAGCGGTTCCGCCACCAATCTCATAGATGAGGAGTTTGCACGCACTGCCGGGATTAAGATCGAAAAACTCCCTCATCCCATTCAGGTGGTTACCATTAATGCCGCTCCCCTCCCACAAGGGGAGATTACGGAGTTTGTGGCTGAGGTGAAACTCCACATTGGGGTCCTACATTCTGAGTGGGTTACATGTAGGGTCCTCCGTAATCTCCCAGCACAAATGGTCCTGGGTTTTCCATGGTTGTCCAGGCACAACCCGGTGATTGATTGGAAAACTCAGGACATAGTCCAATGGAGTGGTTTCTGCCAGGACAATTGCTTGGCCACATGTGTGTCTGCCGTGACGCCTAGCCTTCCAGAGGCTTTGCAGGATTTCGCGGATGTATTCTCTGAGAGGGGTTGCTCAGAACTGCCTCCACATCGAGCCTATGACTGTGTGATTAGGTTAAAACCCAGTGCCAAATTACCTAAGGCCAGGATGTTTAATATTTCTGGTCCAGAGAGACAAGCTCTGAAAGACTACATCGCGGAGAGTCTGAGCAAAGGACACATCCGGCCTTCGTCCTCGCCTGTAGCAGCGGGGTTTTTCTTCATTAAGAAGAAAGATGGAGGGTTACGCCCGTGTCTGGATTTCCGGGAGTTAAACCAGATTACGATCCGTGATCCCTACCCGATGCCTTTGATCCCTGATTTGTTCAACCAGGTGGCGGGGGCAAAGTGTTTTTCCAAGCTTGACCTCAGGGGGGCGCATAACCTCATAAGGGTCCGTCAGGGGGATGAGTGGAAGACGGCGTTTAACACTCCTGAGGGTCATTTTGAGAGCCTGGTTATGCCATTTGGGTTGACAACCGCGCCTGCTGTGTTCCAACATTTTATTAATGATGTATTTGCTCATGTCCTGGGGAAATTTGTGATTGTATACCTGGATGATATCCTCATTTATTCAAGCGACCGGGACACTCATTTAGAGCATGTCAGGCAGGTGTTACAGTTGCTCCGGGAGAATAAGCTCTATGCTAAGCTGGAAAAATGCTTATTTTTTGTTCAGGAGTTGCCTTTTTTGGGATATATTGTGTCCGTCGCAGGGTTTAAAATGGACACCGTGAAGGTGCAAGCGGTGCTGCAATGGGAAAGGCCTGATAATCTGAAAGCGCTCCAGCGGTTCCTTGGGTTTGCTAATTATTATAGGAAATTTATAGAACACTTTTCTACTATAGCCAAACTGCTCACGGACATGACAAAAAAAGGTACCGATCTGGCTAGCTGGTCTGAGGTGACGATACGTGCATTTGAGCTTCTGAAGAACAGTTTTGCTTCAGCCCCCATTGTGGTGCAACCGGACGTGTCTAAACCTTTTGTGGTGAAGGTTGATGCGTCTGAGGTGGGAGTGGGGGCAGTACTGTCACAGGGCTCGTCCTTGAGCGATATGCATCCATGCGCCTACTTCTCCAAGAAGCTGTCGCCGGCCGAACGGAATTATGATATCGGCAACAGGGAGTTGTTGGCCATCAAATTGGCTTTTGAGGAATGGCGACACTTCTTGGAGGGGGCGGCTCACCAGGTCACAGTCATCACCGACCATAAGAACCAGCTCTATCTGGAGTCGGCCAAGCGTCTGTCTCCTAGGCAAGCTCGCTGGGCATTGTTTTTTACACGTTTCAATTTTCTGGTGACTTACCGTCCCGGGGCTAAAAACTCCAAGGCGGATGCCTTGTCCAGGTGTTTTCCGGGGGGACAACCTCGGGAAGAGCTGGTACCCATCCTCCAGGAAGGTGTAGTGGTCTCGGCTCTCACGACTGAGGTAGAGGCGGAGATTGCCGAGGCCCAAGAGGAGGTACCGCCAGGACTTCCCGCCAACAAATCATTTGTACCCCTTCATCTTCGTCTTAAGGTGTTGAGGAAACACCATGACTCAGTACTGGCTGGTCATCCAGGGGTTAAGGGCACCTTGGAGCTGGTATCGCGTCGTTTCTGGTGGCCCAAAATCCGGCAGGACGTGGTCTCGTACATGGCAGCTTGCATCACGTGCGCTAGGGCCAAGTCGCCCCGAGCCCGTCCTGCTGGCACGCTACAGCCTCTGGGGGTACCTAATAGGCCATGGACAGAAATCTCCATGGATTTTATCACTGACTTGCCAGCCTCGGCGGGGAACACGGTCATCCTGGTGGTGGTTGACCGATTTTCAAAGATGGCACATTTTGTGTCGTTGCCTTCCTTGCCCAATGCAAAGACGTTGGCTCAGGTGTTTGTGCAGGAGGTGGTCAGACTCCACGGAGTTCCGTCGGACATAGTATCTGAGAGGGGAACTCAATTTGTGGTGAGGTTTTGGAAAGCTTTTTGCTCACGTTTGGGGATCAAGTTGTCACATTCATCGGCGTTTCATCCACAGTCAAATGGTCAAACTTAGCGCATGAACCAAAATCTGGAGCAGTATTTACGATGCTTTGTGTCCGACAACCAAGAGGAGTGGTCTACTTTCCTTCCTCTGGCCGAGTTCGCGTTAAATAATCACCGCCAAGAGTCATCGGGAGAGTCTCTGTTCTTTTGTGTTTACGGTCAACATCCTCAATTTTGTACCTTACATCAGGGTGACTCGGGGGGGTGTCCCGGAGGAGGACCAGCTAGGAGCTCAATTATCATCGGTCTGGAGGAGGGTGAAACATCTATTTTGAGCATGAGTGCGAGGTACAAACGGGTGGCTGACAGTAGACGCGTGCCAGGTCCGGACCTGTGTGTGGGTGAATGGGTGTGGTTAGCGACTAAAAACATAAAACTCAAAATTCCATCTTTAAAATTGGGTCCAAGGTTTATTGGGCCTTTTAAGATTGCTGCCATCATTAACCCAGTTGCTTATCGGTTGGAACTTCCTGCGGTATACAAGATACACAACGTGTTTCACAGGGCTTTATTGAAAAAGGTGGTAGGCTCTGTGGACACGACGCCGATGCCTCCTCCGGTCATGGTGGATGGCGATTTAGAGTTTGAGGTCTCCAAGGTAGTGGACTCTCGAGTAGTGCGCCGTACTCTTCAGTATTTGGTACACTGGCGGGGGTATGGTCCGGAGGAGAGGTCTTGGGTACCAGCCTCGGACATACATGCGGATCGGCTGGTCAGTTCTTTTCACCGTCGTCATCCGGACAAGCCGGGTCCTATGAGTCTTGAGGGCCCTGGGGTCCCTCATAGAAGACGGGGTACTGTCATGTCGGACGCTATTCACACCACAGCGTCCGGCAGGCAGAGGTAGTTCCACCTCCGTCCACTATAGCCTCAGTGGCGTCGGCTTGATTTTCTCAGGCTATCGGGGGTTAATCTAGCTGGAGATCAGGTTGGATGTTTGGTCACGCCCACGGTCTTTAAATAGTCGTGCTGGCCTATGGGCGTCGCCGATTATAGCTTGTGTTTCATACCAAGTGGTTCCGGTCTGGAGTGGAGGTGTTGGAGAGAGAGAGATTCGTATCTGGTGGCGTATGATCCGTTGTTACCTTTTCGCCTTCCCATATTTGTGTTTTGTTGTGCCCTGTTCACATTACTGTATAGTCCTGTGTGTATGTGGCGCGGTGCAGTTTAAGTTCTCCCTGTCTGTCATTATTGTGTGGGGCTTTGGTGGTTTGTCTCCTCACTGGGTGGAGGGTGGAGGGTTAAGCTTAGGGCTGAGCAGGAGATAAGGAAAGGTTGGAGGCTCAGACATTTGCACCATTAGCAAAAACCCTGGGTTGAGGGTCAGACAGGGTTTCCCCTAGTTAAAGGGACACCACAGGGGCCCCGGGTATTTCAGCCTTAGTTGACCTAAGCCCGACGTGACATATACTCATTGCTCGGGTTTTCCCGAGCATGCTCGGGTGTCCTGCGAGTATCTTGGCGTGCTCGGAGATTTAGATTTCGTCGTCTCATCTGCATGATTTGCGACTTGTAGACAGGCTAAATACATGTGGGAATTCCCTAACAAACCGGTATTCCACACATGTATGCAGTCGCAAATCACGCAGATGAGACTATGAAAACTAAATCTCCGAGCACGCCAAAATACCCGGAGGACACCCGAGCATGCACGGGAAAACCTGAGCAACGAGTATACTCGCTCATCACTAGTGATAAGCTGATAGTGGGACAATCCTTTTAGTAATCGTGACTTTTCCTAAGCTAAAATCTCAAATTCTGACTCACAAAGTAGAGTAAAAATATTCCAGAAAAATTTTCAGTATATAATTGTCCCTTTAAAAGAAATCCTGGACCCAGTAAAGCTAACAGAGGCAAAAATAATGAACAAAAGCTATGAATAATTAATCAGGCCAAAGACTTTCAAAAGGAGGTCTGTATCCTTTCCAAACAAGCACTGTAGCATGCTCTGTCTGTGCAAGTTATATTGGAAGCAAATTTAGTTTCTTGAAATGTATTCCGGCTGTAGTAATAGGCGGACAGACAAAAATATAAAAGCTGCAGAAACAACAACCCATGCATCTACAACAATGACCGTAAATGTTTCTTTGATGAATGGGATCTTTCTCCTGCCATCTCCCTGCATTTACCCCATAGGAAGGAAGTCTTATTTTTATTTTCAGAATTATATTAACTTGACTTTACCATTGTGACTTTTTATGTCTCAGATCTTTCAGCTGCTTATTTAATACTAATGCTTTTAAGTCTCCATTAACCTCAAATGTTTCTTTATTTAGCAAAGTCCAGCACAAACAGTTCTAATTGAGATGCACTGCTTCATTTTATTTAGCTGCAAAGATTTATGAGTGAAGTCAAGGTTGTGTCTTCTCCTCTGAATGTACTTTGTGGTCACTGACACTAAAACATACCTCAATCAATAATGTAATGAAGGGAACCATCATGTCAAACTACTATGTTGGAAGTTCAGTTCTGCAGCCAGATGTTGCATTGAGGTGAACAGGAATCATATTCAAACTGTGTCATAACTGTTTGATTTTCAGGGGTATACAATTTGTATTCTTTTTTATGTCTTATTACCTATTGGTAGCATAAAGAACAACATATTGATATTTGTGGCTCTAATTGCTAGGAGTCCCAACAATTGCAAAAATGGGGCTCTGCTGTGACCTGCCTGAATGGAGAGAAGGCAACAATGCTCCCACAGCTTTTTGTGCCATACCACAAGTTAGTTTTCTATAGGGACAATGCTTGGGCCATTTTCCTAAAACCAATCCTGTAAAAAAATTGCTGCCATTTACAAGATGCATTTTCAGATTTAGCATATACATCCAACCCACCCTATTGTCAATTTTCCAATGTAAATTAAAGACATAGCTGTAATTGCACTGTAACACTGATAAAATTGATACATTTGGTGGAGAAATTTGCTTTGTGGTTCTTTTGTAATCAGCATTTGAAATTTTCTGCTAATTAGATTTTGGTGCACATGGACCGGACTGTGCACTGGGTCTTCTCCTCCCTGCCTGTGATTCCCCAACTCCTCTGCTGCCTCCGGTCTTTGATTGACCTACTTCTTTTGTTTGAAATCTCAGCAGTGACCTGTCATTCACAGACTGGAGCAAGGCAGAGGGACTGGGAGTCACAGACAGGAAGGAGAAGACCTAGTGTACAGTCCAGCCCCTGTGCACCGAAATCTAATTAGCATAAAACTTCAAATGTTGATTAAGTAGAGCTGTAAGAAATGATAGCAAGCACAATGCTTCTTGCACATTTCTCCTGCATCATACAGAGGCTCTCTTCTTTTGAGTAACACACAAGGCAATTTGATGTTAACGGTATTATTTGTGAGTGACAGAGTACTTCTCAAGATTTGCAGCTCTGGCATTTACTGTTTTTATCCTACACTACAATGGTACCACATGTCCACATCTGGCCAGAATAGGAATTCTCAATCTCCAGAACTGGTCCTTCCAACTGTCTAGGGCAATTCTGCCTTCCTCAGCCCAGTTATGCTATGGCTGTACACACTGGTCGTGCGATTTTCCATTTTTGATTTTTGCTCCCCTTTCTCAAAGAGCCATAATTTTTTTTATCTGTCAATATGGCCATGTGAGGGCTTGTGTTTGAGGGATGAGTTGTACTTTTGAACACCACCTTTACTTTTATCTTAACCCCCTTAAGGAATTTCAATAAAGACGTTTTGGTCTTTTTACACTGGTCTCACTGATTTGTCATGGATTTTCAAGGTCCCCTTACCATCTAACCACTAGTGGCCTAAAAGTGGGTAAGCAGCAAACCCCCAGATCATACACACACCGTAAGTTACTGTAACATGGTGTTTTGGGACAGCGAAGCAAACCTCGTCAAGAGTTCCCTTACAAAGGGAAAAACGTAAATAAGACTATGACCTTGATTGAAGGAGAACATCCCTAGGAAATACGGCACATTATATCAGTTTTGTTCTGTTTGAAAACACAAATTATAATTTTCATTCAAAGAGAAAATAGAGAGAAGTCCGAGTATCATTTAGAGAGTGTGCAATTACAGTTAACTACACTTCTACCTGAAACAACTTTTGCAATAAATAAGGAGGCATTGCTTACTATCATTTCCAATAAATAAAGCCTTCATTCTTACAACAATGGACCACTGTCTTTTTTCATCCCCGAAGTTGTTTCACTGACAGGACTTTATTTTACATCCGTAACTCCATTAAGGAAAGGAAGAGGAGGCTCTGATTTCACTTCAAGGACAGAGGATCAGTTTTGGAGTTGAAAGCATGATTGTTTTCTTACAATCCGAGTATGAGCTGTTCAAAGCCATCATTCTCTAAGAAGCACATTAACACTGCACCATCACTGGAATGACCAGATTTTATATAAATTCTAGCTTTTAAAACTATTTTCGATATGTAATGTCAAAATGAAGGGGGAAAAAGTAGATTATCCTTATTTGAAGGGATATTACTTATTTATAAATGTTTTCCGCATATGGCATATACCGTAATTATACAACCATCTAGATCCCACCTCGTGTACGGTTTCTGCCTTCTGTCATTCAAAATGAAATTGGGCTGCCTCCATAACAAAAACAGGTGGAATGAGTTTTGTGATGCACTACTATAATGAAGAAGACCGGGCTGTGGCTACCAATGAGACACCGGGTCAGGAACTTCCGAGGCCGTGTCCAGTGTTTCAGGGGGGAAGTAAATTGGAGACGGAAAGAACCCATGATCCAGAGATTAGGGGCGTGGTAAGTGAGGGGAGGAAAAATGGTTTTGTGCATGAAGAGGCAGATAGTTCCTGCCATAGAAGCGGGAGAGCAGGGACCTGCAGCACACCGCAAGGAGAGTTAGTCCACATGCTGGTGAGAGGGAACGATTGCAGGCAGAACTGAGTTGGAGAATGTTGTGTGGAGCTCCCAATTGCAGAGCACGTCGAGAGTTAGAGTGTTGTGCGGAGCTCCCGATTGCAGAGCAAGCCAGACAAGAGATTGTGGTGAAAGACTCCCGGCTACTGAGCACAAGAATTCAGCTCGAAAATAAATCTTCTGAAATCTTCTATCTGATGAAATCATATTGTGTGAGTAATGGTACATAAAGAAAGCCTAGAAATGGTGTCTCAAGCACCCTACGATCACAGCCTAAAAGGAAACTTGTTATAACTTTTGAGTGTGCAAGACTGACACGGATAGATAAGAAGCATGGGATCTGCCTAAACATACCTGTAAATTATTAGTAAGTGACAACATGATTTTCAAAATACAGCTTTACACCATCGCATGCAGCTCCAGCATATGCATGCGAGGAGGAGGATCATTCCTTTGACGTGCACTCCAGGCTTTGCAACAAGTGGCCCCACAAACCCTAACCCTCTTATCTTGATTGATGGCTGTAGTGCACTTCTGTTGAAAACTCAGCAGTAAATCAATTAAAGGTAGAATTGGAGGAGTTGTGGGGCACTGTGCATCGAGAACAGAATGCTTCCCAGTACACTAGTGGGAGTTTCAGGAACTGGAGTAAAACTATTTTTCATATTCATGCTATTACTAAGTGCAAAAAAGGAAAAGTCATAGGAATCAAAGGATCAATAGACATGTTAATCAAATACTAAATGATAAAAAAAATTAGAAGCAATATTTTCAAAACATCTTGATTTATTCAGTATCGAGCATGATTGACACGTGCAGAAATCTCTGCACTCACACATCTTGGCTGCTATCAATGAGATTATTAATGGTTATCCGAGGAATGTTCTGTTACATTGAATGTATTTGGGCATGCAAAGCATCATCATCTGCTGCTGGCAGCTCCCTTTGATATTGTCGACCAATGATGTCTCAGGTATGAGCAATAGTAGACAAGTTCAAAGCCACTGCAAGACATGATAGCAAGTTTTGGCTATGTAGCCTTCAGACGGTAGCGCAAGCAACATGTGACTTGGAGATGTCATGTTCCTTTTGACTAAATCAATGCAATGGCATGCTGTTACTATATGTGCAATAAAAACTACGGGAGTCTTACCATACACAATGTCACCTCACACCATCATTTTGAAAGTATGATCAGTGCATCGTTTCCTTGTGAAGGTCTATTAATAACATTGCCACGCTGCCCACATAGTCTCCAGACTAATCTCCGGCCATCATTATATCCAAGACAAAAGCAGATCTCATCATTGAAGAGCATAAATCTACATTGCAGCCTCCATTGTCCTCTACTGATCTGCACCATGATAGCCTTTACGAGTTGCAGCATGAGGATAATGAAACACAATTAGTTGGACTTTTGGTCCATATCCAATGCTTTGCAAACACCTTCTGATGATATGTGTAGACATTGATGCCTTAAGTTTGGTATGTGACGTCCAATTTCATTTGCAGTACAGAATGGATTAATCAGGAAATGGTCATACCATGGTTCCTTTAATATGTCCCAGGAGCCACTTTTCAACTTCAAGGTACATGTTGTTCATTCAACTATGAGCAAGCTATGTGGCCTAAACGTGCTACCATGACCTGCAGTGTCTCTGTACTTGTCACCAATAAAGCACATCCACATTTAGCGTGGCAAAACAATCCTCAGACAATCATCAATAACCTCATTGATAGCAGCCAAGGAGCACAAGTGTGGGAATTTCTTCACGTGGCGCTCATAATCAGTACTGAATAAATTGGGATGTTTTGTATTCCCTTTTCATCACCTTCATATCATTGACATGTTGATCACAATATTTTCAGAATTCCATGACTTTTCCTTCTGGATGTTGCATTTTCAAGGTTAAGGAGTGTCTATGCAAATCGCTCATTCTATTACTGTCAGCAGTTTTACAAAGTCAAAACTGCTGTAGATTCCCTTTAATGAAAGATTACAAAATAATAAACAAAATATCACATCTAAAAAAATTAAAATTTCAACCGTTGTTGAAGGGGTTCTTTTCTTTAGTTTAGCCTTAATTTAATGCCCAACTTGTGTAGGTTTAGCTAAAATGTTAAAATATTAGGGTTCCTGGTTTGAAGGACCGGAGAGCATTCAATGGCAAAAAAACTCAAGCTAGCTGCAATGCGAGACTCCAATGATCTACTTGTCTACATTCTGAAATAGGCTGTTCAAACTGATTAAATGGAGCACCTAGACCAAAATAATTTTCTATGGTTTAAAGATTTATTCTTCGTTACTCTTGATATTTATAAATAGTGAATAAGCTATGTTTTCCCCAATTTGCCTTTGTCATTAGCTATTAAAAATACAAAAAAACAAGCATCTAACTGTTGATGTCTCACAGATTTTTTTTCATAAAGTCAAGAATTTAGAAGGATTGGTAATAATTATATGCTGCTGGTTAAGTACATGAGATATAAATGACTTTGTTTTTTCTACTTCTTGTTCATAAACAGAAACTGTCACCTGATTCTTGCTTCCCAAACCATGAGCAGCATGAATCAAATGTAAGGCGGCCAAGGTGGTAGTCGTGGCAACTGGCAGTACTGTTGCCACACCCTGGCTGGAGCCCTACATATAAAATACAATGTACCTTCTGCTGCATGTGCAGCGTGCGCAGCAGTGCACTCACGGTTACTATCATAGTCCCCTCGGCTTTGGTCACTCCGGCTCTGCATTCCTGAGCTTCACAAACCATCCCAGAGACATTACTCTTTTCTAACAGTTTAACTTTACTGAGCAGAAGGGTATTCATCACACATGCAGCACATTGTACAAAGAGGAGCATCTCTCTAGCTTTCCCTGCCTTCTGGGCAGCCTCTATTTTTCCTGATAACTCTCTCTCTCTTCTGGCAATTCCTGCCTTGCTTCTGGACAATCCCTGTCCCTTCCGTGTCTTCATTTCCACCAGCTTCCTATCATCCCCTGGTCCGGTTTCAATGGGAAAAGGTGCCAGGTTTGCCATCTCAGCTTCACCTGCCCCAGTCGTAGACCCCAGATCCTTCTTGGAACAGTCCTGTCTTTGCTGGTGAACGCTTGCACGACTCTCAGCATGGGGCCCCTTCCTGCCATAGCAGCTTTATCTACACGGCTGCCAAACTGTCTCTCTCACTGCTGCTTCTTACTCCTTGCCCTGGGCAAGGCTGCCCGAGTTATGCTGCCTAACCAGGAAGTATATCTCCTATATTCAATTGCTCTGCACTGTACTACTCTAACTCCTCCCCACTGGGAAAACCCCTTTGCTGCCTGTACCTAAACTAACACTCCTAATTCCTATCTCTACTATGCCCCCGTCTGTTCTATCCTCATTATTGTCCTATACTACTGATAGTTCCTATTCTATCCCTAATCATATACCCAACACATGGTACATTTACGTTACAACACATATCAAATACATTCACATTAACGAACATTAGGGCATTGCACACAATTGATAGACCGGAGAAGGGGAAGTATACACACATGGTCAAAATTGTTGGCACCCCTCCTTTAAAGACAGAAAAACCCACAAAGGTGACAGAAATAACTTGAATATGACAAAAGTAATAATAAATAAAAAAATCTATGAAAATGAAAAAATGAAAGTCAGACATTGCTTTTCAAACATGCTTCCACAGAATTTAAAAAATAAAACGCATGAAATAGGCCTGGACAAAAATGATAGTACCCTTAACTTTAAATTTTGTTTCACAACCTTTTGAGGCAATCACTGCAATCAAACAATTCCTGTAACTGTCAAAGAGACTTCTGCACCTCTCGACAGGTATTTTGGCCCACTCCTCAAGAGCAAACTGCTCCAGTTGTCTCTTGTTTCAAGGTTGCCTTTTCCAGATGGCATGTTTCAGCTCTTTCCAAAGATGATCAATAGGATTTAGGTCAGGGCTCATAGAAGGCCACTTCAGAATAGTCAAATATTTTCCTCTTAGCCATTCTTGGGTGTTTTCAGCTGTGTGTTTTGGGTCATTATCCAGTTGCAAGACCCATGATCTGCAACTGAGGCCAAGCTTTCTGACATTGGGCAGCACATTTCTCTCTATAATCCCTTGGTAGTCTTGAGATTTCATTGTACCCTGCACAGATTCAGGGCACACTCGTCCTCCATGTTTCACAGTAGGGACAGTGTTCTTTTCTTGATATGCTTCATTTTTCCATCTGTGAACACAAAGCTGATGTGCCTTGCCAAAAAGTTACATTTTTGTATCGTCTGTCCATAAGACATTCTCCCAGAAGCTTTGTGGCTTGTCAACATGTATGTAGTATGTCAAATTCCAGTCTGGCTTTTTTATGATTTTTTTTTCAACAATGGCGTCTCCCATGAAGTCCACTTTGGCTTATACAATGACAGATGGTGCGATCTGACAATGATGTTCCTTGAGCTTAAAGTTTACCTTTAATCTATTTAGAAGTTTTTCTGGGCTCTTTTGTTACCCTTCGTATTATCTGTCTCTTTGATTTGTCATCAATTTTCCTCCTGCAGCCACGTCCAGGGAAGTTGGCTACAGTCCCAATGAGCTTAAATTTCTGAATAATATGTGCAACTGTAGTCACAGGAACATCAAGCTGCTTGCAGATGGTCTTGTGACTTTTACCTTTAACATGTTTGTCTATAATTTTCTTTCTAATCTCCTGAGACAACTCTTTCATTCGCTTCCTCTGGTCCATGTTGAGTATGATACACACCATGTCACCAAACAGCACAGTGAGTATCTGTAGCCTCTATACAGGCCCATTCACTGATTCCAAGATTGTAGACACCTGTGATGCTAATTAGTGGATACACCTTGATTTAACATGTCCCTTTTGCCACATTATTTTCAAGGGTACCATCATTTCTGTCTAGGCCTATTTCATGAGTTTTATTTTGTTTTAATTTTGTGGAAGCATGGTTGAAAAGCAATGTCTGACTTTCATTTGTTCATTTTCATAAATTTTTTTATTTATTTTTACTCTTGTCAAATTCAAGTTATTTATGTGACCATTGTGGGTTTTTCTTTCATTAAATGAGGGGTACAAACAATTTTGACGTGTTTAGGTGGGTCCCCGTCACCTCCTTACACAAACACAGAATCCTACACTACATAACTCTTTTATTCTGAAACACTGCAGAGTTTCAGTTATAAATAAAGTAGAAAACGCAGTCAATGATAAAAATTTGTCCCTGTCGTCTTCTCCCTGAAATCCCCTAGCTTCTTAAGATTTCTGTGGTGCCCCTGAGGGTTCAGTCGCCACCGAGGTACTGCACCTCCTCCTGACATGTGGTGCCTCACTACCCAGGTAAGATGGGGACACCTGACCAGACTCCACACCTGCACCCAGCACAGAAGCCTTAGAACAGAAGGGCATCCTCTATGGCCCCTGCTTAGTTCATGAAAGGTGCTGGGAGGTCAGTGGAGCTTAGATTGCACTAGAGAAGGGGAAAACTGATAGGAAGTCAGGATCAGTTCCCCAAAGGGGGACGCAGAGAGAGGATGTTTATGCAGCAGCTTCCCGCTGGAGCTGCTGGGAAGGAGAGAGGAACAGAAGGATCAGTTCTTCAGAAGGAAGCAAAGGAAAGGACAGGATGTGTGGAGGAGAGCTGGGGACTAGGGCTAGAGCAGAGCCCTTCCCTAAGTTTAAGAGCCAAAGGCAGGGTGCTGGTATCCGAGGCTGTGTGAATGCTAATGGTTCTACAGCAGAAACCAGAGGAATAGAATTTGTGACCACTTTATTCCCTCCTAAGACTCGATGACACACTAGCAACGTGTGTGAGCCGGGATATGATTGTAAGGAGTCTCTGAAGTAGGCTACAGCTACCAGTCATGCAAGTGGAGTTCTAAGTAACAACAAGAAAGAGGAACTTGAGTGTAACTCATAACTGCAAGTACTTCAGATAAGCACTAGTAAGGAAACGTTCAGAAAAGGCACACAGAAAGGAGTGCTGGAATGGTATGCTCCATCTGCCTGGGAGTTGGCTGAGCCCCACGCCTGGAGGACACGGCACTGAAGCGGACACCTGTGTATGCCAGAAACATGAGTAAAGCTTTGGAACTGCATTCAGCTGTGTCATTGCCTTCTTCCTGCATCAACCTTTTAGCATTGCTACATCTCTGTGTCTAAACACTGCACCATCTACCTCAACATCTATTACAACTGCTCTGGGACTACAGCTCTGCCTGTGGAGAGCTATTACATCTCAGCTGCATCCCACCATCTGTCCCAGAGGATCTGTAATACCACAGGTGGCATCACTAACTTATCTACACATAAACTTTATTCCTTTTATTCTACATGGACACCCAGGGCCACGGACCGGGTCACTGCCCCCACAACACATCCCTTTAAGACACCGGCCAGGTACCGAGTAAGACCCCATTTGCCCTGTGGGTGCTCCCCTTCCAGCTTTAATGAGGTCTGGGACATTTCTGCATGCACGCACAAGGTCATGGCGCACGTTGTGATGTCCTGAATTTACAAGTGATTGTGCAGAACCGTCCCGGGCCTCATCAGAGCCAGAAGTCTTGACCTAATGTAGGAGGTCCAGTCAAATCAGTGTTCATGGCAGTAATAAGAAGATATGATGAGCACCAGATGAGTGATGGTGAGGAGTGGAGGGTCTGGAGAAGTGAGCGGTAAGGTGAGCTTAAATATTTTGTGTGTTTTTTACATTTTATGTTTATTATGCTCTGAGGTCTAGAAAGACCATGCAGCATAAGAAGGGTCTATGAATTCACAGAGAGTAACTTCGATGCAAATTGAATTTCCACATAATCTGGAAATTGTGAAGCTTGCGGGGATTGTGAATTGTGGATGTGCAAAGCTGGACTAAGTTAAGCCTAAGTTGAGACATAGTCACTCAATAACTTTAATTTAGTATGTTTTGAGCCTTTAAGTGATTGACTTGCTCATCAATATTTACTAGTGATGGGCGAATGTGCTCGTATATTGTGTTCGTGTCCCCATTGGTCCATGATTTGCGGCTGTTAGACAGCCTGAACACATATAGGGATTGCCTGCTTGTTAGGGAATCCCCATATGTGTTCAGGCTGTCATAACAACCGCAAATCATCAAGTCATAGGGACGGCAAACATGATATAAGAGCACATCTAAGATACTCGGATAATACCCGAGTATGCTAGGATAAGACATTATACGAGCATATTCGCCCATCACTAATAGTTAGCTACTAGTATCTAGCTGTTTATAATATAATTTTGCTTCAGCTTTAAATCAAAAACTGAATTCTTGTGCTTTAGGATTTTCTGGTAAAGTGCAGATGTCATGGTTCTCTAAATTATATTGAGTTGTCAAGGCTCTAAAGCAGCAAATAATCATTACACGATTACAGTTATGCTATGATATTGTAATTGTGAAATCTTATGTAAGCTTTAGATCAGATGTAAAAGGAGCCATTTCTTAGAAAAAAAAGTTTCACTTTCAGCTCATCATCTCAAAGAACATTATCCAAAGTGTGTTGAGATAAAAGTAATTGACATTTTTATGCCAAAATGCTTCCTGTTTTTGTTTCTTGGCAAAGAGGACTAAAAGATCCTGCAATTACAATATTTTAGTTTTTCAAGAGGAATCAATGGGGGATGTGTATAATAGACTTAGGCTCCGTTCTCACCTACTTTTTTTTATTCACTTTCATTTTTCAGCTCTAGGAACAGAGAAATTGAATTCATGCACTCTTTGCTTTGGTACATTAATGGACATCTTCAGGACTCATTCAGAAGAGCATCTTTTATAAACGTGGGCAGTCCATGTTAAAAATTGGACTGCACACAAACTGATCTTTTTGAATAGAATTGTAGCACACAGGCACCAAGACTGCACTTGACTCTTCCATTTCTTGGATGAGTCTCGCCCATTCAACTCAATAAAAACAAAAAAAGTATTCCAATGCATGTTGAATTGCAGCTATTAAAAAGAAAATGCTTTTTATCATTTTCAGACTGATGATATATAAAAACAGATTAAATATTGATGTAAAAAACGGATATATGGATGACACACAGGGGGCAATATGGATGAAAAATGTAAATTTTTCATTTGCTTGCCTGAACATGGTTTAACAGAATCTAGACTGATACCATTATTTTCAAAGGAGTCTTTCTGGTTTCAGATGGATCCATATGGATGTCAAACAGATGGCAATATGGATGAAAAATTAAAATTTTGCATCTGCTCGTCTGAACATGGCTTAACAGAATCTAGACTGACACCATTATAGTCAATGGAGTGTTTCTGGTTCCATATGCATCTGTCATGCAATGGATCCATCCTCCTGAAATGGATCAGAGAAATGGAATTCAAATGTACAGTTGTCTGAGCTTAGTATATTTAACGATTAACACCAATCAATCACAATTTAGGACCATTGCTCTAGCTTTCCACAACATTTTACCAAAGCTGTGTGCTAAAAGAAACTTGGAGGCATCGGCATAGCTATATTAGGTGCAGGGGTTATAATCACACCCAGGGCTTTGTGGCTAAGGGATGTCCCAAAGGGGCATCTGACCTATAGAGACTATTACTCTTAAGGAACTCTAATAGTTGGGTGTTGTAGATTTTTGCATTTGGTTCACAAGGTTCAAGTTCTGCCCCTGCTTAGAAGCATTCTTTAGTATCTGGTACCTCCTGAATTTTAAGTATGATGGTTAAATTATGAAAGATTCAAGACTAATAAAAATGAAGAACTTTTATGAATATCACATAATAAGTCTGTGCATTGATCTTAACATCTGAAAGGAAATAAAGCAATAACTGTGGCGCAGTCAAAAACAGTTGCCGACATAATTATAATAGATGATAGTAGTAAGAAATTGAAAGCCGAGGCGTTATTTTTTTGTAGCTCATTTCATGGAAATACCACCAGAATATTTTTTAATTTATCACAAAGCCAGAAATCATGAGAACCAAAAAATGGATGCAAAATTACAAGACTCCAAGGCTGAAACTTCTCAAACTCATTTTTTTAAGGAAATGAAATTCTATCCACACTGCACATATTTGTTCTTTTTTAGCCAACTTTAAACAAGTGAGCAGAAGTAAGATTTTTCCTCTTCAGTATTGCCATAAACAACTCTAAAATGCTGAACATATGTCCCACACACGCACCTACTGGAAAATGTAACCAAAGAGGAAGATGACATAGAAATGGATTTCAACCGGAATACATGGCATGGGTATCTCATCGATATGTATTTCTTCTATCATTCATTAACAGCTTGGAGTGGGAATTGAAAAGCTCTAAAGTTTGGGAGGAATTAAATTCTTGTCACGAACGTGTGAGCTGGAAGAAATCCAAAAGTAATCAGTGGAATTTCCTTATATAGTTTAATGGAAAAGGAAAAGCACATTTTATACTATTTCCGTTCTGGATGGGCTTTCTATTTCTTTCTGAGAATTAGGCCTCATGCACATTAACATGTGAAAAACTGGCACCATTTGGCCCAAACAGCACCTGCAAAAGTTATTATACAGTATAGTTCCATACAGCTATCTAAAAGTCTTAAAAGTATCACTATCTGTAGCCATCGTATGGTGCATTTATGGTAATTTTAATTAGGTTACTTGCTTTTTTATTGCATTTTTGTGTGCATTTTTAATATGCATTTTTACTACGGTTTTGATGCTGCTGTTTTTGCCTCATAGAATCATACATTCTCTGTTTGGTGTGTCACGCCGTAAAAAAAAGTTGCTTTGTTTTTGATTCTTCCTGGTATTTGGCTTTGAGATAAAAGGTATCTGACCCATATACGACAAAATGCTTACTTTTTTTGTCTCTTAGCAAAGTGGACAAAAAGGATACTGTAATTACAATATTTTTGTCTTTCAAAAGGAATCTATGGGGGACATGTAAAACTATTAATATACTTATGTGCGGATTACAAGTGTTTTTGACGTGTTTCTGCTGTGGATCTCAGTCAGACGCCTCTCACCCAGCCAAACAAGATCTCACGCTTTGCACTGACGAGGTGCAATACCCCAAAACACAGTGTCTGCAAAATGAGATTTTGGTTTTGGCATTTTTCCTAAGTCATATGGCAGGGCTCGTTAGAGGGTCGATATTGACTTGTAGGATCGCTACTTCCTATAGGTGGCACTCGAGTTCTAGTCCTCTTCCTCTCTGAAGAGACAATTTGCATGTTTCTTAGAGGAGCATTTCAAGGCTTTAAAGTCCCCTCACTATGGCATGTCAGGCTTGACATTTCAGTCTCTGTACAGAAAACGATACCCCTTGTATCCTGGTCAGACGTCTTTCACCTACCCAAACCAGATCTTGCAATTTGCATTGATGAGGGTCAGTACCCCAAAACACAGTGTCTGCAAATTGAGATTTTGGTTTTGGCTTTTATCCTAAGTCATGTGGCTAAGCTCGCTAGAGGGTCAAAATTGACTTTTAGAATTGCTACTTCCAATAGGTGGCTCTAGAGTTCTAGTCTTCTTTCTCTCTGAAGAGAAATCTGCTGTGGAGACATTTTTAAAAAGTATGTGCATTTCTTTTGCTGTGGATTTGGGGAAAATCTGCACAGAAAACTCAGTGTACCAGCAAGAGAAATTGACATGCTGCGGATTTTGAAACGCACCCCAGGTCAGTAAAATAGAAGCACAGTGGGCATGAGATCTCAATAAATCCCAACTTCTTTGCCAGAACTCTAAGATGCTGCGTTTTTTATGCAGTGAAAATACTCAGAGTCAAAAACTCACCAAAACCTTATCGAACATAGCCTTTTCTAGTAAATATAATGGAAACCACAAGATAGGTTGCTTTAATGCAGAAATTGCTGAGGTAGGCAAATATTGTAGAAATGTGTTTACACTTATAATCTCATGTACATGATCATTAGAAAAATTGGTACTAATTGTCAATCTGTACCGATGTACTAATATGTTAGTACTAGCTGAAGAGCCCGGCATTGTCCGGGCATAGTAACTAACTACAGTTAGTTATAACAAATTATAATGATTATATCTATCTAACTATCTACCGTATATATATATATAAAAAGCTGAGTGTATAGCCCCGCCCACCCCACATAGCGACATTCACATTCACTATCCCACATCATCCTGTCAGCCAGAGCCATCAGACTACTACACCTAATATCCCACATCATCTTGTCAGCCAGACCTACTGGACTACTACCACTAATATCCCACATCATCCTGCCAGCCAGAGCTACCAGACTACTACCACTAATATTTCACATCATCCCGTCAGAGCCACAGAACTACTACCCCTAATATCCCACATTATCCCATCAGCCAGAGCCACCGGACTACTACCCCTAATATCCCACATCATCTCATCAGCTTGGGGTCAGAACCAGAGCGCTGAGTGGAATGGTCCTAACTTCCATACCGGTGATCCCTTTAAGAGAGGCCTGGGGTCAGAACCAGAGCGCAGAGTGGATTTGCCCTCACTTCCATACCGGGGATCCCTTTAAGAGGGACCTGGGGTCAGAACCAGAGCGCAGAGTGGATTTTCCCTCACTTCCATACCGGGATCCCTTTAAGAGGGGCCTGGGGTCAGAACCAGAGCGCAGAGTGTATTTGCCCTCACTTCCATACCAGGGATCCCTTTAAGGGGGGCCTGGGGTCAGAACCAGAGCACTGAGTGGAACTGCACTAACTTCCATACCAATGATCTCTTTAAAAGAGCCTGGGGTCAGAACCAGAGTGCTGAGCGGTCCTAGCTTCCATACCGGGGATCCCTTTAAGACAGGCCTGGGGTTAGAACCAGAGCACTGAGTGGATTTGCCCTGACTTCCATAACAGGGATGCCTTTAAGAGGGGCCTGGGGTCAGAAACAGAGTGCTGAATGGATTTTCCCTGACTTCCATAAAAATGATCCCTTTAATAGAAGTCTGGGGTCAGAGTCAGAGCGCTGAGGGATTTGCGCTAAGATCCCTTTAAGAGGAAGATGTGCGAATGGGATGGAGGATGTCTGATGGGTATATGGGCAGGGAGGGGGTGATTCATTTCTGTCATGTGCTCTCTGTTCCTTTCTGGGGGAGGGCAGACAATGGATGGAAGCTTATGTTCCCGGAGATGCTAGATTTCTCCCACCCGGTCAGTGTCTGCTGAGGTGTTGTGGAGAGGGAAAACTGTTGCTCATAGCAACCAACCACAGCTCAGCTTCTTTTAAACAGCTCTGATGAAATGAAAGATGCTTAGTGATTGGGTGGGGCTATGTGGAGTAGGCGTGGCTGATACACAACACACATACATTCATTTTTATATATATAGCTGGTGCTGTGTATGGGTACTATAGGGGTTCAGTGTTGTTCCACTGAGTTTCATTTGGCTTTCTGTGTGGGTAATATAGGGGTTCAGCATACAGTTGGGAAAAAAGTATTTTGTCAGCCACTAATTGTGCAAGTTTTCCCACTTATAAAGATGGGAGAGGCCTGTAATTGACATCATAGGTAGACCACAACTATGAGAGTCAAAATGAGAAAACAAACCAAGAAATTCACCTAGTCTGATTTGGCAAGATTTAGTTTTCAAATTATGGTGGAAAATAAATATTTGGTCACCTAAAAATGTGCAAGATTTCTGGCACTCGCAGACCTGTAACTTCATCTTTAAGAGGCTCCTCTGTCCTCCACTCATTACCTGTAGTAATGGCACCTGTTTGAACTTGTTATTAGTATAAAATACACCTGTCCGCAACTTCAAACAGTCACATTCCAAACTCCACTATGGTGAAGACCAAAGAGCTGTCGAAGGACCAGATACAAAATTGTAGCCCTGCACTAGGCTGGGAAGACTGAATCTGCAATAGGCAAGAAGCTTGGTGTGATTAAATCAACTGTGGGAATAATAATAAGAAAATGGAAGGCATACAAGACCACTGATAATCTCCCTCGATCTGGAGATCTACACGCAAGATCTCACCCCGTGGGGTCAAAATGATCACAAGAATGGTGAGCAAAAATCCCATAACCACATGGGGTGACCTAGTGAATGACCTGCATAGAGCTGGGAGCACCGTAACAAAGGCAACCATCAGTAACACACTGTGCCGCCAGGGACACAGATCCTGCCATGCCAGGCGTGTCTCCCTGCTTAAGCCAGTACATGTCCGGGCACATCTGAAGTTTGGTAGAGAGCATCTGGATTATCCAGAAGAGTATTGGAAGAATGTCATAAGGTCTGATGAAACCAAAGTAGAACTGTTTGGTAGAAACAAAACTCGTTGTCTTTGGAGGAGACAGAATGCTGAGTTGAATCCAAAGAACACCACACCTACTGTGAAGCATGGTGGTGGCGATATTATGCTTTGGGGCTGTTTCTCTGCAAAGGGACCAGGACAACTGATCCGTGTACATGAAAGAATGAATGGGGCCATGTATCGCGAGATTTTGAGTGCAAACCTCCTTCCATCAGCAAGGGCATTGAAGATGAAATGTGGATGGGTCTTTCAGCATGATAATGACCTCAAGTACACCACCAGGGCAACGAAAGAGTGACTTCGTAAGAACCATATGAAGGTCCTGGAGTGGCCGAGCCAGTCTCCAGATCTCAAGCCCATAGAAAACCTTTGGAGGGATTTGAAAATTCGTATTGCCCAGCAACAGACCCAAAACATCACTGCTCTAAAGGAGATCTGCATGGAGGAATGGGCCAACATACCACTAGCAGTGTGTGCCAACCTTGTGAAGACTTACAGAAAACGTTTGACCTCTGTCATTGCCAACAAAGGATATATAACCAAATATTGAGATGAACTTTTGATAATGATCAAATACTTATTTTCCACCATAATTTTCAAAATAAATCTTGCCAGATCAGACAAGGTGATTTTCTGGATTTGTTTTCTCCTTTTGACTCTCATAGTTGTGGTCTACCTGTGATGTCAATTACAGGCCTCTCTCATCTTTTTAAATGGGAGAACTTGCACAATTGGTTGCTGAGTCTAACTAAATACTTTTTTCCTCACTGTATTTCTGTTTGCATTTAATTGAGTCTTATTTATGGATTACATATAAACTCTGAGATATCTCGTACTTCAAAACATTCTTCCTCATATGTACTTTAGAGGAAAAAAAATGGGGATGATTCACATAGCAAGTGTCTTTCAGTGGCTCTAGCACTAGTTATCCATCTAACCAGTCATCCACCAAGCTCTGTGTGCATTCGTAATGATGGCAGAACATTTCAGCACTACTTAATCAAAGCATATCTCAAGTTCTGTGGTTGACACGGTAAGCTTTGAAGTTAGAAATCTGTAGCTGAGAAAGACAATCTCTCATAGACAACATTCTTGTTCCTAGATCAGCTGTCACCATGGGACACTCCAGCACGCCATCTCGGTAGTGCTCCAGCACGTCATCTTGGGGTGCTCCAGCAGGCAATCTCGGTGGCACATTTTTTTTCAACACCAACACTGATACCATGTTTCTTGCCACTTGCTTCCTTCTGCAGCTTTGATCTTACCTGGTCCACACTGCTGCAGTTTCTATCTACATGTCTAATGCATTTCTGCTCTTGGCCTACACCAACACACATGGCCACATAGTGCCAAGCCTGGAGCCTAAATGCTTGCTCCTTCTCTTCTGAGGGGCAGGTTGCACGGTAGCAGCATCCACATGTTCCTTTGCTTGCCATAACCATCAGGTCCATTCTATCACTGCTTAGTAAACTGTATCAGTGCAGCCACCATCACTAGTAATTATTGTTATGGGAGCTGCATTCACTTTGTCCCTAGGGACACTGTACAATCTCATGCCATATTATGGAATATTAGTCCTACAGAAGAATATGGTACATCACTTACAACATTAGGCAGCACATGGGTTATCCAAGACACCAAGTGATGAAGACAGGCTTTCCCATTACTGAGATAGATGAGAGCTGCTATGGATACAATTCTATGTATATAGGAGGGGGAGGAGGAGCTCTACCTCTAGCTCCTCCCATCTGTATAGGAGATGGCAGCTGCTACTGATGAGGTTCTATGTAGATTGGAGGAGCTAGAGACAGAGCTCCTCCTCCTATATACATAGAATTGTATTCGTAGCAGCTCTCATCTATCTCAGTAATGGGAAAGTCTGTCTTCACTGAATACAGATTTTACCTCAGAATGGAGAATTTTGCTAAAGACTGATCAATTCTGGCAGAGAAAGAAGTAGATTTCTCAGATAAGACATATTACAAAGTTGCTTATTTTGACGTGTACTATTGATTTATGAAAGAAAAATTAAAACAACGTTTACACTTTAAAAAATAATCTACATCTGTAATTTTGAGGCAATATTTGCACTTTTCTGGATTTCCTGGTATAGTTGGACACAGTGCTCGATCTAGTTTTCCTTTCCTACACAATTATGACAAATTTCTAGGGAGCTGTGGGCTGATCTCATTAACTTGAATAGAGTTTTTCAGTTTTCTGCATAATGAGTGACCAGAAGCAAAAATTTGCAAAGAAAACGTAGAATGGAAAGCAGAGCTAAGGCTACTTTCACATTTCCGTTTTGAAGCATCAGGCGCGATGCAGCGAAAAATGTAAAAACTGGATTCGGCGCCTGTTGCCACCAGATCCAACTTTTTTCCCATAGACTTGCATTATCGCCGCATTGCGCCTGATGGCCATGCGGCGTGTCCGGCTTTTGCCGGAAATGGCAAAAAATGCCTGTCCGACATCTGCAAAAAACGTTCCCTGCAACGTTTTTTGACAGCGCCGGTTCGCGTTTTTGCAGAGCGCCTGCCCGAAGACTCTCTCTCCCTCTCCCTCTCCTGCACCGTATCCGGCAAAAACAGATGATCCTGCGGGCTGCGGTTTCTACCGGATCCGGTTTGGCAACTTTTCACCGCAGCCCGCCGGATTTAAAATCCAGAAATGTGAAAGTAGCCTAAGCCACCACTAAGTCCCTTTTATTTTAAAGGGAATATTTCAGAAAGCTTGACCCTCCTAAACTTTTTATATGCACATGTAGTCCAGTCCAGGGAAAGATTAACTCATCGGTACCTTTAGAGGGTCCTTCCTTTGATTGAATCTTGAGAAATCTATTTGTTAAGTACAATTGTTGTGGAACAGAACTTACCGAATCTTTGACTCCTCGTGTTATTAACATTCTTGGCACCTACAAATATACCATTGAGTTCACCTTGCACTGGGCTATATGTGCAAATAAACGGTTTAGGCAATGGGGAGTCAAACTTACTGACACATCCTTTCAAGGATTGGATAGGAATCCAGAGGTCAGACCTCTACTTATCATAAATAAGGCTGGTTTCAGACTAGCGCATCTTACATGCAGCGCACGGCGCCGCTAAGTCCAGACCGTGCGCTAGTAGGATTTTTGCATGCGCTGCGCACTTTTGAAGGTGCGCCAGTGTGCGCCGAATGCACCATGTTGCATTTTGGTGCACTCGGCGCACCTTCAAAAGTGCGCAGCGCACGCAATAATCCTACTAGCGCTTGGCCAGCGCACGGTCTGCGCACCCTATGCTAAAGATAAGGTGCGCAGATCGCATGCAGCCGTGTGCGATAGTAGGAGGAAATGACCGGACGGGGCGAGCATGGGGGGCGGGGCTTAGCGGCGCCGTGCACTGCCTTTAAAATGCGCTAGTCTGAAGCCAGCCTTAATTGCATGTTTTAGCAAAAAAAGTATCACTTTAAATGATGAAAACACCTACTTAAAGCACCACTCCAGCATTTATTTTTATTGCAGAGCTGGAGTGACACTACTAACGTAAGATCTCTGCACCTAATATTATACTCACCACCCCAGTCTTCAATTCTTCCTGGCGCCGCTTCAGTCCCATGCCGCCATCTTGTGACCTTATCTTCTGTCTGACCAGAAGTCAGAGGTAAATGTCACAAGTCTCTCATAGACATACATTGAAAAGTGACTGCTAGAAAACATTGGGGTGATCCGGCAGATCACAATCTACTGGAAACAGACCAGAGCGACACGGATAAAAGAGGAAAATGGCGGCTGGTAAGTATGAGAGTAAGTGCAAGGAACTTATAGTAATGGCACCACTCCAGCATTGGCATAAAACAAAACACTGAAGTGGTGCCTTCATAACAGTCCAAAATGGTGGTGAAAATGCTTAGCTATCATATGACTGACAGCTTGTCATGAAGAAAGTAACAATGAATTATGCCCTACATCAAGAAGAGTCCATATAATAGTATCATGTCACTCTTATGTTATCTATAAGTGCAGTAACACTGGGATACGTCATAGCACAAGGGTCCAATTGTAGAGAAAGTGGTCTAATCACAGACCTAAATTAAACCTGAGCCTAAGGCTATGTGCCCACATAGCGATTCTGAAGCAGAATGAACCTGAGCAGAATCGCACACCCTGCTCCCGGGAAAACACATGCGTTTTTTGACGCGCTTTTGTAAGCGTTTGTCAAGCGTTTTTGCATGCGTTTTCCTAAGCATTTTTGCCAATATAATTGATGGTATGCGAAACCACATGCAATTCCGCAAAATTAATGAACATGCTGCGTTTTTAATCGCTAAGCGTTTCTGCAGTGGTTAAAAACGCACCATTGGCTCAACATGTGCATTTTTCATTAAAAATCAATTGGATGCTTTTCTTAAACGTTTCTGCAGCAGAATCGCTTGTCTAAAAGCGCTGCAGAAACGCTTAAAAAACGCTACGTGGGCACACAGCCTGAAGCTGTTTTTTTACACGTTCATGTTTTGGGGTCCGAACACTGACCACAATGCACAGACTGGAGACCTGTAACCAGTTCACGTTTCATGGTTTATACTAGTGCCGTGAAACATAGATTTCAGTGATTAAGCAGGTTTTGAAATAAGTTGTAGGCAAGGAAAGAAGAAAGGTTCCAGCTTCCAGGATAATAAATAATAATAAATCAGCTACGCGTTTCGATCCTTGGTGGATCTTTATCACAGCTGTGATAAAGATCCACCAAGGATCGAAACGCGTAGCTGATTCAGTGCCCAACACACATCCATTTGTATATGGGGAGAAAGCTGTGTATGGAATTTTTTATCTTTATTTTGGTATAAAAATGTATTATCCTGGAAGCTGGAACCTTTCTTCTTTCCTTGTCTACAATCAACCTTCGTTTGGATCCAGACGAGGCTCCGAGCTCCGGCTGTGGTTGGGGAGCTGGCTAGGGCTTTTTTTCAGCCCGTTTTTATACGTGTGTTTCAAATAAGTTAAAGGTTTATTTTCATCACCTATCTTCCTTTTTTAAAAATCATATTATTTAAAAAAATAAATAAATAATAATTTCCAGGCTGTATAAAAAGGAAGCATGTCTTACCATAAACTCCATATTAGAAGCAGGAGGGTAAACTTCACCTCTCAGTTTATTGTGCAAATCTAGGATAAGCTTCATGTCACTCTCCATAATGGCTCTTTTGCCCCTATGCTTTGCAACCCACCACTCTCCATCCTCATCCATATATTTTTCCAAGAGGCCTTCTAATTGGGTGGCATTAGGAATGAGCATTGGAGCAACTGTTTGAACTATGAATAGCAAGACAGTCCGCCGGAGCCATTCTTGTGCTGCACGTTTCATGATGAGAGGTCTGTAAACTCTTCGAGATTGAAATTGGATTTAAAGTTGCATGTGTTTATTCCAAAAATTATTCCTGTAAAAAAAAATACAATCATTGAAGCAATTTGTGTTACAGAGTATTCCGTTCCACAATATAGAAATGATAAAAACAGAAAATGCAGAAAAAAAACAAACACATAAGTCAATCGGTATAAAAGAAAAAAAAACAATCAAAGGAAAATATGACAGCACAAAGAAATAACCTAATTGTTATGTAGAAGATTAAATGGAACAATCCAGCTTTTCTACAGCATAGCTGTGCTACATCTACATCTGACTAGCTCATCTCTGCTACCTACCGTAATGTTAAAAAATATGTATGGAATATTAGCATAAAATATTACTGCCAAATGAGATTTGAATGCCATCCTAAACACTCTCCTGTAACACAGTGACTAATACTACTGTAACTCTAGACACACTTCTGCTCTGCCAAGACCCCGGGGCACTCCCCCTAGATCCACGTGGTTAGGATGTCAATCTGTGCTGCTCCCTCATATTCACAGTTACACCGGCTATCCACAGGACCTCACTAAATCATCATTAAATGCTTTACACCTCAGGAAAAAAAGGCAGGGAACAACTCTCATAGCACAAACTCATGAACTTAGTAAATGAATGTACTAAAATTCAGGGTTCATCAAAACTAACAGCATTTTGTTCTCTAGAGATAACCAATCAATGGGTGACTTATCCAGGTCAGCCAGGAATTCTCGATACTGCAGCTTACCCCCTTCATCAGGGTCCTCTTTAGCATCTGTATAGCATCATGTTAACTAGTAAGATAAAATTACTCCAACACCACTATTTAACCCATACATTACAACTTAGAATAAGAATAACCATCGATAACTGTCTGAGAAAAGGCAATGCCCGATGTATCCATGCAGTCCTATGTAAATCTGTGTACCATGTGTACGACTTCTTAATGAAATTAAGCGAAACCTATTTTAAGACACCAGAAAATGCTCTGAAGAGAGAACTTCTCAAAGTTGTCCTTTACGTATGTATGGAAAAGCTGAAAATCTGTCCCAGGCAATGTGCTCTAGATAGTGGAGTGCTCTTCTCCGGAAGTTGGTCTTTTGGAGAAGTTTCACATGTGCCAACTGCAAACTCAGCCCTACTTTATTTTTAACACAATGATTTGCTTTTCACACTTTCTATACATTTAAATTTCTGTGTGTAAATATTGTAATTATACATTTTGGCATTTTGACAATTCTTACATTGCACTTCCTGTACCTCCTCTATTGTATATACTGTACAAACTTATGACAGTCATTTAAACCTAGAAGTTACAATGTATCCACCACGGGTGAAACGCTTGATTACTTTCTAGTCTTGATCTTCCTGATTGACTTTCTGTTGGCTCAGGTAAACCAATATAACACAATCATTGTAGAGTTTTCCATGACTGTGAAACCAATCCCATTCATGTGAACTCAGTTGTTTCTGCTGGATCAGCAGCATGAACATAGATTTCTGCAAGTCCCATTCAAATGAATGAAACAAGCTGAAGAAAGTCCTGCAAAAAATCTTCCCTAATTTGTGCTTCTGCACTTGTCAATATCTTGTCAAAACTATTAAACCGATGTAACAAGAAGAAGTATCATCATGTGTAACAAGAATATAGCAATCAACGGCTTGAATCTGCCAGTCATTTTGCATTTTCTCGCTTATTTGGGTTTTTTCTGTTGTGCAGTTATATATTTTGATCATATCCTACAGAAATAATCTTGCCCCCCCTCATTGCGGCCATGGCAAATTGGACAATAGTACAGACAATAGTGGCCATTTGAGGTGTACAGTGACCGATGGGATCTTGACTGGGACTTATTCTGCCAGTTTTAGGTCAACATAACTTTCTGTACTTGTCTTGTAAGCAATAAGACTAGAGTGCCAAACGCTGCAATGTACGACCCAACCACAAAATGCTGAGTGCATAGATTCAGCTGCTCGGAGGAGAACCGATGAGAGCAGAACTGTTTATATACAACTTTCAAGAATTCAATGAATTCCGTCTGCATACTTTCTCCGCGCCTTTGTAGGAAATCTCCCACAACTATTGCAAAGTTCACACATGCAATCCAGAAATAATATCGTATCCAAGTATGAAGTCCACAGTTATAGACAAGTCCCATACAGTCACATGCTCCTGAGTATAGCCCCATACATTCAGAAGAAGCGGAGTATAGCACAGCCATAGCCTTGTACAGTAAAAAGCAGAAAATAGAAGACTAACTATGTGTTGAATGTATACTTACTGCTTGGCTGGGAAGTCCAGGGCTGAGCAGAGGCTTAGTACCAGGGGCTCTCTGTGCTGGGGATAAAGCACTTGCAGCAGAGCTTGTCACTCAGTAATAGCACCAGATCAGAGAGCGGGGCTTTCAAAGCAGATCCTAGCTATAGAGGAGGAGTCTGATGAAAGTGCATTGGGCTCTACCCCCTCTTTCGTCTTGATTGTCCTGTGCTTTTTGTGCAAGTGTTCAGGTGGGTGGTCGAATATGCTGCGAGCACACGATTAATACTGGTAGTTTCTGCACAGAAATAGAGGTACTTGCTTGGGAATGACAGGATCGTGGATGTGATCTCGTTTGCAGGAAATAGTTTAACGTTATTTTAACTTCACAGACAAAAATAGATGTAAAAAATAAAGTTTTTCTGCATCTAGGACTCATTCGAACATCAGTGATTTTTCTCGTACACAAAAACACGGACCGATTTTTATCAGTGATTTGGATCAGATTTTCATTGACATTTGGTCAGTCTTTACCATCAGTTTTGTCTGTGATTTTCTTGTAGGAAAACAAATTATTAAATTAGTAACCTTCTCCTACTCATTGCAGTGTTGTTAATCTTGTACAGCACACAGATGGCGACGTGCACTGTCGGTGAATTTTAGCGACTAATAGACTTTTGCGAGTAATTTTGGCCCATTTTATTTATTATTTATTTTACACACATAGGGCCTTTAATTCCACAGCACTGTACAGGCATCATCACTGTCCACATTGGGTCACAATTAGCCACGAGCGAGCATGCTCGTGTGCTAATAGAGTGTATTCGAGCATGCCGAATATAATGCTCGAGTCGCCGTGGCTGCATGTCTCGCGGCTGTTCGACAGCCACATAATATGCAGGGATTCTGTTTGTTAGGTAATCCTTGCAAATGTTGCGGCTGTCGAACAGCCATGAACCCAAGACCCCAGCAATGCAAAGCAAAAGTAACATAGTATATGTTAAAGAGGTATTCCCATCTCCAAGATTCTATCCCAACATGTAGTAGATGTAATAATAACAATATTAGCAAACACCTCCAATTAGAAATGTAGTATAGTTTTTCTGATTCCTTATGTCTCTTTCCTCATGTGCAGGCATTGCAGTAGCTTAGGTATCCATGGTTATGACCACTAGCAGCTAGCTAACAGCAACTGTCACAATATCAGTGGTCATAACCATGGATACTTAAAGGGGATCTGTCACCCCATTTTTGGTCTATCAGCTGCCGCCACTGCCATCAGGGGCTTATCTACAGCATTCTGTAATGCTGTAGATAAGCCCCTGATGTAACCTGAAAGATAAGAAAATACTCACCCTGGCGTTCGGTCCGGTCCGATGGGTGTCGCAGTCCGGAACGGCACCTCCCATCTTCTAAAGGTGACGTCCTCTTCTTTGCTGCCTGTCATGGCTCTGCGCAGGCACAGGAGCCACGACAGGCAGCAAAGAAAGAGACATCACCATTAGAAGAAGGGAGGCGCCAGACCGCAACACCCATCGGACCAAGACCGGACCGTCCCCCCCGATGAGTATAATATAACTCCTCTTTCTTATCTTTCAGGTTACATCAGGGGCTTATCTACAGCATTACAGAATGCTGTAGATAAGCCCCTGATGGCGGTGCCGGCAGTTGATAGGCGAAAAATAGGGTGACAGATTCCATTTAAGGTCCTGCAGTGCCTGCACATGAGGAAAGAGACATAGCAAATCAGAAAAACTATACTACATATCTAATTTGAGTTATTTGCAAATATTATTACTATTACACCTACTACATACAGTGGGGCAAAAAAGTATTTAGTCAGTCAGCAATAGTGCAAGTTCCACCACTTAAAAAGATGAGAGGCGTCTGTAATTTACATCATAGGTAGACCTCAACTATGTGAGACAAACTGAGAAAAAAAAATCCAGAAAATCACATTGTCTGTTTTTTTTTCATTTTATTTGCATATTATGGTGGAAAATAAGTATTTGGTCAGAAACAAAATTAAATCTCAATACTTTGTGATATATCCTTTGTTGGCAATGACAGAGGTCAAACGTTTTCTGTAAGTCTTCACAAGGTTGCCACACACTGTTGTTGGTATGTTGGCCCATTCCTCCATGCAGATCTCCTCTAGAGCAGTGATGTTTTTGGCTTTTCGCTTGGCAACACGGACTTTCAACTCCCTCCAAAGGTTTTCTATAGGGTTGAGATCTGGAGACTGGCTAGGCCACTCCAGGACCTTGAAATGCTTCTTACGAAGCCACTCCTTCGTTGCCCTGGCGGTGTGCTTTGGATCATTGTCATGTTGAAAGACCCAGCCACGTTTCATCTTCAATGCCCTTGCTGATGGAAGGAGGTTTGCACTCAAAATCTCACGATACATGGCCCCATTCATTCTTTCATGTACCCGGATCAGTCGTCCTGGCCCCTTTGCAGAGAAACAGCCCCAAAGCATGATGTTTCCACCACCATGCTTTACAGTAGGTATGGTGTTTGATGGATGCAACTCAGTATTCTTTTTCCTCCAAACATGACAAGTTGTGTTTCTACCAAACAGTTCCAGTTTGGTTTCATCAGACCATAGGACATTCTCCCAAAACTCCTCTGGATCATCCAAATGCTCTCTAGCAAACTTCAGACGGGCCCGGACATGTACAGGCTTAAGCAGTGGGACACGTCTGGCACTGCAGGATCTGAGTCCATGGTGGCGTAGTGTGTTACTTATGGTAGGCCTTGTTACATTGGTCCCAGCTCTCTGCAGTTCATTCACTAGGTCCCCCCGCGTGGTTCTGGGATTTTTGCTCACCGTTCTTATGATCATTCTGACCCCACGGGGTGGGATTTTGCGTGGAGCACCAGATCGAGGGAGATTATCAGTGGTCTTGTATGTCTTCCATTTTCTAATTATTGCTCCCACAGTTGATTTCTTCACTCCAAGCTGGTTGGCTATTGCAGATTCAGTCTTCCCAGCCTGGTGCAGGGCTACAATTTTGTTTCTGGTGTCCTTTGACAGCTCTTTGGTCTTCACCATAGTGGAGTTTGGAGTCAGACTGTTTGAGGGTGTGCACAGGTGTCTTTTTATACTGATAACAAGTTTAAACAGGTGCCATTACTACAGGTAATGAGTGGAGGAAAGAGGAGACTCTTAAAGAAGAAGTTACAGGTCTGTGAGAGCCAGAAATCTTGATTGCTTGTTTCTGACCAAATACTTATTTTCCACCATAATATGCAAATAAAATGAAAAAAAAACAGACAATGTGATTTTCTGGATTTTTTTTTCTCAGTTTGTCTCCCATAGTTGAGGTCTACCTATGATGTAAATTACAGACGCCTCTCATATTTTTAAGTGGTGGAACTTGCACTATTGCTGACTGACTAAATACTTTTTTGCCCCACTGTATTGGGATAAGGTCTTGAAGATCGGAATACACCCTTAACTCCCCCTTTTATTTATAACTAGATGGTGGCCCGATTCTAACGCATCGGGTATTCTAGAATATATATGCAGTTTATTTTTGAAGATTTTTAATAATAATGCAATAATGCACCCCCCAATCCTGATATGTATGGTTCTCTCACCCCCAATCCTGATATGTATGGTTCTCTCACCCCCAATCCTGATATGCATGCTACCCCTCAACCCCCTATCCTAGTATGCATGGTCCCCTGACCCCTCAATCCTGGAATGTATGGTCCTCTCACCCCCCAATCCGGGTATGCATGGTCCTCTCACCTCTCTTTCCTGGTATGCATGGTCTTCTTACTCCCCTTTCGGTGTATGCATGGTCCCCTCACCCCCCAATCCTTGAAGGCATGGTCCTCTCACCCCCCAATCCTGGTATGCATGGTCCTCTCACCCCTCTTTCCTGGTATGCATGGTCCTCTTACCCCCCTTTCAGGGTATGCATGGACCCCTTACCCCCCTTTCTTGGTATGCATGGTCCTCTCACACCCCAATCCTGATATGTATGCTCACCGTCACCCCCCTTTCCTGGTATGTATGGTCCTCTCACCCCCCAATCCTGGTATGTATGGTATCCTCACCCACCTTTCCTGGTATGCATGGTCCCCTCACCCCCTTTTCCTGATATGCATGGTCCCCTCACCCCCCAATCGTGGTATGAATGGTCCTCTTACCCCCCTTTTGGGGTATGCATTGTCCCCTCACCCCCCAGTCCTGGTATGCATGGTCTTCTCACCGCCCAATCCTGGTATGCATGGTCCCCTCACCCCCAATCCTGATATGCATGGTCTCCTCACCCCCCTTTCCTGGTATGCATGGTACCCTCACCCCCCTTTCGTGGTATGCATGGTCCCCTCACCCCCTATCCTGGTATGCATGGTCCCCTCACCCCCCTTTCTTGGTATGCATGGTCCCCTCACCCCCCAATCCTGGTATGCATGGTCCCCTCAACCCCCTATCCTGGTATGCATGGTCCCCTCACCCCCCAATCCTGGTATGCATGGTCCCCTCACCCCCCAATCCTGATATGCATGGTCTCCTCACCCCCCAATCCTGGTATGCATAGTCCCCTCACCCCCTATCCTGGTATGCATGGTCCACTCACCCCCCAATCCTGGTATGCATGGTCCCCTCACCCCCCGTTCCTGGTATGCATGGTCCACTCACCCCTCTTTCCGTGTAGCCGCGACCAATCAGCGTTGCAGCCCTCTGTCCACGACCAATCAGCAACGCAGCCCTGTAGCCGCGACCAATCACTGCCGCGGCCCTGTACAAAAATAATTTAAAAAAAAAAAAGTTATTCTCACCTTCCGACGGCCTCCTGTCTTCTTTCCACGCACCCGGCCTCGCGTTCCCAGTAATGCTTTGCGGCTTAGACCACTGATGACGTTGGTCTTTCTCGCTCTCGCGAGAGTGACGTCGGTCTTCTTTCTCGCTCTCACGAGAGTGACGTCATCTGCGATTCTCTTTTTTACAGATTAAGACCTGCTGTGTCTGCCGATGACTTTCCGTTACAAACAGCTGCGCCTGTCGCTGATTGGTTGCAGTCTGGCGGCCGCGACCAATCAGCGGCCCGCGATTTCGGTTGCAGACAGACACGATAAGGCGTTTATATATATAGATAATCTCTGGAGGCAGAACTATCTTCCAGGCAGCATTTTCCCCATCAGCTGGAAGAGGTTAATTACATAAAGTGATAAATGATGATTTATCAACAGCAAGCCATCTGATCTGAGGCACACAGGTAAGGCTAGTTTCACACTAGCGCTTTTGAGCGCAGCGACGGCCTGCGCACAGCCGCCGCTAAGCCCTGCCCCCTGCTACGCCTCCGCCGGTAGCTCCGCCTACCGGCGCATGACAGTGCATGCGTCCCATATCTTTATCACTGGGGGCGCAGGCCATGCGCAGTATGCGTTTGGCGGCGCATGCGCCTTTTTGACGGTGCGCCGACCTGCGCCAAACGCAACCTGCTGCAGTTTGGTTGCGCCGGTGCACCGTCAAAAAGGCGCATGCGCCGCCAAACGCATACTGCGCACGGCCTGCACCCCCAGTGATAAAGATAGGGGACGCAGGACGCATGCAGCGTCATGCGCCGGTAGGCGGAGCTAGCGGCGGAGGCGCGGCAGGTGGTGGGGCTTAGCGGCGGCCGTGCGCAGGCTGTCGCTGCGCTCAAAAGCGCTAGTGTGAAACTAGCCTTAGACTGTTTTTCAGCAGTTATAGCCTCTAGGACCATATTATTTGTTTAGATAGGTCAAATGTGGTGACAGATTCTCTTTAATTCTGCTCAGTATTAAGTGATAAAGATTAATATAAAACACTAATAATGAGAATTGAATTTGGCTGGTTGTTTTGGCCCTCCACAACAATCACAGTCTCTCAAGTGGCTCTAGACAAAATTAATTGCCCACCCTGGTCTGTATGGTAGTAATGTTGTTCAAAATTCACATATTCAATATTCACATATAGGTGCACTGAAACTGCAGTTGCACCTGTTTGTAAGCTAGTGCAAAGCATTTTTAACAACCTGCACCTGTACATTTATGTCATTTTGTCAGCAAGTGTTGATCAGTTTTGTCTGTTGCATATATCCAGTATACAGACTGATGAAAAACTTCAGCCTGTGTAATGTGTAATGCTGTAACTGGCACTAGGCAAGTTTTGGATACATCACTGTGGTTTTCTGTTTCTTTATTGTGATGGCTGACAGATGGAAGAATTCAATCACAGGTAAGTCTAATTATTCATTAAACAGTTGTCCAGCAGACAGTTGACTTAAAAAGATTGTTACTTAAGAAAGAATATCCCTTTTTATTTCTTGCTGTCAACAATGGCAACACAGTGAAAAGAAATGTCACAAGATCTGAGAAAAAATAATTTATTTACTCAAGAAAGGTGAAGGTTATAATAGGATCAACAAAGCATTACTTATTTGTCAGAACACAGCTATCTCACACAGAAATCCAGGCCGACCACAGAAGCTAAAACCTAAACAGGAGCATCTTCTGATATGAAGGGTTAAAGAAAATAAAAAAGCAAGTTCACTACAGTTAGCTAAAGAAGTAGAAAACCAAATCGGGTTAGCGTTTCCTGTGTTACAATATGGTGTACACAGCAGAGGAGTGCCATGAATAAGGGTTCCGTCACACATAGCGACGCACCAGCAATCCCGACAACGATATGACCTTGTCAGGATTGATGTTGGGTCGCTACATGATCGCTGGTGAGCTGCCAAACAGGCAGCTTCACCAGCGATCATCACCAGCGACACGCTGGTAACAAGCGACGCACGTCGCTTAGTTGCCAGCACGCTGGTGCAGGGAGCTGGTAACCAAGGTACACATCGGGTTTCTAAGCGGCACATGGCACTTAGAAACCCGATGTGTACCTTGGTTACCAACTCCCTGCCCCTGCGCACTGGTAACTAAGGTACACATCCTCTCCAACAGCTACAGGAACCTTTCCTTGCAACCAGAAAAAATGTAAAACCTGTCCATTTATAATGACCACGGACAAGATAAAGATCCCTAACTCAGATCAGGACTACAAGATCCCAGGTACTGTCAGTTGCATTACATCTAATGTGGTGTATTTAACTATTTGCACTAAATGTCCAACTGGGGGTCTGTATGTGGGGGAGACAGGGCAAAAGCTTAGAACAAGGATGAATGCTCATCGTCACACAATAAGAGAAAAAAGAATGGATCTACCTGTGGCAAAACATTTCTGTATCCCTGATCACAGCAACATGGATATGAAATTACTGGTATTGAAAGGTAATTTCAAGTCTCAGAGAGAGAGAAGAGTTTGGGAGTATAAATTTATGACGACCTTTGACACTCTCAGTGCTGGAATGAATGTGTCACATGGATTTATGTCTTTTTACATCAATTAAGGAATTTGCTTGTAAGACCTTGTGGAGGCATCACAACACATTAGGAGACCCCAATCAGAGGACTATAAAACATCCGGCTCCTTATCTATGAACTGGTCCAATATTTATGCTTCTCCCTCTCCCATATTGATAGTTCTGCTTCACGTCACTTGTCTTATCCATTGCATTTTTTCTATGCTGCATTGTGCATAAATATGTGACTCTTCAGATTTTGTATTAGTCTAGCCTGATGAAGAGACCTGAGTAGTCTCGAAAGCTTGGAATGTGTTACCATCTTTTCAGTTAGCCATTAAAAGGTATCAACCACTGAGGACTCTCAATTCTGAATATTTTTCTAAGGTACACATCGGGTTTCTAAGCGCTGTGCGCCGCTTAGAAACCCGATGTGTACCTTAGTTACCAGCGCAGTGATGCGTGCTAGCCAGCGGGAGACCAGCGATCAAAAAAATGTCCTTGCCATTGCAGGACGATCAGCGATACCCAGCAGGGGGGACGGTTGCTGGTAAGTGTCACACACAGCGATCTCGCTGGTGAGATAGCTGTTGCATCACAATACTTGTGACTCAGCAGCGATTTCGCTAGCGAGGTCGCTGTGTGTGACGGGGGCTTAAGTGTTGTCCATGAAAGAATCATCTCCTTAAGGCCATGCACAAAAAAAACAGATACAATTTGCCAGGGTCTATGCTGAAAAGAAAAGTACTCTGGAGTGATTAGAGTGATAACCGATGGCTTCAAAACTGTATGGCGTAGCAAAGTTGAAGATAACAAAGAAAAATTAATTGTGCCTACATGAAACATGGTGGAGGGAATGTCCTTATGTGGGGGTTTATGACTACTGCTGCTGTTGGGAAGCTACATTTCATTGATAATATCATGAATTCACAGATGTACTGCTCAATTTTGAAAAAGAATATGCTACCATCACTCTGTACTCTTGGTAGACGTGCACCTTTCCATCATGACAATGATTCAAAACACACATATAAGGCCAATTGTGAATTTCTGAAGAAAAGGGTAAAGTGATTGTTGCCAATTGTTCTTGTACTCAATGAGAAATTGATTAAAATATTTTCAAATGGGTATATTGATTTTTGCTGAGCACTGTATATCAGCAATCACAGTAAAGAAGCAGGTAAACACAGCTATCTATCCAAAGCTCATCTACTCTACAGGAGGATGTTTGGAGGGAATAACCCTTTATAGAAGGAACAAGTCCCTTTATCAACTTATTTTCTGCTCCTTGATGATATCACAATGGCATCCCACAATGGGTCCTCACAGTACATTAGATCATGCACTACCCATTATCTCCTTATCATTCTTTTTCTGTCCTGCAGCCTACTTTCTAATGAATGACAATAACAGTCCAGCCTCCAGCCCACCAACAACACCAATACTTTCATAATGGGCAAGCCCCAGATTACGGTCTAATAGGACAACTTTAGGTTTGCTCAGAAACAATTGGAACAATCACACTCTGGGTTCTTCTTGAGTATTTTCTGACATTGACATCTCCTATTAGCTTAAAGGTTAGTAACTAGCTATTCTACTGTAAGTTACAGTGAGAAGATATTGTGGGGGCGCCATAGATAATGGCTCAACAGCCCATGCAACCTACAGTATGTCAGTGTACCTAACATTGCTAACTTGATTTAATTTAAACTATGTCATCACAATTACAAAAACAGCAGCAATGTTTCGACCTCTACTATAGATCTGATCATTATTGGATGCTGAATCCACCTTCTTTCACTTGAATTTTTCTCTGTAAAAGGGATCATTCTACATCTGGCAGGCGTGCATCTACATGGTATTGAAGATTAATTCTTTCTTAATACCGCTATTGTAGAGAAAGTCTGTAACACTGGGTTCAGAGATGGTAGAATTGAAAAATGGGAAATCACATGCTCAAGCTGCAAATATGATTGGCTCAATGTGCAGCTTGTCCGACCGGTGTCGGAGTTGTCTTCCATTGCATGCACTATTCTGGGTAGAACTATAGAAGGGTTTATATAAGAAAGGAAGTCATTTTGTGACTAAAACAATTTTAATCTGCCCACCCTCCTTATTAGTTCCTTTTTATGTATCAGGAATCACTCTTGTGGTTTACAGAGAGAAGGGATGTGATTATTTAAATAAACTCTGTATTTGATTGTTTCCCCTACAATTGGTGTGCTTTATTTATTTAGGTTGGTATAATGGACATTATGTGCCTGTATTTCACAATCAGTTGATAATATAAAAGATAAAATCCATGGTGGTAAGAAAAAAAGATTAAGTATTGTGGGCAATAAGAGATCTGCTTTGAAGAACTGGACTCCTCTAAAGGCTGACTGTGGGAAACAAGTTATAGTCTGGATTGTTTTGATATATTTACCCTGGTTAATCCACTGTAGTTTACAGGTTTGGGACTGATGCTTTTGTAAGGGTTAATCAAAGTTTAATGTATTGTTGAAGATTTGTGATATAATATATGATCTAGCCAGTAGAGGGCAGCAGCAAGAGGCTGAAATTGGAGAATGGGGGCTTTCGGCAGTTTGTGGGTGGTTAGGAGCAGTTGAAAGAGAGTCCAGGTGGAAGTGAAGCTGTGAATCCTTGGAGAAAGTCTGGAGAGGGCGATGCGTCTACGGAGCTTTTGTTCGTGACTCAGAGACATGTTGATCGGCTTCACATGAGCTGACTCGATGAGGACAACCAAGTACACAGCATTTTGGGCTAGGCCACGTGAGACCTTATCACTAAGACGAAAGGAAGCCCTGTGTTGGAGAGACCTGCATTCGCTAAGAGCATCAAGATGACATTTCTATCTCTAAGGATTTGGGGAAGCCCTGCATTGGAGAGATCTGCATTCCCTAAGAGCTTCAAGATAGCTTTTCTGATTATCTGGGACTCAACCCAGCAAAGACTGTTCTACTTAATAGCTGTTTGGCAAGGACTCAATTTTAAGAGAATTGTTCGATTTCAATATTCTGTGTTTTCTCTATAATACTTACATACTGTAATTTAAATTAATGTCAATAAAGGAATAAAGGCTGTGACCATTCATAATTCAATTTATATTGTTGTACTGTATGCATTGTATGTTGATTTCAGATAAGTCCATGGTCAGGCAGAACTGGTTTGCCTTGGTCACATCATGGGTTCAGAAAACCTAAGTAACAATGGATTCAAACAGTCATACAACTTGTAAAACAGTAGAATCGGAATTATCCCTGAGTTTATTATCCAAATTTATAATCAATGCAACAGATTGAGCATGGCTTTTTATAATCGTGATAATGAAGCCAATGCATATAATGGCACTCCTCTACATGAACTGGACCTTATGAATCTTACAGTTGATGGTTATACATTTTTTGCACTGGCTGTTGTGGGAAAAAAGGATCACAATAAAATAAAAAAAAAGCAAAACCCTGGCTGCACTGTATTTATCAGAACCAAAATATTCTCTGCTCTAGCTAATAGAAGAAGGTCCTGAAAGTGTATATAGAAAGTGCATCAGAAAGGGCTGTATAGCTGCTACAAACCCTGTTTGTCAGTTACTATCATACTTTAGTACACCAGTGAACTAGATCACAAAAACTGGTTCTGCAAAAAAATCTATAAAATCTATGGTGTGATTGAAAGAAATTCCAAAAAGAGAAAAAAAATCTTGGCATAACTCAGACTGCCTAGAGTTGAGTCATCCCTTCAGCTATGACATTTCATTGAACCACAGGGAAGCCAAACTTGTGTATCCTCAGCTAAGGGTCAATGTTCATTACCTCTGAATAAGAAGAATAAGCCTGAAATTCATTAGAGAGTAGCAAGGCGTTAATAAACCAATACTGTCCCAGAGGAACATCAATGACCTTCTAAAGTTTTGAATAAAGTTCTGTGGACAGATGGATCAAATGTGAAACTCTTTGGACAATACAGGTCCTATTATGTCTGGTGTAAAGCAAATACAGCATTCCAGGGTGATAAGATCATGCCACCAGTATAACATGGTGGTGGAACTTTATTGAGCTGGGAGGTGATGGGAAAGCAGTTTTATATGGATTATGTTAACAACTGTTAAGAGGAAGCTTATAGAAGCCATAGAAGAGATTAAACTGTTATCAGAGATATTTTATTTAGAGGCTAAAACAAGATTATGTAGCTTGGGAAAAGGAGGCATCCTCCACATTCCTTTAGTTACAGCTAAGGCTAGGTTCACATTTGCATATATGTGCACAGTGTATCATCTGCATGCGTAAAAGCATGTGAAAAAGCATGCAAACGCAGCATTTTTTATCCGCACCATCTTATGCATGACGTAAAAAAAAGCTGCGTTTGCATGCGTTTTGGCATGCATTTGCGTTATTTATGAGCATGCGTTCGATAGGACAATCCTTTTCCAGTAGAATTTCCTTGACAAAAGCCACATCCAATGCACGCGTCTCATGGAAATTCTCTATATAGACCCTTGTACAGATGAAATCCTCATCTTTTGCTGTTGTATCCTGCTGCAAGATGGATCTTCGCATAGAGAGCTTATATCGTAATATGGATTTGGATTTGAACTTGGCTTATGACTTTGCTGTTGCTTGTTATGAAGAAGGAAAAAGAGAAAGACAGAGAAGACGTCGTCGTCGCTACTGGCAACATCCCATTATTGAAGTCGGAGAGAGCCATGGAGTCTTGTACACCAAGCTGCATGCAAACCCTCAGAAGTTTTACGACTACACGAGGATGTTGGAACATAGCTTTGATGAGTTGCTGCAACATATGCGAGGATCCATCACCAGGCACGACACACAGCTACGGTGAGCAATTCCTGCTGAGGAACGTCTGTTGATGAACCTAAGGTATGTAATTTTGAAAAAGAAAAGCAATGTACTGATTTTTTATTCCATTTTTTTCTTAAACCTATGTACTGTTTTCTTTTCATTTTTTCTAAAAGCTATGTACTGTTTTTTTTTCAGTTTTTTTTCTAAAAGCTATGTACTGATTTTTTTTTCCCATTTTCTGTTCCGCAGATTCGTGGCTACTGGAGAGACATTATCATCTCTCCATTTCCAATTCCGGATTGGAGTGTCCACCCTTTCTGGGATTGTTGCAGACAAGTGCTGTGCGTTATGTGACGATCTGCATTCAGAATTCCTCCCCAACCCACAACTGAACTGTGGCTGGAAAATGCTGAAAAATTTATGGACATTTGTAATTTTCCTAACTATTTGGGGGCTGTGGATGGCAAACACATTTGCATTAGGAAACCAGTTGGAAGTGGATCCGAGTTTTTTAATTATAAAAAATACTTTTCTATTGTTCTGATGGCAATTGCAGTTGCTGACTGTAGATTTGTGGCCGATGACATTGGCTCATTTGGACGAGGAAATTACTCAGAGACTTTTAAAAACTCTGATATGGGCCAACGTTTATATGGAAATGATTTTAATTTCCCACAGCCACGACCTCTTCCCAACACTGAAGCACCGCGAATGCCGTTTGTTTTGGTTGGGGATGAAGCATTCAAATGTGTGCCAACCTTCTAAAACCTTACTCAAATCGGGACTTAAATCACGCAGAAAAGATTTTCAACTACCGACTGACAAGGGCACGAAGAACTGTGGAGTGTGCCTTTGGATTGCTGGTCTTTAAATGGCGCATTTTGTGAACAGCCATTAATCTAAAAATTGATACTATTGATGAGGTTGTGAAAGCGTGTGTTGCTTTGCACAACTACATTCCTTCTAAAGAGCGACCAAAATTACAACTAGAGGAACCTGTTACTACCACATTGCGTGATTACCAAGATCACCCTCTGAGGACTTCCGTGGAAGTTGCCCAAATGAGGGATAAATGCGTGTTTTGTTTCTGATAATAGACATCTGGCATGGCAAGACAAAATGGTTTAAGCAGCTAAAATGTACCTGTAATGTTACCTGTAATGTTAAAATTTTCCTGTACTGTTTGTTAACTTTAATAATAAAAAACCTCTAGTGAAACACCTGTTCCAAGTTCCCTCAACAATACAATACACATAAGTGTGCTTGCAGCGATGGTGCATAAGTGTGGCGATGGCGCATACAGAGATAAAGAAGACTGTGAATGTGCAAACAAAAACAAATTTTTATTTAACAATAAAAAATTAGCTTTGGGGCATGTGGGAGGGTGAAATATTATGGACATGGGGTATGTGGAGCTGGGATGATTGGCTAACATGTGTGGATGATGAAGGGGTTCCAGGGGAAGGGCCTACAAAATGCGTGGGCTCTGGGAGGTCAAAGATGGAAGTAGACAGATTAGAACTTGAAGCGTTGGAAGGGAGAGACACATTAGATAACAGAGACACATTGGAAGATGAGGGTGGAGGTGGCAGGAGAGATTTGGGGGTACGTTTGCTGGTCTTAGTATTCTTGGTTTGCTGTGCTGAACTGGTACTGGCCTTCTATTTGCTTCTTTTTTTCTTTGGGAGGGTGGGAGTGGTGGCTTGAGGCTGGTGTGCAGCAGGACTTGGCATGGTGGAGGTAGACTGGTGCACAACAGGGCTCGACATGGTGGTAGAGGTAGACTGGTGCGCAGCAGTACTCTGCATGGTGGTGGAGGTAGACTGGTATGCAGCAGGACTCGGCCTGGTGGTGGAGGTAGACTGGTGTGCAGCAGGACTTGGCATGGTGGTGGAGGTAGACAGGCATGCAGCAGGACTCGGCATGGTGGTGGAGGTAGACTGGTGTGCAGCAAGAATCGGCATGGTGGTGGCTTTAGGCAGGTGTGCAGCAGGACTCGGCATGGTGGTGAACCTGGATAGTGGTGGAACAGCCAGAAATGCCATGTGTGGCTGCTGGAAGTACCAAGTCTGCATAGCCTGGCTGTAAGCAACATGGCAGGTCTGCATCACATTCAGCTGGACATCAGGCATAAGGCTTTCCAACATGCCCTCCTCTATTGCATTAAAAAAATGTGCCAGTCTCTGAAGGTCGGCTTCCAGGTGGTCAAATCGTAGGTTAAACTTCCTTGACAAGTGAGTTCACATGCTCGAACCCACTTTCCAGTCTGTCTCCAACAGCTTTTAGGCTATTCTGGAAGACCGAGCTTATGTAAACAAACTCGGGCATGAGTGGCCTGTTCCAAGCCTTCTGTCACTGGCGAGAAGAGCAAAAAAAACCAGTGGCAGAGGACTGGGACAGGGGAAAACCTGAAGGACCAGCTTCCTGTTCTCCAGTCTGTGAAGCCTGCCCACTTGCTGCATCACTGGTGGATGACTGGGACTGTTTGGTGGCTGTTCGATGAGTGGCCACTCCAACAGAGGACGATCCAGGTTCAGCGGTGCTGCTCCAGGTTTTGTTTGAAAAAGAAATGAAAAACATTAGTACAAAAAAAAAATTAAAGCGCCAACATATCCTGTGGAAAAGAAAAATTCAGATGTTATACAATGGAATACAACACAAAAATACTTACGTTCGATGACCAACCACAGGCCTCAGGAGGGAGAGATTATGTTGGAACTTGTATTTTGAAATAGTTTGAGCAGCATCACTTCAAACCTGACTCTCCTCTCTCATGTTTTTATTGAAGCAATCCTTCATCAAACGCCACCGGACTTTGACTCTCTTCACTGTGAAGGAGGAAAAAAAAATGAAAATTGTAAAACAATGCACCACAGGTTCACGTCAGACCACATTGCAATACTTACAAAATCCTTTCTGACTTGTGGCGTGGCATGGTATCAATCATCCAAGAACGATCTGGCCACTTCACCCCATAGCCGCCGAATGACCATTGTGTCCCAGTGCAGCCAATCCCAGGTGTCCCATAACGGAACTCGCTCCTGCACCAATGTTATTTTGAGGTCGTTGTCAATGGTGGCTTCACGATGTGGAACCTAAAAATCAAAGGAACACATTAATATGGTTGTAAAGACTAAATGAAACAAAAACAAGCAAGAATACTCACACGCCGTCTTTCCACCTGAACTTGGGCCTGAGTCTGCTCCTGCTCTGCAGTACTGGAACTGTTCTGTAAAAAAATACATGATTTTACCACGTGTGTCATATTGACAGTCAATGGTTGCCAATCAGTAGGAAATGTACTCACTTCATCAGTCTCCTGTCCGCTCTGGAAGGTATGCTGTTCACTGGAGGTCATATTTGTTGAGGAATGCTGCAAGAGAGACAGAAGTGAGTACAGAATGCAGTGAGAGAAACATACAGACATTTTCATAGTTTCTATACTCACATCTTGAGTGAAATCCAGAGTCTTCAGATCAGCAAAGCAGTCTTCAGAGCAGAAAAGCAGTAGCAATCGCTTCCAGAGGCTTAAAGGGAAGATGCCATCCAAAACATTTTTTTTCAGCAATTGAAAAAATGTAAAGAATTAATGTTTACATTTTCTTAAAAAATATTATCATTTGTTTTTAATTTTGCAAAATATGAAAAATAATTTTAAAAAGTTTGGCATTTCCACTTGTTAACACTAGGGGGAGCAGCTACTGAAATTTGGCACAAAAACCTAGTGTACAACTAGCTCACATTTCTGCCCTGCAGTAATTATGGGCGGAATCTACTGACATGGATGTGATGTCAGTCCTCTCCTCCCCTTCTGTGTGTTTGCTAAGGGAAAAGAGGGGATGACATTTAGGAACACAGTGAGCAGCCATTTTGATGGGACCTGCAAAGTTACTGATTGTCTTTGCATGTAAAGTCTGGATCAGAACAGGCCATCAACCAGCAGAAATGTTTCCTGGATTTCTGTGGAACAGACAAGCAAACGGTCCATCCATGTGTATAAAACACAGCACTCTATGTAAAATCCCTGGCACCGAACAGGGTGCCCCCCCATAGACCAGCACACTGCTCTCCTGAAATACTCTGTGCTGCTGTCGCCCTGCTCCTTCCACCATACATCTGGCCCCTGTCGCCTCGCTTTCACACATCGCCAGGACATGATCTGAGGAGAGGAATGGGGTCTTCGGTCACTGAGGATGGCAGGCAGCAAGGATTCTGGGAGCAGGGTGACAGCAGCACAGAGTATTTCACGAGAGCAGTGTGCTGGTCTATGGGGGGCACAGATATATGGGGGAGGAGCAGGGTGACAGCACCACAGAAATCCAGGAACCATTTCTGCTGATTGATGGCCTGTTCTGATCCAGACTTTGTATGCAAAGACCCCATTCCCCTCCTCAGATCCTGTCCTGGCGATGTGTGAAAGCGAGGTGACAGGCGCAGTCCGGGATGACCCTGGGAAGCAGGCTGGGGGGAATGGAGCCATACAGTAATGATAAAAATGAGACCCCTCTCTTATAGTAATAATAAATTTTATTTCTATAGCGCCGACATATTCCGCAGCACTTTACATTTCAGAGGGGATTTGTACAGACAATAGACATTACAGCATAATAATAATCACACAGATTATAACAAAAACCAAGAGGAATGAGGGCCCTGCTCGCAAGCTTACAGTCTATGATGAAAGAGGTAGACATGAAAGGTGGGTGGTAACAGTTGCCCTGATTGTATGGACCAGCCATAATGTTAAGTGTGTATCAGTACAGACACAGAGGGCTAATGGATGCATAAAGCATGTGGGAACATGATGCCGGGATCCTGGTTATGGTAAAACTTTTGACTGTGCCACCCAGGGATAGATTAGGTTAATGTGTGAGGCGGTAGGCCAGTCTGAATAAATGCGTTTTCAGGGCTCGCTTAAAATTGTGGGGATTGGGGACTAATCGTATTGACCTGGGAAGTGCATTCCAAAGAATTGGCGCAGCACGTGTAAAGTCTCTTCAGCTGCCTCACCAGCCCTCCCCTGACTGCACCTAACTATTACCCCTGACCCGTGTGCAGGTGCTCAGCCAGAACCACCCTAGAATGGGTCCCCTTTTAGCAGATAATACTGCCATAGTGTTCTCATATAATACCGCCATATACTTCACACATAATACCGCCATATAGATCATACACAATACCACCATGTAGATCACACATAAAACCAGCAGGGTGACAGCAGCACAGTGTATTTCAGGAGAGCAGTATCACACGGGATAGGATTAGATACACGGCTCAGCAGTCAGTATCACACAGGATAGGATTAGATACATGGCTCAGCAGACAGTATCTCATAAGAGAGGATTAGATACACGGCTCAGCAGACAGTATCACACGGGATTGGATTAGATACACGGCTCAGCAGACTGTATCACACAGGATAAGATTAGATACACGGCTCAGCAGACAGTATCACACGGGATTGGATTAGATACATGGCTCAGCAGACTGTATCACACAGGATAGGATAAGATACACCGCTCAGCAGTCAGTATCACACAAGAGAGGATTAGATACACAGCTCAGCAGCATCACACAGGATAGGATTAGATACTTGGCTCAGCAGTCAGTATCACACAGAAGAGGATTAGATACACGGCTCAGCTGTCAGTATCACACGGGATAGGATTAGATACACGAATCAGCAGACTGTATCACACAGGATAGGATTAGATACACGGCTCAGCAGACAGTATCACACAGGAGAGGATTAGATACACAGCTCAGCAGTCAGTATCACACAGGAGAGGCTTAAGGGGGCTTTACACATAGCGATATGGCTAGCAATATCGCTAAAGCGTCACCGATTTTGTGACGTTCGTGGTCGGGATCGCTGGTGCATCGCTAAATGTAAAGGGGCCTTTAGACACATGGCTCAGCAGACAGTATCACACAGGAGAGGATTAGATACACAGCTCAGCAGTTAGTATCACACTGGAGAGGATTAGATACATGACTCAGCAGTCAGTATCACACAGGAGAGGATTAGATGTCCAGCAGATTGCCAAGTGTTTTGAAACAGCAGGGAGCAGCTCCTCCTATGTTTTGCAAGAGCAGGGGCAGCAGCTGGTCCTGGTTCCTCTCCTGCAGCTGTTATGTGCAGAGTGAACATTCAAGCCGTTATGCTGGAACAGTACAGCATCCAGGGCTTTCAATAGAGTGTAAATGGAGCTAAAAGGAAAGCACTGGGCTCTAATAAGATGGCGCCTGGCCACACCTACAGCTGTGAATTGAGCTGCCCACAGAGGCGTGCCCAGTTCACTCCTGATGCTGCTGCAATGATAGAAATAGGGTCCGGAGCCGCCTTATGCCCAGGGACTGCCGTAAATGAGCATGGAAAGTGTCGTTCAGCAGCCAGAAAGGTAAGATGGCAGCCCCCAGTGGCTGCATTAATACAGGGAAAAAAAACATACACACCACTGAGTCAAGCTTAGGGGACAATATCTTTTTATACTATTTTCTTTTTTACATTAAATTATGAAAAAACATGGCACCTTCCCTGAGTACTGTACTTCCAGTGCCCACATCCTCATTTTCTACAGCTTTGTTTTGGGGGTGGAATAAAGCAGATCCTGAACCTGCTCATTCTGAATAACGAATGTGTATTGAACCCAAGCGTACGCCTGTCCTTGAGTACACCTGCGTTCCCATAGACAGTAATGCTTTTTTTTATGCACTCATCCGCATGCCTGCGCATATTTGAAGGATTTTTGACGTCTCAAAAATGCAAATGTTGTGTTCATCGGACCCCGCCGCAGACCACGAAATGATGCATGCGTACACATCCGCAAGTACACCATGTTAAATATATGTACACATGACGCATGCGGATCTATGCGGATACAACGCTGCACGCACAGAAGCAAATGTGATACCAGCCTAAGAGAATAATTTTGCCTTTTGTGGTATTTTTGATTTGTTGATTTTCACATATTACTTGTATTTCAGAATACAGTGGGGAAAAAAAGTATTTAGTCAGTCAGCAATAGTGCAAGTTCCACCACTTAAAAAGATGAGAGGCGTCTGTAATTTACATCATAGGTAGACCTCAACTATGGGAGACAAACTGAGAAAAAAAAATCCAGAAAATCACATTGTCTGGTTTTTTTTCATTTTATTTGCATATTATGGTGGAAAATAAGTATTTGGTCAGAAACAAGCAATCAAGATTTCTGGCTCTCACAGACCTGTAACTTCTTCTTTAAGAGTCTCCTCTTTCCTCCACTCATTACCTGTAGTAATGGCACCTGTTTAAACTTGTTATCAGTATAAAAAGACACCTGTGCACACCCTCAAACAGTCTGACTCCAAACTCCACTATGGTGAAGACCAAAGAGCTGTCAAAGGACACCAGAAACAAAATTGTAGCCCTGCACCAGGCTGGGAAGACTGAATCTGCAATAGCCAACCAGCTTGGAGTGAAGAAATCAACTGTGGGAGCAATAATTAGAAAATGGAAGACATACAAGACCACTGATAATCTCCCTCGATCTGGTGCTCCACGCAAAATCCCACCCCGTGGGGTCAGAATGATCACAAGAACGGTGAGCAAAAATCCCAGAACCACGCGGGGGGACCTAGTGAATGAACTGCAGAGAGCTGGGACCAATGTAACAAGGCCTACCATAAGTAACACACTACGCCACCATGGACTCAGATCCTGCAGTGCCAGACGTGTCCCACTGCTTAAGGCCTCCTTCACACATCAGGTTTTCGCCGTCAGGCGCGATCCGGCGCTTTTGACAGAAACCGGATCCGGCGAAATGCAATGCCGGATCCGGTTTCCCCCCCATTGACTTGCATTTGCGCCGGATCGCGCCGGATGGCCATGCGTTTCATCCGATTTTCGCCGGATCCGGCAATGTGACGCGATCCGGCGTCTGGAAAAAAAGGAGACTGTAACGTTTTTTGTCTCCGGCGTAAAAGCCGGACACGCCGGATCCGGCGCGTCCGGCTTTTTCACACAATGAAAGCCTATGAGCGCCGCAATGCGCCGGATCCGGCGAAAGCCGGATCCGGTGGCCGGATCCGGTTTTTTGGGTCTGAGCATGCTCAGTAGCTCTGCCCACAAGACATATATAAAAGCAAGACAGTGGGACCCACAGCCACACCCAACATGCCACCCAAGAAAGCAACCAAGCACAGCAGGAGAAGGCAGGAGACCACTGCAGCACCATCAGCACCACCACCACCCCAAATGGAGCAGCAAATGGAACATGCTGAGGAGGGGAGGCCAGCAGCAGATGAAAGATGGTAATTATCAAATCCCCCATTCCTCCAAACTAGGGCTATTGAATATCAAGATATTCATTGGCCCTTTGTTTCTCTTTATTCAACAGCCGCCCAATAGATGCAGCAGCAGCAGCAGCAATGGCAGCAGGTGGAACACCACCCACAGGCATGGAGTGTGGCCACCAGGAAGACAGCACATCATCTTCTGGGAGCCCTCCCTCGCATCGTCAGCGTTTGACGGTAAGTTTTTATTTCCAAAATCCATCATCTCTGTAATATATGTCTATTCATTGCCTTTTATTTCAAAACAGGATTCACAAGATGAAGAGGAGCTCCCAGAAGAAGAAGGAAGGGGTGGACAGACACTTGGAGTGGGCTCACAATTGGTAAGTTTTTTGCATCAAACGCAGAAACACAACATCACACTACACACAACACATAGAAAACAATGTTCTGCAGACCACACACAGCAAACAAATGCCTACATCCAAAGACATAACATTTTTTGTTTTCTTCTCTAGTCTTCCCGATCTGGTGCTCGGCCAAGAGGTCCTCGCAGTGCCTCCCAGGGTCGTCGGCGACAGCAACGCGGCGGTCACCAGCGTGTAAGTATAAATATTTTTGCTTTGTTTTTTTGCACTTTTTATTTCATTTCTTTTGTGGAGGCTAATTATGTTATTTTTGTCTTTTTCTTTAACAGCCTTCACAGCGTGCTTCCGACTCTGACGGTGAGGATGGAGGACTCGATGTGGACCACCTCATCGATCTCGTCAGAGAAAGGGAGACGCTCTGGAATATGGCTGACCGCCGCCACGCTGACCTTATCGTTACCCGACGACTCTGGGAGGAAATCTGTTCGCTCCTTGTGGGCCGCTGGGAGGACCTCGATGTTCGGGCCCAGATTAAAGAGCGTAAGTATATACAGTACCGGTTGCTTGATGTAAACCAGTGTTTCCCGAACTCCAGTCCTCGTGGTCCCCACGGATCATGTGTTCAGGATTTCTATTTACTATGGAAATCCTGAAAACATGACCCCTGGGGACCATGAGGACTGGAGTTTGTGAAACACTGATGTTGTATACTAACCACTCCTTTCTCGTTTCAGGGAACAGAATTGTGAATCGGTGGCGGTCTGTGAGGGATCGTTTCAAGAAGGAGTTCAATAAAGAGATGCGGGCCCCGAGTGGATCTGGAGGACGCAGGAGCAAGTACAAGTACGCACAAGCCCTGTCGTTCCTCCGGGAAACAATGGTCACTAGAAGGTAAATATTACACACCACATGTGAAAAAAAATGTTAGATGTAACTTTTTTTTTTCAGCCAGGGCCATACCATGTCAGTATTTTAATTGTTTTTTTTCTCTTTATTCCACAGCATGGTGAGCAGCACTCGGGAGCCTGCACGATTGGACCCTTCTGAGGCGATCCCTGAGGAGACCGGCACCGAGGGACACTTCGACCGCCCCGGTACATCTGCACCTTCCCAGCCTTCCCACACATTCGACCCATCTGTCCCATCCACCAGCACAGGAGCATCGTGGCCGCCTACATTACATGAAGCTGCTGGTGAGGAGATCGCTTTCCCTTTACCCCACCCTTCTGCCCCTGCCACCTCTAGTACACCTGCGGGTACTGGGCGGCAGCGGCAGAGGGGTCAAGAAAAGAGTTATGCGCCACAGTTCTTGCATCTGAATGCATCTTTCCAGAACTGTCTAAAAGTCTTGTCAGAGCAAATCTCCGCAGGCTTTCAGCAGATCAACTCCAGCATTCTGGAGGTGAAGACACTTCTGCAAACCATGCATTCAGAAGCAAGATCTTCGCCAAACCACACCTTTTTCAGGTCTGTTGTGGAGCGCATGGCAACACTATCTCCTACCCAGCAGATGCATGTAATGCATTCGTGCCACGGTGCTCTACAGCAGGTTACCTCCCAACCTCCACCTCCCACCACTGTAGTTCCTCCACCTGCACCCCCTCCAGCCACTTTCCATCCTCCCCCTCCTATTACATCTGCACCCCCTCCAGCCACTTTCCATCCTCCCCCTCCTATTACATCTGCACCCCCTCCAGCCACTTTCCATCCTCCCCCTCCTATTACATACCAGCAACCTCACCAGTACCAGCAACCTTCCCAGTACCAGCAACCTCCACAGTACCAGACATCTCCCCACTTCCAGCAACCTGCCCCGTACCAAACTCCTTCCCCATACCAAACTCCTTCCCCGTACCAAACTCCTTCCCCATACAACTTTCCATCAACATCATCTGCTCCTACAGTCCCTGCCCAACCCTCCACTCCACCGCCCTCCACCTCTTCTGCCTCCCACATGTCCACCCATTCTGTAGCTTTTTCCACACCATCACCTCTAACTGTTCCTTCCCCACCACGATCCCAGTCCTTTCTCCACACTCCCATTGTCGAAGTGTCCCGCAGCCCCTCCAGCAGTATTTCCACCCCACACTACACCGAGTTATTATTTTTTTTTGTAATAAAAATGCCCATTTGGTTGGTTTCAAACCTTTATTAAAAAAGTTTTTTTAACTTTAAAAACAGTTTACACAAAAAAAATATTTTAAATAAAAGTTAAATTATTGTTTACACTGGTTGTCTGTCATTTCTTTCTGCGGCGAAATATGTTTAAAAAAAAGGTTAAATACAGGGTATTTAAAAGGTAAAAAGGTATTCAAAACCAGGTATATAACTGTGGGTAAATTTTAGCTTTTTGCCACAGTTGTGTTCCTGGTTGTGTTCCTGGTTGTGTTTGAAGCAAAGTATTTCACTTGAAAAGTTGTGTTTATTGTTGGTGATTTCCTAACAATGTACACAACTTTTGTTAAAAGGTGAAATGCTTTGCATAAAACACAACCAGGTACACACCTGTGGCCTAAAGCTAAAAATAGTAAGACCATGACAAGATAGCCAACTTTGGTTGGCAAAGGTATATACTGTTGGAACAGAAGGTACACAAGTTTGGTTAGGGCACAAATCTTTCACACTCTGTCATCCTGCCAGTGTACTCTGCCTTGAGGTGACATAAAGTATAGTGCAAAATTGTCCCTCATTACTGAAACCGTCACAGAACTTCTAGTGGTAATATTTCCAATGACAACATCCATCTTCGCCAGTAACTTGCTCTTCTCTCCAACCTGCACTTTCTCCTCTACAACCTGTCAAAGAAGGGCTGTAGGAACATGCTATATATAGTTTTCCAGTAGCCAATCCCGTTCGGAAGGCCACAAGGGTCAATTTTAAAAACCAGATCCGGCGTAATCCGTCGAAAAACGGATAGAAAAACGGATGAACCGGATGAGACGGATCCGGTTTTGTCTGTCAAGAACAAGACGGATCCGGCAGAAAACCGGATCCGGCACATCAGGTTTTACAAAACATTTGCCGGATCCGGCATTCCGGCACGACGCCGGATCGTGCCTGACGCCGAAAACCTGATGTGTGAAAGTAGCCTAAGCCTGTACATGTCCGGGCCCGTCTGAAGTTTGCTAGAGAGCATTTGGATGATCCAGAGGAGTTTTGGGAGAATGTCCTATGGTCTGATGAAACCAAACTGGAACTGTTTGGTAGAAACACAACTTGTCGTGTTTGGAGGAAAAAGAATACTGAGTTGCATCCATCAAACACCATACCTACTATAAAGCATGGTGGTGGAAACATCATGCTTTGGGGCTGTTTCTCTGCAAAGGGGCCAGGACGACTGATCCGGGTACATGAAAGAATGAATGGGGCCATGTATCGTGAGATTTTGAGTGCAAACCTCCTTCCATCAGCAAGGGCATTGAAGATGAAACGTGGCTGGGTCTTTCAACATGGCAATGATCCAAAGCACACCGCCAGGGCAGCGAAGGAGTGGCTTCGTAAGAAGCATTTCAAGGCCCTGGAGTGGCCTAGCCAGTCTCCAGATCTCAACCCTATAGAAAACCTTTGGAGGGAGTTGAAAGTCCGCGTTGCCAAGCGAAAAGCCAAAAACATCACTGCTCTAGAGGAGATCTGCATGGAGGAATGGGCCAACATACCAACAACAGTGTGTGGCAACCTTGTGAAGACTTACAGAAAACGTTTGACCTCTGTCATTGCCAACAAAGGATATATCACAAAGTATTGAGATGAAATTTTGTTTCTGACCAAATACTTATTTTCCACCATAATATGCAAATAAAATGAAAAAAAAAACACAATGTGATTTTCTGGATTTTTTTTTCTCAGTTTGTCTCCCATAGTTGAGGTCTACCTATGATGTAAATTACAGACGCCTCTCATCTTTTTAAGTGGTGGAACTTGCACTATTGCTGACTTACTAAATACTTTTTTTCCCCACTGTATATGTTTAGCAAAACAAATTAAGTCATATCCATACAAAATGTGGCTATTCTTTGTCATACTGTCATTTGCTATATCTGGGTCGCCCTCCCAGGGCTGTGGGGTACTCGGTACCGGGCCCGATAAGCTTCAATGAGAGATGTCACGGCAGCTGGGACCCGGCCCGTGGCCCTGGGCGCCCATTGTAAAAGGGGAATGTTCAGTGTGCTTATGATAAGTGATTCGTGACGCCACCTGTGGTGTTCGGCAAGAGAGATTTAAGCCGACGCTGCAGACAGATCCTCTGGGACAGATGGTGTGGTGCACAAGTGATGTTATAGCCCTCCACAGGCAGGGCTGTAGTCCCACAGTGTAGGTGAAGTGACACTTAGATGGTGTAGTGTCAGGCGCAAGGGATGTAGCCGGGCTGGGCAGGTTGGCACAGGAATAAATGGAGGACACCGGGGCATGTAGTTCCAAAGCTTTACTCACAGTCTGTTGCAGGTACAGGTGCCCGCATCCGTGCCGTGTCCTCGGGGTCAGGAGCCCAGCCAACTTCCAGGCAAGATGAAGTACTCCCTTCCAACACTCCGCCAACATATGTGCCTTTTCTGAACGTCTCCTCTTATAGCGCCTTTGAATGAAGTACTCCTAGTACTGAGTTACACTGGAGCTCCTCCTGTCAGATGTTCCTATGAACTCTATTTGTACTGCAGACAGCTGTAGCCTGCTTCGGGGACTCCTTGCTACTATGTCCCGGCTCACTAATATGTTGCTGTTGTGCCCCCAAGTCTTGTGTGGGAATAAAGTGGTCACTACTTCTATTCCTCCCGTGTCTGCTGCAGGACCATTAGTATCCGTACAACCTCGGGGACCGGACCCCAGCCTTGCGCTTAGAACTTGAAAAGGGTTCTCCTCTAACCCTGGTCCTTGTTCTCTTATTCTCCTTACCTTCCGTGCTATTCCTTCTTCATAATGGAGAATCAAGCTTCCTTTCTCTGTTTCTTTCCTGTGTCAGCAGACCCAGATCACTGTGGCCTGCTGCAGCACTTCCTTCTTCCATCCACCTCCCGTGAATCTTCTTTTCTCACTCTCTGTCCTTCTACATCCTCACTCACTGGCTGAGTGCCTGACTGACTGAATGACTCACTCAACTCTTCCCACTCTTTTATGTGAACTAAACTCCACCCACCTCCCAGCACTTTTCGTGTTCCAAGCAGGGAGCCACCAAGGGGTGCTATACTACACTCCAAGCAGGGAGTCGCCGAAGGTGCTTTGCTACACTACTTTGTGGTGTGGTGTGCAGGTGTTGGAGTGTGGTCAGGTGCCTCCACCTTACCTGGATGGTGGGGTACCACACCTCAGGAGGAGGTGCAGTACCTCTGTGGCGACTGAACCCTCAGGGGCGCCACATACTCCCCTGTTAAACACAGCACGTCCGCGGGCTGCAAGAAAACAAAAGTTGACAAATACAGGAACATACAAGCTTTTTGTAGTGCAAAACAAACAGTTCTTATCTAATCTTCTCAACATGAGAGGCACTGTCACTTGAACGTTGCAAGCAATTTTAACTAACTATCTTTAAAGCTATGCTACCTAATTTAAAGTGCTATTTCAAGCATTATCACTTCTCCTTACACATTTTCTACTTTCTCTTATTAACCCTAAGTGACAACCGTGGATGCCTGGTTCGTCACCTGCATTTTCCCAATCTTCATCTTTATTCAAATTTCTTTATTAAAACATTCCTATTAGTCATGGCTATTAACTAGATTCTATTTAAAAGCTATTCTCTATTAATACTGTCATAAGGCACATTATAAAATGCTTCATATCAAAACTTTAATAATTCTTGTAAGTGCTGGACACCGCTCCCAGCCGGGATCTCTTGCAGTGTCCTTTTGGTAGGAGCCATGCTCCACGATGAGGTAGTTCTTATTCATAAAAGACCTATGTAAAACCAAGAAAGGACACCTTAAGAGGTGCAAACTATTTACAATAAAGTTCTGGATCACTCAGTGTTCATGATCTCCACAGTTCCAATATGAAAAACGCTGCCAATAAAACTAGGCAACAACTGGAAAAACAAAAGCATGATGAATAGAGTTGAGCGATACCAGCCGATACTTGAAAATATCGGATCGGAATGGATCGGCCGATCTTAAAAAAAAGTATCGGTATCGCCGATTCCGATACCGGGAACCAATGCAAGTCAATGGGGCCAAAATATCGGAATTAAAAAAAACCCTTTCTTTCCTTGTAGGTTAATTCTACATGAAGAAAAACAACTAAGAATAATGTAGAATGTATTGTGGGAGGTGGAGGAGACATTAAAGCCATAGAGGTTTAGCCCAATCAAATGGAATAGCAGGAATTAAACTTTTTTTTTAAAGATGTTAGGAGTTACAAAGATATTGACTATGTTAGCCTCATTTATATTTTGCCAGACATGTATGTCTTCTTCTTCTTTCTTCTTTCTTCTTCTTTCTTATTTTTCTTCCTTTTTTTACCTTCTTCTTCTTCTTCTTATTCCTTTTTTTACATTCTTCTTCTTCTTCTTCCTTTTTTTACATTCTTCTACTTCCTTTTTTTACATTCTTCTTCTTCTTCCTTTTTTTACATTCTTCTTCTTATTCCTTTTTTTACATTCTTCTTCTTCCTTTTTTAAATTCTTCTACTTCCTTTTTTTACATTCTTCTTCTTCTTCTTCTTCTTCCTTTTCTTACATTCTTCATATTCTTCTTATTCAACAATTATTATTCTACATATTCAGCTTCTTCATCTTCTTCCTATTCTTCTTCATCATATTCTTGTTTGTGTCAGGCATTCCTGTAGTTGTTATCTAGAAAAGTTAGAAGTTTACACCTTCCGTTCTGCCTGTCACAAAAGATTTACAACAGGATTTGTCCGCGTTCAGTTTGGCCTGCAGCAGCAGGCCTTTTCCAGGGGCACCACGAGGAGGAACGGACTCACCCCCATACACTGCTTAGTCTTCTTCTGCTTATAAATAAGATAATATCATTTGCTCAGAGTATTAGTCTTATGCTTAATGTTCTTCTGCTTTGTTTTTTTTATGCTTCTTTGTCTTCTCTCTCTTGTTGTTCTGCATCTTGGTGGTTGTCTTCCTGTTCTTTGTCCTCTTGAACCAGCTGACGGTACTGGCACCCGGAGGGGCAGCAGAAGGAACAAGAGCCAATGGCACTACCGAGGACCAGCTGACGGTGCTGGAACCCGGTTACTAAGCAGGAGGTACCTGTGCTACAAAGCACTACCAAGGACCAGCAGACGTTGCCGGAACTCGGATACCGAGATGGAGGCACCTAGGCCAAAGGCTCTGACGAGAACCAGCTGACGGTGCTGGAACCCGGAGGGGTAGCATAAGCTGCAAGAGCAAATGGAAATAGCGAGGACCAGCTGACAGTGCTGGCACCCGGAGGGGCAGCAGAAGGAATAAGAGCCAATGGCACAACCGAGGACCAGCTGACGGTGCTGGAACCCGGTTACTAAGCAGGAGGTACCTGTGCTACAAAGCACTACCAAGGACCAGCAGACGTTGCCGGAACTCGGATACCGAGATGGAGGCACCTAGGCCAAAGGCTCTGACGAGAACCAGCTGACGGTGCTGGAACCCGGAGGGGTAGCATAAGCTGCAAGAGCAAATGGAAATAGCGAGGACCAGCTGACAGTGCTGGCACCCGGAGGGGCAGCAGAAGGAATAAGAGCCAATGGCACAACCGAGGACCAGCTGACGGTGCTGGAACCCGGTTACTAAGCAGGAGGTACCTGTGCTACAAAGCACTACCAAGGACCAGCAGACGTTGCCGGAACTCGGATACCGAGATGGAGGCACCTAGGCCAAAGGCTCTGACGAGAACCAGCTGACGGTGCTGGAACCCGGAGGGGTATCAGAAGTTACCCCTGAAAAGCAAAGTTGGCATGCCGCAAGCTGGCTGCAGTTACCGAATCACACAGTCCTACAGGGGGTGCTTGTCCTACTGGCACTATGGAACAAGCCTTTCTTACCAGAACCCGCAGTCCACATAGGAAGCACCTAAACTGCTGGCACCCTAGCCTCGGCTAACCCAACCGCAACACGACATGGCAACTTGGGGTGGCAAACTGACATTGACACTTCCCGGAAACAGCAGGCAGGGCTGGAACCAAGCTGGGCAGGAGGGAGTACCCGTGCCAAAGTCAGTTATGAGCAGCAACTGGCGATGTTGGAGCCCAGGACAAGCACTTAGCAGGCTGAGGCCTGATGTGCTGTCAATTGGGAGGCAGCAGGACAGATTGCCATCAAAACAGCAGGGGAACAGCTGACGTTACTGAACCCCACAAACACAGGAGCTAGTGTTTTACTCTGTGAAGACGGCACTTCCGAACTACAACTGGCTGTGTTGAAGCCCAGGAAATAGGACGGTGTAGGCAGAGGCCTACTGTATTTTGAATGAGGTGACAGCAGGAGAGACTGCCATCCACACAGCAGGGGATCAGCTGACATTACTGAACCCCACTGAGACACGGGAGCAAGTATCTCTTTCCGTGTGGACGGCACTTCCGAACTACAACTGGCTGTGTTGAAGCCCAGGAAATAGGAGGGTGTAGGCAGAGGCCTACTGTATTTTGAATGAGGTGACAGCAGGAGAGACTGCCATCCACACAGCAGGGGATCAGCTGACATTACTGAACCCCACTGAGACACGGGAGCAAGTATCTCTTTCCGTGTGGACGGCACTTCCGAACTACAACTGGCTGTGTTGAAGCCCAGGAAATAGGAGGGTGTAGGCAGAGGCCTACTGTATTTTGAATGAGGTGACAGCAGAAGAGACTGCCATCCACACAGCAGGGGATCAGCTGACATTACTGAACCCCACTGAGACACGGGAGCAAGTATCTCTTTCCGTGTGGACGGCACTTCCGAACTACAACTGGCTGTGTTGAAGCCCAGGAAATAGGAGGGTGTAGGCAGAGGCCTACTGTATTTTGAATGAGGTTACAGCAGGAGAGACTGCCATCCACACAGCAGGGGATCAGCTGACGTTACTGAACCCCACTGAGACACGGGAGCAAGTATCTCTTTCCGTGTGGACGGCACTTCCGAACTACAACTGGCTGTGTTGAAGCCCAGGAAATAGGACGGTGTAGGCAGAGGCCTACTGTATTTTGAATGAGGTGACAGCAGGAGAGACTGCCATCCACACAGCAGGGGATCAGCTGACATTACTGAACCCCACTGAGACACGGGAGCAAGTATCTCTTTCCGTGTGGACGGCACTTCCGAACTACAACTGGCTGTGTTGAAGCCCAGGAAATAGGAGGGTGTAGGCAGAGGCCTACTGTATTTTGAATGAGTTTACAGCAGGAGAGACTGCCATCCACACAGCAGGGGATCAGCTGACGTTACTGAACCCCACTGAGACACGGGAGCAAGTATCTCTTTCCGTGTGGACGGCACTTCCGAACTACAACTGGCTGTGTTGAAGCCCAGGAAATAGGAGGGTGTAGGCAGAGGCCTACTGTATTTTGAATGAGTTTACAGCAGGAGAGACTGCCATCCACACAGCAGGGGATCAGCTGACGTTACTGAACCCCACTGAGACACGGGAGCAAGTATCTCTTTCCGTGTGGACGGCACTTCCGAACTACAACTGGCTGTGTTGAAGCCCAGGAAATAGGAGGGTGTAGGCAGAGGCCTACTGTATTTTGAATGAGTTTACAGCAGGAGAGACTGCCATCCACACAGCAGGGGATCAGCTGACGTTACTGAACCCCACTGAGACACGGGAGCAAGTATCTCTTTCCGTGTGGACGGCACTTCCGAACTACAACTGGCTGTGTTGAAGCCCAGGAAATAGGAGGGTGTAGGCAGAGGCCTACTGTATTTTGAATGAGTTTACAGCAGGAGAGACTGCCATCCACACAGCAGGGGATCAGCTGACGTTACTGAACCCCACTGAGACACGGGAGCAAGTATCTCTTTCCGTGTGGACGGCACTTCCGAACTACAACTGGCTGTGTTGAAGCCCAGGAAATAGGAGGGTGTAGGCAGAGGCCTACTGTATTTTGAATGAGTTTACAGCAGGAGAGACTGCCATCCACACAGCAGGGGATCAGCTGACGTTACTGAACCCCACTGAGACACGGGAGCAAGTATCTCTTTCCGTGTGGACGGCACTTCCGAACTACAACTGGCTGTGTTGAAGCCCAGGAAATAGGAGGGTGTAGGCAGAGGCCTACTGTATTTTGAATGAGGTGACAGCAGGAGAGACTGCCATCCACACAGCAGGGGATCAGCTGACGTTACTGAACCCCACTGAGACACGGGAGCAAGTATCTCTTTCCGTGTGGACGGCACTTCCGAACTACAACTGGCTGTGTTGAAGCCCAGGAAATAGGAGGGTATAGGCAGAGGCCTACTGTATTTTGAATGAGGTGACAGCAGAAGAGACTGCCATCCACACAGCAGGGGATCAGCTGACATTACTGAACCCCACTGAGACACGGGAGCAAGTATCTCTTTCCGTGTGGACGGCACTTCCGAACTACAACTGGCTGTGTTGAAGCCCAGGAAATAGGAGGGTGTAGGCAGAGGCCTACTGTCTTTGTAATGCGGAGACAGCAGGAGAGACTGCCATCTCCACAGCAGGGGATCAGCTGGCAATGATGAACCCCACTAACACTTGAACGAATGTGTTTGGCTCTGTGGAGACGACACTTCTGAACACCAACTGACGCTGTTGGAGCCCAGGATTAGGCGAGGAGCAGGCTGTGGCCTACTGGATTTTGGCAGGTGAAGGCAGCAGGAGACTTGCCATCTCCACAGCAGGGGAACAGCTGGCAGTGCTGAACCCCACTAACACTCTAACGAAGGTGTTTGGCTCTGTGGAGACGACACTTCTGAACACCAACTGACGCTGTTGGAGACCAGGATTAGGCGAGGAGCAGGCTGGGGCCTACTGGATTTTGGCAGGTGAAGGCAGCAGGAGACTTGCCATCTCCACAGCAGGGGAACAGCTGGCAGTGCTGAACCCCACTAACACTCTAACGAATGTGTTTGGCTCTGTGGAGACGACACTTCTGAACACCAACTGACGCTGTTGGAGCCCAGGATTAGGCGAGGAGCAGGCTGTGGCCTACTGGATTTTGGCAGGTGAAGGCAGCAGGAGACTTGCCATCTCCACAGCAGGGGAACAGCTGGCAGTGCTGAACCCCACTAACACTCTAACGAATGTGTTTGGCTCTGTGGAGACGACACTTCTGAACACCAACTGACGCTGTTGGAGCCCAGGATTAGGCGAGGAGCAGGCTGGGGCCTACTGGATTTTGGCAGGTGAAGGCAGCAGGAGACTTGCCATCTCCACAGCAGGGGAACAGCTGGCAGTGCTGAACCCCACTAACACTCGAACGAATGTGTTTGGCTCTGTGGAGACGACACTTCTGAACACCAACTGACGCTGTTGGAGCCCAGGATTAGGCGAGGAGCAGGCTGGGGCCTACTGGATTTTGGCAGGTGAAGGCAGCAGGAGACTTGCCATCTCCACAGCAGGGGAACAGCTGGCAGTGCTGAACCCCACTAACACTCTAACGAAGGTGTTTGGCTCTGTGGAGACGACACTTCTGAACACCAACTGACGCTGTTGGAGCCCAGGATTAGGCGAGGAGCAGGCTGGGGCCTACTGGATTTTGGCAGGTGAAGGCAGCAGGAGACTTGCCATCTCCACAGCAGGGGAACAGCTGGCAGTGCTGAACCCCACTAACACTCTAACGAAGGTGTTTGGCTCTGTGGAGACGACACTTCTGAACACCAACTGACGCTGTTGGAGCCCAGGATTAGGCGAGGAGCAGGCTGGGGCCTACTGGATTTTGGCAGGTGAAGGCAGCAGGAGACTTGCCATCTCCACAGCAGGGGAACAGCTGGCAGTGCTGAACCCCACTAACACTCTAACGAATGTGTTTGGCTCTGTGGAGACGACACTTCTGAACACCAACTGACGCTGTTGGAGCCCAGGATTAGGCGAGGAGCAGGCTGTGGCCTACTGGATTTTGGCAGGTGAAGGCAGCAGGAGACTTGCCATCTCCACAGCAGGGGAACAGCTGGCAGTGCTGAACCCCACTAACACTCTAACGAATGTGTTTGGCTCTGTGGAGACGACACTTCTGAACACCAACTGACGCTGTTGGAGCCCAGGATTACGCATGCCGCATGCAGAGGCCAATGGGCAGCGGTTTTTATGGAGGTTGTGGACTACTACTGATTCTAACCATGCTCCACTTAGGCCTCTGGCTCCACTGTCTCTACTATTTACCCTGGCCTCCAACCCCGCCAGCTACATCTCTGAAGTGGCGTCAGCACAATCTACACTTGTTCCTGTGTTACTGGTGCTCAGTCCCGTCAGTTGATCCCCTGATGTTTGTCCGGCAAGTTCGCCAGCTCTGTCCTCATTCCCACTACTGGTTATGGGAATGTGGACAGAGCAGGAGACCTTGCCGGACACACATCAGGGGATAAACTGATGGGACTGAGCCACAGGAACACAGGAACAAGTGTAGATTGTGCTGACGCCACTTCAGAGATGTAGATGGCGGGGTTGGAGGTCAGGGGAAATAGTAGAGACAGTGGAGCCAGAGACCTAAGTTGGGCACGGTTAAAAATCAGTAGTGGTTTGAATGTTGATGGAGCTGGTGACTTTGCCGTCCACACAGCAGGGGATCAGCTGGCATTACTGAACCCCACTAACACAGGAGCTAGTGTGTTTCTCTGTGCAGACGACACATCTGAGCGACAACTGGCTGTGTTGAAGCAAAGGGATTATAGTTCAGGTGGTAGAAAAATGAACACACCAGCAGACCTGGATACAGTTGCCAACCACTAATTTAGTCTGTAAGAGGAATGGCAAAGTCTTTGGAGATCCAGGCCTTGTTCATTTTCAGAAAAGTCAGCCGGTCAACACTATCGGAAGATAGTCGCGTGCGACGGTCTGTTAGTACACCACCTGCGGCACTAAAGACACGTTCCGATAATACACTGGCAGCAGGGCAAGCCAGCACCTCCAATGCATACTGGCTAAGCTCTGGCCATGTATCCAGCTTAGAGACCCAAAACTTGAAGGGGGAAGAGCCATCTGGGAGTACAGCGACAGGGCAAGACATGTAGTCTGACACCATCTGACGGAAGCGTTGCCTCCTGCTGACTCGAGGCGTCGCTGATGGTGTAGACAATTGTGGTGGACACACAAAACTTTGCCACATTTGGGCCATAGTGGTCTTGCCTTGTGCTGCGGCGCTGCCTCTGCTCCCTCTTTGTGCAGAGTTTCCTCCACTGCCTCGACGCACAGAGCTGCTTTGTAAAGCACTAGCAACAATGCTGTCGGGTGGAATGGAAAACATTATGGACTGCACCAGTGACTCTTTGTACTCCCGCATTTTACGCTCCCGGTTCAACGTTGGTATGAGCCTTTGTACGCTGTCCCGGTAGCGAGGATCTAGGAGGGTGTACACCCAATAATCAGCCGAGACGAGAATGTGGGCGATGCGGCGGTCGTTTCTCAGGCACTGCAGCATGAAATCAACCATGTGCTGCAGACTCCCAACTGCCAAAGAACCGCTGTCCCCTGTTTGAGGCGTGACCTCGGCCTGCTCTGCATCACCCCACCCTCGCTGTACATACTGAGTAGAGGTTTGTGTACCTCCCTCCTCTGGAGAGATGTCTTCCTCCTCCATCGACTCCTCCTCATCCTCCTCACAAAGTGTCCCCTGCCTAGGCCTTTGTGAGGAAACACGTAGCGCAGACTGTCCAGAAGCAGATGGCATTTGGGACTCCTCATCCTCCACCTCTTCTGAAACCTCATCCCTTAGTGCTTGCAGTGTTTGTTGAAGCAGGCAGATAAGGGGGACAGTCATGCTGACTAGTGCATCATCTGCACTCGCCATCCGCGTGGATTCATCCAAGGCACGCAAAACGAGGCAGATGTCCTTCATAGAGGCCCACTCAATGGTGCTGAAGTGTGAACGGCGCACAGTGCGACTTGTTTGCGCCTGATGCAGCTGGTACTCCATGACTGCTGCCTGCTGCTCACACAACCGCTCCAACATATGTAACGTTGAATTCCACCAGGTGGGTAGGTCACATATGATGCGATGTTCCGGAAGGCCAAATCGTCGCTGCAGAGCAGCGAGGCGCGATCTTGCCGTGCTGGAACGTCGCAAGTGAGCGCACTCTATGCGGACCTTGTGCAACAGTGCAGCAAGATCCGGATAGTCCCTCAGAAAGCTCTGCACGACCAAGTTAAGAACATGTGCCAGACATGGGATGTGTGTGAGGTTGCCTAGGCCAAGAGCTGCCACCAGATTTCGGCCATTGTCACACACTACCAAGCCTGGCTGGAGATTCGCTGGCCCAAACCACACATCGCTCTCCAGCTTGATAGCATTCCAGAGCTCCTGCGCTGTGAGGCTTCGATTCACTAAAGAAATTAGTTTGAGTACAGCCTGTTGACGTTTGGCCACGGCTGTGCTCATATCGGTCGTAACAGGCTCCTGCTCTGCTGTTTCTGAGGAACTTGAGTAGGAGGAGGAGTCTATGTGTACAGACTGGAGTCCTGCAATCCGTGGCGTTGGAAGAACACGTACAGCGCCACTCTCCAGATCCGTACCCGGCTCCACAACATTGACCCAGTGGGCAGTGAGGGAAAGGTATCGTCCCTGTCCATGGTTACTGGTCCACGCATCGGTGGTCAGGTGGACCTTGCTACTAACGGCGTTTAGTAGCGCATGTTTTATTTTGCCCTCAACATGTTTCTGCAGGGCAGGGACGGCTCGCCTGCTGAAATAAAAGCGGCTGGGCACGTTGTATTGGGGGACTGCCAATGCCATTAAGTCCCGGAAGGTGTCAGTGTCCACCAGCCTGAATGACAGCATTTCAACTGCCAGAAGTTTGGCAATGCCAGCATTCAGAGACTGTGCTCGGGGATGGTTTGCCGAGTAAGGGCGCCTTTTATCCCATGCCTGTGCTACCGATGGCTGTGATGGATGGGAACGTGCTGCTATGGGTGTAATCTGACAGGGTCTAAGGACAACAGTGGCAGAGGTTCTTCCTTGGCGATCCTGTGAGGAAGCCGAACCAGCAGTGTGTGAGCTGGAGGAAGAGGGCCCAACACGAACTGAAGAGGTGGTAGGTGGTGCTGTACGTTGGCCTACGTCTTCAGAGTGTCTCTGCAACTCCAACTCGTGCTTGGTGCGCACATGTTTCCACATATTTGTGGTATTGAGGTTGCTGACATTTCTCCCTCTTTTGACTCTCTGATGACACAGCTTGCATTTGACAAAGCAAATGTCATCTGCAACTGTGTCAAAAAAGGACCACGCACTGCAAGTCTTGTGAGCGCCCGGTTTGCCTTTGGAAGGAGGAATGCTCCTAACGGGTGCCGAAGTGGAGGGTACAGGCAACCAAGTCTTCCCCCTCCCTCTGCCTCCTGTTTTGGCCAGTAGGGGAATCTCTTCCTCCGAGCTGCTCCCACCACCTTCCTGTTGCTCACGCCATGATGGGTCAAGGACCTCATCATCTTCCCTCCCCTCTTCAAACAGCTGCTTCTCCGGGGTTGTCTCGCCAGCACCATACGCACCAGAAAGTGGCAACTGAGTCTCGTCATCATCTGATGCGTACTGAGGTGTGCTGACCATAGGCACTGGCCCACTCGCCTCTTCAGATTCAGAGGGACAAAGAAGTTGCGCATCACTGCATACTCCCTCTTCTTCACATTCAGGAATGCTGCTTGGCTGGCCCCCTCTTTCCAAGCCAACAGATTCCGAGAACAGAAGTAGAGACTGTGATGGCTCCTTCCCATGTCTCTCTGACTGCCTGGGCACTTTGCCACGTGGTGAAGAGACAGATGGTTGCTCTTCGGTGCTCTGACCCTGAGAGGATGCGGAAGTAATTGAAGTCGATGCGTTAGCTGCCATCCATCCGACAACGGCTTCAATTTGTTCCTCCCGCAGCAGTGGGGTACGTTGAGGTCCTACAAAGCTGCGCATAAAGGACTGTTGCCTGCTAAAACTGGGGGATGCTGATCCACTGGTGCCCGCAGCAGGCCCAGAATCCCCACGTCCTCTACCTGTAGAATCCCCACGTCCTCTCCCTGCAGAATCCCCACGTCCTCTCCCTGCTGAAACTCCACGCCCACGCCCACGCCCACGCGCCTTACTCCCTGCCTTCTTCATCTTGCAAGACTGCTTAACATAGGCAAAAAAGTACAAAGGGGGGCCTTAGTGTGCTTATTCCTGAACAGCTGGTTACAGGTACAAGAAACACTAATTTTATGAAGTGTGTGTGTGTGTGGACTAGACTTTAATAGGAGCTGATGTGGCCTACACAAGTTCAAAATGTAGTGTTTGGTGAACTTTTTTTGTGGTTTCTTTGTTGGAAACAAACTCAAAGTATGTGAACAAAGAATTGAAACTGATAGTATCACCAACTTTTTGGAGCTATTACAATGCAGGCAGGTAACCTACAATGCAAAAGATGAGGCTCCAAAAAAATTGGGTAATACTAATCTGGCTGCGCCGGCAGGGCACAAGCCAGAAAAAAAGGCTCCTCTATCTACTCCTATATAGTGTTTGCAACCAACCAATGTTGATGGATACGGATGGATGCACACTAATAGGAGAAGAAAAAATGAGCTGCACTCAAAGACAAATATGTGTGAGGCAGTGACGCACGTTGAGCGTCCTACAACCAGACGTAGCTGCAGGACACTCTACTCAGCGTGAGCTGCACTCACACACAGTCAGAGGCCTCTCAGACAGCCGTCAACAGTGCAGCTAAGTGGGCACTGGCACTGACAGGCTGCAGAAAGGCTCCGCTGTGTACTCCTTTATAGTGTTTGCAACCACCGTAGATGGAGACGGATGGATGCACACTAATAGAAGAAAAAATGAGCTGCACTCAAATAAAAATATGTGTGAGGCACTGACGCACGCTGAGCGTCCTACAGCCAGACGTAGCTGCAGGACACACTACTCAGCGTGAGCTGCACTCACACACAGTCAGAGACCTCTCAGACAGCCGTGAACAGTGCAGCAAAGTGGACACTAGCACTGAAAGGCTGCAGAAAGGCTCCGCTGTCTACTACTAGTGTTTGCAACCAACGTATATGGATACGGATGGAAGCACACTAGATTGAAATTATGTAAAAAATGCAGCTCAAAAAATAAAAGATGTAAGAGGCAGCAGTGATCACACTGGGTGGCCTACAGCCTGACGTGGCTGCAGGACCCACTCCACAGCGTGAGCTGCACTCACACAGCCCTTGCAGACAGCTGTGAACACTGCTGCTAGGGCAAAGAAGGCTACAGTGGTGGTTTATGTAGCCTGGGTAAAGCACTAGATGTTTGGTGGAATCGCTATTTCTAACTGTCCCTCACAGTCTTCTACAGCAGCCTGTCCCTAACTGAATTCACAGCAGAGTGACCAGAAATGGCGGCTGCGGTGGCTTTTATAGTGCATCATGACATCATTTCGGCAGCCAATCACAGCCATGCCAATAGTTAACATGCCTACATGCCTAACAGGATGTGCCCACACTTCGGAGGATTCCCATTGGCTTAATCAAAGCAAGCAGGCTCATAGCATGATGGGAACTTCCTATTCCGATTCCGATTCCGGAATCCGATATGACAAAAGTATCGGAACTAAGTATCGGAATTCCGATACCGCTAATATCGGCCGATACCCGATACTTGCGGTATCGGAATGCTCAACACTAATGATGAACAAACTAAACAGAAAAACAGGCACAAAGGTGCAAATACCCTCCTGGGTAACAAAGTTAATTATGGCTAGTTGTCCCCTCCTGGGGTTCTGGAAGCTGGTTTTCTTGGCTGCTTCCAGGGGAGCACTTCAGGGCACTCTTGTCCTGCTGACCAGTTCACATAAGATGAGGTGGTGGCAGCTGGTGCAATTGCTGCCTGGGGTACAGCTGGTGAGGCTACCTGTACCATGGGGTGGTTGACAGGGATAGATGTTGCCTGCCTGGTGTTGGTAGGTGTAATCCTTACAGTGGGTGGCACTCCTGATGGGGGAACATAAGCGTGTTCCTTCTTATAGGCTGCAATGAAGTCTTCAGGAATGCGGCGCACGTTCAGCACGTACCATCCACGCAGTCCCTCATGCCGGGTAAAGGTTACATATTCCCCCGGTTGCTGGTCTCTAGCAGGGTGTCCCTTCCTCAGGTGTGACTCCACATCTTGCCTGCTGAAGAACAGGTCACTGATCCTCTTGGGGTCTGCAATGAACCCAAACCCCCTCTCGTGGTTCACATTGAGGACCTGTCCCCATCCAGCCGAGTCCCGGGGACCATAGTGACCTGCACGGACCTTTTCCTTCTGGACCAGATCTGGGTCTAGCACAGCCAGCCTCCTCTGTTCTCTCTCCCTCTGCTCCGCTGCCATTTGGCGGAGGGTCTGCTGGCAATAGGACTCCTCTTCCTCCTCCTCCTCCCGGGACCGGTCCCTGCCCACCGCGGACCGCGGCAACACTGTTAGGGGTTCAGGTGTCTCCCCCCCGTGAACTAGTATCCCGGTCCCAGACCAAGTCCAGGACCACCTCTCCAGCTGCCATGGTCGGTGGGCACCCAGTGGCTTCCCTATTTTCAGGGGCGACGGCCATACCTGGTGCCTCCTGGTGGTGTTGCAGTTCCGGTGCAGGCCTGAGACGGTGGGCCACTGCAGGGGTATCCATAGGGGTAGCCGGTCCGGATTCCGGCGGCGGTGGTGCAGATGGTGGCTCCAGGTCCACAGGGGTCTCCGGTGGGACTTGCACAGCTGCATCAGGTCCAGGCGGGAGCGCAGCTTCTTCTTCTTCAGCTCCCGGGCCTTCGGACAACTCCTCCGGACAGGCCTCATACAGCGGCGGTGACAGAGGGGCGGTGGTGATAGACGCTGCTGGTGGTATGGCAGCGGCCGCAAGCTCTACAGGGTTTGCCTGGGGAAGACCCGGTGCGGCAATGGCGGTACCAGTGACTGAGGTACCGCGGGTGTAGGCCCCTCCAGGGCGAGCTGCCACTTCTTCCTCCAGAGCACCTCCTGCTTCAGTCACAGTTCATGAGTCAGCCAGGCAATCTCATCCTCCAGGTGCTGACAGTCTAGATGGGAAGCCAGATCGGAGCCTTCAGCCATTGCGCCTGGGAGATTCAACTTATCCTCCCTTCGCTCTTCAGGCCTCCTCTCTCCTTCCATCATGGCGTGCTTCCCTTCTTCCTGTCTAGACTCTTTTCCCGCCATCGGCTCCCACCCCTCCTTCTAAGGGCGGCGTCTATTTCCTACTCCTCCATACCAGGCCAGTATACGAACCCTTCGGGGGGTGGGCCATGTTGCTGTCGCATAGAAGTTCAGACAGGGGAGGCCCAGGACAGTTCGCGCTCTTTTCTTAGGACCACCCATATTATCACGCCCTTCTTCACCGCGCTGGCGGCCATTTTTAGCATTTATTTTACAGTCTATTAAATTGGGTCTTTTACACATTTCCACAAACTTTTAAGTCCAATAAATCGTAGGCACACAGAACCCGGTGGCACCGGGCTTCGTCATCCTGTTCGTGACGCCAAGTTGGGTTGCCCTCCCAGTGCTGTGGGGTACTCGGTACCGGGCCCGATGCACTTCAATGGGAGATGTCACGGCAGCTGGGACCTGGCCCGTGGCCCTGGATGCCCATTGTAAAAGGAGAATGTTCAGTGTGCTTATGATAAGTGATTCGTGACGCCACCTGTGGTGTTCGGCAAGAGAGATGTAAGCCGACGCTGCAGACAGATCCTCTGGGACAGATGGTGTGGTGCAGTAGTGATGTTATAGCCCTCCACAGGCAGGGCTGTAGTCCCAGGGCAGTGTAGGTGAAGTGACACTTAGATGGTGTAGTGTCAGGCGCAAGGGATGTAGCCGTGCTAGGCAGGTTGGCACAGGAATAAGTGGAGGACACCGGGGCATGTAGTTCCAAAGCTTTACTCGCAGTCTGTTGCAGGTACAGGTGCCCGCATCCGTGCCGTGTCCTTGGGGTCAGGAGCCCAGCCAACTTCCAGGCAAGATGAAGTACTCCTTTCCAACACTCTGCCAAAATATGTGCCTTTTCTGAATGTCTCCTCTTATAGCGCCTTTGAATGAAGTACTCCTAGTACTGAGTTACACTGGAGTTCCTCCTGTCAGATGTTCCTATGAACTCTACTTGTACTGCAGACAGCTGTAGCCGGCTTCGGGGACTCCTTGCTACTAAGTCCCAACTCACTAATATGTTGCTGTTGTGCCCCCAAGTCTTGTGTAGGAATAAAGTGGTCACTACTTCTATTCCTCCGGTGTCTGCTGCAGGACCATTAGTATCCGTACAACCTCGGGGACCGGACCCCGGCCTTGCGCTTAGAACTTGAAAAGGGTACTCCTCTAACCCTGGTCCTTGTTCTCTTATTCTCCTTACGTTCCGTGCTAATCCTTCTTCCCAATGGAGAATCAAGCTTCCTTTCTCTGTCTCTTTCCTGTGCCAGCAGACCCAGATCACTGTGGCCTGCTGCAGCACTTCCTTCTTCCATCCACCTCCCGTGAATCTTCTTTTCTCACTCTCTGTCCTTCTACATCCTCACTCACTAGCTGAGTGCCTGACTGACTGAATGACTCACTCAACTCTTCCCGCTCTTTTATATGAACTAAACTCCACCCACCTCCCAGCACATTTCGTGCTCCAAGCAGGGAGCCACCAAGGGGTGCTATGCTGCACTCCAAGCAGGGAGCCGCCGAAGGTGCTTTGCTACACTACTTTGTGGTGTGGGGTGCAGGTGTTGGAGTGTGGTCAGGTGCCTCCACCTTACCTGGATGGTGGGGTACCACACCTCAGGAGGAGGTGCAGTACCTCTGTGGTGACTGAACCCTCAGGGGCGCCACATATCTGTGTGCATTCAATCAAAATTGACTGTTAGAAAATCAAATTAAATCATTGTGCATTCAATCAAAATTGTCATGGTCTCAAAGTGCACTAGTTATCTGATTTTAATTTCTTCAGTCCTCAAAAAGAATCTGTCAGTAGGATCAACCCTCCAAATCCATCTAAATGGGCATCCAGTCATAGGAAGCCAATGAAAATGATAACTCCATACCTATGATCTGATGTCTTATTCCAGAGAAATCCATGTTTTTCTTAAATGTAAATGAGCTGTTATAGGCTATGGGCCAGGCCCTGATCTGCATCAGAATCTGCCTTCAGACACTAATTTAAATAGAAGGGGGCATTACCAGTGTGATATGTAATGTCTGACAATCTGCTCTCCTGATCTCACTGCAGAGCGGTGTGTAATTATAACTGACAAATCTGCAGGTTCCTCGCAGCTTTAGCTTCCTTCTCACAAGCAGACAGAGTTTCAATATTGGTCTCACAGCAGAGCTGTGAGAGCTGCAGCAAATGTGTTTATAATGAGCAAATCAACATGTGTCCAACTGTATCAATGGCACATCACTATAATGAAACAACTAATCCCATATAAATATATATAGGAAGACGAAGTGATCCCAATATCAATAAAATCAATTTTTATTATAACATTATTAATGTTAATGGGAATGAATTGCTACAAAACCAACAATAGGTAAATAGTCAACTAACATGACATGTCATACACTACATCTGCTTAGCGCATCCAGATATTAAATAAGTAGCCGGTACAATAATAATCTATATATTTAAACAGATATAGCCTATAAATATGGTAGCAATAAAAGAGCCCTTCAAAAAACAAAGAAGAATCCTGTATTGTATAAACTGCATTGATAGGGTATTATAACAATAACGATGATGAAATCGCTGTACCCCTGAGCAAGGTAACCCATAGGGTAATTAAAATACATGAATTCAATATCTCTATATCTGTAAATTCTCCATATAAGGTTCAATAAAGGTAAATCCAAATTGGAATGTAATGTCAAGATAAGAATACCTTATCCCAATCTCAAATCAATGCTTCATAACAAGAGGATTCATTACCTGGTGACGGTGGTGATGCTCGTGATGTCCCCTCACCCCAGCGCGCGTTTCACCTCCTGCTTCTTCCGGGGGCGCACCCATAAGAAGCAGGAGTAGCTAAATTCTCCAAATATGACTCTGACCTCACTTTGGCTTCCCACAGGGCTAAAGTCTCACACAGCCCACAAACTCTTACTCTCCATGGATGAAATTATAACACAGCACCCACAGTCTGAGTTGACTCTCATTTAAGGGAGTAGTGCTCCTCACAGGTCTTTGTTGACATGGGTACAACAGTGACTTATCTTCATCATATTACCACTGCAGCCAATTATTGAGCTTAGAACGCTTGTGACATGAGACTACCTAGCCTTGTAACTGGCTGTAGCAATCACATGCTAGAGGCATAACATTACTGCTAGAGTCATGTTGACAAAGACCTTTGATGTCTATAAACCTTAATAGGTCATACCTACAATGGCTCTTCTAATAGTGCAACATAACTTGATAATGATGTGGCTTATACTTTTCATACTTCCTTTAAAAGACACACAATAATTCTAACAATCTTTCTTGACCTCAGAGTCAGATGCTAACCTAGATTTATTGTGCTTATGAAGCAAACTTCTTTTTGTGGTAACTACATGGCAGCACCTTGGCCACGGCAGCAGAGAAACATGTTAAAGGCTTCAAAATAAACAAGAACATAATTACTATTCTCTTGTATGTAGATGGCAACCATAGACTAAATTGTATTGTGGTAGGAAAGTATGAAAAACCAAGGGCTTTCCAAAACATTCCTTAAGAAAACCAGAGGAACATATGTATCACTGCAAAACTTTTCAAGGTCATCAGTAAAAACCATGCTATCTAAGAGACAAATCTACTACACTATCTGTAACATGCAACTTCTGTCTACAGGACATCTTTTGTGCAACTGATTGTCCATAGTTTTGGCATATTATTTAATTCATATCGAATGTTACCAGATTTATTAATTATTGCGTTTGTTGCAGTTAGTGGAATCAGCACCTATTACATTGCGTCAGATAGCAAATAGATTCACTTTCTGCAACACAAGCTCACTGAAACATACTGATCTCAGCCATTGGTAACAATAGTTTCAATGTTTGCTTCCATAAATATAACAGTTACCCACCTTCTGGGTAACAAACATGAGTGCGGAAATTCTCTAGCATGTCAAAAAGACCCCCTCAGAATACAATACGTGCAATACTTGAAATATGACATTAGTAGCATCTTATAGGGAATCTGTCACCCCTAGGACTTATATGACATATTTATATGGCCACACAGGTAGTAATAGAAATATTACACTAGTCCTACCTGTGTACCTCATATTAACGGTCTTGTTGGTGAGAAATGTGATAATCTGTCGTTATGCTAATGATTTCTTCCAGCCTCTGGCTTCTATCCCCCTCCCATGCATGTCAGTTAAGGCCCTGGAATCCTGCGCCCTGCAATCCCTTCACAATACGTACCTCCTCCTCCCTTCTGTGGGCACTGTATTCAGGGATCTTCTGTACAGGTGCCAGCGAGTCATTGTGGCCTCCGGCAACCATACCAATAAATTCCTCTTTTAGACCATCTTCTGAGCATGGTCTAACAGGTTTTTCAATGCCTGGTGATCAGGATGTCGTCATAACAATGTCTGGTCCCGATGGCAACGAACGGGCCCCTGTGATGACGTTCCGGAGGCGCTGATCGGAAGGGAGAAAGAGGCCTCCCTGTCCCTGCCTTCTAAGTGCTGTAATCATTATAAATCGCATCCTGTAGGGGGTCAGACAGCCAGAGGCAGTGCCGGCACTGCTGCAGGAAGTGAGAGCTGGGTGTCAGCTTTCACGTTAGCTGAACACCTGGCGGCGATCGCGTGCGCACAGCTCCTGTACCCGCACAATCGTCATGACGTATCCATACTTTCTAGGTCAGGAATTACTTCCCAACCAGAATGTATGAATATATCTAAGATCATAAGGATCATAAACTATTCTTTAATTATATAAACAGTAAAATGATTAAAATTGATGGTGTCGGCCCTTTAAAGAACAATGAGAGTGAAATCATAGAGAGCGATGTGGGAAAAGCAAATGTTTTAAATACTTTTTTCTCAACAGTGTTCACACAGGAAAAGGATTTGCCAGGGGAAATGCAGAGTGATAATGTAAAATCCCCTTTAAGTATTACCTGCCTAACCCAGGAAGAAGTGCAGAACTGCCTTAGTAAGATTAAAACTGACAAATCACCAGGCCCTGATGGCATTCACCCTCGGGTATTAAGGGAGTTAAGTAATGTGATAGACAGGCCTCTATTCCTTATATTTAAAGACTCTATAGAAACAGGGTCTGTTCTTTTTGATTGGCGGCAAGCAAATGTGGCCCCAATATTCAAAAAGGGGTGTAAAAGGGAATCTGGAAACTATAGGCCGGTAAGCTTAACATCTGTTGTGGGTAAAATTTTTGAAGGGTTTCTAAGGGATACCATTATGGAATATCTCAATGTTAATAAATGTTTAACTCCATATCAACATGGATTTATGAAGGATCGCTCCTGTCAAACTAACCTGATCAGCTTCTATGAGGATGTAAGCTCTCAAATGGACCAAGGAGAATCATTGGATGTCATTTATAGAATCATAGAATCATAGAATCGTAGAGTTGGAAGGGACCTCCTGGGCCATCTGGTCCAACCCCCTGCTCAAAGCAGGATTTGCTAAATCATCCCAGTCAGATGTCTGTCCAGCCTCTGTTTGAAGACTTCCATTGAAGGAGAACTCACCACTTCTCGTGACAGCCTGTTCCACTCATTGATCACTCTAACTGTCAAAAAGTTTTTTCTAATATCTAATCTGTGTCTCCTCCCATTCAATTTCATCCCATTGCTTCTAGTCTTTCCTTGTGCAAATGAGAATAAAGTTGATCCTTCTACAATGTGACAGCCCTTTAGATATTTGTAGACAGCTATTAAGTCTCCTTTCAGTCTTCTCTTTTGCAAACTAAACATTCCCAATTCCTGCAACCTTTCCTCATAAGACAGGGTTTGCAGACCGGTCACCATTCTGGTCGCTCTTTTCTGAACTTGCTCCAGTTTGTTGATGTCTTTTTTAAAATGTGGTGCCCAAAACTGGACACAATATTCCAGATGAGGTCTGACCAAAGAGGAGTAGAGGGAAATAATGACTTCACGTGATCTAGACTGTATGCTTCTGTTAATACATCCTAGAATTGCATTTGCCTTTTTTGCTGCTGCATCACACTGTTGACTCATATTCAGTCTGTGATCTATTAGTATACCCAGTCTTTTTCACATGTGCTGTCACTTAGCCCTATTCCTCCCATTCTATATATGCTTTTTTCATTTTTATTGCCCAGATGTAGTACTTTGCATTTCTCCCTGTTAAAAAACATTCTGTTAGTTGCTGCCCACTTCTCCAGTTTATTTAAATCTTTTTGAATCCTTTCTCTCTCTTCTCTAGTATTAGCTATCCCTCCTAGCTTTGTGTCATCAGCAAATTTAATCAGTTTACCCTCAATTCCTTCATCTAAATCGTTGATAAAGATGTTGAACAATACAGGGCCCAGGACAGAGCCCTGTGGTACCCCACTTGAGACATTCTTCCAACTGGATGTGCAGCCATTTACGACCACTCTTTGGGTCCGATCACTAAGCCAGTTATGAATCCACCTAACAGTTGCCTTGTCCATTCCATACTTAGTCATTTTTTCAATAAGGATTGTATGAGAGACTTTGTCAAATGCTTTGCTGAAGTCAAGATAAACTATATCTACAGCATTTCCTTGATCCACCCAATCAGTGATACCGTCATAGAAGGAAATTAAGTTAGTCTGACATGACTTATTAGTTACAAACCCATGCTGACTCTGTTTAATCACTTCATTCTTATCCAGGTATTGACATACATGTTGTTTAATAATTTGTTCAAAGATCTTTCCTGGTATAGAAGTCAGACTCACCGGCCTATAGTTGCCTGGGTCCACCTTCTTCCCCTTTTTGAAGATAGGAACAACATTTGCTCTTCTCCAGTCTTCTGGCACTTCTCCTGTTCTCCAAGAATTTTCAAAGATTATGGAGAGAGGTTCAAAAATTTCTTCTGCTATCTCCTTCAGTACTCTGGGGTGTAATTCATCTGGACCTGGAGACTTGAATTAATTTAGGTTAGCTAAGTGTTTCCTTACTATCTTTCTGTTTATAGATATCCTGGATTCTTCTATTCCCTTAATAGGACAGTGAATAACAGTTGATGTTACATTTCCTTTCTGAGAGAAAACAGATGCAAAATAGGAATTTAAAAGTTCAGCCTTCTCAACATCCTGTCTTACCATTTCATCATTTTCATCCTGTAAAAATCCTATAGCATCTTTGACTTTTCTTTTACTTTTGACATATCCCCAAAATCCTTTATTATTGCTTTTGACATCTCTTGCAAGCCTCAATTCATTTTCAGCTTTAGCTAATCTGATTTGTGCCCTGCAGGTTCTGCAGACAGCATTATATTCTTCTTTAGATATGCCTCCCTCTTTCCATTTTATAAACATTTTTTTCTTCCTTTTTAGCATGTGCTCAAGTTCTGTGTTCATCCATCCTGGTTTCCTTAAATGCTTCCTATTCTTCCCTCTTTTCGGAATTGTTAACAACTGTGCTTTGAGAATTTCATTTTTCAAGATTTCCCATCCTTCCTGGACATTTTTGTCTTTTAGGATATCCAGCCATTGGATCCCTCCAATTCTCTTTCTGAATCCAGACTATGGTTCCTTTTCACTTCTCCATGTAGCTGCTGCCCCTGTTTCTTAGTTTTTTAATTTTCACTAGTGATGAGTGAGTATACTCGTCGCTCGGGTCTTCCCGAGCACGCTCGGGTGATCTCCGAGTATTTTGGCGTGCTCAGAGATTTGGTTTTTTGTCGACGCAGCTGCATGATTTGTGGCTGCCAGACAGGCTGAATACATGTGAGGAATGCCTGTTTGTTAGGTAATTCCCACATGTATTCAGGTTGTCTATTAGCCACAAATCATGCAGCTACCTCGACAAAAACCAAATCACCGGAGGACACCCGAGCATGCTCGGGAAAACCCGAGCAACGAGCACACCCGCTCATCACTAATTCTTACCTCTAATATCCACTACTGATTAAGAAACGGGGTGCTGGGTAAATCCATGTTGCTGTTTTAGAGAAATCCATAGTTGATACTGTATGCTAATGAGTAGAATGAAGTAAAAAAGATATGGGCTTTCAAAGCAAAGTCTGTTTTTCAAGGGTGGCTTTCCACTTTAGCTCATAAATGGGGATTTTCAAAGAGGATATAATTTCCATGATGTCCATTCCGCCTAAAATGGCACATGGACATGGTTGTCCTGGTGAACAATTAACAGAGCAAACTAATAAGTAACAGTTTATGGACAGGGCGTTGGCTCAGTGGTTAGCACTGCAACCTTACAGCACTGGGACTTGGGTTCAAATCCCATTAATGACAACATCTCCAAGGAGTTTCTATGTTCTCCCTGTGTTTGTGTGGGTTTCTTCCAAAGACATACTGTACAGATAGAGAAGTTAGATCATGAGCCCCAATGGGGACAGTGATGATAACGATGTCTGTAAAATGCAGTGGAAAGTAATGGATATATAAGAGAATAATATCAATACATATTTACTATATACAACTGTAATATTAATACTTACTCGAGTACTCCAAACAACTTCATCATGTCCTTAATGTTATCTTTGTATTGATAGTATTCTCCCATATTTTCTTCCTTGTCAATGGACTCCAGGAGAGGTGTGTCTACAAATGCCGGGCACATCGTATTTACCCTCACACCATAGTTTCCGATAGATGCCAAGGCCGCTATTGATCTTGAATATCTCGACTTCTCTACAGCATTTGACACTGTCCCACATAAAAGCTTGGTAAGTAAGATGAGAAAGCTTGGGCTAGGGGAAAATGTGTGTAGATGGGTAGGTAGCTGGCTTAGTGATAGAAAACAAAGAGTGGTTATTAATGGTGCATACTCAGGTTGGGCCAGGGTTACTAGTGGGGTACCACAGGGTTCTGTACTGGGCCCCCTACTATTTAATATATTTATTAATGATCTAGTGGATGGCTTACACAGTAAAATATCAGTATTTGCAGATGATACAAAATTATGTAAGGTAGTTAACACAAAGGAGGACAGTTTGCAACTACAGACAGATTTGAGTAAATTGGAGAATTGGGCTGAAAAATGGCAAATGAGGTTTAACACAGATAAGTGTAAGGTTATGCACATGAGAAGGAGAAACAGATGATATAATTACTTACTAAATGGGAAACTGCTGGGGAAATCAGACATGGAAAAAGACTTAGGCATCTTAGTCAATAAGAAGCTAAATTGGAGTGCCCTGTGTCAGGCAGCTGCCACCAAAGCAAATAGGGTCATGGGATGCATTAGAAGAGGTCTGGGGACAAGAGATTAAAATATAATTCTCCCTCTGTACAAATCACTCGTCAGACCACACTTGGAGTATTGTGTGCAATTTTGGACGCCGGTGCTCAAGAAAGACATTACTGAACTTGAAAGGGTTCAAAGGCGGGCTACTAAAATGATAAATGGAGTTGGTTCACTACAATACCCAGAAAGGTTATCAAAATTAGGTCTATTTACTCTAGAAAAGAGAAGACTTAGGGGAGACCTAATATATATGTACAAGTATATCAGAGGGCAATACAGAGATCTCTCCAATGAACTGTTTGCACCAAGGACTGTGACAAGAACAAGGGGGCATTCTCTTCGTTTGGAGGAAAGACAATTTCTGCAACGGCATAGAAGAGGGTTCTTCACGGTAAGGGCAGTGAGGCTCTGGAATTCTCTTCCTGAGGAAGTGGTGATGGCCAACTCACTGAATGAATTTAAGAAAGGAATGGATGCTTTTCTTGTAACAGTATAGAAGGTTACGAATAACAGAATATTATAGGTAGATGGTTGACCCAGCTTAGGGGAAGGAATTTTTTTCCCTATGGAGAAAATTGGCTTCTACTCTGTGGGTTTTTTGCCTTCCCCAGGATTAACAATGCAGAACAGCTGCACTAAAAAGAGGCTGAACTAGATGGACATAAGGTCTTCCATCAGCCTTCAAAACTATGTTACTATGTTAATATTGCATGGTCACAAAAACAAAACACAAAAAAATAAAAATAGTTTAAATGACACAAGATATGTGTTTAGAACCTGTAATCTAATATATAAAGCTTAATGTGGGTGTGTGTGTATGTCCTGGACTGGCATCCGCACCGTCGCAGCTACAGCCACAAAATTTGGCACAGTCACACGTCTGGACCCCGAGAGCGTCATAGGCTATGTTGCGAGGCAAAATTTTAACCCCACGTGTTCCAATTCACCAAACAATTTTGCCCCTATCTACATAATAGGGAAAAAGTGTACGTATGTATTGACATCTGCACCGTCGTAGCTACAGCCACAACATTTTTCACAGTCAAAAGTGTTGGAGGCAAATTGACAGCTGCCAGATGTGAACAAGGGGGACTTAAAGAATGAGAGTCATGGTGTCAAAGAGTATATACCATACAGTTGCTAAAGTGGGGCCCTGACATGGGATATTCACCACACACGGGGATATGAACACACACAAAATGCGCCACACACTACCACGTGCTTCAACACATATACTACCCTCAGCACACATTTCACCACACATACACCAACCTCGCCACAAAAAAGTCGAAACACAAAAGTCGCCACTCAAAACTCGCCACGCTGTCCAAGAGCTGTTTAAAAGATGAAAAATGAGCTGTGATTGGTTGCTATCAGCAACAGTTTTCTTTGTAGACAGTTGTGGTAACTGAGGCCTATTACTCTTATCATTTCTATGTTGTTATTGTCCTTCTGTAAAGCTGGAAATAGCACAATTTATTACTGTGCCAACACAGACCACCCTCTGACACAGACTGCAGGGGGAGCCCAGTATCACACAGGATAGGATTAGATACACAGCTCAGCAGTCAGTATCACACAGGATAGGATTAGATACACAGCTGAGCAGTCAGTATCACATGATAGGATTAGATACACAGCTCAGCAGAAAGTATCACACAGGAGAGGATACTTGGGTAATCGTTTAGTTAATTTGTGTTGCAAATCTGTAATGTTGAATATATGACGTGAAATGTTTTTAAGTGCAATATAATCATTATAATTTGTTATAACTAACCACAGTTGGTTACTATGCCCAGGCAACGCAGGGCTCTTTAGCTAGTAAAAAATAAAGAGACTACCTACAGCATATTAACTACAAAGGCTATAATGAGAAGGTACATACTATAATGCATAACTTCACAATAGTGTGATAAAAAATAATGAATATTTTGGGTACTACACAGAGCTAAAATCTCTCTATAGTACCCAGTAAATAAGTAGGATCTTTTCTTTTGGGATTAGTAAGGGAAAGTTTTATAAGGTTCTCAAGTCAAAGTGTATATCCTCGATAATAGACAAAGAGAAAACGAGGAGCTGGCTAGTCACAGTGACTGGTGGGTACATGAAGTTACGGCAGCAGTATCAGAGAGCTGTAGAAGCAGGAAATAATCTGAGACTGTAGCCTGGAAGAGTTGCAAAGTGACAGGAATCCAGCAACAAAGCCTTCCCCATAAAGAGCACATGTGCACGCTGCAGTGTCAAGAGGATGGGACCCTCAGAGGACATACCAGCAAAACCCGGAGTCCACCAACTATGACTGCAACTATTCAGAGACAGACTTTGAGTTATTGCCACTGGTGGACCTGTTGCCTCTGTTCAGAACCTTCCAGTTAGAGACTTTGCAGTTATATTTTTCATATCCATGATCTCAATTAAATTCTATGGATATCAATTAGATTCCATGAACTCCACTAACAGTAAGTCTCAGTGTCGTTGTTGCCTATCCACCTGCATCTTACAAGAGGAACTTAAAATCCGTTAGAAAGTGGTACAAACTGTAGAATACATGTATACTTTGCAGTAAGTTGTGCTTTCCATGGGTAATTCAAAAGTCGCATGTTGGATTGTGCCTCAAAAGCATTTAACATCTGCTGGCTGTTTCTCCCTCGGGAGCCCCATCACTGCTTTTGTAAAACAAGCAGAGCAGATTCCTGGATTTCAGAGTCATTAAACACTCTACTTATAAGAAAAACTGTTTAAACTCCAGTATGTAACATTCCAGTTGGATCTCTGTGTCTGTATTTTATTATATTCAGAATTTAGTGATTTTCACAAAAAATATTTGATGTTTTGAATTGAACATAAAACTTACTGCATAAAGAAACAACTTAAAATACTCAACAGCATTACAGTATATGGTATTTTTATGCAATATTATAAGATTAAAACATGTTATGTACAATTGAAATAGCTATAATTAAAAATAATTATAATTAAAATATTAGCAGATTAATTGTATTCTTTATATAAGAAGAAGACTTAGAACTCGCAACAATTTAAGGCTTACATAGGGCCATAACTAAATCAGATAGAGCAAGACAAAAACTACTTTAGTGTGTAAAAAACACCTATACTGAATGTATGATTATAATTGAATAGATACAATGCAAAAAAGTCATATCACCCGTGCTATACAAAATGATGGACAGCATAATGCCAGATGGAAAAATCTGTATGTGCATAACATATCAAAAGACAAAGAAAATCAACCAAGAAGTCCATAAATAAGACTAATAAAAATGTATATAATATTTATTTTATATCAAGAAAGGTAAAAACATGGGTATGCAGTGAAACTTGGGGGCACAAACCCAAACAGGACAAAACAATGTGAATGAAGACAATATAAAAAATCATGCATATTAAAATATATGGATAGGAAAAAAAAAAAAACACAGCATAGAAGAGAAATGGAAGCATGTGACCTGAAGAACAGGAGGTTGAGGAGGCAGTCAGCACCCATACTGCTGGAGAACCTCTAACAGGCTCTCACACAGAACACATGTGAAGATATACATCAAAAAATGCTTTGTCCACAAAGAACACCCTAGTAAGAAATAAGAAGCCTCTTGGAGAGAAAAAGAAGCACTGTGGTGAAGAAGAAAAGGAGAGTGTTTTTCGTGGGGGGATTCAATACTGAAGCCGCTATCTGCCGACTGGACATTACCTCACAAGAAGTGTGCTGTCTTCCTGGTGCACAAATGAAAGATGTGTCTGATAGAGTATCAAAACTCTTCAGTGCTACAGACGATTACCCACACCTACTAATACACGTAGGAACAAATGACACAGCAAAAAAGGACCTGGAAACTATATGCTGAGACTTTGAAGACCTAGGCCGGAAAGTGAAGGAACTGGGAGTGCAGGTCATCTTATAGGGCAGCACGGTGGCTCAGTAGTGCAGGGCTTGAAGAGCTGAGGCCCTGGGTTCAAATCCCACTATGTACAATATCTGCAAGGATTTTCCCCATGTTTGCGAGGGTTTCTTCCAGGTACTCCGGTTTCCTCTTACACTCCAAACACATACTGATAAGGAATTTAGATAATATATAAATATATGGTCAGGAAAAGGTATGCAGCTAATGAATTCTTTTCAGAACCTGCTGGAAATAAAGAACAAAAACAATAAACTCTGAATGAAAATAGAGGAGCAAGAGAAATTGTCTAGAAACTAAATGTGTCTATACAAATTCAAAGAGCATGGGAAACAAACAAGGAGAATTGGAGCTGCTAGCAGGAAGAGATGTATGATGTCATAGGCATCACTGAGACTTGGCATGATGATACACATGATTGGAATGCAAACCTCGAAGACTACAACTTACTTCTTAGAAACAGGATTAACAAGAGGGGAGGAGGTGGTGTACTGTATGTTAGGAAAACATATATCTCCACAGAAATCCAAGCTTCAGAGACTGGTAGCTCTGAAGAAACTGAAACAAGGAGAGATCTGAAAGGACACTATTGTAGGTGTTTACTATAGGCTATCTGAACAGACTGAAGATATGGATTAACTCTTTTTACATCAGATGTCTCTGTTCTAAAAAAGTATGGCTTAAAGTAATGGGTTCAGAATATTCTTATCTTCTCTTCCTGACAACTTTATTTTTCAAAAGGTAGAAGAGAGAACAAGAGGATCTGCAATCTTGGACCTAATTCTTACCAACAGGGAGGAAATGGTTGAGCAATGACTGGGAATTTAGTATTACAAGAGGAAGAAGGAAGGACTAAGACTTTATACTGTAGTTGGACTTCAGAAAGGCAGATTTTAATGGACGCAGAAAGAGGGTAGGAAAGGTTCATTTTCTAGATGTTCTTAAGGACAGAAATGCCCAAGAAGGATGGGAGATGTTGATAAATGAAATTCTCACTGCACAATCGGTAGTAATGCTAAAAAGAAGTTAGAATTAGAAGCATTTAAAGAGATCAGGATGAATGAACACAGAACATACTAATGTAATCTCCTTCTATGATGGAATCACTCACTGTATGGATCAGGGAAATGTGGTAGATATAGTATGTTTTGACTTCAGCAAAACATTTGATAAATTATTTCATATTCATTTGCCATTTGTGGGTAATGGCTCTAACTGTGGTTTGGGGGAGTCCCAAGCTTTAGAAATGGCTTCATAACCTTTTCCAGACTGATAGATCTCAATTACTTTGTTTCTCATTAGTTCCAGAATTTCTTTGGACGACGGCATAATGTGTAGCTTTTGAGGACCTTTCGGTCTACTTAACTTTGTCAGGCAGGTCCTATTTAAGTGATTTATTGATAAAGAACAGGTGTGGCAGTAATCAGGCCTGGGTGTGACTAGGAAATTTGAACTGAGCTTCCCAAAGATAAACCACAGTTTATGTGTTATCGGTGTTGGAGGGGGGGTGCAATCGCTTTTTCACACAGGGCCCTGTAGGTTTAGATTTATTTTTCCCTTAAGAATAAAGACCTTCATTTAAAAACTGCGTTTACTTGTGTTATCTTTGTCTAGTATTTAAATTTGTTTGCTGATCTGAAACATTTAAGTGTTACAAATATGCAAAAGACTAGGAAATCAGGAAAGGGGCAAGCACTTTTTCACACAACTGTATCTAAAGGACTCTAAAGACATTCTAAGGAAAATGGATAATCTCCTTAGCGAGATCGCTGTGTGTGACGGGGCCTAAAGTGTTTAAAAAGACAGGGGTGATAGAACCTCCAAACAATCCACCCTATTTGGAAGAAGCCTCTTGGTGAAACGGAGCACGTCGGGCGCAGGGTCTGGGCACAGCACTCTCCTTGATTGCCGCTCTTCACCTCAGTAGTTTACCTCATATACTTCAGGTAATTTTACCGATTTTTTTCAATATTGTTGTATACTGCTGAATCCAGTGTCTGCTTTGGAATAGGCTGCAACTAGGATTCATTAGGATCATTTTCTGGATATTTACATACTGCATGGAATTTTGCTAAAATTTATGATTAATTCCTGTTCTTGCATATCTTATGAGCCTAGCCACTTGTTAAGCTATATCCTTTTAAAAAAATCCTTTTGGTTTTTCTATGCGGGCAGTTACTCATTCTTTGATACTGTGTCCTTCCCGATTGTTTGGAGGTTCTATCACCCCTGTCTTTTTAAGCACTTTTGTTTTATCTTGTATAAATAATAAAGTCTATTTTTAATTCAACTTTTGTCACCAGTCACTTTACCCTGCTACAGCAGATTATGTGGTTATCTATCATAGATCAGAAGACTCAAGACTTCCTAACAAAATCAGATCCCATTATTACAGTATTCTATGTACTTCCAAAAATTTACAAATGAATAGACAGAACCCCAGGGAGACCTATAGTGGCTACAGCAGATTCTATCCTCTTATCTATTTTACTTGAAAGTGTACTGACCCTTCTCGTTAAAGATACACTCTCATCTATCCTAGGTACAGGGGCCTTCTTAAAGATTATCATAGACTTGGTACAATTACCAAAAGATACCGTATTAGTGACATTTGATGTCAATAATTTATACACTTCAATTGAACATTCCAAGTGCATTAGAGCAACCCAGCAATTATTAGAACAATCTTCCTTTGAACCAGTAGTCACAAAATTTCGGATTGAGCTATTAAAACTAGTCCTCATGGAGAAGTTTTTTCTCTTTGAGGATACATTCTATTTACAAATCCAAGGTACAGCAATAGGGTCCAATGTGGCCCTGCGTATGCCAATAGCTTCATATCCCATTTTGAAACACAATATTTCTATTCTATTCACCTATATCTTTCACATTGCCTATTATGGCGGAGGTATATAGATGATATTTTTTGCCTATGGAATGGTTCCCTTGAGACCCTTGAATGCTTCTTTACCCAGATTTACTGTGTGGCCTGAACTCACCTTCATGATGAACAGTGACTCTAAACAAGTTAATTTTCTTGACACTATGATAACCCTGGACATCAATGGTAAACTTACGGTAGATCTCTTTGTCAAAAAAACTGATCGTAAAAATTTGTTATTATATCAAAGTTGCCTTTATACTGCTGTCAAAAAATCTATACCCATTTGACAATTTCAGAGGGTCAAAATAATTGACAGTAATCCAGCGACATGTACATGACGTTTGGATGAAATGGAAAACAAATTCATGGAAAGAGGCTGTCTCCATAATCCTCTGAAAAGGTACCCTAATACACCCAGCTCTACCAAAAACACTATTACAACAGACAGAATTACATTTGTTCATATATTTCATACTTTTTTTCTATAGATTACATAAAAGCATCCATAAACACTGGCCCCTGTTACGCAATAGTTACCCGGATATACCTGAATTTCATTCACTGTTCTTACCATGTTTCAGAAGATCTAGTAATCTCTGGAACAAACTAGTGAGGGCAGATACTGGATTAGCCCAAAGAATATCCCAACAAACATTCTTACATACGCAGAAAAGGGGTACATACCCCTTTATCAATTGAGCACAATGCGCAAATGTCCTCCAAGGTAATAAAATCTCTTACCCTTTTACAGGATTACAGTGGGAAAAATAAGTATTTGAACCCTTGCTGATTTTGTAAGTTTGCCCACTGACAAAGACATAAACAGTCTATAATTTTAAGGGTAGGTTAATTTTGACATTGAGGGATAGAATATCAAAAATAAAATTCAGAAAATCACATTGTATAAATTACATAAATTTGTTTGCATTTTGCAGTGAGAAATAAGTATTTGATCCCTCTGGCAAACAAGACTTAATACTTGGTAGCAAAACCCTTGTTGGCAAGCACAGCAGACTTTTTTTTGCAGTTGATGATGAGGTTTGCGCACATGTCATGAGGAATTTTGGTCCACTCCTCTTTGCAGATCATCTCTAAATCATTAAGATTTTGAGGCTGACACTTGGCAACTCGGAGCTCCAACTCCCTCCATAAGTTTTCTATGACCACACCATGACCTTAATGTGCTTCTTTTTGAGCCACTCCTTTGTTTCCTTGGCTGTATGTTTTGGGCCATTGTCTTGCAGGAAACCCAGCCATGAACCATTTTTAATGTCCTGCTGGAGGGAAGGAGGTTTTCACTCTGGATTTTATGGTACATGACTCCCTCCATTCTCCCATTGATGCAATGAAGTAGTACTGTGCCTTTGTCAGAGAAACACCCCCAAAACATAATATTTCCACCTCCATGCTTGACAGTGGGGACAGTTTTCTTTGGGTCATAGGCAGCATTTCTCTTCCTCCAAACACGGCGAGTTGAGGTAATGCCAAAGAGCTCAACTTGTGTCTCATCTGACCACAGCACCTTCTCCCAATCACTCACAGAATCTTCCAGGTGCTCATTGGTAAACTTAAGACAGGCCTGCACATGTGCCTTTTTGAGCAGAGGGACCTTGCGGGCTCTGCAGGATTTTTAACCTTTACAGCTTAATGTGTTACCAATGGTTTTCTTGGTGACTATGGTCCCAGCTGCCTTGAAATCATTAACAAGTTCCCCCTGTGTAGTTTTAGGCTGATCTCTCACTTTCCACATGAATACGAACACCCCACGAGGTGATATTTTGCATGGTGCCCCAGATCGATGCAAATTGACAGTCATTTTGTATTTCTTCCATTTTTACTATTGCATCAACAGTTGTCTCCTTCTCACTCAGCGTCTTACTTATGGTTTTGTAGCCCATTCCAGCTTTGTGTAGGTCTATGATATTGTCCCTGACATCCTTATAAAGCTCTTTGGACTTGCCCATGTTGTAAAGGTTAGAATCTGACTGATTAATTAGGTCTGTGACTATGTAAGACAGCTGTCTTTAATGTGGGTAACGAAGTTGATTAGGAGCGTCTAACTGGTCTGTCGTAGCCAGAACTCTTAATGATTGGTAGGGGATCAAATACTTATTTCTCACTTTAAAATGCCAATAAACTTATATACTTTATACAATGCGATTTTCTGAATTTTTTTTTTATATTCTATCTCTCAATGTTAAAATTAACCTACCCTTAAAATTATAGACTGTTCATGTCTTTGTCTATGGGCAAACTTACGAAATCAGCAAGGGATCAAATACTTATTTCCCCCACTGTAGATATCCCTATACAAGATTACTATACTTGCGATTCAAAATTTGTTGTATACACTATTATATGCCCCTGCGGCATGATCTATGTGGGTGAGACTGCACAGGCAGTAAAAGACCATATATCATATTATAAATCAGACATAAGATGTGGACGACATAATTTGCCCATTACTTATCATTTCTATACAGCAGGACACACTGTCGCCTAATTAAGGTTCCTTGTGTTAGAACAGATTCTTGCCAAAAAAAGAGGGGGCCATCAGATCAAAATCTTTCCATGATGATATCGGTCACTAGAATGACTATCTTATCTATTTTTATCATCTATTTTGAGTCAGTGAATTTCATGTTTTAAAGGTATTTGCAGGTTTTGCTCTGTTGGGGTTGTACATTATCTAAAAACATATCCCCAGGTTAAAACCCAAGCTAATGTTCACATTTCTTTTCATTCAGAGCCTCTGTTGAATTTTTTCAGTTTTGTCAGGAGGATTAGCATTGTATACAATGCTCCCTAACAAACTTTGTGGTTTCGCAAAGTGACAAAGGCCACCAAGAGCTGTATAACAACTAAGTGATAGTAAGCAGCAATAAAACTCTTAAAGGAAATCTGTCAGCAGGATGCCCTCCACCCAAAAAAAGCTATTTATATCTGCCTGAAGCAATACTTTTACATGACCAGTCTGTTTCTCCGTTTCTGAGAAATTAGCGTTTGAATGTATGTACAAATTAGGCTGAAAAAGTATTTGTGGGTCTGAAGCCAGCTCTATTCCCCAAACCCTGATCTCTCTGTAATGGAGGAACAGACTGGCCATGTAAAGGTAATGCAGGCTTTGTCTTTGAAAGAGCTGCATGCACATACAAATCGTATGGGATTTGAAATACTTCTTCCAAATTCCTTTTAATGATTCACAACAGAGAACGAAAGACTATAGACTGAAAATTGTTCACACAGTACTTGTCATGATCCATGCTGGATCAGGACTGATATAAAGCACAGGTAACCTTTTTTTTTCTGTGCTTAGGTTTGGTTTTTGCCCCGGTGGCCATAGGGATTATTGCACTGTGGTGTCGTTTGTTCTAAGTTTGCCCCTGGTGGTGGTGAGCGTCATTGCACTCTGGTTTCTTTAGTTTAGTGCACATGATTTAATGCACTTGTGATTGCTGGCTCTTACCTATAAAAGAGTCACAGGTGTTTCAATCAGTATTGGTGATAGTGTTCATTTCAACCATCCTTGGAGTAGGAAGGAGCTGGAGAGCATTCCTTGCAGCACTGCCTTAGCCCTGGTGTGGAAGGACTCAGAGGGGATTTCCTTGTCGCTCTGACAGAGCTTGGTGGCAGCTGTTCAGGAAGAGAGCTGCTTTCTGGTGGTGGACTCTGTTGCCAGGGGCAAGTGCAACAGAGTAAAGCTAAGTGGTGTTCCCCTGTTTGTGTTTTTCCTTGGTGTGTATTAGTGCAGCGGTGGGGCCAGTGCCTGCGCCACCCAGCTCCCTAGCAAGGGATAGGTGTAGGATGTGCCAGGGCGACAGGTTCCTGAGCGGCGCCCGGTGTGGAACCGGCATAGGGAACGTTAGGAGCGTTAGGGACACTGACTCAGGGGAGTGCAGGAGGTCTCCACATCCCCTTTCCCTATCGCAGGGCCCACCATTGTAACTGTTTCCCCTTTCCCCGTGTCTTGTTGTTTTAGTTACCGGCCTGCGGGCCGTGTCACACAGGACGGGTCCACGTGACAGTACTTTAATTGTCACTATTTTATTATGGTGGACTGTATATATCTCTTTATAAATAAATTCTCATGGCTTGGGGCTTGATTTTATACATTTGTGGCATTGGGACTGAATTAAATTCCAAGTTACCAATACTTCTGTCAGTATAGTATATACTTATCTCTCTCTTTCTCTCTCTCTCTCTGTATATGGATTAAAAACACATGTGACATGCACAAAAGTGAACAAGTCGGTCGGACAGTGTTCACACCACCCACTGACTGAAACACAAAAAGAAAGCACAGAATTAGAAATGTGCAAAAATACCCAGCAGTAAAAAATATATGACAATAATCAGCAAGTGCTGGTAAAAAGATGACAACAAATACAGGGTATTTAGTCGATACTTTTTTGCAAAAAAGTGTATACCAAGCCACTCCACCTCGTCAAAGTAACCCTTAATGGAGCAGTCTCTATCTAATGTATTTAAAACCTGAACATATGAACAGTGTCTAAACGAACAGGATTAAGACAGGCGCTTCCTAGTATGGGCACGTGGTATAAGACGGCTCTGTATGTGCATGTCACACAAGAGAGGGGTGGGGTCTCTCAAACCATACAAAAGCAAGGAAAAAAATTGATTAAAAACACATGTGACATGCACAAAAGTGAACAAGTCGGTCGGACAGTGTTCACACCACCCACTGACTGAAACACAAAAAGAAAGCACAGAATTAGAAATGTGCAAAAATACCCAGCAGTAAAAAATATATGACAATAATCAGCAAGTGCTAGTAAAAAGATGACAACAAATACAGGGTATTTAGTTGATACTTTTTTTGCAAAAAAGTGTATACCAAGCCACTCCACCTCATCAAGGTAACCCTTAATGGAGCAGTCCCTATCTAAAGTATTTAAAACCTGAACATATGAACAGTGTCTAAATGAACAGGATTAAGACAGGCGCTTACTATTATGGGCACATGGTGTAAGACGGCTCTTTATGTGCATGTCACACGAGAGGGGTGGGGTCTCTCCATTCATGCAAAAGCAAGGAAAAAAATTGATTAAAAACACATGTGACTTGCACAATGTGGCATTGGGACTGAATTAAATTCCAAGCTACTAATACTTCTCTCAGTATAGTATATACTTATCTCTCTCTTTCTCTCTCTATATATACAGTATATATATATTGTAAGGTAGCGCTGTCATTCAAGGTTGGGGACACTCGCTTGGAGCCAAATAATCACGTCCGGCACGGGTTTTTCATAAAACAAGAACAGTCCATGCAGTTTATTCAGACATCATAAACCCACAGCAGCAACATAAAGTTCATAAAAACAGCATAGCGTCCATGACTGAGCTTCACTCTGTTTATCCTGTAGTCATACTGGTTGTGCAATGTCCAGCACACAGGCTCTCGAGCCTCACAGTTATATCCCCTCTCAGGGTTTACCTCATGGCTGCTTCTCCTTACTGCAGATGCTCATTCCCTCCTCTGGGAACGCTCTTCACCTGCAGCCATTACTCACAGCATTAACAGTTATCAGGCAGGAAGCCCCATCTTCCCAGCGGGACCTTCCACAATGGACCAATCAGGTCCCAGCATTCACTCATGTGACCTACCTTGGCCACCTTATATGGTCCGTAGTCACGCCCACCGGGTCACATGGCTATGACCTCATCACAAGTCCTACAAGCATTCATACATTCTTTACTATGGCATTCTAGCCACACCCCTTGGTGGATTTGTAGGTAGCTATCCCTAACCCATTGGCACGAAACCTCAGCAGTATCACTGCTGATCAACACATACACAAGTCTTCATCTCAAGGCCACCCACCTTGAGATACATTACGATCATTCAGCATCCTACACCTATCAGGACACGGAAATGCTTATACATCTGTCCTGTGACACCCACACAGCACTCCCTAGCGGACACAGTGGTCACTACACCACAATATATATATATAATGTATGTAGTGCAAATATGATTTGAATCCCCTGGGAGAGCCTGGAAAGGTGAGGATAAACTATTATTATTTTTCTTATACAGTATTACTTGACCACTGAATGGGGCTTTGGGGAAAATATGTCTGAGTTTTGGAGACGAGATGTAGCTGTTAAAAGTCATCATGACATTTAGACAATATCGGATGAAAAGAAAGAGAATGATTGAATCAGATAAAACATAACCTATAAGGTACCTGGATGTAACTGTTTATTTGTGATATTACCTGTCATCACTATTGTGGTTCTTGTATGGTCCACATGGTTCTGATGGCTCTTAACAACTCCCAGTATCTCTATGTCATGGTTAAGGACATACTGGGAGTTGTAAGTTCATGTGATACAAATACATATGAAGCTGACTTGATATTGCCATTGAGTGATGTATTAAGCTTGGTTCTTGTATTCACATACTTTTGGTGGTTCTGGTGATGTTTCCATGTACTCATGGTGGTTCTGGTGATGTATTCATGGTATTCATGTTCAGAAGGGTTTCTGGTGACATAATCATGTAATGACGATAGTACTGGTGATGCATTCATGTACTGATCATAGTTCTAGTGACCTATTTATTTATCGATGATGGTTCTGGCATAATATTCATGTACTGTTGATAGCTATGGTGTTCTTTGTATATATTAATATTGATTTTGGTTTTGTATCCATGTACTGATGATGGATCTGGTGATGTATTCATCACCAGAACCATCATCAATGCATAAATAGTAGTATATGAATATGGCACCAGAATTACATAATTATTTCACTAAAAGCCCTATCAGAACAGAAATATGGCACCAGGACAATCATAAGCACATGAATATGTCACCTGAACCAGCATCAGTACAGAAATACGGCACTAGCACCATAGTTTGGCTGCAAGCTGTATTTGTGACATTATGAATGCAAAAAGCATCAGATGTATCCCTTTATCTATAGTGGGGTCTGTTGAGCTTCAATTGGGGTATCCGCCAAATGCTGGAGACCATAATTGAAATCAAATGATCCACATTCTACATTCTATTTTTGAAATGTAGCTACTCACATCTACTGTTAATTGATTGTATTGTTCAAATATAATGTGAATGCACTATTAACAAAAGTATACTGCCTTAAAGAAATTTCTTTTAGTAAAAAATACATCCATATTATAATATCATACAAAGGAACCATAGAGTTGATTATGCTGCCATACTAGTTTCCATATATCAGATTATAATTTGATCCAGTACTGACAATGAACATAAACATGCTATAGTTGTGGCCAAAAATTTTGAGAATGACCAATTTTGGTCTGACTCTTCAACAGTTTGTGGTTTCAATGTTTTTAGATCTAGTAGTCAGATGTTTCTAGGGTTACTGAAATACAATTATCAATATTTCATGTTTTTTTAAACTTTTATTGACAAATACAGCAAGTTTAAACAAAGATTCAATATTAAGAGTGTTAACTGTTATTTTTTAACACTTCTGACCTTCACCTTGGCAGCTAGATATCACCTTTTTGGTCAAATCAAGACTGATGGGCAACCAATTCTTGCTTAATCAGTGCTTGTAATTTAGCACAATTTGAGGGTTTTTTTGTTTGTCCATCCACTTTTTGAAGACGGCTCACAGTTTCTCAATGGGATTGAGATCTGGGGAGGTTCCTGGCTATAGACCAAAAATGTCAATGTTTTGTTCACTGAGCTACTTGGTTATTACTAGAGTTGAGCGAAACGGGTCAAAAAATTTCAAAAGTCGCTGACTTTTGGCAAAGTCGGGTTTCAAGAAACGAAACCCGACCCTAGGATGAGGTCGGCCACGAGGTCGGCGACTTACGCGCCAAAGTCGCATTTCAAAAGTTTGTTTTGCGCTCTTTTTCAGCCAATCAGGATCCACGGACACTGTGGGCAACGTGATGACATAGGCAGGGGTCACCACCATCTTTCAGAAGGGCATGCAAGTGATTGGCTTGCTTTGGTGGGCGTCACAGGGGTTATAAAAGGGCGTGCACGCCGACCGCCATCTTACTTCTGCCGATCTTAGCATAGGGATAGGTTGCTGCTGCTGATTCTGTAGGGAGAGCGTTAGGCAGGGAAGAAGAAAAAAAAACTGCTTCTGCTGCTAGCGATTTTGCCTGTACAACACACCAGTCACTGTGTGTGCAGTGCAAGGGGAGGCTCTATTGTGGTGGATCAGCGGTGCTGGTTGTTAGGCTGCCTTCTAAGGCTTCCTGACAGCTGCATTGATGTTTACCCACTGCTCTGCAAACTGCTTTTTTAAAAGCAATCCCAATTTTTTTTTTTGTCCTGCTGAGGTACTGAGTGTGCATTTTTTCACACCATACAGCGGTGTACGCTACTCACACAGTACCGTGTAATGGCTGTTATCACAGCCACAGTGAAGCTAACTGTGTGTCACTCTGTGATAATAAGTCGAGGACATGTTAAGTTCTTACAGACCTGCACCTACTAGTTTTGTCTAGCTTTCAAACAGTTAAATATATTTGCTGTTTGATCACATTCAAAACTATAGAGAGACAGCGTGTGTCAGTCCGTATACTTAAAAAACACGGAGCTTGACAATTTAACGTACACCGGACAGCCATGTACGTGCACGCTCCTCTCAGTACCGTGTAACGGCTGTTATCACGGCCAAAGTGAAGCTATCTGTGTGTCACTCTGTGAGAATAAGTCGAGGACATGTTCCTTTCTTACAGACCTGCACCTACTAGTTTTGTCTAGCTTTCAAACAGTTAAATATATTTGCTGTTTGATCACATTCAAAACTATAGAGAGACAGCGTGTGTCAGTCCGTATACTTAAAAAACACGGAGCTTGACAATTTAACGTACACCGGACAGCCGTGTACGTGCACGCTCCTCTCAGTACCGTGTAACAGCTGTTATCACGGCCACAGTGAAGCTATCTGTGTGTCACTCTGTTAGAATAAGTCGAGGACATGTTCCGTTCTTACAGACCTGCACCTACTAGTTTTGTCTAGCTTTCAAACAGTTAATTATATTTGCTGTTTGATCACATTCAAAACTATAGAGAGACAGTGTGTGTCAGTCCGTATACTTAAAAAACACGGAGCTTGACAATTTAACGTACACCGGACAGCCGTGTACGTGCACGCTCCTCTCAGTACAGTGTAACGGCTGTTATCACGGCCACAGTGAAGCTATCTGTGTGTCACTGTGGAAGGATAAGTGGAGGACTTGTTCCGTTCTTACAGACCTACACTCTAGGGAGATTCCTATTCTGCCCAATTCTACATACACCTTGTAGTTTGTGATACACTAGCCAATTTCTGCCAGTGACATAGCGATCTGATATTCAGTGGGCCTCACACAATCCAAAAGTGTCCAGTGTCCACTAGTGTGTGCAGAAATTCAAAATCTCCCTTATCCTGTAGTCACTTTTTTCACACCTGTGCCATCGAGCCTGTGACATAGCGCTCTGATATTCAGTGGGCCTCACACAATCCAAAAGTGTCCAGTGTCCACTAGTGTGTGCAGAAATTCAAAATCTCCCATATCCTGTAGTCACTTTTTTCACACCTGTGCCATCGAGCCTGTGACATAGCGCTCTGATATTCAGTGGGCCTCACACAATCCAAAAGTTTCCAGTGTCCACTAGTGTGTGCAGAAATTCAAAATCTCCCTTATCCTGTAGTCACTTTTTTCACACCTGTGCCATCGAGCCTGTGACATAGCGCTCTGATATTAAGTGGGCCTCACACAATCCAAAAGTGTCCAGTGTCCACTAGTGTGTGCAGAAATTCAAAATCTCCCTTATCCTGTAGTCACTTTTTTCACACCTGTGCCATCAAGCCTGTGACATAGCGCTCTGATATTCAGTGGGCCTCACACAATCCAAAAGTGTCCAGTGTCCACTAGTGTGTGCAGAAATTCAAAATCTCCCTTATCCTGTAGTCACTTTTTTCACACCTGTGCCATCGAGCCTGTGACATAGCGCTCTGATATTCAGTGGGCCTCACACAATCCAAAAGTGTCCAGTGTCCACTAGTGTGTGCAGAAATTCAAAATCTCCCTTATCCTGTAGTCACTTTTTTCACACATGTGCCATCGAGCCTGTGACATAGCGCTCTGATATTCAGTGGGCCTCACACAATACAAAAGTGTCCAGTGTCCACAAGTGTGTGCAGAAATTCAAAATCTCTGTGATCCTGTAGTCACTTTTTTCACACCTGTGCCATCGAGCCTGTGACATAGCGCTCTGATATTCAGTGGGCCTCACACAATCCAAAAGTGTCCAGTGTCCACTAGTGTGTGCAGAAATTCAAAATCTCCCTTATCCTGTAGTCACTTTTTTCACACCTGTGCCATCAAGCCTGTGACATAGCGCTCTGATATTCAGTGGGCCTCACACAATCCAAAAGTGTCCAGTGTCCACTAGTGTGTGCAGAAATTCAAAATCTCCCTTATCCTGTAGTCACTTTTTTCACACCTGTGCCATCAAGCCTGTGACATAGCGCTCTGATATTCAGTGGGTCTCACACAATCCAAAAGTGTCCAGTGTCCACTAGTGTGTGCAGAAATTCAAAATCTCCCTTATCCTGTAGTCACTTTTTTCACACCTGTGCCATAGAGCCTGTGACATAGCGCTCTGATATTCAGTGGGCCTCACACAATCCATAAGTGTCCAGTGTCCACAAGTGTGTGCAGAAATTCAAAATCTCCCCTGTCCTATAGACACCTTGTACCTTGTTTTACATTACTATATAGTTTGTTGGATTTTGTCTACATTGCTACCAAAAATGAGGAAGGCTGGTGGAAGAGGCCGTGGAATTGGGCGGGGGTTGGCAGCTGGTAATGATGGTGTTGGTGGTGGATCTGATGGTAGTGGCAAAAGCAAAATAGGACCGAATGCAGGAGGTGTTGAGCCTGCGTCATCGTCTGGCTCCACAAGGCCTTGAAGGCTTAGTTTTCTAGGAGTTGGCAAACCGCTTTTAAAGCCAGAGCTTCAGGAAAAAGTTTTGTCTTACATTGCTGACTCAGCCTCCAGCTCTATCGCCTCCTCCTCTCAAGTTGTAAAAAATAAAAGCACTGAGTCGTCATTGGAGGCTCATGTTCATGAACCACACCTTTCCTTGTGTCCTTCACCCCAACCAAGATTGAAGGATGACGCAGGCCATACTACTGATTACTCCATGGAGCTGTTTTCACATACCATGCCTGGATTATCAAGTGAAATGGTGAATTACCCAGGCCAAGATGAATCTGACATGGAGTGCACTGATGCACAGCCGCTGATAGATGATTCTGCTGGTACATTCACTCAGAGCACTACATTGTCCTCGCAGTGTACAGAGCCAGATTCTGACCCTGATGAGACTCAGGTGCCCCTTCCCGCACACTATACCACCATACACAGTGACACAGAGGAAGGTGCACATGACATTGAAGAGGAGGTGATGGATGACCCAGTTGTTGACCCAGATTGGCATCCATTGGGGGAAGAGGGTGCTGCTTCCAATAGCTCAGATGAGGAGCATCCACAGCAGACATCGACATCGCAACAGCTGTTATCTGGCAGGCCCGAAGCACCCCAAAGACAGGTTCCAAAAATCAAAAGAGTTGCTAGACAGCTTGTCCAGAGGGTCAAAAGATCACAGCGTGCTAGGCCGCAAAATGTCTGCCAAAGTAGGAAGAGTGCAGTGTGGCACTTTTTTTAACAAAATCCTCATGATCAGGCCAAGGTTATCTGTAAGAAGTGCTCAAAGACCTTTAGCCGAGGGAAAAATCTGAAAAATTTGAATACCAGTTGCATGCTTAGACATTTAACCACCATGCACTTGCAAGCGTGGACACAACACCAAACCTCAAGTGCCACATGTGCAACTGATCACAAAGAAGGTAGTCAACAACGCTACATTGTTTCCCCCACTGTAAGCCCACCGGTTAGCACAGCAGCAAATGTTGAGGTGTCGTTGCAAGGCCACAGCAGTCAGGGAATCCCACTGTTATATCAACGAAAGACTGATTCTAGGCCATCAGAAAGAACACCAACTCCATCACCATCATCAACCCTCTCTCAGTCCGCCCTGTCCACCGCTACTTCCACCATATGCAGCTCTCAAGTCCAGCTCACCCTCCCAGACACTATGAGTAGGTCAAGAAAGTACTCAGTCTCTCATCCGCGTACACTGGGTTTGAACGCCCACATTGCCAAACTAATCTCGTTTGAGATGATGCCCTATCGGTTGGTGGAAAGCGCAGCTTTCAGCGAACTCATGGCCTATGCAGTACCATGCTATGACCTACCCAGTCACCACTTCTTCTCTCGCAAAGCCATCCCAGCCCTCCACCATCATGTAAAAGATCGCATTGTCCATGCACTCAAGCAGTCAGTGAGTGGAAAGGTGCACTTCACAACTGATGCATGGTCCAGTCGGCATGGCCAGGGCCGTTACGCGTCCATCACTGTGCACTGGGTTAATGTGTGTGGATGCAGGGTCCACAGGGGACAGCGGTGGTGGGACAGTGCTGCCTAGCCCACGGTATAGGAAACAGTTGGCTGTAGGCGTTCGACCCTCCTCCTCCTCCTCCTCCTCCAGAAGCGAAAGCTCGTCCACAGAGCGCAGTCGTACGAGCACTCCATCTGCAGCTGCCACTGTTGCACACGAGGTGTCCCCTTATCGAGCAGCTAGTGGTAAGCGTCAGCAGGCTGTGTTGCAGATGATGTGTTTGGGCGACAGACACACCGCCGAGGTGCTGGCCGAGTACTTGAAGCGACAAACTGAGTCATGGCTGGGCAGTGTACATCTTGAGGCAGGCAAGGTAGTTAGTGATAACGGCCGTAATTTTGTGGCAGCCATAGCCCTTTCAAAACTCAGCCACATACCTTGCTTGGCTCACACCTTGAACCTTGTGGTGCAGTGCTTCCTCAAAAATTATCCGGAGATAACAGCCCTGCTCCAGAAGGTGGGAAGACTGTGCGCGCACATCCGCCGGTCGCCTGTACACTCCGTTCGTATGCAGAAGCTGCAGCGATTGCTCCACCTTCCCAACCACCGCCTCATTATCGACATTGCAACAAGGTGGAACTCCACCCTGCACATGGTGGAGCGGCTGTGCGAGCATGGGCAGGCCATAATGCATTTGTGGGAGGATACACGGCCAGGCACTTTGAGAGCAGACATGGAGTTGACAGGTGTGCAGTGGTCGAAGCTGAAAGACCTCTGTAAAGTCCTTCAGCGTTTTGAGGAATGCACACGGCTGGTAAGCGCAGACGACGCCATCCTAAGCATGAGCATCCCACTTATGCGTCTGCTCATGCAAACTTTGACGCACCTTAAGGAGCAGGCGTCTGCAGCCAATGTTGACGAGGAGGGAATCCTTGATGACATTCAGCCATTGTCTGCTCAGGGACCTCTCCTGGACGAGGTGGAGGAAGAAGAGGAGGAGGAGGATGATGATGGGGATGATTACTTAGGGGAGGAGGATGCATCTCGTGGGGCAAGTGAAAATGTTGGCGTGGCAAGGTCTGGTACAGGGTTTGTGCGTGACTGGAGGGATGTGGATTTGCCAGAAAGTGCTCCTCCACCCAGCACTCGCAGTGCATCATTGACACCGGGAACATTGGCCCACATGTCAGATTATGCCTTGCAGATCCTAAAAAGGGACCCCCGCATTGCCAAAATGATGAACGATGACGACTACTGGTTGGCCAGCATCCTGGATCCACGCTATAAAGGCAAATTACAAAACATCATGCCACAGGAGAACCTTGACATAATATTGGCTAATAAACAAGCAACTCTGGTAAATCGGTTGCTTGAGGCATTCCCAGCACACAGCAGCGGTGATGGTTTTCACACGAGCCGTACGGGCCAGGGGCAGCTTGGCAGAGGTGTTCATGGTGCACACACCAGAAGTGGCGTTGGAGACAGGGGTTTCATGACAATGTTGTGGACTGATTTTTCAAGTACCGCTCACACAACTGGTAATACTGCATCGATGGAAAGTGACAGGAGACAGCAGTTGTCAACTATGGTTACAAACTACTTTTCCTCCCGTATCGATGTTCTCCCACACAGGTCATTCCCCTTTGACTATTGGGCTGCTAAACTGGACACCTGGTCTGAATTGGCACAATATGCCTTACAGGAGCTCACTTGCCCAGCTGCAAGTGTGCTATCGGAAAGAGTCTTCAGTGCAGCTGGATCAATCCTGACAGAAAAAAGGACCCGTCTGTCAACCCAAAATGTGGATGATCTAAACTTCATTAAAATGAACCATGCATGGGTTTCCAAGGATTTTGTCCCACCTTCCCCTGATGACACATAGGGTGACAGAAAAATGGCTTGCTTTGGTCCACCTCTTCCTGGGACTTGACCTATTTCGCCTTTTGCATCAGCTGAATGTCCAACATCAACATATGCCACTTTCTAAAACTCCCTAACTGTGCTGCCCCCACCCCCCATGGCCGTGGTCACCACCTTGCGCATGACACCGTGCGAGTGCTGTTGCCCTGGACAGGTGGGTAGGCCGACTCTTGGGCACGGGCACTGGCACAGGGTCCCTCATAGTGCAATCAAGTGTCTCTGACGGTGGTGGTGCACACCCGCCGTCAGACACACCGCCGTACTATGAGGGGCCCAGTGCCAGTACCGACGCCCACGAGTGGGCCCCCCTTGCTTGGGCAGGGCCCCAGCATTTGCAATCTTTACCTCTCCCTGCTCCTCCGCTGTGTAGTCTGGGCCGTCAAATCCATACTGTGCCTGACACCGTCTGAGCCTGCCTCCTGATGTATAGACATATATTTTGAATGTGTACGCTATCCATACATGTTATCCGGGGATACGGTACCCTTTCTCACCTTTGTGCAATCACGTGCAATCCATACTGGGCCTAACACCGTCTGAGCCTGCCTCCTGATGTATAGACATATATTTTGAATGTGTACGCTATCCATACATGTTATCTGGGGATACGGTACCCTTTCTCACCTTTGTGCAATCACGTGTAATCCATACTGGGCGTGAGAATGGATGGCGAGCTGTTAAGCAAGCTACAGCACCTGTGGTTTACACACGTAAGTTTTTCATTTTTTCAGGAATGACGGTTAGGCCTAATTCCGGAACTGCGGTTGACCTGCACTTACTGGGAAATCATCGTTCGCGGGTAATAATTGTAATCAGTGATCCCCATCACTAACGTTGTTCAGCGGGTTATCTGCACCTGTAAGCGACAAATGCTGGCCTTTTCAGTGTAGCGCATGACACACCAGTTATTGGCCAATCTCATGTGCCAGAGCCTCACGTGTCCCTCTAGTAAGCCGGACTCGGACCGCGGGGCATGACAGAGTCTCGTTCGTCAACGGAATTAAGCTTGCAATGTGTGCATCTTTTCTGTAGCTGGCATGGTTGAGGTTTCCCAGGTGGAGTCGAATTTAACCGTAGGCTCCACTCCTGGTGGTGCCCTTCTGGACATTCCTTTAAGGTTCAGCTTTGCAACCATACTGCCCACGTAAAACAAACACTTTGCCTTCATGAACGATGTTTGGAGGGTCATGACTCATGGGAATAACGCCGCCCAATCAGTTAACCTGCTAGAGAGATCCTTCGTTGTTCCCAAGCATGACATCACACTCCCTAGGAGGAAGGTAATGCCACTGTGGCGACCGTACTCCTAGGGGCGACACAAGTGCACTGATGCCCAGCCACTGCTCGATGAATCTGCTGGTACATTGACCCAGACCACTACATTCCCCTCGCACGCTACACCGCCTGAATCTGACCCTGATGAAACTCAAGTTACCCTTCCCATATACAGTTCCATCTTACACGGTGACAAAGAGGAAGCTGCAGATGAAAGTGCAGGTTCGGCCCACCCGCCATCAGACACACCACCATACTATCAGGGGCCCTGTGCCAGTGCCGTCGCCAATGAGTGGGCCCCCCCTGCTTGCTCAGGATCACAGCACTTGCAAGGTTGAAATACTGTGCAGTGAGATGGAAGATGGGGACGACGAGGAGTCCAGACTAGTACAGGGATTCCCTAGCGAGGAGACTTATTTGATTGTTTTCAATGTTGGGACAGCAATTTTTGGGGAGCACTATATTCTGGAGAATGATAGATGGGGCCCACCATACACTGGAACATTCCAAAGGTGGACATCAGGCACTGGAGCAGCATTTACAGGGCCCATTATACACTAGAGCATTAGAAATGGGGCCCATTATGTTTGGAGCATTATTGGGCCCATAAGACAGTGGAGCTTCATCCATGGGGACCAACATATACTGTAGCATTATGTGGAGCTCATCATATACTGTTTCAAACATTATATGGGACCAATGATTCTGTATGGAGAAATAGATGGGCCTCGTCATGAGATGTAAAAAGTGAAGTATTTTTCATTGTACTATACCCCTATTTCTCTGCCGTATCGGAGCATGAAGAGTTGTGGTATGTGTTAAAGGGGCGCTCTTTCGCCCAGGGCACATGAAAACCTGGAGCCAGCCCTACCCCCCCACAACTTTAGCCAAATAACCCCCATTTTTCAGTGCGTAACTTGTATTATGAAGTTAATTAAGGTTGACAAGCTTAAGTAAGAAGAATTGATGCTTTTGGCATTCAAATGGGCACTGTAGGTGTGTTTCCTGTCCTCCTCTCACTGCCGACTTTTATTCCCCATTGACTTACATTGGGTTTCGTGTTTCGGGACGACCCCGACTTTTCCCTATAATCGGCCGATCTTGCTCGACCCGACTTTTGGAAAAGTCGGGCTTCACGAAACGAAACTCGACCCTAAAAAAACAAAAGTCGCTCAACTCTAGTTATTACTTTTGCTTTGTGACTTAGTGCTCTAACCTGCCAGGAAAAAACATTGTTCAGTATAAGATTGCTCTTCATTTGTTGAAAGACATTGCCCATGCAGGATGGTTAGATCCCACTCTTTATTCGTGGCAGTGTTCATAGGTACTATTGAAAGTGAGGCCGCTGCCTTGGATGAAAAGCAACCCCTCACATGAATGGTCTCAGGATGCTTTCTGTTGATGTAAGCAGGTACAGGGATGCAGTAATACAGGGGATGCAGAGCAAGAGTTAACAACAATGCGGTTTAAATTATAACAATAATGAACTCCTCGAAGGGAGGCAACAGGTGATTAACAATAGAATTGTGGTATAACACAACAGTCTTGTTATTAAACACCACTTATCGTGACTCTTATGTTTCTCAAGTACATGCAGTCAGATGAACGTTGCAATACTGGCAATGGCCTGCACGGCTTCTTCAGGCGTAACTCGCCAACACACGATCCAGCTTCTGGTGGCAACAGGCGGTCTCTGGTTTTGCCCGTTGAGCCCCTAGTCCATAAATCTGTAAAGCCGCAGCAGGGGATGCTGTAGAAGTCTATACCGGTACGTGCTCCGCCGCCTGCCTGTTAAGAAGGGGGAACACAGCTCACAATTCGGCACCTGTCACTCGCTTCTCAATGTGACCACCGCACATTTTCTGGCTGAGGGCCTGATGCTCTGCATGCTCTCTGGTTCTGCGGGGCCCTCGCATGACCTCTGCCGGGTTGCAGCTCCTCACTCTCTCTCTCTCTGCAGAGCGCGGTGCACACCTGTTGTCTCTCTCTGCCGACGGGAGTTCTTTTCCCACGCTTCCTGCTCTCCCCCAGGTCTCACCACGCCTCCTCTCACCAGGTTATGGGTCCTGTTCGGTTCCCCATTCTTTCCCCCCGGCAACTCTGGATGTAGCCTTGGTAGTTCCGGACCCGGCATTGTGAAGGTACCTGCAGCCCTGTCTTCCTCCTTACATTGCAATAACATCAGACTCATGGTAATACTCACCCTTTCTTCCTTAGATATCTATTCTTCCAGTCCTCTGCAGATAATTCCCTTTACTTCCTACAGATGGACATTCTGGAGGAAGTACATGAACTGGACAGCAGAATGAGTATTAATTATTTCTTCTGATGAAGGCCCCTTTAACACTGTTGGGAATATCTGAAAGAATGATTGTCCAGAGAAAAAAATGTGAGTGCTACTATGAGTCCTGTTCCCTGTGGCCACGATTACACATAAAACTTTAAAGAAAACTTTTGTAAATATATTTTCTCTTGTTTACATACATATGTATATATTGCCGAAAAGTGCTGCCACCCTTGAAATTATTCCACAAAATGACGTATTTCTCCCAGAAAATTATTAAAATTACCCATCTTTTGTTATACACATGTTTAATTCGTTTGTGTGCATTGGAAAAACACGGAAAAAAAGAAAACAGGGGAAAAAAGGCAAATTAGATATAATTTCACACAAAATCTTCTAAAATAGGATGTACAAAATTGTTGGTACCCTCAACTTAATTTTTTGTGGCACACCTTTTGGAATAAAAAACTACAATCAATTGCTTCCCATAACCATCAACAAGCTTCTTACACCTCTCAACTTCAAATTTTGACTACTCTTCTTCTCTTCTTTTGTAAACTGCTCCAGGTTTATCATATTTGTAGGATGCCTTCTCCCAACTGCAATTTTCAGATATCTCCACAAGTGATCATTGGGATTGAGAACCGGACTCATTGCTGACCACTTCAGAACTCTTCAGCGTATTATTTACATTCATTTCTGGGAGCTTCTTGAAGTAAGTTTGCAGTGATTGTCCTGCTGGAAGACTCATGACCTAGGATGCAAAACCAGCTTTGTGACAGTGGGCACTACACTGCGATCCAAAATCCTTTGGTAATCTTCAGATTTCATGATGCCTTGCACACAGTAAAGGCACCCAGGGCCAGAGGTAGTAAAAGAACCCCAAAACATCTTTGAACCTTCACTTCTCCGCTTTCTGTTCTTCATTCTTAGTGTGGCAAACACAAACACACAATGCAAAAATAGAGTCATCTTCTCCCCAAGCTTAAATTGTAATGAAACCTTTTACGGAAAGATGGGAGGGGGCTTCATTTTACTTGTATTTTGTTACATTTAGCTGCATTTGCAATGGTAAATTCCAAAATCTCACAGAATGTATTATCGGCTCCCTGTCGTTACAGAACTTGGCTTACATTAAAAAAAAGTAAATCTTTACACCGGACACTATGTGGGGAAATGTTCTATATGTTAAGGCTTAATTTAACATCAATGTTTTTCTTAAACAAGAAATATAATCTAAGTTTCCTTAGAGTTTTTTTTATCAGAGTTTATCAGAGTTTGGTAATAGAGTCATTTTTTACTATAAGAGTTTGGTAAGAGTTTCATCAGTTCTTCATGGATATGAAAAAAAATGTTAAATGTTGACGTCAAGAGAAGATGATTGAACCAGAAATGAATGAATGAACAGACCTTCACTTACAGTGATGTCTAGGTGACCAAATATATGTTTATCCATCTGCTTTTACTTTTGGAGCTGACCACAAATTTTATTATCAAACTGAAGTTGTGGATGATGTCATGACCAACTTGTGACCACCTTGTAAAACATTTTAACACAAGGTCTTGTACATATAATTTATTGCTAGCCTATAGCAGATCTGTACTTTTGCTTTGTAAGGTTATGGTGAACTAACATACTGTACGTGTCAGCTTTTTTTAGCTACGTATGTATTATTAAGTGTGGAATATTTAGCGTAAGAGAAGTCAAATACCACGTCAGCAACATTTACAGTTCAAACGCCATCATACGTACAGTCACATTTGTGATTTTTAAAAACCACTTTTCAAAAATCTTGCGAAATATTTGCATTACTTACTGGGCCGAACAGGTGTCAATATTCTGCATGGAAAGAAACTTATACCTCATATATCATTTTACATAGGTTGAAAAATGACATAGGAGCATCAAATTCAACCTTTCTCCACCAGTTATTGATTCTCTATTGCAAGATTTTTTAGAACCTACGAATGTGATTTGTAGTGAGAAATGCATCCAGCCCTTTTTTTAAATGCTGATACAGTGTCTGCCATTACTACCTCTTGTGGTAGAACATTCCACAGTCTGACTACTCGAATTTAAAGAACCTTGTACTGTGTACCGTAAATGCTGAAATCGCCTTTTTCTCCATATGTAATGATTGCGTTTTGTGTAGTGGTGATCGAGCACTCAGATGCTTGAGTGCTCAGCACTCAAATCGAGCAAGTCGGGCCCTCAGACGGGCTCGACTCGAGTTCTTAGTATAATGGAAGTCAATGGGTAATTCATGCATTTTTCTGGAAGACCCTAACATTAGGGCAGGAAAATTGTTGAAATGGATGGAAACAGTGCTCAAACGGTGTAGATGCCTGAATGCATCTCTGACTTCCAAGTCACTGCAGGGAACAATGTTGTCTGTCAAAGTATTACCCCATTTTTAAGGCACGTTCCCACAATGAGTATTTGTTCAGGCTTTCATGCAGCTGTATTTCCTCGTGAATCCCGCACCTCAGCTCGCTTTTGTATGCGTTTTTGACGCATGTGATATTATCTCTCATTGGTATGTTATTAGATGTGCAAATAGATAGATAGATAGATAGATAGATAGATAGATAGATAGATAGATAGATAGAAAGATAGATGGATAAAAATTGAGCAGAGAGCAGCACCTGAACAATGGCAATAGTTGGGTGCAAGGTTTCACATGTACATACCAGTCCTTATATTGGAAAAGTCAAAGAATCAGCACACCATCATTTTAGTGCAAAGGAATCTATTTTAATAGCCCATTTGTGCGCAACATTTCGGCTCTGTGTGTGAGCCTTTTTCAAGCAGTGTTCAAGTTCACATTCAGAATATTTAAAGTATGAAATTTGCATAAATTTACATAAATTAGCGTCAAAACAGTACAATTTCATATGTTATTCCATATTTACTGTATATACAAAGTGCTGAAGGATTTTGTTTGCAACACTATAAAGTGAAACGTAAAAGTGCCTATAGTGCAATATAATATAAAAATTCATAAAGAAGTCATTTGATTGTAATGTGAACAGCTGTGAAGGATTATAATGAGACATGACTCCCCATTTCTAATGACGCTGTTACCAGCATCCTATGAAATCAATTGCGCATGTCAGGAAGAAACCACAATCCCATCTGTGCCATTCTCGGCATCTTAAAAGATCAACTGCGCATGTCAGAAGGTAAATATATCATCAAAAATAAAACAAAAGTTTGCGCATGCACAATTGCGCACCGGTGATTGATGGAAAAATATATTGATGGAAAAATAATGAATTTATGGCTCTGGGAAGAAGGGGAGCAAAAACAGAAATGAAAAAAACAAAAAAGGGCCGAGTCTTGAAGGGGTTTTAAGCATTCTGTCTACCGTTATTCCTATGATGTATTCATTCTTTATCAAGTGGTTTAATAACCAGGGAATTCTTCTTCTCGTCTTTACAGATTGAAATGCTGCTGAGGACTTTTTGAGACACATGACTCATCCCATTATGAATTAATATCAAGATTGCAAAAGACACCATGTCATAATTTTCTTTTTCTTTTTTTCATTTTTTATATAAATATTAGTTATATTTTGATTTTTTCTAAAGCACCCTATATGGTTATAAAGATCCATAATGAAAATAAAAACGACCATACTGTGATTATTGCTTGTTGCAGAAAATTGGGCATTGTATGGAATTCCACTAAGAGACAGAGGTTGAGAGTAGTTCCCTGTGAGGGGAACAGCGCTCCCATTGACCCTCTAGGCTAAAAGATTACCAGCCCCAGATAATGGGGGGTGTTCCTGTTCCTTTAAGGAATAATCCATCCTTTTGTATGGTCTTTTTAGTAAATGGTCAGTGGACCTTTTGTAACTGCACTGTTGAAATGCAGCTTAATTGGGGAAAATATGTGCCCTTAGACAAGATGGCGCCAGGTGCTTCTAATAGCAGAAATATATGCTTGTGTGGCCTTAGCCACTTTGTGATGTAGGAAGATGGACTGGGCCGGTGGTACCTGTCTTTCACTGGTTCCGGAACTGTCGGGGCTGTCACCATTGTTGCCAGGGGGAAAGCTTTCTAACACAGACAGACCTTTGCACTGGACTGTAGGAGGCGTGTCAGGGATGGTGGCGGGAAAGTAGTTGACTTGGCGGGAAGATAGAGAGCGCAGCAGGAGAAGGTTGATTCACTCTCCTGTCATTGACGTGATACCTCAGTTCCGCGCTGTATTTCCCTGGCCTATGCATGCAATGACTCCAATGTAGGCTGTTGAAGCATGTCAAAAGTTAAACAAAAATAGTTTTAAAAATGTAAAAAAATAAAAAAAATCTAAAAGTTCAAATCATCCCCCTTTTACCCCATTCAAAATAAAACAATAAAAAAATCAAACATACACATATTTGGTATCGACGTGTTCAGAATCGCTCAATCTATCAATAAAAAAAAAAATTAACCTGATCGCTAAACAGTGTAGCGGGAAAAAAAATCAAAACGCCAGAATTACGTTTTTTGGTTGCCACGACATTGCATTAAAATGCAATAACGGGCGATCAAAAGAACGTATCTGCACCAAAATGCTATCATTGAAAACAACAGCCCGGCACGTAAAAAATAAGCCCTCACCCAGCCCAAGGTCACGAACAATAGAGACGCAATGGATCTTGGAAAATTGCGGGGCGTTTTTTTTTTTAGCAAAGTTTGGATTTTGTTTTCACCACTTAGATAAAAGAGAACCTAGACATGTTTGGTGTCTATGAACTGGTAATGACCTGGAGAATCATAATGGCAGGTTAGGGGAAGTGTGGGATTGCACTTTTTTGCAATTTCACCATACTTGGAATTTTTTTCCCGTTTTCTAGTACACAACATGGTAAAACCAATGGTGTCTTTCAAAAGTGGAAGAGAAAATTAAAAGTAAGCTAGCTCACCAGCAACCTGCGCAGATCCTCGGAACTCCGTGCAGACAAACATGGAAACGAACAAGGCTAGGAAGAATTGGTTCCAGCTGCGTGTAAAATCCTTTTCTTCTTTATTGAAAAAACGTATTAAAATGCACAAATAGCTTATGCGCTCTCCACAGGTGCCATAACAGACAGAGGCTACGCGTTTCGACCTTGTGGAGAGCGCATAAGCTATTTGTGCATTTTAATATGCTTTTTCAATAAAGAAGAAAAGTCTTTCAAAAGTACAACTCATCCCGCAAAAAGCAAGCCCTCACATGGCCATATTGACAGAAAAATAAAAAAAGTTATGGCTCTGGGAAGAAGGGGAGTGAAAAACGAAAACGCAAAACTGAAAAAAAGCTCTGTTCATGAAGGGGTTAAATAAGATGGTGCTGGGTGCTTTATAACAGCAGAAATACAGGGCTACGATTGCAGCAATTAAAGATGTGATTGCACATGCATGAGTAGAATTTCTAATAATAAAGATGGCGCTGCAATCACCGGAGCACTGTTGCGCACGCACCAACTTTCGTTTTCTTTTTGATTATATATTTACCTTCTGACATGCGCAGTTGATCTTTTAGCACGCCGAGAATGGCAAAATTGGGATTGTGGTTTCTTCCTGACATGCGCAATTGATTTCATAGGATGCTGGTAACAGCGTTATCAGAAACGGGGTGAGTCATGTGTCATTATAATCCTTCACAGCTGTTCACATTACAATCAGTTGACTTCTTTATGAATTTTTATATTATATTGCACTACGGGCACTTTTGTATTTCACTTTATAGAGTTGCAAACAAAATCATTGTGCACTTTGTATATACAGTAAATATGGAATAACATATGAACTTGTACTGTTTTGACATTAATTGATGTAAATTGTATTCAGGGGTGGATTAAGGGTAGCCAGGGCCCGGGGCAGTTCAGACTCTGTGGGCCCCCCTCGTCACGTGACGGGGGTCACGAATCGTAGAGCCACACTCTACATAGAGAATAATGGGGCCTCCAGCACCGACCTCCACCCGCAGAGCCACACTCTACATAGAGAATAATGGGGCCTCCAGCACCGACCTCCACCCGCAGAGCCGCACTCCACATAGAGAATAATGGAGCCTCCAGCACCGACCTCCACCTGCAGAGCCCCACTCCACATAGAGAATAATGGGGCCTCCAGCACCGACCTCCACCCGCAGAGCCACACTCTACATAGAGAATAATGGGGCCTCCAGCACCGACCTCCACCCGCAGAGCCACACTCCACATAGAGAATAATGGAGCCTCCAGCACCGACCTCCACCTGCAGAGTCCCACTCCACATAGAGAATAATGGAGCCTCCAGCACCGACCTCCACCTGCAGAGCCCCACTCCACATAGAGAATAATGGAGCCTCCAGCACCGACCTCCACCCGCAGAGCCCCACTCCACATAGAGAATAATGGAGCCTCCAGCACCGACCTCCACCCGCAGAGCCGCACTCCACATAGAGAATAATGGAGCCTCCAGCACCGACCTCCACCCGCAGAGCCGCACTCCACATAGAGAATAATGGAGCCTCCAGATCCGACCTTCACCCGCAGAGCCCCACTCCACATAGAGAATAATGGAGCCTCCAGCACCGACCTCCACCCGCAGAGCCGCACTCCACATAGAGAATAATGGAGCCTCCAGCACCTACCTCCACCCACAGAGCCACACTCCACATAGAGAATAATGGAGCCTCCTGCACCGACCTCCACCCACAGAGCCGCACTCCACATAGAGAATAATGGAGCCTCCAGCACCGACCTCCACCCGCAGAGCCGCACTCCACATAGAGAATAATGGAGCCTCCAGCACCGACCTCCACCCGCAGAGCCGCACTCCACATAGAGAATAATGGAGCCTCCAGATCCGACCTCCACCCGCAGAGCCCCACTCCACAAAGAGAATAATGGGGCCTCCAGCACCGACCTCCACCCGCAGAGCCGCACTCCACATAGAGAATAATGGGGCCTCCAGCACCGACCTCCACCCGCAGAGCCGCACTCCACATAGAGAATAATGGGGCCTCCAGCACCGACCTCCACCCGCAGAGCCACACTCCACATAGAGAATAATGGGGCCTCCAGCACTGACCTCCACCCGCAGAGCCGCACTCCGCATAGAGAATAATGGGGCCTCCAGCACTGACCTCCACCCGCAGAGCCACACTCCACATAGAGAATAATGGGGCCTCCAGCACTGACCTCCACCCGCAGAGCCACACTCCACATAGAGAATAATGGAGCCTCCAGCACCTACCTCCACCCACAGAGCCACACTCCACATAGAGAATAATGGAGCCTCCAGCACCGACCTCCACCCGCAGAGCCGCACTCCACATACATGGCTGCTCTCAGTGCTCTGTGCTGTGCGCACAGGACCTGTGATGAGGTCACAGGAGGGGAGGAGACAGGGGTCACATGATCGGGGGCCCTGACACCTTACCTCCTGTGATCTCATCACAAGCCTTTGCACGCTACCAGCAGCATCAGCGTTCACGCTACTTGTAGATGCTGCTGGTAGCAGAGCACATAATGCCGCCCCCACGGTCACTCACTTTTAGGTGGGGAGAAGATGGAGTGCCATTGCAGCAGCCAGCAGGAATGTGGTGGGGGCCCCCTTAGAAGCTCTTGTGGTGGGGGCCCCGGGGCTGAAGCCCCGCCTGCCCTGCCTTTAATCCGGCCCTGCGCGGTGGCGGATTATAATGGGGCAATTTACTGGCCTGGGCTGTGGCCCCTTAACCCCACTGGGCCCGGGGCAACTGCCCAAATTGACCTCATTATAATCCGCCACTGATTGTATTCACCTCATTGCATATTTTAAATATTCTGAATGTGCACTTGTACACTGCTTGAAAAAGGCTCACAAACAGAGCTGAAACGTCGCCCACAAATGGGCTATTACAGTAAAATAGCTTTTTTTGCACTAAAATGATGGTGTGCTGCTTCTTTGATTTTTCTGGCTAGATAGATAGACAGACAGATATATAGATATGCGATAGATAGACAGATAGATAAATATATAGATACTAGCTGAAGAGCCCGGCGTTGCCTGGGCATAGGAACTAACTGTGGTTAGTTATAACAAATTATAATGATTATATTGCACATAAAAACATTTCACATCATATATTCAACACTACAGATTTGCAACACAAATTAACTAAACAATTACCTAAGTATTGATAGTATTTTATTTTCAACTCATTCAAGAGCCTTTTGATAAACAACATTTTTGGTTTTTCCTTTCGGTGCAAAGTTTAACAGATTTTTGGCAGTTCCAACTCATGAACAGGCCACGTAAAGTTGACCATGAGAAAAACATAGAGATTGCAAATCGATCCCTACTACTTTCAAGGACTGTCACTGAGCTTTGTTAATGGACATTGCAAATGTCAGTCGAACTGGAAACTGGAGGTGTTTAAAATCAAAAGGCAAATCAGATGGAATGAGTGGAACTCTTGGAATGAAAATGTCCTCTCCTTTGGCACATCCTGTTGCTGAGCTATGTATCTAATCTTATCCTGTGTGATACCGTCTGCTGAGCTGTATATCTAATCCTATCCTGATGATACTGTCTGCTGAGCCATGTATCTAATCATATCCTGTGTGATAAAGTCTGCTGAGCTGTGTATCTAGTCCTATCCTGTGTGATACTGTCTGCTGAGCCCGTGTATCTAATCCTATCCTGTGTGTTACTGTCTGCTGAGCCTTGTATATAATCCTATCCTGTGTGATACAGTCTGCTGAGCTGTGTATCTAATCCTATCTTGTGTGATACTGTGTGCTGAGCTGTGTATCTAATCCTATCCTGTGTGTTACTGTCTTCTGAGCCGAGTATCTAATTCTATCCTGTGTGAAAGATGCTTAGTGATTGGTTGCTATGGGACTGTTGCTTATAGCAACCAATCACAGCTCAGTTTTCATCTTTTAAACAGCTCTGGTGAAATGAAAGATGCATAGTGATTGGTTGCTATGGGCAACACAGGCAGTGTACCTGTTGTGGACAAGAAGATGTGCCTATGGGACTAAGGATGGAGGATGTGTGATGGGTATAAGGGGCATGGGAGGGGGTGATGCTTTTTTGTCATGTGCTCTTTTCTGGGGGGCAGACAATGGCTGGGAGCTTACGTTCCTGGGGATGCTAGATTTATCCCACCTGGTCAGTGTCAGTTGAGGTGTTTTGGAGTGGAAAAACTGTTGCTCATAGCAACCAATCACAACTCAGCTTCTTTTTAACAGCTCTGGTGAAATGAAAGATGCTGGGTGGAGCTATGTGGAGTGGGTGTGGCTGATACACACATACATACACACGTGCATACTGTACACTCATTTTTATATATATAGATTGTGACGTCCGTCTGAGAGTCTGGGCTGCAGTAAGACAGCACCCCGAGCAACCCCGATACCCTTTACCCCTATACAGGGATCTGGATTTACAGCAGAGCCCAGGATGTAGCTGTCCAAATAAGAGCAGCGGACAAGAGCAGGATGGTCGCCAGAAAGGGGTTAAAAACGGGGCCAAAAGCGTAGTCAGGAATCCAAGTCTAAACTAGGCGGGCAGCAGAGGTACAAAAATGGCAGACAGTAGCAGAGTCAAATCCAGGCCAAGGTCAGAGTCGTAAACTAGGAGGGCGGCAGAAGTACAAAATCATTAGGCAGTCGCAGCGTCAAAAACCAGGCCAAGGTCAGAGTCGTAAACCAGGAGGGCGGCAGAGGTACAAAATCGTCAGACAGGAGCAGAGTCAGAAATCCAGGCAAAGGTCAGAATCAAAGATAGCAAATAACAAACTAGCACACTGGAGAAACCAAGACTATATCTGGCGGCCTGCAAGACCAGCCCCAAGGTATTTGAGGGATCAGATCATCCCTCACAGGTTCACGGTCTGATGACATCATTAGGACCGCCCCCAGGACCAGGCCAGATGGTGATGCACCAACCCCTTCATGACCGACAGAGGAGCGCAGCCTGCTGCCTCCAGATGCCTGCGGAAGAGCCTCCTCCCTGTTATCAGTACCCACGGGCGGACCACAGCGCCTCCCAGTGACCGAGGCAGGAACAGCCGTCCCCGAGTTTGACCGTGACATGACAGTCCGGCGCCTCCCAGGGGCCGAGACCAGAATAGCAGAGCTCGGGTCTGACGGCGACGTGCCAGTCTGGTGCCTCCTGGTGGCTGAAGCAGGAACAGCAGTCCCTGTATCCGATGGTGATGTGACAGTACCCCCCTTCTAAAAGGGTCCTCCAGACCCTCAAAACCAGGTTTGTTAGGGTGAAGGAGGTGAAATTTTCTAATCAAACCTTTGGCGTGGATGTCACTAGCGGGAACCCAGGACCTCTCCTCCGGGCTGTAGCCCTTCCAGTGCACCTGGTACTGCATGGAACCTCTCACTAAGCGGGAGTCAAGAACACCCTGGACTTCATGTTCCAAGGTGCCCCTGACCAAAACTGGAGGAGGAGGGGACTGGACAGGATGGATTGGGGAGTGGTACAACTTGAGGAGAGATTTGTGGAAAACATTGGGCAATTTAAAAGACTGAGGGAGTTTTAAACAAAAAGCTACCGGGTTAATCACTTCCATTATTTCATATGGACCAATATATCTGGGACCCAGTTTGGCAGACGGCACTTTAAGCTTGATATTCTGGGTGGAAAGCCAGACCTTGTCCTCAACTCCCAGGTGTGGTCCCTTGGATCGCCGTCTATTTGCAGCCAAAGCTTGTCTAACCTGGGACTTGTGTTTACTTCCGACCAGATAGTCTTTAACCGATGTATAGATTTTTCTACCCCCGGGAGCTCCGATAACCTGGCTGAAAATGAACCAAAGCGTGGGTGCAGTCCGTGATTGCAGTAGAAAGGGGTAGTTTTGATGGACTCCTGGTATTGGTTGTTCAGGGCGAACTCAGCTAACGGCAGATGTTCCACCCAATCGGAATGATGCTCCGATACGTAACAGCGGAGATACTGCTCCAGAGCCTGGTTGGTGCGTTCAGTTTGACCATTGGTCTTAGGGTGATAGGCAGAGGAGAAGGACAATTCAATGCCTATGCGTTTGCAGAACGCCCTCCAGAACTTGGAAGCGAACTGGGTACCCCTGTCGGACACAACATTCACTGGAGCGCCATGTAATCGTATAACATGAACAATGAAGAGCTTACTCAAAGTTTCAGAATTAGGTAAACCAGACAGGGGAACAAGATGACATTGCTTACTGAACCTATCCACCACCACCCAGATACACATCTTCCCTTCTGAGGGTGGCAGGTCAGTAATCAAGTCCATGGAGATGTGGATCCATGGACTCTCAGGGGTGGGCAAGGACTGGAGCCAGCTGGCAGGGCGATTATTGGGGGACTTGGCGCGGGCACAGATTTCACAAGCTAACACATAATCTTTACAATCCTTAACCACTGTAGTCTCGGGTAACAAAACTTTAGCCGCATTTGCGGGCAATACCTGAGCCCCCGGGCAGGTTTGACCAGAGCTGCCCAGGGGCCGATGTCCCAGGACTGTGGATCTCTGACGTCCGGCGTTTTCCCTGAAGTCTCCAGACTGCAGCATGCTTGTGTAGGAGGATGGGAGTGTTCCTCCAGGCTGTGCACTGAAGCAGGTAACAGGTGTTAGGTCAAAGAATCAACTCAGGCAGGAGAAGGGAGAAGAAAAAAAGTTCAGGGACACTGCTTTTATATATGTTGAATATACATATAAAAACGTTTTTTTGGGCCAGATATAATGTGACGTCCGTCTGAGAGTCTGGGCTGCAGAAAGACAGCACCCCAAGCCACCCCGATACCCTTTACCCCTATACAGGGATCTGGATTTACAGCAGAGCCCAGGAGGTAGCTGTCCGAATAAGAGCAGCGGACCAGAACAGGATGGTTGCCAGAAAGGGGTTAAAAACGGGGCCAAAAGCATAGTCAGGAATCCAAGTCTAAACTAGGCAGGCAGCAGAGGTGCAAAAACAGCAGACAGTAGCAGAGTCAAATCCAGGCCAAGGTCAGAGTCATAAACTAGGAGGGCGGCAGAGGTACAAAATCATTAGGCAGTCGCAGCGTCAAAAACCAGGCCAAGGTCAGAGTCGTAAACCAGGAGGGCGGCAGAGGTACAAAATCGTCAGACAGGAGCAGAGTCAGAAATCCAGGCAAAGGTCAGAATCAAAGATAGCAAATAACAAACTAGCACACTGGAGAAACCAAGACTATATCTGGCAGCCTGCAAGACCAGCCCCAAGATATTTGAGGGATCAGATCATCCCTCACAGGTTCACGGTCTGATAATGTCATTAGGACCACCCCCAGGACCAGGCCAGATGGTGATGCACCAACCCCTTCATGACTGACAGAGGAGCGCAGCCTGCGGATGCCAGATGCCTGCGGAGGAGCCTCCTCCCTGTTAGCAGTACCCACGAGCGGACCACAGCGCCTCCCAGTTGCCGAGGCAGGAACAGCCGTCCCTGAGTTTGACAGTGACATGACAGTCCGGCGCCTCCCAGAGGCCGAGACCAGAATAGCAGAGCTCGGGTCTGACGGCGACGTGCCAGTCTGGTGCCTCCTGGTGGCCGAAGCAGGAACAGCAGTCCCTGTATCCGATGGCGACGTGACATAGATGTGGTAGATCGATAGATACCATAGATAGATTGATTGATTGATAGATATCCGTGAGATATATAATTCGTGCGTTGTGTGTAGTTTACTGTTCATGGATTAACCTAATCAATAAATAAATTAAAAAAAACATGAGGTCCCCCTTATTTTTGATAACCAGACAAGGTAAAGCAGACAGTTGTGGACTGATATTATCAGGCTGGGAAGGTCCTTGGTTATTGGGCCCTTCTTAGCTTAAAAATACAAGCCCACAGCCACTCCACAATTGGTGCACCACATTAGATGCACCAATTGTGGCGCTATGCCCAGCTCTTCACAATTGCCCTGGTGCAGTGATAATTGGGGTAATGGTAGTTGGGTTTGATGACAGCTGTGATTTGTTAAAAATCACAGCTGGTATCAAGCCTTGGGATGAGTAAAGGAGAGGTGTTTATCAGACACCACCATTACTAACCTAGTAATCAAAAAATAAAAACATACACAGAAAAAAGTACTTTATTTGAATAAAGACTCCCTCACACTATCCTTTGCTCATCAATTTATGGAAAAAATGAAAATAAAAAAAATTCCATGCAGGTCCAAATTAATCCACAAAATCGGAAGTAGTCCAGAAAATGATACCTGAAAAACATAAAAAGAAATAAATAAAAACAATAAACTGTCCATCATTCACCAATTTATTACGAAAAATGTTGCCATGCAGGTGCGATGTAGTCCACGTTCCTCAAATCTGTCTACGGCATCTGTGACTACGATGCTCATGAAAGCCGTCGAGTCTCGCTGTGATGATTTGAGTTGTAGAAGACAGATGGAACACATAGTTACTCTGCTGCCTCCTTATAGCGATTGCATCCATCTGGGGGTTTCATCTGAATCATGTCATTCAGAGATTTAGATGAAAACCCAAATGTATGCGCCCAGCATTGAGCGCAGGATAAATGTGATCCAAAATGTTATGGAAAATGTTCCCAACAAAAACTTCAACTCAATCTGCAAAATAAGCAAGTTCCCCATTCAGGTCTGTGTTCTGTTAACGGAAGTATAGAGGTCTTCCACGTTGCTGTTAACACAAATGCTCTGGCTTCTTTTACCCCTTCTAACTTTCTAACAACAAAAAATTATACTTAAAAAATAGTGGTGATGTGCAGTAAACATTTGGTGAATGTCATTTACTGTATATTTTGTGTGGTATAACCATCTAGTTTAAGGGCATCAAAATTTAAAGTTTGAAAATTGAAAAATTTTCACAATTTTGTCAAATTTTTAATATTTTCATATTTTCAATATTGACCAAAATTTATCACCAGCAATAAGTGCACCATGTCACAAAAGAACAATTTCAGAATCACTTGGATATGTTGAAGTGTTCCAGAGTTATTACCTCATAAAGTAACATTAGTCAGTATAGCAAAAGTTGTCCAGGAAGTTAGTCAGGAAGGCTGGGGGGTGAAGGGGTTAAATATTAATATGGACAGTGTAAAAAAGTTAACAAATTTTCAAAACACTGTCCTTCTGAATATACTATATTATACTTTCTCTCCTTTCAAAATGTATAACAGGTATTTTTTCTAGTTTTGTCATTTTACTCTTTTGGCTTTCATGACTTGTAAGACTTGTAATTTACCAAATCAATGTAATTTCTTTGCTGTTTGTTTTGAGTTTTTGGATTTTTCTGCACTGTCAGCATAAAATATATATGCTGTGGATTCTATGAAACGTAATAGTCATCCTATGTACATTGTGTGAACTACGTATTGTAGATGTTTGTGAATACTGCCACCTAGCAGTTGTAGATGGGTTAAGGAGAACGTTTTCCATGTCCATAGAGTAATGGTGTAATGTACTTATTATTATTATTTATTATTATAGCGCCATTTATTCCATGTGAGGAGGGGTATACATAATAAAAATAAGTACAACAATCTTAAACAATACAAATCACGACTGGTACAGGAGGAGAGAGGACTTACAGAACATAATTATCAATCTAATATATAAAGCTCAAGTGTGTGTATGTGTGTATGTATGTGTGTGTGTGTGTCCGGGATAGGCATCCGCACCGTCGCAGCTGCAGCCACAAAATTTGGCACAGTCACACGGCTGGACCCCGAGAGTGTCCTAGGCTATGTTGTGAGGTGAAATTTTAACCCTGCACATTCCAATTCACCAAACAATTTTGTTGCTATCTATATAATGGGGAAAAAGTCTGTGTGTATCAAGCCCCGCCCCTCATTATGATGTCACAATGGTTGCCATGGTGATGCTGATGTCATCATAGGTTGCAAGCCCCGCTGCTCATTATGATGTCATAATGGTTGACTCTGGGATGGAGGATGTGTGATGGGTATATGGGCACTGCACTATTATTATTATTATTATTATTATTTATTGTTATAGCGCCATTTATTCCATGGCGCTTTACATGTGAGGGGGGTATACATAAAAACAAGTACAATAATCTTAAACAATACAAGTCATAACTGGTACAGGAGGAGAGAGGACCCTGCCCGCGAGGGCTCACAATCTTCAAGGGATGGGTGATAATACAGTAGGCGAGGGTAGAGCTGGTCGTGCAGCGGTTTGGTCGATCGGTGGTTACTGCAGGTTATAGGCTTGTCGGAAGAGGTGGGTCTTCAGGCTCTTTTTGAAGGTTTCGATGGTAGGTGAGAGTCTGATATGTTGTGGTAGAGCGTTCCAGAGTAGGGGTGATGCGCGAGAGAAATCTTGTATGCGATTGTGGGAAGAGGAGATAAGAGGGGAGTAGAGAAGGAGATCTTGTGAGGATCGGAGGTTGCGTGCAGGAAAGTACCGGGAGACGAGGTCACAGATGTATGGAGGAGACAAGTTGTGGATGGCTTTGTATGTCGTGGTTAGGGTTTTGTAATGGAGTCTCTGGGCAATTGGGAGCCAGTGAAGGGATTGACAGAGGGGAGAAGCTGGGGAATAGCGGGGGGACAGGTGGATTAGTCGGGCAGCAGAGTTTAGAATAGATTGGAGGGGTGCGAGAGTGTTTGAGGGGAGGCCGCAGAGCATGAGGTTGCAGTAGTCAAGGCGAGAGATGATGAGGGCATGGACTAGGGTTTTTGCAGATTCTTGGGTGAGGAATGAACGGATGCGTGAAATATTTTTGAGTTGAAGTCGGCAGGAAGTGGAAAGGGTTTGGATATGTGGTTTGAAGGAGAGATCAGCATCAAGGATTACTCCGAGGCAGCGAGCTTGTGGGACTGGGGAGAGTGGGCAGTCATTTACTGTAATTGATAGGTTCGTAGGGGGGGTCACGTGAGATGGGGGAAAGATGATGAATTCTGTTTTGTCCATGTTGAGTTTCAGATATCTAGTGGAGAAGAAGGATGAAATAGTGGACAGACATTGAGGGATTCTGGTTAGTAGGGAGGTGATATCTGGTCCAGAGATGTAGATCTGTGTGTCATCAGCATAAAGATGATACTGAAAGCCATGAGATTCTATGAGCTGTCCCAGGCCAAAGGTGTAAATAGAGAACAGCAGGGGCCCTAGGACTGAACCTTGTGGGACTCCGACAGATAGGGGGCGAGGTGAGGAGGTGGTGTGTGAGTGGGAGACGCTGAATGTCCGGTCTGTTAGGTATGATGAGATCCAGGAGAGGGCCAAGTCTGTGATGCCGAGGGATGAGAGGGTCTGTAATAATAGGGAATGGTCCACTGTGTCAAAGGCAGCCGACAGGTCCAGGAGGAGGAGGACAGAGTAGTGTCGCTTGCTCTTGGCAGTTAAGAGGTCATTGGTGACCTTAGTAAGGGCAGTTTCAGTGGAGTGGTGTGACCGGAAGCCAGATTGTAAGCGGTCGAAGAGGGAGCAAGAAGAGAGATGGGAGGACAGTTCAAGGTAGACGTGTTGTTCCAGTAGCTTGGAGGCGTATGGGAGAAGTGATATAGGGCGATAGCTAGATACAGAGGATGGGTCAAGAGAGGGCTTTTTGAGGATAGGTGTGATGGAGGCATGTTTAAAGCTTGAGGGGAAAACACCAGTTGTTAGTGATAGGTTGAAGAGATGGGTTAGGGTTGGGATGAAGACTGTGGTGAGGTTTGGGATGAAGTGGGATGGGATCGGGTCGAGTGCACAGGTGGTGAGATGTGATCTTGAGAGTAGAGTGGAGAGTCGATCTTCTGTAATGGTGGAGAAGTTGGTTTTGAAGGTGGAGGGCTGGGAAGTCGGGAGGAAGGGCTCTGGGGGTTGTTGACCAAAACTGTCCCTGATGTTATCAATTTTCTGCTTGAAAAATGAGGCAAAGTCTTCAGCTGAGATGAGTGGGGAGGGAGGAGGTGCTGGGGGGCGGAGGAGAGAATTGAAGGTGTTGAATAACTGTTTAGGGTTGTGAGACAGGGAGGATATGAGAGATGAGAAGTAGGTTTGTTTAGCTGTGGCGAGTGTGGTCTTGAAAGTAGTGAGGGACTGTTTGAATGCGATGAAATGCTCGTTGGAGTGGGATCTTTTCCATCTGCGCTCAGCAGCCCTGGAAGCTCGCCTCAGCTCTTTGGTCAGGCTGGTGTGCCAGGGCTGTCTGTTGATTTTGCGAGTTTTGGTATGTGTAAGTGGGGCAGCGGATTCCAAAGCTACAGCTATTGTGGTGTTATATAGAGCGGCAGCGTCATCCGCATTGTGTAAGGAACTTATATCTGTAAGAGGGAGGAGGGATTCGGAGAATGAGTGTAGGTCAAGGTGTTTAAGATTCCTGCGAGGGTGTGAAAGTTTGTGGGGTGGGGATTGTAGACATGGAGTGAAGAGGGAAGAGAATGTGAGCAGGTTGTGGTCAGAGAGAGGAAGAGGTGAGTTAGAGAGGTTAGATAGGGAGCAGAGGCGGGTGAAGATGAGGTCCAGTGTGTGGCCATCTTTGTGGGTGGCTGTAGAAGACCATTGAGTGAGGCCGAAGGAGGAAGTGAGAGATAGAAGTTTAGTGGAAGCTGAGAGGGAAGTGTCAATGGGGATGTTGAAGTCGCCCATGATGATAGTAGGGATGTCCGCGGAAAGGAAATGAAGTAACCAGGTGGTGAAGTGGTCAAAGAAGGTGGTGGCTGGCCCTGGGGGGCGGTAGATGACAGCCAGTTGGAGGTTGGAGGGGGAGTAGATGCGCACAGAGTGCACCTCAAAGGAAGGGAGGGTAACAGAGGGTGGCAGTGGGATTGGGGTGAAGGAGCAGGTATCTGACAGGAGAAAACCAACTCCTCCACCATGTTTGCTGCTGGGGCGGGGGGTGTGAGAAAGGTGGAAGCCGCCATACGAAAGTGCAGCAGGAGAGGCTGTGTCAGAAGGGGTGAGCCAGGTTTCGGTGATGGCGAGGAAGGAGAGTTTGGTAGTAACAAAAAGATCATGGATGTAGGAAAGCTTGTTGCAGACAGAGCGAGCGTTCCACAGAGCTCCTGTTAGTGGGACTGGGGAAGCGGGGGCTGGGTGAATGGGTATAAGGTTGGAGAGGTTACGGAAGGTTGTGATAGAGCGTGGATGGGAGGTAGAAGTGACTGTGGGAATGTGGTGAGGAGGACCAGGATTTGGAGAGATATCACCAGCAGTGAGAAGGAGCAGAGAAAGTGTTAGCAGGTGGGAGCAGGAGAGGGCATGAGGGGGCTGTCTGTGTTTGGAGACAGAGGATTGTATGTTAAGGAACAGTTTTGAGGCGGAGGTGAGGTGGATGGGGAGGATTGAAGAAGAGATGAACACTATGGGATGAAGAATATGTATGATGGGTATATGGGCACAGGACTATGGGATGGAGGATGTGTGATGGGTATATTGGCACTGGAGTATGGGATGGAGGATATGTATGACGGGTATATGGGCACGGGACTATGGGATGAAGGATATGTATGATGGGTATATGGGCATGGGACTGAGATGAAGGATGTGTGAAGGGTATATGGGCACTCGACTATGGGATGGTGAATATGTATACTGGGTATATGGGCATGAGACTATGGGATGGAGGATGTGTGATGGATATATGGGCATGGGACTATGAGATGAAGGATGTGTGATGGGTATATGGGCACTCGACTATGGGATAGCGAATATGTATGATGGGTATATGGGCATGGGACTATGGGATGGAGAATATGTATGATGGGTATATGGGCATGGGACTATGGGATGGAGGATGTGTGATGGGTATATGGGCACTCGACTATGGGATGAGGATATGTATGATGGGTATATTGGCACGGGCCTATGGGATCGCGGATATGTATGATGGGTATATATGGGCACGGGACTATGGGATGGAGGATAATTATAATTTGCTATAACTAACCACAGTTAGTTACTATGCCCGGGCAGCGCCGGGCTCTTCAGCTAGTATACTATATATTTACAGTTAAAGGATCATTTTGACCTAAACTGCTAATTGGGATGTGAATAGTGTTACTTAGTTCAGTAGCTTTATTAAATAGTCTCTTGGGTAATCCTAATCTAATTTATTACAATATTTAAAACATCACTCCAGCATTTTTTGTTTATTTTTACCACTGGAGTGGTGCTTCTAGTCTAAGGTAGCTAATACTAGAGAAGAGAGAGAGAGGATTCAAAAAGATATAAATAAACTGGAGAAGTGGGCAACAACTAACAGAATGGTTTTTAACAGGGAAAAATGCAAAGTATTACATCTGGGCAATAAAAATGAAAAAAGCATATACAGAATGGGAGAAATAGGGCTAAGCAACAGCACATGTGAAAAAGACTTGGGTATACTAATAGATCACAGACTGAATATGAGTCAACAGTGTGATGCAGCAGCAAAAAAGGCAAATGCATTTCTAGGATGTATTAACAGAAGCATACAATCTAGATCACGTGAAGTTATTATTGCCCTCTACTCCTCTTTGGTCAGACCTCATCTGGAATACTGTGTCCAGTTTTGGGCGCCACATTTTAAAAAAGACATCAACAAACTGGAGCAAGTTAAGAAAAGAGCGACCAGAATGGTGACCGGTCTGCAAACTCTGTCTTATGAGGAAAGGTTGCAGGATTTGGGAATGTTTAGCTTGCAGAAGAGAAGACTGAGAGGAGACTTAATAGCTGTCTACAAATATCTCAAGGGCTGTCACATTGTAGAAGGATCATCTTTAATCTTATTTGCACAAGGAAAGACTAGAAGCAATGGGATGAAACTGAATGGGAGGAGACACAGATCAGATATTAGAAAAAACTTTTTGACAGTTAGAGTGATCAGTGAGTGGAACAGGCTGCCACGAGTGGTGGTGAGTTCTCCTTCAATAGAAGTCTTCAAACAGAGGCTGGACAGACATCTGTCTGGGATGATTTAGCGAATCCTGCTTTGAGCAGGGGGTTGGACCAGATGGCCCAGGTGGTCCCTTCCAACTGTACGATTCTATGATTCTATGTCAACATATAATAAACCAACCAAAGATTTAAAGAGACAGTGTTCCTATTTTCTACCTCTGAGTACCACTGAGTGAGTTGCACTGCCACATGGCTTTCATAGACATGCAATAAGAGCTTGTGATGTAACATCGGACTTCCGGCCAGTCAGAACTTGCGGTCTCAAGATTGCGTCAAGGGAATGGAGGAGTGCCAAAAAATGTGAAGGTGCTGGAGAGTGAGTTTAAGACCAGGGCCAGGGACCTCGCACCCCTCCAGTCCTAAAAAAAAATGCAAGAATTGTGCTGTAAAAAATCAGTTTTTTTTTCTCTTGCTCTCTCAAAGAGGGCCTGGATGAGAAAGTGTGTTCTGTGCTTTAAGGCTATTTTCCACTTTCTGATCATTTGGCGGATGGCTAGCTAAGGTTGGACTTTTTATAGATTACAGATGAGATGGGTTCAAGATATTTATCTCAGGATGAAATCTGCCCTGAAAGATGATATGTATGGGTGAGTAGGGGAGGAATTGATTAGAAAAGAAAACTTAAATACTCCATCCTTTTGATACCTGCCTTCAGAGGGAACTTGCAGTGACTTACTCAACTTCTAACCATTGAAAGCACAAAAAATTTTGGTGGAGCCAAACGTTCATTGGTATGAATGCTATGCTATGCTATATGGACAAGAGTATTGAGACATATATGAATCATTGAATCAAGGTTTTTTATTCAGCCCCACTGCCATATTTGTGAAAAAAATCCAGCCCTTTGGTATGCCATTTTCCTTTACAAACATTTATGAAAGAGTGGCTTATTTCAAAGAGTTCACTGATAATAGCACAGTCCTGTAATAGGATGTCAGCATTGCAACAAGTCAGTTTGTGGAATTCCTTCCCTCTTAGCTATTCCATGAGCAACTTTAAGTGGTATTATTAAAACGTGGAACCATTTAGCAAATGAGCCAAGTCACTGACTATGTCAAGTTACAGAGCAGGGTATCACATAACACATAAAGTCGACAATGCTTGGCTGACACAATAATTACAGAGTGCCAGTCCTCTTCTGGAATTAACATCAGTACAAAAACTGTGCTTCAGGAGCTTCATGGCATGGGCTTCCTTGAATGAGCAGTTGCACAAAAGCCTTACATTACCAAGCACAATGACAATGTTGAATGGAGTGCTGCAAAGCATGATGCCTCTGGACTCTGGAGCAGTGAATATGTATTCCAGGGAGTTAAGAATCAATCTTCTGTATCTGGCAGTCTGATGGACAAGTCTGTGTTTGGTGAATGTCCAGGCAATGTTATCACACTGACCTGAATGAAGAGTGCTAGATGTAAAGTTTCATAGAGGAGATATTTTGCAATAACGTGTTTCCCAGGGGTTGGCCTAAGCCTCTTAGCTCTAGAGAAGGGAGAGGTTAATTCTTCAGCATACCAAGACATTTTAAACAATCGTATATTTCCAACTATGTGGAGGCTGTTTATGGAAGGCCCTTTTGTGTTCCAGCTTGACTGAGCCCCAGTGCAGAATACAAGGACCAAAAAATATGGTTGGTTGGTTGGTTAACTCTTATTGCGTTGAACCAACAAGGAATGCTGGGAGGTTTAGACTCTGATGGTGACTTGTAAATTCTGGTTTGGATTACAATACACTTGGTCATTTAGGAAAAGTTAAAGATAAGAAATCAGAGATGAGCAAATATTTTGAAGTTCAAACTTGCCAGCTTTGGCAAATTTTGCCAGGAAATTGGCAGCAAATCAATTCAAAAGTGCTTCAAGACTTCCAATTGTCCAGAAAAGATGTGTAAAAAATTCTAAGGTCTCCTAGGACTTTATGCCCCAGCATTTCAAAATCAAACATTTCTAGCTGTGATTGTACAGCCAGTGGCTAATACATGCTGTCCACAGTTTGGGCGGCATGTATCACCTCTCAGGTTCCTATTAAGAAGATTAGAGTGGGCACTGTATAAATCAACCATAATACAGGTGTGCTGGATTTCTGATTCTGATGCCATTATGCTGTAATTTTTTCAGTAATGCAGTATATTCACTGCTCCAGAAATCCATCCTGACCCAAATTACATTTTACGTACAAAGAGTCATGTAATGAAAGAACAGACTTGAAGTTATATTGATCATTTTGTGCAGAAAATGAATGAGAAGTTTATTATTTATTGCATCAACTACTATGTAGTAATGTTTAATGGTGCATATGGTTCTGTTTCCTGTAACAGTATTATATTGCAAATAATACAATTTTAAGAAAAAAAGAACCAGGAAGCTCCTGTTCACTGTGTGTGTAGCTGGAGCACATTCTTTTTACTGTAACTTTACAAGCTGAAAGCCAACATGCTAAGATCATAAGCTATACGATTTTGAGATATACAATTTGTAAGCTGCGTTATCTTTGTTCCTAAATAAATATGTATTCACTGTTGAACTGCTGGATATTACAGAGATTAAACCACCACCAATAGGTTATGGGTCCAGAGACCCAGGGAGCAAAGACCCAGAGAACAGCCCAGAGGATAGAGAACAACATTGTACTAAGAAGAAGAAGCAAATATGGCTACCAGCAGCAACTAACCAGAATTACCAATCCTGGAAATTCAAGGTAAAGATGCTGCTGATAAGAAAAGGTACGTGGAAATACACACAGGAGTCTAGACCTGGCCCACTACCAGAAGACTGGGTATAGAGAGGGATCAAAAATCACAAAGCAGTATAGATGATGATCAGATTGTGTATGTATGTAAATGTGAAGCTGCAAAAGATATGTGGGAACAGCTGCAGAAAATGCATGAAAGGATAAACCTCAGCAATAAGCTCTATTTAATGAGAAAGCTGTATCAGTCTAAGCTAAATAAGGGCCAATATATGCAGGATTACATAAGTAATATTCTAGAAAATGTGGAACGCCTATGGTGAATTGGGGAAGATCTAAAGGATATCGATGATGTTGCTGCACCACTACTAAGCAGCGTACCTAAAAGCTATGAAACACTTGTAACTGTCTACATGAGATGCACTCCCAGATTATGAGCTTACATTGGAGTATGTCAGAAGAAAGCTTGTAGATTATAAGAGTATAAGCGAAGGACAGAAAGTGTAAGCAGCAGTGGGGCATCCAAAGCAGCATCTGCTTTAAAAACACAGCTGTACACAAAAGTAAAAGTTATTTGAAGAAAACATGTAAGTGTTTTGTCTGCAAGAAAGCAGCGCCCTTGTTGTGGAATTATTAATAAAAATTGGAAAACCCAGGAGTACAGGCGTACAGGCGAGAGAGACACAACTCCAATCCAGCAGAGGCAGGGGAACACTGGTAAAGTTCTGCAAGACTTTTCTCAGACCTTCCCATTGCACAGGCCCTGAGGTGTGGGGTACTCTCACAAGGAGTGCAAAGTTTTGGAAGATGCTGAGGGAGTACCTTGCTGACCGTACCAACATCCTCCGTGATTCCTATGTGCCTTATAATTATTGGGTATCCAAGCTGGACACGTGGCATGAACTGGCTCTCTGTGCCTTGGAGGTCCTGGCCTGCCTTGCCGCTAGCATTTTGTCAGAGCGGATATTTAGAGCCGCTGGTCGAATTATAGCTGATAAGCGCATCCACCTGTCAACTGAAAATGCTGACAGACTGACTCTTATAAAAATGAACAAGGGCTGGATTGAGCCAGACATCTCTACACCACCAAATGATAGCAGCGTAACATAAACTCAAATCCAGTGTCTTTTTTTGGAAGGTCTATTCCCTGCACCTCTATACACCCACACAGGGGTATACACTTCCTGATTTGGCCTATTTGCTGTTGCCCTCCTCCTTCTCCTCATCATCCACCACCACTATACCACGAGGGTGACTGTGATCCATGATGCAACACCCACATAATGTTAAAAGTGTGTTTATGATGTCTATAACCCAAATTATTATGCAGTATGTTGATGTATACTCCCAGGGGGCAATGTTTGTCAGTCCATACACTTACTGCATGGGCATTACTAGTAAAGGAAACCTGCTCCTTTGCAATGGGAAGGAACAGATGTTTATGAGGCCCTCATCCACATCTCTTCATCCACCACCGCTATACCACGAAGGTGAAGGTGACCGTGGTCCATGATGCAACACCCACATAATGTTCTTAAAAGGGTGTTTATGATACCCGTAACTAAAATTTTTATACAGTATGCTGATGTATACCCCCCGGGGGAAATGTTTGTCAGTCCATACACTTACTGCATGGGCATTACAAGTATAGGAGACCCACTCCTTTGTAATGGGAAGGGACAGATGTTTATGAGGCTCTCCTCCATGTCTTTTCCCAGGGGTATTGGGGTGCGTCCGAATTTGGGGCAGGCCTTGCATTCACTGCAACAGCAAACAGTATGGGAGACCCACTTCCTAATAATGGGAACTTTGTTGGTTGGTCAGCTTCAATAATGAAATTCTCCACTGCAAGTTCTTCAGCCTCAACACTGCAATGCTACAATGCAGGTTCTTTGAGCTCAACACTGCAATGCTCCACTGCTGTGTTTTCATCCTCAACACTGCAATTCTCCACTGCTGGGTCTTCAGCATCAACACTGCAATTGTCCACTGCAGGTTCTTCAGGCTCACCACTGCAATTGACCAATGCAGATTCTTGAGCCTCAACACTGCAATTCTCTACTGCTGGTTCTTCAGGCTCAAAACTGAAATGCTCCACTGCCGGATGTTCTTCCTCAACACTGCAATGCTACAATGCAGGTTCTTCTGGCTCAATACTGCAATGCTCCACTGCCGGGTGTTCAGCCTCAACACCGCATTGCTCCACTGTCGGGTCTTCATCCTCAACAATACAATTCTCCACTGCCGGGTGTTCAGCCTCAACACTGGAATTGTCCACTGCAGGCTCACAATTGCAATTCACCAATGCAGGTTCTTCGACCCCAACACTGCACATCTCCACTGCTGGTTCTTGAAGTTCAACACTGAAATGCTCTGCTGCTGGGTGTTCTTCCTCAACACTGCAATTCTCCACTGCAGGTGTTCAGCCTCAACACTGCAATTGTCCACTGTAGGTTCTTCAGGCTCACCACTGTAATTCACTAATGCAGGGTCTTCAGCCTCAACACTCCAATTCTCCACTGTTGGTTCTTCAGGCTCAACACTGAAATGCTCCACTACCGGGTGTTCTTCCTCAACACTGCAATGCTACAATACAGGTTCTTCGGCGTCAACACTGCATTGCTCCACTCTCAGGAATTCAGCCTCAACAATACCATGATTCACTGTTGGGTCTTCAGCCTCAACACTGCAATTGTCCACTGCATGTTCTTCAGGATCACCACTGCAATTCACCACTGCAGGTTCTTCAACCTCAATACTGCAATTCTCCACTGCTGGTTCTTGAGGCTCAACACTGAAGTGCTCCACTGCCAGGTGTTCTTCCTCAACACTGCAATGCTCCACTGCTGTGAGTTCAGCCTCAACACTTCAATGCTCCACGGTTGGGTCTTCATCCTCAACACTGCAATTCCCCACTGCAGTTTCTTCAAATACAACACTGAAAATCTCCACTGCAGGTTTTCAGCCTCAACACTGACATTCTCCACTGCCAGGTCTTCATTCTCAACATTGCTATGCTACAATGCAGGTTCTTTGAGCTCAACACTGCAATGCTCCATTGCTGTGTGTTCATCCTCAACACTGCAATTCTCCACTGCTGAGTCTTCAGCCTCAACACTGCAATTGTCCACTGCATGTTCTTCAGGCTCACCACTGCAATTCACCACTGCAGGTTCTTCAACCTCAATACTGCAATTCTCCACTGCTGGTTCTTGAGGCTCAACACTGAAATGCTCCACTGCCAGGTGTTCTTCCTCAACACTGCAATGCTCCACTGCTGAGTGTTCAGCATCAAAACACTTCAATGCTCCACTGTTGGGTCTTCATCGTCAGCACTGCTATTCTCCACTGCAGTTTCTTCAGACACAACAATGAAAATCTCGTCTGCAGGTTTTTCAGCCTCAACACTGACATTCTCCACTGCCAGGTCTTCATTCTCAACACTGCAATTCTCCACTGCTGTGTGTTCAGCCTCAACACTGCAATTCTCCACGGCTGGCTTTTCAGGCTCAACACTGAAATACTCCACTGCCAGGTATTCAGCCTCAATACTGCAATTCTCCACTGCTGGTTCTTCAGGCTCAACACTGCAATTCACTGCATAGGAAAACAGTATGGGAGTACCAAATGAATATTAATGGGAACTTTGGTTTCAGGTGGCCATCCAGGAAGTCTGTTCAATGGGTTATTGGGGTGCATCCAAATTTGGAACAGGCCTTGCATTCACTTCATGGGCAAGCAGTATGGGAGTGCCAAATGCGTAATAATGGGAACTTTGGTTTCAGGTGGCCATCCAGGACATCTGTTCAATTGGTTATTGAAGTGCATCCAAATTTGGGGAAGGCCTTGCATTCAATGCATATGCAATAACAGTATAGGAGACCCACTGTTTAATAATGGAAACAACAACCATAGCCGGCTAATGGTTCTCTAAGAATAGAGAGGACCGACTGCTGGACCTCTAAGAATAGTAAAGGCTGCCTGGTGGCCCTATAAAAATAGGTTTTGTGACTTTCATAGTCCCTCCCTCATGAATGAAACAGGATGTGACAGATGATGTGTCACACAACACATGGCCAGATAAGGTTGTAAAAAGTTAAAATGATATTTCCCAGTGAATGCATTTGTCTTGGTTGAAAGTAATGCTAAAGTTGAAAAATGGATCAAAAATGCTACGTGTGAATGTAAGGGGTGTACCGGGACCGCATGATGCTCCACTCCCTTTCCTCATGTTGATATTACCTTGTTCGTATAATTATATATATAACTAGCTGAAGAGCCCGGCGCTGCCCGAGCATAGTAACTAACTGTGGTTAAATATAGCAAATTATAATTATCGTCCATTCCATAGTCCCGTGCCCATATACCCATCATACATATCCACGATCAAATAGGCCCATGCCCATATACCCATCATACATATCCTCCATCCCATAGTCGAGTGTCCATATACCCATCACACATCCTCCATCCCATAGTCCCATGGCCATATACCCATCATACATATTCGCCATCCCATAGTCGATTGCCCATATACCCATCACATTCTTCATCTCATAGTCACATGCCCATATACCCATCATACATATCCTCCATCCCATAGTCCCGTGCCCATATACCCATCATGCATTTCGCTATCCCATAGTCCCGTGCCCATATACCCATCACACATATCCTCCATCCCATAGTCCAGTGCCCATATACGCATCACACATCCTCCATCCCATAGTCCCATGCCCATATACCCGTCATAAATATCCACCATCCCATAGTCCAGTGCCCATATACCCATCCTCCATCCCATAGTCAACCATTATGACATCATAATGAGCGGCGGGGCTTGCAACCTATGATGACATCAGCATTGCCATGGCAACCATTATGACATCATAATGAGGGGCGGGGCTTGATACACACACACTTTTTCCCCATTATGTAGATAGGGGCAAAATTGTTTGGTGAATTGGAACATGCAGGGTTAAAATTTCACCTCACAACATAGCCTATGACACTCGGGGTCCAGACGTGTGACTGTGCCAAATTTTGTGGCTGTAGCTGCGACGGTGCGGATGCCAATCCCGGACATACACACATAAATACATACATACATATGGCGGCACGGTGGCTCAGTGGTTAGCCCTGCAGCCTTGCAGCCCTGGGGTCCTGGGTTCAAATCCCACCAAGGACAACATCTGCAAGGAGTTTGTATGTTCTCCCCGTGTTTGTGTGGGTTTCCTCCGGGTTCTCCGGTTCCCTCCCACATTCTAAAGACATACTGATAGGGAATTTAGATTGTGAGCCCCATCGGGGACAGTGATGATAATGTGTGCAAACTGTAAAGCGCTGCGGAATATGTTAGCGCTATATAAAAATAAAGATTATTTATTATACATACACACACTTGAGCTTTATATATTAGATGTACCTGATGCTGCTATGTGTATGTATATGTGTATGTTGTGTAGATAAGGACAGTGTAGTTATAGGGTTAGCCACTAGAGGGGGCATAGTAGGATAGTTATAGGAGTTTAGCCCAGATAGTAGGGCTATAGAGCATGTTGCCCAGGGCAACGCAGTGGACGCGGCAATGTTTGCTAGATAGGAACCCAGTCGTCCAGGCTTGGGAATTGAAGGATACAGCAGCAGTGGAATGCAGGGCAGCACCAAGATGTGGCAGCTTACTACGTCAGATGCCCTTATGTCTGAAACGGACAGGGGAACTCCTGAAGGTAGTAAAGCTGGACTGAAGGAACGCTGCAGCACCGGACAAAACTGTGTGACCTGGAAGCATTCTAGAAGAAGTAGGGAAAAGCACAGGAATAGACAAGGATGTGTACTGTGATGTTCCCTGTGAATTTGCTGTAAAACAACTGGACGTACTGTGAAAGAATATAAGTTAAGTTGCCTGTTACAAGTTGAAACTGGAGTCTGTCTCTCTTTGTGTGAAACCAATAGGAGTGAACCAACAGCAGACCAGATGGGACCCTGATGGTACAGAAGGTATTACAAAAGGTACGCTGCAAAGGGGACATTGTATGTATGTGGCGGGAGACCAGGGCATGTTTGAGCAATCTGTGTCAGACATGACTATGGCTCTGGCTACCCCTCACATAAACATAGCCCAAGTGGTGGAGGAACATTTTTGTTTTAAGGGTTATTTATTTTGCCTTACATACAAATCATTACCAAAAGGATGTTCCTTAACATATTTCCCAAGATGTTCATTTTGTTTATGCATGTTTTATTGTGCACCTGTAAATTGGCATAAGACTCTGACAACATTGTTCATAGCAGTGACCTGGGAGTCAGAAGTGCTTCCAGGGGTCTTCCCCAAGATGTTCCCATGTCATTTAACCACTATTCCCATTGATTTCCACCATTTTTAGACCCTAAAAAGACCCCCTGGGGGGCCGCGGCAAAAATGCTTGAGTTTCCCATAGACTTACATTTTGCTCATTGCTCGGGTCAAGCACCTGAGCACTCCAATTTTCTCGACCCGAGCAATGAGCACCTGAGCATTTTAGTGCTCGTCCATCACTAATCACCATAGCAGTAAATGACAAGGTGGGATACAGCTGGCTTTTTCATATTTAGCTATTGAAAAAAATATTATGTAGAATGCTATACTTGTGCATGGAGCACAATAGAAGCAGTGCACAACACATTTGTAGGACATGTGCCCTTCTGGCTTTGTCTGTGGACCTCAGTAATGGCCCAAAAAGAAAAAAAATTCTGGAAGGTAAATTTTACAGCCACACTGGACACTATCTAGCTACACTATCTGACTGATATGCAACCACCTATCTAACTAGCTAAAATATGGGATACAGCAGGCATTTTCACATTTACCTACTGAAGAAATATTATTTTGAATGCTATACTTGTGCATGGAGCACAATAGAAGCAGGGCACAACACACTTGTAGGCCATGTGCCCTGCTCTCTTTGTCTGTGAACCTCAGTAATGGCCCCCCCAAAATTTTGGAAGGTAAATTTTACAGCCACACTGAATACTATCTAGCTACACTATCTGACTGATATACAACCAAATAACTAACTAGCTAAAATCTTGCTGTTAACCGTGCCAGCATCAGGAGCAGCCTCTGTGCACTGATACAGTGTCAAAATGACGCTAAAACAAGATGTCCACTATTTATATGGAGAGGGACATGTGATTTCAGCAGCCAATGACACAAGCCTTTGTGTCAGGACATTGTGGGTGTTTCCTGCACCTTGATTGGCTAGCCGCAATGTGCACACATAAAGTTAGGGGAAAAAAATGACTGCTGTACTGTGCTTACTAGAACGCCGTGCCTCTAGGTTCTGAAAACCGCCTCCCCTATTCAAACACATGCCAAGCGCTCATGATACATCGCCATTATTGTTGCTAAAGTGCTGAAAATACTTTTGTGGCAACGCAAATATTTTCTGGCACTTTTTACCAAATGTTACCGATTTTTCCCGATTTTATAAAATTTTACTCGTGTTTATAATCACGAATCCGAATGTGCCATATTTGTGCCTAATTTATGTTTGGCGATCGTTCCGAACAAATTCACACATCTCTACTCCTTAATTTAAAACTCTTAAAGACAGTAAATAATGTCTCTTGGGAAAGGTGAAGCTCCTTTGGGCTGTAAGGCCTAATGTGTCTGGTCAAATTTAAGGAGGGGTGGAGTGTTTGTCGCCTAAGATGGAGATAAATATTTCGTGCAGAATTAGTTTAACATTTTCCTGGCCCTCCAATTCTGTGACTCCTCTCGCTCTGATATTACATCTCCTTTCCCTGTTATCCAAGTCCTGGTTCAAATCAGCCTCATGGGATCTGGTTTCATCATCCTCTCCTTCCAAAGAGTCAGTTCTGCCTGACAAAAGCTGCAGGTCCTGTCTAACACATGTGATTTCTGACCGGCATGCGTCTTTGACCTCCTTTATTAATGCTTTTGTGGGGGTGATCTCTTACAATGAGATCTAAATGATTGCCTGTCCCTGACCTAATATATATAAGCCGAGTGTGCGCATAAAGAGACACACCGAATAGTCAGAAGTATACTCTTTTCTCAGCAACAGCTGGCAAAAAACTGAACTTTATTCTTAAAACAAAAGAATCTTGTAACAGACAGGAAAATGGCATCACACAATCTTCTGAACAGCCAGTGTCAGCCTATGATAGGTCGATTTCAACTTTACTCCATATATGGTCTTCAGTTTATTCACTTCTATATTCCAAAGATTCCTTCCAGGGTGTTGTCCAGGACACAGACGCCATCTTTGTCACATCATATCTGAACTAGCTTATATAAGGTTTAATAATTGATTTCATTAGCCATTCTCTCTTCACAATCCCCCCAAAATCAGTTATTAACCTGATGTCATGATGTGATATAACCCAACAGGTGGTCGGTTAGCGAACGCACACACACACACAACGGGATGGGAAAATGGGGAAAGGAAGGCCCTACTAATAGGGAAATGGGGGACACCTGAGCTCAAACCTGTCCTTGCACCCCCCCGACACCCTAAGTGGGTCCTTCCCCCCACCCTTACAGACTGCAAAAACTCTTCCATTATCTGCTGCCTTTATACAAACAAAAAGAGACTGCGTGTTCTCCAGTCACCAGAAATCCCAGCCCAAATCTGTGCACAGCGCAGATGATGAGATCTGTCTTCTTGCGCACGTGGTCTGACCACTCTGTGCCTCCCCTCTCAGAACCGCATTGAGAGTTTGGGAGCACACAAAATCTGAGCTCACCAGGTCACACACTGCCTCCCCTTTCCTCGCTTACTATCACAGATGGGACAACTAATCTCGGAAGAGGGACAACACTCTGAGACATACATAATCAGATGGACAGACAAACGCAAAAACTGACAGTCCTCTGTAACTGGGATTTCCATCTCAGATATTATGTGCAGTGCTAGGGTTCGAAGAGGTGTCTGCTCATTTCTTGTGTTTTCATGGTTCAACAACATCATGCTCTGCACTCGGAACTCTAGGAGCACACAAAACCTTGCGCTCAACTTACCACAGATCACCTCCTCTCCCCCCTGCTTGCTATGACACAGGCAGAACTCAGATAGCCCAGAACAGTTCTGACAAACCCAAGACACGAAACGTATATTCAACAGGTTACAGGCAATCAACCACGGTTTGTGTTCCTCACAGCTAGTAGTCATGGTTTCAGTCATGATCCATGCGGGATCAGGACAGATAAAAGCACAGGTAACCGTTTTTTTCTCAAGCTGTGCTTAGAGAGTTTTTGCCCCCGGTTGCCATTAGGATTATTGCACTGTGGTGTCGTTTGTTCTAAGTTTGCCCCCGGTGGTGGTGAGCATCATTGCACTGTTTCTTTAGTTAAGTGCACATGTTATAATGCAGGTGTGATTGCTGGCTCTGCTATAAAAGAGTCACAGGTGTTGCAATCAGCGTTGGTGATAGTATTCACTTCAACCATCCTTGGTGGAGGAAGGAGCTGGAGAATGCTCCTTGCAGCACTGTCTTAGCCCTGGTGTGGAAGGAGTCATAGGGGATTTCCTTGTAGCTCTGACAGAGCTTGGTGGCAGCGATTCAGGAGGAGAGCTGCATTCTGGTGGTGGACTCTGTTGCGAGGAGCAAGTGCAACAGAGTAAAGCTAAGTGGTGTTACCCTGTTTGTGTTTTTCCTTCATGTGTATTAGTACAGCGGTGGGGCCAGTGCCTGCACCACCCAGCTCCCTAGCAAGGGATAAGTGTAGGGTGTGCTAGGGCGACAGGTGCGGAACCGGCATAGTGAACATTGGGAGCGTTAGGAACACTGACTCAGGGGAGTGCAGGAGGTCTCCACGTCCCCTTTCCCTATCGTAGGGCCCACCATTGTAACCACTTCAATTCTCCTTGTCTTGTTGTTTACAGTTACCGGCCTGCGGGCCGTGCCACACAGGATAGTATCACGTGCCACGTTCTGTTGTTTACAGTTACCGGCCTGCGGGTCACGTCACACAGGATGGGTCCACGTGACAGTTTCCCTCACCTTACTGTGTCAGGGAACACAAACGTCCGGCAAACACGTGTAAAGAACTACTCAGGATAGGTCGAGTGACACAGGCAAGTACTACAGATTCATAAGGAAATCAGCAGACTTACCGTGTTCTCATGGAGGTGATCAGTCTCCGAGTCAAGCCACACTGGATGTTCCCCTCGATACAAGCTGGGTGTTGATGTTTGGTAAGCGTACCTCCTCAGCCATCTCAAAGCGGGGAATACTGCCAGCTGATGTAGTATTCTGTCAGCTGGCAGTAAGGGGTTAAGAAACAACAGTTTATAGTCTACATTATGATGTTCGAGACACTTCATACATGTGGATTGATGTCAGTAGCAAAGGCGATTGTTCAAACGTGTTTTTTCAGGTGACTTTTTTTATAGTCCGTGTCAGATGCTTCTTAAATAAGATTCCAGCAATAGTCAGCCAGCAGTGACATACTCCACTTTCCCTGGTACCTTTTCTCCATCAGTGCAATGTCTTGGTGAAATTTTTCACTGTGTTCATCGCTAACGGCACCAAGATTGGCTGGAAAAAAGTCCAAGTGAGATTGTAGAAAATGTCTTTTTAATGACATATTGCATTTTATCAAATGATGTGCTGTGAACATGTGGGTCAACAGTAACTCCATATTCTCATATGTTTCTTTCATGTGTACGGCATGTCCAATAGGTATAGAAGGATAGATATTTACGTTGTGTAGTGAAACAGCCTTCAGACTTAAAATTGACGAGTCAATGAACAGTCGCCATTCCTTCGGGTCATGTTCACATCCAAGAGTACCAAACAACCCCAAGACATCATTGCAAATGGTTGAAAAATTGATTAAGGTCTTCTTGACGACTGCGAAAAACAGAAACTCTTGTTCCTTGTAATAAGAGATTCCGTTCTTGTAGATTTGATCCCAATAATTCTGTCTGCCTTTTTGACAATTTCAAATCTCTGACCAAGTCACTCAGATCAGCTTGACTGAACAGATATGGATTAGATGTAGAAGGCTCAAAGTCTGGGTCTGCAGCAGTTTCATTTTCCACTGACATTGTTAGTTCATCTTTGTTGTCCTCCATTGTCCATACTTTGGGCGGCTTTGGAACATGAAGACTCTCATCGTGTGGCACTGGTCTTGTGGCTGAAGGAAGATTAGGATATTCTATTGATTTCTTGTTCTTTGCTGAATATCCTGTTACTTTTGTAAAGCAGAAGTAACAATCTGTTACATGATCTCTCTGCTCTCTCCATATCATTGGGAAAACAAACGGCATTGAAGGTTGTGATACATTCAGCCATGTTCTAAGTATGTCAGTATTGTCTTTTGATTCCTCCCCTGCCCAGGAGATGTGGTATGCTCCATACGGGAGTTGGAAGTTTCGCCCCCAGCAGTTCGCCCCCAGCATTTCGCCCCCAGCAGTTCGCCCCCAGCAGTTCGCCCCCCAGGTACACTTCGCCCCCGAACATTTCGCCCCCAGCATTTCACCCCCAGGTTGTTTCGCCCCCGCACATTTCGCCCCCGCACATTTCGCCCCCAGCAGTTCGCCCCCGCACATTTCGTCCCTGCACCTTTCGCCCCCAGCAGTTCGCCCCCGGATGTTTCGCCCACGGATGTTTCGCCCCCAGCAGTTCGCCCCCGGATGTTTCGCCCCCGGATGTTTCGCCCCCGGATGTTTCGCCCCCAGCAGTTCGCCCCCGGATGTTTCGCCCCCAGCAGTTCGCCCCCGGATGTTTCGCCCCCGGATGTTTCGCCCCCGGATGTTTCGCCCCCAGCAGTTCGCCCCCGGATGTTTCGCCCCCAGCAGTTCGCCCCCGGATGTTTCGCCCCCAGCAGTTCGCCCCCGGATGTTTCGCCCCCAGCAGTTCGCCCCCAGATGTTTCGCCCCCGCAGTTCGCCCCCGGATGTTTTGCCCCCAGCAGTTCGCCCCCAGCAGTTCACCCCCGGATGTTTCGCCCCCAGCAGTTCGCCCCCGGATGTTTCGCCCCCAGCAGTTCGCCCCCAGCAGTTCGTACCCGGATGTTTCGCCCCCAGCAGTTCGCCCCCGGATGTTTCGCCCCCAGCAGTTCGCCCCCAGCAGTTCACCCCCGGATGTTTCGCCCCCAGCAGTTCGCCCCCGGATGTTTCGCCCCCAGCAGTTCGCCTCCAGCAGTTCACCCCCGGATGTTTCGCCCCCAGCAGTTCGTACCCGGATGTTTCGCCCCCAGCAGTTCACCCCCGGATGTTTCGCCCCCAGCAGTTCGCCCCCGGATGTTTCGCCCCCAGCAGTTCGCCCCCGGATGTTTCGCCCCCAGCAGTTCGCCTCCAGCAGTTCACCCCCAGATGTTTCGCCCCCAGCAGTTCGCCCCCAGCAGTTCGTACCCGGATGTTTCGCCCCCAGCAGTTCGCCCCCGGATGTTTCACCCCCGGATGTTTCGCCCCCTGTCAGTTCGCCCCCAGCAGTTCATCCCTGGATGTTTTGCCTCTAGCAATTTGCTCCTGGATCTTTCGCATCCGGGAAAAACCTGCCTGAACTGAACATTGGCAGGTTTGCTTATCACTAATAATACACCATATGAGTCTAAGATATCCAATTCTGATCAAATTATTTTTTTTTATTCTCAAACTTTGTTTTCTAGATGAGTAATTTTACAAACAGACAGGAAAATAGTAGGATTTCATTGGTTACTAAGGAGGTCGTGCCCCCTTGGGAGCAGAACGGTTACTGGCTCCCTATGATACATTCAGGGCTGCTTGTTCACAGCCCTCTGCAAAGCTCCCCTTCACCCTCCGCTCATGTGCTCTGTCCTGGACAAGAGGAGGGCTCCCCCCTGCCTGTGTAAAGCCGTTACAGGACGGAACACATAGGGGGGGCTTTGCAGAGGGCTGTAAACCAGCAGCCCTTTATACATCATAGGGAATATATTGTTAGCTGCATGCTCCTGTGCAGCCACGCCCTCTAGAATCCATCCACAAGTACTGCTACTAAGGAGAAACAACCTCCTTAGCAACCACTGAAATCCTGCAGCACATGGAGCTTTAACTTGGATGAGACTTTTCACACAGAAGTGAAGCTGCAGGAAGGTCTCCTTTGGAAATGAATATCATGGGCACAGGTACTATAACATAACATGTTTTTTGCAGAGTTATGCTTTAACTGTATATATCAAAACTGTTTTAACAAGAAACATAAAAAGGTATAGAGGGGAAGGATTAGAGAAAAAGAGAAAATACAAATTGCAGGTTATAATGCTTGAATTATTTTACAGCTAAAAACACTGCTCTCAAAACATACAATATGTGACCATGAACTAAAAATCAAAGCTGTAGGCAATGCCTCTCAGATAATCCATCAAGCTTCTATTATCGAAATCTTGCACGATACGTTTAACCCTTGCTGAAATTGCAGCATACTTTTTGTTTCTTGCAGCGATGGGATTTCCTGCTATTATCTGAATAATTTCAAAACTATGGAGCTCTTGCTGATGTTTCAGACAGTTAATGAACCGGTATATATTTTGGAAAAGAGTACCACATGTTTCTCGAAAGCTACGGTGCCATCCTTCGACATCATTATTTGTTCGCTGTTGATCATTCAATGTTCGTTCATACACATTCCAGAATTGAACTGGAAACAAAGGTGCTTGACGTCCTCTGCGATTCATTCGACCGATATAGCTGTCTTCAAAATAGTTGGCAATAGGTATTGCTTCTTGTGGAAAGTCAGGATCTTCCACCAATTCTTCAAATGATTGCACAACATTCTGTGGTGGTAGAAAGGCCAGGGCAGGTATCATGCGTATCCAACGGGCAAATTCATGGTCACCTTGGTATTGCATCTTGAGTCCTTCATTTTGAACTTTACGCCAAACCGACTGTGATAGGTGGAAAAAGCAACCAGTCTTCACAAGGTTGGGGAATTCACTTTCAAATGCCTGTATTGCAGCTAGTTCAAAATTCAACATCAGGTTGTCTGGCTGCAGTCCAGGCTGCAAGTTCTTCAGCTCTTGCAGCAACCTCTGGTATGTAGAACGGCTCTTGTCTGTCAGCAAGGTGTACACTACAGGAACAACAAGGCCGCTGTGGACTACATGGATTGTGTAAAGTTGCTTAAACAAGGCTGGTGTAGTGAAAAACATGCCATCAGCAAACCACTCTTTACTGTGTGCCAGTAGATGGAGATTGTCTCTTGTTCCAAATATCAACATACGGCTGTGTCCATTTCCTAATTTAAAATGAAAGTATTAGTGGAGGAAATAACAGAAAAAGTGTAACAAGCAGCAGACAGAGTTTTGGGATAAATTCACAAAAAAAATATCCTAATCAGAAGACTCTGTTCATATCTCACATTAAATACTCACATTTTGCTCCAGATTTTCTGATTTCATAATAAAAAACTGAAGCAAAATCTAGTGTGAAGGGGCCAACCAATAGTTTTTTACAACATATATTGTCCCAGTGGAAAATTATATATTTTTGTTTAAAATTAAAATTACTTCCAAACTTGAAATAGGTCACATTTTTAGGGTACCTTTAGACCCTTCAACTAGACGGCCGTTCAGCACGGCCGACCGCCACTATGCTGAACGGGCCGTCTAGTTGACAGCCGCATCCAGACGCGGCGTGCGGCTGGACGTCTGAATGAACGACTGGGCGGTCCGCCCGCCTGAATCGGGCATTCCATTCAGGCGGATGGGCACGCTAGTCGTCGGGTGGGCAGCGCGGACGTTCGTGACGTCCGCGCTGCCTATGCTGTCTCATTGAGAGGATTGTGCAGGACGCAAAAAACGCCAGTAAAATCACCAGTGTGCTTTTGGCCTAAGGCATAACTGAATGGTCCATTAGGCTGGGATCATATGCAGCATTAATGTGTAAATCCCATCCACATGCTGATGAAAAAATTTTGTTTACAAAAAAAAACATGCAGTGCAGCATGTCAATGTATGCTGCCATTATACAAACAAAATTCCAGCCATTCAGACAAGGGGCTGAAATCCTGCACTAAAACCTGCACCTAAATCCATAGAGTTAAGTGAAGATTTTGATACAGAATTAGGGTACCACAATAATGGCCACAATTGCAGGCATAAATAGATTCCTGTGGAATCTCCAATTGCTACCGCAATTACAGCCGCTGCGGAGATGCCGCTCCACAATCCCCTTCCGTCAGTGGGCACGAGGCCTTAGGCTTTATCCAGACAAGCTGGATTTACAGGCGTATTCCGTGCTGTGTTTCCTGCCTGAAACCCGCCCTTTCATGTCTATGGTGCGGGTGTGGGGAGGAGGACCCCCATACAGTGATTGGGCTAGAACCAGGGGGACCGCCATCAGGGTTGTTGAAGAAACCACATCAGGGGGATTACAAAGGGAGACATGCGACTGAAGTTGTCAGGGCAACAGGGGGCGGGGCGAGGGTAAAAGGAGCAGGGGACGCGCTGAGGTGGCAGTTGGAAGAGAGCCTGACAGGAGAGAGAGAGCCGTGTGGCAGGGGGAGGACTGTGGCAACTGACGGTGTGGGGAAGAGAGACAGGCAGGAGACTGTCAAAGGAAAATTTGAGACTGTCCGAAGAGCGGCGCATAAGAGACTCTTCCCGGGAGTCCCTCCCCGGATACATACAGATAAATTGATGCCCGCTGATTCCCTCCGTGCTGTGACAGGACCGGGATCTCAGGCAACCGCTGCGACGAGACAGCAATCCGGTATAGTGGCCAGGACACTGCCCCCCTGTCTTCTCCCACAGCTGCGACCCCGTCATTACCGACATCAGGGGACGCCACCTCGCTATAGGCGGCCGCAGAGCCCCTGTCCCGCTTACTGAGGGGACACTGAGCAGAGTTTGTTAAGATTTTATGTTTTTGGACTGCGTCATGACCTGGCTGGGGGACGAGCGCCTTTAAACGGACGCCTGGGAGATTTATCCCCCCGAACAGTTTCTTCAGGGCCTATTGCGCCCCACCATTCCAGCTTCTTCAGGGCCCATTGCGCCCCACCGTTCAGTTTCTTCAGGGCCTGTTGCGCCCCATCGTACTGGTTTCTTCAGGGCCCGTTGCGCCCCACCGACCAGTTTCTTCAGGGCCTGTTGCGCCCCAACGTTCCGGTTTCTTCAGGGCCCGTTGCGCCCCACCGTCCAGTCTCTTCAGGGCCTGCTGCGCCCCATCGTTCCGGTTCCTTCAGGGCCTGCTGCGCCCCACCGTTTTGGTTTCTTCAGGGCCGGACGAGCCCAAGTCCTTCCGTGAAATCTTGGATTACAAGGCAGCCACATCTGCAATCCCTGAGTGTTCGTGGACTCGAGCGACGCCCGGGAGGCTAAGTGCATTATAGAGTATAAGGACCCTTTTTGTTTTGAATGTTTGTTTTACGAGTCCCTGCGAGGACAAATAGGTGTTTCCCCTTTTGTTTCATCGAAGCAGTTTAGCCCTTGCGGCTTTAAACTTATAAAAGTATATTTCACCCCACATTCAGTCTCGTGTCTCGTCACTGCATCCTGTGAGCCTGCTCGAACCCTACACTTGGCGTAGTCGGCAGGATGCAGTCTCCGAGCGCGGACAGTGGTAGCCCCGAACATGGGGGAGCTGTAAGCTCTGTAAATAATGAGGGTCCCCGTACCAGCATCTCATTGGGGGCCATGTTGAACAACCTGCCTAGATTCTCTGGCTCAAATACTATGCTATGGAGCTGGACAGAGCGGATGAGGGGGCTTTTTCGGATGCACCCAATGACCCCTGACCTGGAAGCTGAAGTGGCACTCATGGCCCTAGACGGGGAGGTGCGGAGGTCAGTGATGTTGAAACCCCCGGGGCACCGCAACACTTTTGAAAAGGTGTTGCAGATAGTGGAACAGACCCACGGGGATCCCACTAATGTGGGAGAGTTAAGGACCCGACTGTTTAGCCGGATGCAGGCAGAAGGGGAGACGATTACTCAGTATATGAATGTACTCCAAGAGTTGCATACGGCTATTGAAAGAAAAGATGGGGTAGGGGTAGGACCTGTTGACATAACCCTACGTGACCTACTGGTGACTGGACTGCGAGATCCACTGATAAAGCAGGCTTTAAGGGAACGGATCAGAATGAATCCCCAAATCGACTTTTCAGAAGTGGGAAGTCAGGCACGGGTTCAGGAGCAAGAGCAGGGGATGGCGGTCCCCGTGGGGAAGGTCCGAGGTGTGGAGGCCTCCTCGAACACAGTTGAGGAACCTCAATGGGTGGAGGAGATGAAGCGTGAATTGAAAAATATAAAGAGCGAGTTGGCTGAAGTAAAGAGAAGAACCGAACCGGAGACTGGACGACCCAGTGCTAATCCCGGTCCCTGGGGGTCACGCTCTCCGCGAGGTGGTCAATCTCTACCGGCCCGGTGTTATGAGTGTGGAGAACCAGGCCACTTCGCCCGAGAGTGTCCGCGGCGTGGGAAATACCCACCCCGGCGGCCATTAAAACTAAAGGGCTCCGGGCTGGGGGGACGCCGCTCGGAGCCGAAAACCACAACTAGGGGTGGTGGAAGTCCCAAAGATTTGGTAGCAAAGTGTCCTGAAGTTTGGGCAGAAGTAGAGGGCCGGGCCGTCCGGTGTCTGGTAGACACGGGGTCACAAGTAACCACTATGCCCGCATCGTACTTTCAACAAAACTTTCCGGAGGCAGCAAGGCCTCAGTGGGGGCCCATGATTAGACTAGTAGCCGCCAACCAACTGCCGGTTCCGGTTGCCGGGGTAGTGTGGGTGCAGGTGACGTTGTGCGGTAAACCCCTCGGCCGCAGAGGGGTGGTGCTGACTCAAGGAGAAGCTGATCAACGACACCCCGTCACCCTAGGCATGAATATTTTAAAAGAGTTTGGTAACCTGTTGCTTAATGATCCCACACAAAGGACACTGAAGCAGTGGGGTTCTCGCACAGCTCAGGGACAGGTATTCCAGCAGCTGGTGCGAGGTGCGCGGGTGCATCGGGACTGCCAGGAGGGTGAGGCTCTGGGCAAGGTCATCGCGACAGCGGCACCCCTGCTTGTGCTGCCTCCTGGACAGACAGTGGTGGCCCTGCCAATTCGGGCCCCGATACCTTTGGAAGGCGTAGAGGTGCAGGTGGAGCCGTGTCACTCAGAGCACTTACCTCCTGGCATACTGGTGGCCCGTTCCCTCGCTACGGTGCGAAAAGGAACCGCCCTGGTCCGCTGCGTTAACCTTGAAGACCGAGATATCATTCTGAAAGCACGGACTGTACTGGCCAAACTAGTAAAGCCTCTAGAAGAAGTGCTGCCCGCTGCTGCGGTTCAATTACGAGTACACCCCGAGGATCCCGGGGAGGTAACAATACGAACCATACAGGCCCACGAAGTCTCGACACAAGAGAAGGGCCGAAATATTTTGGAGCAGATGCGGGCCGAGCTTTCTGGACTAACTGCGGCCCAACTTTCACAAGTAAAAGCATTGCTGGGACAGTACCATGAAGTATTTGCTAGTCATGAGGACGACTTTGGGTGTACCACCGCCATCACTCATGAGATCCCCACAGCAGGAGCGGCCCCTATCCGAGAACGATATCGACAGATCCCGCCACAACTCTATCAGGAGGTGAAAACTTTGCTGGCTCAGATGCTACAAAAAGGGGTGATATGGGAAAGTCAAAGCCCTTGGGCGGCCCCCATCGTGTTGGTTCGGAAGAAAGATGGTACACTACGATTCTGTGTGGATTATCGTAAATTGAATGCTTGCACTATTAAAGACTCATACCCACTGCCCCGCATAGAAGAATCTCTGTCTGCATTGGGTAAAGCAACATATTTTTCGACCCTGGACTTGGCCAGTGGGTACTGGCAGGTGCCTATGTCAGAAGAGGACAGAGCTAAGACGGCGTTCATAGTGCCCATGGGACTGTTTGAGTTTAATCGAATGCCATTCGGGCTGGCCAACGCCCCCGGGACATTTCAGCGATTGATGGAGCGATGTCTAGGGGATCTCAATTTTGAGGCCACGTTGATCTACCTGGACGACATCATCGTCTATGCCGCCTCCTTCGAGGACCACCTGAAGCGGTTGGGACAGGTACTCAGCCGGCTGCAAAAGTACGGGTTGAAGGTGAAGCCTCAGAAATGTCACCTATTTCGCTCTCAGATTGAGTATCTGGGTCATGTCGTTTCGGCAGAAGGTGTGAGGCCATCCCGGGAGAAGATTGCTGCTATCCAGGAATGGCCTACCCCCGAGACGGTGAAAGACGTGCGGGCTTTTCTGGGGTTAGCTGGATATTACCGTCGTTTCGTAAAGAATTTTGCATGTCGAGCTCGAGCCCTACATGACCTGCTGAAGGGGGCTCCCGCTGGGGCCAATGGGCGGAAAATCCAGTGGCAACACCCTCAGGAAGAGGCCTTCCGAGATCTCAAGGCTGCACTCTCGGATGCCCCAGTGTTGGCTTATGCGGATTTTTCTCAGCCGTTCATCCTGCACACTGACGGGAGTCTTCACGGGCTAGGAGCTGTGTTGTCACAAGTTTAGGATGGCCGAGAAAGGGTGATCGCATATGGAAGCCGTTCACTCCATGACTCCGAGCGTAACCCTGACAATTACAGCTCTTTTAAGCTCGAGCTCCTCGCAGTGGTGTGGGCTATGACGGAGAGATTCGCAGAGTACCTAGCGGGCTCCGAGGTGGTAGTGCGAACTGACAATAACCCACTGGCTCATTTGGAAAACGCCAAGTTGGGGGCTTTGGAGCAGCGATGGGTGGCCCGAATGGCGAAGTACAATTACAAGATTATTTACAAAAGAGGGGCCGAGAATGTTCATGCAGATGCTCTCTCTAGGATTCGACATACAACTCCTGGACAGAATCGAGACGAAGAATTAGAAGGAGAGGAAATACCGTTCGCTCTTACCGCTGCCGTGCTCACCAATGTTGATGCAAAAGTATCTTCCCCAGAGGCCCACAGGGGCATCCTGGAACAATCTCGTAATAAGTGGATACAACAGCAACAAGAAGATGAAGAAGTTGGACTTCTCCGGAAATGGGTCGCTGCTGGTCAATTACCCACTGACACTCAACGACAAGCTTTGACCCAAGACCTGTCGCTGATGCTGCGACAATGGGAGAGACTGATTATCCGAAGGGGATTACTGTACCGTAAGATCACTTCGCAAACAACCTCAACGACTGTTTGGCAGGTGGTTACGCCCGGAGCTCAACTACACGAACTGGCTCGAGAGGCTCACGAAAAAGGGGCCCACTTTGGAGTCAAAAAGACTTTGCAATGGTTACAACAGAAAGTTTATCACCCACGCTTGTCGGCTGTTGTGGACGAAGTTTGTCGTACTTGCCGCTTATGTGAATTGGCCAAACCGCCTGCTCAGAGGGCCGCAACACAGACGATTGTGACTTCAGAACCCTTGGAGCTCTTGACGGTGGATTATCTGCACATTGGTCCCGCATTCCAGGGATACGAACACTGCCTCGTCATGGTGGATCATTTCACTAAATTCGCTGTGGTCACCCCTACTCGAGACCAGACCGCGGAGTCAGCCGCCTCCGCAATTTGCAGAAATTTTATACAAGTGTACGGCTGTCCTCAACGCATACATTCCGACCAGGGAGCATGTTTTTTGGGGAAAGTTATGGAGGAACTACATCATCTTTATGGGATTGATAAATCCCGGACCACACCATATCACCCGCAAGGGAATGGGGCTTGTGAGCGATTTAATCGGACATTGATTCAAATGCTACGCACTCTGGAGAGTGACAAGAAAGCTCGTTGGCCTGAATATGTTTCTGAATTAGTGTGGGTTTATAATAATCGGGTACATCGAGTAACGGGCTATACTCCTTATTTCCTGCTGTTCGGACGAGAGGGTAAAGGGATCACGGAGGTAGAGTTGGACCCCGAAGAGCCTCGGCCCTGGACCGGAGTGTCGTCTTGGGTCCGAAATCATCGCCACAGGTTGCAAACTCTTCACCGAATTGTACATACCAAACTTCAAGACTGGGAACACCCCGGGAAGAATACAACCTCCCCTCCCCATCTCCAAAGCGGGGACCGTGTGCTTGTACTAGATCAACGCCCCCAGAATAAACTGGAGTCACGTTGGGAAGAGAGTCCTTATCAGGTACTACGCCGTATCCATTCAGAAGGACCTGTGTACGAAATACAGCCCGAGCAGGATGAAACACTGCCCACTCGCATTGTGCATCGTAATATGTTACGCCTGTGTATTTCTTCCGACCCGAAGCAACTGGAACCCGTCCCGAAGACATCCGAACCGGAGTCCATATGCTGGGACTCAGACGACGAGGATTTCCCTCCAGTTCCCAAGGGCCCTCCACCCAATAATGAGCCAGTTGACACAATTAACCCACCGGCATCTTGCAGCTCACCGACGTCCACCACCCCAGAAGATTCCACCCCAGTCGAACTTAGACGCTCCGAGCGGTCAACAGCCGGCAAACCCCCCGAACGGTATGAACAAGACCAGTTCGTATGGCAACAAATATTGACACCTTTACAGACCAATCTCAATAGACTAACACCCTCGCCCGAGGACTGGCGAGCTTACAGGGTGGGGGAATGTGGGGAGGAGGACCCCCATACAGTGATTGGGCTAGAACCAGGGGGACCGCCATCAGGGTTGTTGAAGAAACCACATCAGGGGGATTACAAAGGGAGACATGCGACTGAAGTTGTCAGGGCAACAGGGGGCGGGGCGAGGGTAAAAGGAGCAGGGGACGCGCTGAGGTGGCAGTTGGAAGAGAGCCTGACAGGAGAGAGAGAGCCGTGTGGCAGGGGGAGGACTGTGGCAACTGACGGTGTGGGGAAGAGAGACAGGCAGGAGACTGTCAAAGGAAAATTTGAGACTGTCCGAAGAGCGGCGCATAAGAGACTCTTCCCGGGAGTCCCTCCCCGGATACATACAGATAAATTGATGCCCGCTGATTCCCTCCGTGCTGTGACAGGACCGGGATCTCAAGCAACCGCTGCGACGAGACAGCAATCCGGTATAGTGGCCAGGACACTGCCCCCCTTTCTTCTCCCACAGCTGCGACCCCGTCATTACCGACATCAGGGGACGCCACCTCGCTATAGGCGGCCGCAGAGCCCCTGTCCCACTTACTGAGGGGACACTGAGCAGAGTTTGTTAAGATTTTATGTTTTTGGACTGCGTCATGACCTGGCTGGGGGACGAGCGCCTTTAAACGGACGCCTGGGAGATTTATCCCCCCGAACAGTTTCTTCAGGGCCTATTGCGCCCCACCATTCCAGCTTCTTCAGGGCCCATTGCGCCCCACCGTTCAGTTTCTTCAGGGCCTGTTGCGCCCCATCGTACTGGTTTCTTCAGGGCCCGTTGCGCCCCACCGACCAGTTTCTTCAGGGCCTGTTGCGCCCCAACGTTCCGGTTTCTTCAGGGCCCGTTGCGCCCCACCGTCCAGTCTCTTCAGGGCCTGCTGCGCCCCATCGTTCCGGTTCCTTCAGGGCCTGCTGCGCCCCACCGTTTTGGTTTCTTCAGGGCCGGACGAGCCCAAGTCCTTCCGTGAAATCTTGGATTACAAGGCAGCCACATCTGCAATCCCTGAGTGTTCGTGGACTCGAGCGACGCCCGGGAGGCTAAGTGCATTATAGAGTATAAGGACCCTTTTTGTTTTGAATGTTTGTTTTACGAGTCCCTGCGAGGACAAATAGGTGTTTCCCCTTTTGTTTCATCGAAGCAGTTTAGCCCTTGCGGCTTTAAACTTATAAAAGTATATTTCACCCCACATTCAGTCTCGTGTCTCGTCACTGCATCCTGTGAGCCTGCTCGAACCCTACACGGGTTACGGGCGGATTCCGGCCGGGGCCGGAAAACGCCCCACCGGAAAATAGCTTCAAAGCTATTTTCCGGCGGATCCCGGAAGGAATGGGAATGGGCAAGAGGGAAACCTCCCGAAAAATGCCTGCAAACCACGCCAAATACGCTCGGTTTAGGCCATAGCAGGGCATGGCCCCGCCCATAGCAGAGCTTGGCCACGTCCCCTATTTGCAGAAGCGTTTTGCCAAAGCGCTTGCAAAGTGCTTAAAAAGTGCTTGGAAGCAGCAGGCAAAACGCATCTGCAAATCATGGCGTATCTCACCTGAGCTCCGGAGTTCAGCCCGACCTGTCCACGGATCTGCAGGACTGAACTACGAGAGCCGAGGAATCAGCCGGCGATGGCAGTTCAGTCCGTGCATGCCGCAGACAGGCGAGGCTGAACTCCGGGGCAGCATCCTGGACAGGTATGGCCAGTACAATGCTGCATATTTGGAATTAGCGTTGGCCGGTCCGATCACTGAAGATCGTAATTTATTACGATTTTCAGGCTGATCGTTATTTTAAATTACGATCCGATTTGTAGCCAGATCATGATGTTGATCTGAATTAGAAATCGGAATCCTCCGTAATCTGCAAACACTGTCCGGGCATACACTCCCGAACAGTGTGCGCATATATATATATATATATACACACACACACACTATACAGGTGTACAGCGTGTGTGCATATTTAGCTTTAGTAAATGGCTCCAGGCTGCGCTGTTAAAAAATAAACCATCCCAGTTACTCACCTCTTTCTCCAGTGTCCAGTACTGGCTCCGGCTCCTAGCCCAGCAGTGCAGGGAATCCCGAAATCCAGGCGGCGCATCGCCGCCTCTGTGCCTGCCGTACTATAACTACAGTGGAAAGTGATCCCAGGACCGCTCACTAGACGGTCCTGGGAAAGCACCACATCACGTCACAGAACAGCCCGGCACATGTGCAGAGGTGGTGATGCACAACCCAGAATGCATAGCATTGGGATTTCGGAATTCCCTGCACCGCCGGAGACAGCGCTGGACACCGGAGAGAGAGTTGAATAACTGGGTTTGTTTATTTTTTAACAGCGCAGCTTGGGGCCATTATATATATGCAAGAAAGCTGGAAGAAGAGTGGCTCAACTGAGATTGTTGCTGAGGACTCAGTGTGCTGCTAGAGCAGGGGTTGGCTTCCGCCCGTACTTAACATGCATCCATGAAGAAAGACCTCCGCGCTCCTGAAGTCCTATACAAATCCTTTATTGCATTTCAAAGTTCCAAAAGTGCCAGACCACCTTCACCCACCCACATATATGCATATATATACACACACACTGTTCGGGCGTACAGTGTGCATATATATATATATATATATATATATATATATATATATATCTACATCTAGCTCTGGAGATTGGATCTGAATTAATTCCAATCTTTCGGTATGATCAGCCCGATCTGATCCTATCTTTCCAGTGATCGGCCAACACTAGTTGGAATCAGTAGTCCTCACTACATTATATTACCCTCAAAGTTTCCCTTGAAGGCAAAAATCACATAGTATTTTATATCAGCACCTTATAGTGTAGCATTTTTCACATTTGTGCAAAATAAACTTTGCAATAATTATGCATAATGGAATTGTTTTAATACAATGTTAAATGGTTAAGTAGCTTACCAGAGTCATGCAGAAGGAACTGCTGCTGGACACCATCAATACTGATCTCCTGGAACTCGAGGGGGATAACAAGTTGATCAAGGGTTTGAGGTAACCTTGGGATATTGCCAAGTTGCCTTGCTAATCGTATTGTCCTCTTCAGTGATGCTTTCCTTGGGAGAAGTGCTGCAACATTAGAATGGGCTCCTGAAACGACGTCTGTGAGAATCTGTTGTGGTGTCTCCTGTGTTGTCCTTGCCCTGGTCACAGCCTCATTAACAAGTCGGATTGCTTCAGGTCTTGCAGCTTGTGCTGCGTGATTGTGAAGATTGACTACTTTCACAACTTCGCCAGATTCTTCATTGGTCCAAACACGTCCCTTGCAAGTCGACCGTTTTTCACATACCCAGATGGAATGGACATCGTCAGCGGTTCGTTTGTAAAATAAGTAAATGTGATTCTCATGGACCAACTTGCTCCTTCCACGTTTGGACAGAACTGAATTCATAGTTGTAGAAAGTGAATTGCTGTGGAAGCTGACTGATTTTTTGTGGCAGTACACTTCTCTCTTTGTGGAGATTTCAGACACTGCTATATTCTGATATACAGATGGAATAAAAGCTAGTCTAATGTAACTTGCAGGACATGTGACCATGCTACTTGTTACATCTGCAACAAAACTTGCAACAAAGCAGGTCAGTGCTTGGTCAGGTAAAAGTTCAAAATTGTTTAGATTTTAGGCCTCTTGCACACTGTAATTTTAGAGTGGTTTCACACTTGTGTTTGTGGCCGCCAGAGGTCGATCCGCTCTGGATCTGACATCCAGCTGACCCCGGGGCAATGCTGGCTGAATGCTGGCATTCCGCTTGCATTGCCCATAGAAGTGAACGGCTGGGTTCCGCGATCTGCAGACACCCGTTCGCTTTCGTAATGCCGCATTCCGCTATCAGTGTCAGAACAAAAAGAAGAGCATTTTCTTCTTTTCGTTCCGCTGCAGGTTAGCGGAATGCGGCATTACAGAAGCGAACGGGCGGCCTGTAGCGCATATGTAACGGAAGTGTGAAAGCACCCTTATGCTGCCACTGTTTTAGAACTCCAAAGCACGTGCTTTACTGGCATTTTTCAGAGCGCTTTTGTGAGCGCTCTCGGTAATGACCCATAAGATACAGGCTATTGATGAACGCTAAGTGCTCAAAAATAGCTCCTGTAATAAAATAAAAAGAGCTGGCCGAAACAACACCTCGCTTTTCTAGCCATTGACTTATCTACTATATAATTGTCTAAGGGTCACTTTCGTCTTTCTGTCTGTAATGTTTTATTCGTATATTCATTGGTCGCGGCGTCTGTCTGTCATGTAAATCCAAGTCGCTGATTGGTCTTGGCAAAATGCCCACGACCAATCAGCGACGGTCACAGTCTGCCATAAAAATGGCCGCTGCTTCACTGCCCTGCACTCACCGCTGACCGCTCACACAGGGTTAATGCCAGCGTTAACGGATCGCGGTGTACCGCACTCCGTTAATGCTGCTATTAACCCTGTGTGACCAACTTTTCGCTATTGATGGTGCCTATGCAGCATCAATAGTGAAAAGATGTAATGCTAAAAATAATAATGATAAAAAAAAAAGTTATTCTCACCCCCTCTAACGTCACGCTGTCCTCCGCGCCTCTCTCCAATGCACACCGCCCAGGACCTGCGATGATGTCACGGTCATGTGACCGCGACATCATTGCAGGTCCTACGCTCAGACCGGAAGCCACCGCCAGCACTGCAGAGAGGCGCGAGGACTTCAGGGCCCGTGGCTGAGGTGAGTATATCTTTATTATTTTTTTTTAAATACAAATATAGTGCCCACATTCCTAGACTACGTGGACAGTGCAATATACTACGTGACCAGTGCAATATACTACGTTGGCTGGCCAATATACTATGTGCGCTGTGTAATTTACTATGTGCGCTGTGCAATTTACTATGTGGACTGTGCAATTTACTACGTGCGCTGTCCAAAATACTACGTCGGCTGTCCTATATACTACATGGCCTGTACAATGTACTACGTGGACTGTCCAATATACTACATAACCTGTGCAACATACCACGTGGCTGTGCCTTCTAGAATACCCGATACATTAGAATCGGGCCACCATGTAGTATATTCAAAATTGGCAATCTTCTTAGCGATTTTCCAGTGCTTAGCACTTGGGAAAGTGGCTACTGTGAAAGCGGTCTTAGGGCTAAAACACAAGGCCAAAATTCCCTGCCTAATTTGGGGCCGAAACATCTGGGGGCAAAAAGCAGGGGGCGAAACATCCGGGGGCGAACTGCTGTGGGCGAACTGCTGGGGACAAAACATCCGGGGGCGAACTGCTGGGGCAAAACATCTGGGGGCGAACTGCTGGGGATGAAACATCCGGGGGCGAACTGCTGGGGGCGAAACATCCGGGGGGAAACATCCGGGGGTGAAACATCCGGGGGCGAACTGCTGAGGGTGAAACATCCGGGGGCGAACTGCTGGAGGCGAACTGCTGGGGGCGAAACATCCAGGGGCGAACTGCTGGGGGCGAAACATCCGGGGGCGAACTGCTGGGGGCGAAACATCCGGGGGCGAACTGCTAGGGGCGAAACATCCGGGGGCGAACTGCTGGGGGCGAAACATCCGGGGGCGAAACATCCGGGGGCGAAACATCCGGGGGCGAACTGCTGGGGGCGAAATGTGCGGGGGCGAAATGTGCGGGGGCGAAACAACCTGGGGGCGAAATGCTGGGGGCGAAATATTCGGGGGCGAAGTGTACCTGGGGGCGAACTGCTGGGGGCGAACTGCTGGGGGCGAAACTTCCTAAAACCGCTCCATACATCGTCAGCCGAATGATTCACTGCACCTGCGTGGAATTCGCATAAGTGCTTGCATATGTGTAGATCAGCGATTTATGTTATTTCAGTGGAAAATTCAGAATATACTGTTTCAGAAAAAGTTCATATATGAGTGTTTAGAGTTATAACAGAATATTATAATGTTTTGTATCATTTCTCAAAAGCCTTACTGTTCGTGATAGGAAAAATCTGAAGTCTTTTCTGAAATCAGCATGAAAAAATCTATCAGGAACACTAAAAATTGTCCGAGGGACAAAACATTGGTAACACAGTGTTATTTATTAACAGCGCAGGAGCCGGCTAACGAATACACCCATCAGCTGCTCCTGATCTCACTGTTATTAGTGGCAGCAGATGATGGGAGTAGTGATGAGCGAATAGCATTGATGCTCGGATTTTCCCAAGCATGCTCGGGTGTCCTCCGAGTATTTTGGCGTGCTCGGAGATTTAGTTTTTGTTGTCTCAACTGCATGATTTGCTACTGCTAGACAGCTTGAATACATGTGTGGAATGCCTGTTTATTAGGGAATTCCCACATGTATTCAGTCTGTCTATAAGTCACAAATCATGCAGCTGAGACGACAAAAACTAAATCTCCGAGCACACCAAAATACTCAGAGGACACCCGAGCATGCTCTGGGAAACCCGAGCAACAATGATATTTGATCATCACTAGATGGGAGTAATAGTCGATCAGAAGTGGTGTTTGCCGTGGTGTCATGCACATGATAGCATGTCAAACACTATACTATAAGTCATCATTATTCTTTACAGCAAGGTTCTTTTATTATTCTATTGATAATTGCAAAAGGTACATATTTGCATGAATTAAGCTCTATCTTGGTTCCTTACTTTGCAAGAAATCATATATTTTAATCTGAATGCATTATGGATAAATAAAATTGTGAGTTATTTTTTTTTCTCTTTGTTAGTGACTAGAGATGGACGAACCCAAACATTAAAGTTCAGGGTCTGTACCGAACACCTGGTGTCTGTGCACGGACTTCAAACACAGACTTCTCCAGCAAGTCTGTGTTACTGTTCAGGTTTGGCACCCTGAACACCGGCTGTTCCCAAGCTGTCATCTGTGTGACAGCATGAGAAACACTGGCAGTTCTGATTGGTGGTAAGTTAGTTACCGCTGGTCAAAGAGCTGCGGTTCCCATGCTGTCAGATGGTCACAACTGCTGGCTCACAAGCTGTCATCTTTATGACAGCGTGGAAACTGCAGAGCTCTGATGATCTTACAGCCAATCAGAGGTTGTGTTTGCCGTGCTGTCACGCAGATGACTGCGTGGCAAACAATGGATGTTCGTCCCCTCATTCTTCTGAATGGGATCTGGGTTCGGGTTCGAGTTCGGGTACTGCTCTGATACCCGGACCAAACTTTTTTTAAATGTTTGGCCAAACCAGCTGGATCCGAACATCCACGGGTTCGCCTATCACTATTAAAGACAGCTGATTTTCAATTAATTTACATTAAGTGCAAAATAATTACATTACTAATTTTGTATTCTGAGCTAACAAACAGTAAAAATATAGTAACATGAAATACCATTGTATACTGCATGTCTAATTATAAATTAAAGAATTATAATTAGCTATACAAAAGTAAATACATAAATCTAATATTTTTAGATCAAAATACATAAATCATTGAATAATAATAACAAAATCAAAATGTGAAAAAAATATTTTCTAAAACTTTTTTAATTCAACATTTACAGTATATATATATATAAGATTTATTTCTTACAGTGACTTTTTTCGTCTACATCGGCAGCATTTCACTGGCTAACCAACTTACGTCAGGTGTAAAGGGGGGATTAATAAACCACAAATAGAAAAAACAAATGTCGGTGTACACTTAGCCCCTATAATAGAATATTGTTGATGCAGACATTGGACATGGTTTAAAATGAATACTTTATGAAAAGAAAACATCTAGCTTCCCTCAAATTCATAAAAATCCTGTTTTAAAAAGGGAAGAAATTCCATTTGAAGGTGTTACCCATAAGGCTTGTGGGATGTTGAATCATACGTTATGTCAGAAAATACTTTTTCTCTGAAATCGCAATGTAATAATGTCATACCAGGGTGAGGTAACTGCCTGAGAGGAGTGAAAGCAACTGAGTGGAATTGGTCATGTCTATAATATTTGTAAGCCATTTTGATGGCCTCATTTCCACCAAGAAAAACTTATGCTTTCATTGGTGTTAAATGCTTTATTTTATTGGGTTTTTAAGCACATTCAAAAAACTTATGGAAAATTTACTCTAACAGCTTTATCATATTCCAGGTACTTTGCAGAGCCGTGACGTTTTGGTGCAAAAAAGCTGTAGATGAAAATGTAAGATTTTCTAAAAATTGAAAAATATTTCTTATATCCATACTCCGGATTTCACAATCTCTTCAGAGATTTCTTCAGCCAGGAATAATCCTGCTATCACTTCACTATTATTGGGTAAAGTCCTCTTTCCCACTGTACCAGTCTGTCACTGTTAGTTTGTTCATTAGCATTTATACAAGTATTTTACATGTAAATTCTTTTCACATGTACAGCACCATGGAATTAATGGTGCTTTAAAAATAAATAATAATACCATTCATGTTTGTCTAGAGAACTGAAGGGGATAATGGTTTTATTCTCTGTGATCTAGTGCAGTGAAGAGGTTTATAGTTACAATATATTCCTGGCTTTTAGAGCAGTAAAGAATATATAAAGGTATACAGTATATGGTCACCTCATCCACATCCTGGTATGTATGGCCTTCTCATCTCTATCCTGATATTCATGGCCCCCTCATCCCTATCCTGGTATACATGTCCCCTTCATCCCTATCCTGGTATGCATGGCTCCCTCAACCTTATCCTGGTATGCATAGCCTCCTCATCCCTATCGTGGTATGCATGGCCCCATCTCGGTATGCATGGCCCCCTCATCCCTAACCTGGTATACATCTCTAAACGTTTGGAGAACCTAGTTTACTCCCGCCTTACCCGTTACCTCTCCACTCACTCCCTTCTAGACCCTTCACAGTCCAGCTTCCACCTCCTACATTCGACTGAAACTGTACTCATCAAAGTGACCAATGACCTTCAGACAGCAAAACGTAATGGTCACCACTCTCTGCTCTTTCTTCTCGACCTATCTGCAGCTTTCGAGACTGTTGACCACCATCTCCTACTCTCTAGGCTCCAGTTACTAGGCATTAAGGGCACTGCTCTTTCCTGGTTCTCTTCCTATCTTTCTGACTGCTCCTTCAGTGTTTTGTTCTCTGGCTCCACGTCATCTCCTCTTCCTCTCGCTGTCGGGGTACCTCAGGACTCAGTCCTTGGCTCCCTTCTCTTCTCTCTACACAGCCCCAATTGGACAGACCATCAGCAGATTTGGCTTTCAGTATCATCTTTATGCTGATGACACACAACTATATACGTCATTCCCCGACCTTACCCCCGCTGTACTACAGACTGTCTGTCCGCAGTCTCCAACATCATGTCCGCTCTCTATCTGAAACTCAACCTCTCCAAAACTGAACTTCTTCTGCTTCCACCATCTATTACCCTCCCTAAATCTGACATTTCTCTCTCCGTGGGTGGCACCACAATAACACCCCGGCAGCAGGCACGCTGTCTGGGTGTTAAGTTTGACACCAATCTCTCCTACACATCCCATATACAATCTCTTGCCCGCTCTTGCCACTTACACCTAAAGAACATCTCTAAAATCCACCCTTTTCTCACCATGGAAACAACAAAAACTCAAAAACTCTCACTGTAGCATTGATCCACTCTCGCCTGGATTACTGCAACGCTCTATTAATTGGCCTCCCCATTACTCGACTATCCCCTTCCAGTCCATACTTAATGCAGCAGCCAGGGTCATCTATCTGGCTAATCGGTACTCGGACACGTCCGCTCTTCGCCAGTCTTTACATTGGCTGCCCATTCACTATAGGATCCAATTAAAAGTACTTGTTCTCAACCACAAAGCTCTCCACAGTGCAGCACCCCCCTACATCTCCTCCCTCATTTCTGTCTATCGGCCAAACTGACCACTGCGCTCTGCAAATGACTTTTGAATAACCTCTGCACTAATCCGTACCTCTCACTCCCGACTCCAAGACTTCTCCCGCGCTGCGCCAACCCTCTGGAATGCTCTACCCCAAGAAATTAGGACTATCCACAATTTGCATAGTTTCAGGCGCTCCCTCAAAACACATTTGTTCAGAGAGGCCTATCACGTTCACTAATCAAAGAAATTCTATGTGTAAGTGTGCATGTGTAGCCCATTCACTATCTCCATCCATCACTCACTCAAGATGGCTGGACCATCATTGTAAATACACCATTGTAAATACACACCTGTACTTTGTATCTCCCCCACCTCATTGTAGATTGTAAGCTCTCACGAGCAGGGTCATCTTATTTTGCTTTAATTGTTGTATTGTTAACGTTGTTACTTATGGCGTGTTTTGAAACTGTTAAACTGTAAAGCGCTGCGGAATATGTTGGCGCTATATAAATAAAGATTATTATTATACATCCTCATCCCTATTCTGGGATGCATGGCCCCCTCATCCCTATCCTGGTATACAGGGCCCCATCTCCATCCTGGTATGCATGGCCCCATCCTTATCCTGGTATGATTGAGCCCCAATCCAATCCTGGTAACCATGGCCCCATCAGAAAAATATTTAAAAAAGCAAAAACCATTATACTTGCATACCCTCGATTGTTCAGATGCCAGAAGCTGATTTATGCTTGTAAGCAGTGCATGGCAGTGACATCATGCACTGCTTCCAAGCAGAGGACAGCTGCCAGTATACTCACTGCTCCCCATGCCAGGACTATCTGCATGGAGATCAGTGAATATTCATTAATATTCATTGCTCTTTAATAGTGGGCACAGTGTTAGCCGCAGCTGACGCCTTCCTCCAGCTGCCAGGCATTCATGTGTGCCTACTAGAGTTGAGCGACTTTTGGTTTTTTAGGGTCGTGTTTCGTTTCGTGAAACCCGACTTTTCCAAAAGTCGGGTCGAGCAAGATCGTCCGATTATAGGGAAAAGTCGGGGTCGTACTGAAACACGAAACCCAATGTAAGTCAATGGGGAATAAAAGTCGGCAGTGAGAGGAAGACAGGAAACACACCAACAGTGCCCATTTGAATGCCAAAAGCATCAATTCTTCTTACTTAAGCTTGTCAACCTTAATTAACTTCATAATACAAGTTACGCACTGAAAAATGGGGGTTATTTGGCTACAGTTGTGGGGGGAGGGCTGGCTCCAGGTTTTCATGTGCCCTGGGTGAAAGAGCGCCCCTTTAACACATACCACAACTCATCATGCTCCGATACGGCAGAGAAATAGCGGTATAGTACAATGAAAAATACTTCACTTTTTACATCTCATGACGAGGCCCATCTATTTCTCCATACAGAATCATTGGTCCCATATAATGTTTGAAACAGTATATGATGAGCTCCACATAATGCTACAGTATATGTTGGTCCCCATGGATGAAGCTCCACTGTCTTATGGGCCCAAATAATGCTCCAAACATAATGGGCCCCATTTCTAATGCTCTAGTGTATAATGGGCCCTGTAAATGCTGCTCCAGTGTCTGATGTCCACCTTTGGAATGTTCCAGTGTATGGTGGGCCCCATCTCTCATTCTCCAGAGTATAGTGCTCCCCAAAAATTGCTGTCCCAACATTGAAAACAATCAAATAAGTCTCCTTGCTAGGGAATCCCTGTACTTGTCTGGACTCCTCGTCGTCCCCATCTTCCATCTCACTGCACAGTATTTCAACTTTGCAAGTGCTGTGATCCTGAGCAAGCAGGGGGGGCCGACTCGTTGGCGACGGCACTGGCACAGGGCCCCTGATAGTAGGGTGGTGTGTCTGATGGCGGGTGGGCTGAACCTGCACTTTCATCTGCAGCTTCCTCTTTGTCACCGTGTAAGATGGAACTGTATATGGGAAGGGTAACCTGAGTTTCATCAGGGTCAGATTCAGGCCGTGTAGCGTGCGAGGGGAATGTAGTGGTCTGGGTCAATGTACCAGCAGATTCATCGAGCAGTGGCTGGGCATCAGTGCACTTGTGTCGCCCCCAGGAGTACGGTCGCCACAGTGGCATTACCTTCTTCCTAGGGAGTGTGATGTCATGCTTGGGAGCAACGAACGATCTCTCTAGCAGGTTAACTGATTGGGCGGCGTTATTCCCACGAGTCATGACCCTCTAAACAGCGTTCATGAAGGCAAAGTGTTTGTTTTACGTGGGCAGTATGGTTGCAAAGCTGAACCTTAAAGGAATGTCCAGAAGGGCACCACCAGGAGTGGAGCCTACGGTTAAATTCAACTCCACCTGGGAAACCTCAACCATGCCAGCTACAGAACAGATGCACACATTGCAAGCTTAATTCCGTTAACGAACGAGACTCCGTCATGCCCCGCGGTCCGAGTCCGGCTTACTAGAGGGACACGTGAGGCTCTGGCACATGAGATTGGCCAATAACTGGTGTGTCATGCCCTTACATGTCCGTGGCTGCATGTGCGCTACACTGAAAAGGCCAGCGTTTGTCGCTTACAGGTGCAGATAACCCGCTGAACAACGTTAGTGATGGGGATCACTGATTATAATTATTACCCGCGAACAATGATTTCCCAGTAAGTGCAGGTCAACCGCAGTTCCGGAATTAGGCCTAACCGTCATTCCTGAAAAAATGAAAAACTTACGTGTGCAAACCACAGGTGCTGTAGCTTGCTTAACAGCTCGCCAGCCGTTCTCACGCCCAGTATGGATTGCACGTGATTGCACAAAGGTGAGAAAGGGTACCGTATCCCCAGATAACATGTATGGATAGCGTACACATTCAAAATATATGTCTATATATCAGGAGGCAGGCTCAGACGGTGTTAGGCCCAGTATGGATTGCACGTGATTGCACAAAGGTTAGAAAGGGTACCGTATCCCCAGATAACATGTATGGATAGCGTACACATTCAAAATATATGTCTATACATCAGGAGGCAGGCTCAGACGGTGTTAGGCCCAGTATGGATTGCACGTGATTGCACAAAGGTTAGAAAGGGTACCGTATCCCCAGATAACATGTATGGATAGCGTACTCATTCAAAATATATGTCTATACATCAGGAGGCAGGCTCAGACGGTGTTAGGCCCAGTATGGATTGCACGTGATTGCACAAAGGTGAGAAAGGGTACCGTATCCCCAGATAACATGTATGGATAGTGTACACATTCAAAATATATGTCTATACATCAGGAGGCAGGCTCAGACGGTGTTAGGCCCAGTATGGATTGCACGTGATTGCACAAAGGTGAGAAAGGGTACCGTATCCCCAGATAACATGTATGGATAGCGTACACATTCAAAATATATGTCTATACATCAGGAGGCAGGCTCAGACGGTGTCAGGCACAGTATGGATTTGATGGCCCAGACTACACAGCGGAGGAGCAGGGAGAGGTAAAGATTGCAAATGCTGGGGCCCTGCCCAAGCAAGGGGGGCCCACTCGTGGGAGTCGGTACTGGCACTGGGCCCCTCATAGTACGGCGGTGTGTCTGACGGCGGGTGTGCACCACCACCGTTAGAGACACTTGATTGCACTATGAGGGACCCTGTGCCAGTGCCCGCGCCCAAGAGTCGGCCTACCCACCTGTCCAGGGCAACGGCACTCGCACGGTGTCGTGCGCTAGGTGGTGACCCCGGCCATGGGGGGGGAGGCAGCACAGTTAGGGAGTTTTAGAAAGTGGCATATGTTGATGTTGGACATTCAGCTGATGCAAAAGGTGAAATAGGTCAAGTCCCAGGAAGAGGTGGACCAAAGCAAGCCATTTTTCTGTCACCCTATGTGTCATCAGGGGAAGGTGGGACAAAATCCTTGGAAACCCATGCGTGGTTCATTTTAATGAAGGTTAGATCATCCACATTTTGGGTTGACAGACGGGTCCTTTTTTTTGTCAGGATTGATCCAGCTGCACTGAAGACTCTTTCCGATAGCACACTTGCAGCTGGGCAAGCGAGCTCCTGAAAGGCATATTGTGCCAATTCAGGCCAGGTGTCCAGTTTAGCGGCCCAATAGTCAAAGGGGAATGACCTGTGTGGGAGAACATCGATATGGGAGGAAAAGTAGTTTGTAACCATAGTTGACAACTGCTGTCTCCTGTCACTTTCCATCGATGCAGTATTACCAGTTGTGTGAGCGGTACTTGAAAAATCAGTCCACAACATTAATAATAATAATAATAATAATAAATTTTATTTCTATAGCGCCGACATATTCCGCAGCACTTTACATTTCAGAGAGGATTTGTACAGACAATAGACATTACAGCATAACAATAATCACATACAGTAGATTATAACAAATACCAAGAGGAAAGAGGGCCCTGCTCACAAGCTTACAGTCTATGAGGAAAGAGGTAGACACGAAAGGTGGGTGGTAACAGTTGCCCTGATTGTATGGACCAGCCATAATGTTAAGTGTGTGACAGTACAGACAGAGGGCTAATGGATGCATAAAGCATGTGGGAACATGATGCGGGAAATCTGGTTGTGGTAAAACTTTTGGCTGTGCCACACAGGGATAGATTAGGTTAATGTGTTTAGGCGATAGGCCAGTCTGAATAAATGCGTTTTCAGGGCACGCTTAAAATTGTGGGGATTGGGGACTAATCGTATTGACCTGGGAAGTGCATTCCAAAGAATTGGCGCGGCACGTGTAAAGTCTTGGAGACGGGAGTGGGAGGTTCTGACTATTGAGGATACTAACCTCAGGTCATCAGCAGAACGAAGGGCGCGGGTAGGGTGGTATACTGAAACAAGGGAGGAGATGTACGGTGGTGCTGAGCTATGGAGGGCTTTGTGGGTGAGGGTAATAAGTTTATACTGAATTCTGGAGTGGATGGGTAGCCAGTGTAATGACTGGCACAAGGTAGAGGCATCGGTGTAACGATTGGTGAGGAATATGATCCTGGCTGCAGCATTCAAGACAGATTGGAGAGGGGAGAGTTTGGTAAGAGGGAGACCGATTAGAAGAGAGTTACAATAGTCGAGACGAGAATGAATAAGAGAAACAGTAAGAGTTTTTGCAGAGTCCAAAGTAAGAAAAGGTCGAATTGTCCTTTCATTGTCATGAAATCCCTGTCTCCAACGCCACTTCTGCTGTGTGCACCACGAACACCTCTGCCAAGCTGACCCCGGCCCGTACGGCTCGTGTGAGAACCATCACCGCTGCTGTGTGCTGGGAATGCCTCAAGGAACCGATTTACCAGAGTTGCTTGTTTATTAGCCAATATTAGGTCAAGGTTCTCCTGTGGCATGATGTTTTGTAATTTGCCTTTATAGCGTGGATCCAGGATGCTGGCCAACCAGTAGTCGTCATCGTTCATCATTTTGGCAATGCGGGGGTCCCTTTTTAGGATCTGCAAGGCATAATCTGACATGTGGGCCAATGTTCCCGGTGTCAATGATGCACCTTGAGTGCTGGTTGGAGGAGCACTTTCTGGCAAATCCACATCCCTCCAGTCACGCACAAACCCTGTACCAGACCTTGCCACGCCAACATTTTCACTTGCCCCACGAGATGCATCCTCCTCCCCTAAGTAATCATCCCCATCATCCTCCTCCTCCTCCTCCTCTTCTTCCTCCACCTCGTCCAGGAGAGGTCCCTGAGCAGACAATGGCTGAATGTCATCAAGGATTCCCTCCTCCTCTTCCTCCTCATCAACATTGGCTGCAGAAGCCTGCTCCTTAAGGTTCGTCAAAGTTTGCATGAGCAGACGCATAAGTGGGATGCTCATGCTTAGGATGGCGTCGTCTGCGCTTAACAGCCGTGTGCATTCCTCAAAACACTGAAGGACTTTACAGAGGTCTTTCAGCTTCGACCACTGCACACCTGTCAACTCCATGTCTGCTCTCAAAGTGCCTGGCCGTGTATCCTCCCACAAATGCATTATGGCCTGCCTCTGCTCGAACAGCTGCTCCACCATGTGCAGGGTGGAGTTCCACCTTGTTGCAATGTCGATAATGAGGCGGTGGTTGGGAAGGTGAAGCAATCGCTGCAGCTTCTGCATACGAACGGAGTGTACAGGCGACCAGCGGATGTGCGCGCACAGTCTTCGCACCTTCTGGAGCAGGGCTGTTAACTCTGGATAATTTTTGAGGAAGCACTGCACCACCAGGTTCAAGGTGTGAGCCAAGCAAGGTATGTGGCTGAGTTTTGAAAGGGCTATGGCTGCCACAAAATTACTGCCGTTATCACTAACTACCTTGCCTGCCTCAAGATGTACACTGCCCAGCCATGACTCAGTTTGTCGCTTCAAGTACTCGGCCAGCACCTCGGCGGTGTGTCTGTCGCCCAAACACATCATCTGCAACACAGCCTGCTGACGCTTTCCACTAGCTGCTCGATAGGGGGACACCTCGTGTGCAACAGTGGCAGCTGCAGATGGAGTGCTCGTACGACTGCGCTTTGTGGACGAGCTTTCGCTTCTGGAGGAGGAGGAGGGTCGAACGCCTACAGCCAACTGTTTCCTATACCGTGGGCTAGGCAGCACTGTCCCACCACCGCTGTCCCCTGTGGACCCTGCATCCTCCACATTAACCCAATGCGCAGTGATGGACACGTAACGGCCCTGGCCATGCCGACTGGACCATGCATCAGTTGTGAGGTGCACCTTTCCGCTCACTGACTGCTTGAGTGCATGGACAATGCGGTCTTTCACATGATGGTGGAGGGCTGGGATGGCTTTGCGAGAGAAGAAGTGGCGACTGGGTAGGTCATAGCGTGGTACTGCATAGGCCATGAGTTCACGGAAAGCTGCGCTTTCCACCAACCGAAAGGGCATCATCTCAAACGAGATTAGCTTGGCAATGTGGGCGTTCAAACCCAGTGTACGCGGATGAGAGACTGAGTACTTTCTTGACCTACTGATAGTGTCTGGGAGGGTAAGCTGGACTTGAGAGCTGCATATGGTGGAAGTAGCGGTGGACAGGGCGGACTGAGAGAGGGTTGATGATGGTGATGGAGTTGGTGTTCTTTCTGATGGCCTAGAATCAGTCTTTCGTTGATATAACAGTGGGATTCCCTAACTGCTGTGGCCTTGCAACGACACCTCAACATTTGCTGCTGTGCTAACCGGTGGGCTTACAGTGGGGGAAACAATGTAGCGTTGCTGACTACCTTCGTTGTGATCAGTTGCACATGTGGCACTTGAGGTTTGGTGTTGTGTCCACGCTTGCAAGTGCATGGTGTTTAAATGTCTAAGCATGCAACTGGTATTCAAATTTTTCAGATTTTTCCCTCGGCTAAAGGTCTTTGCGCACTTCTTACAGATAACCTTGGCCTGTTCAAAAAAGTGCCACACTGCACTCTTCCTACTTTGGCAGACATTTTGCGGCCTAGCACGCTGTGATCTTTTGACCCTCTGGACAAGCTGTCCAGCAACTCTTTTGATTTTTGGAACCTGTCTTTGGAGTGCTCCGGGCCTGCCAGATAACAGCTGTTGCGATGTCGATGTCTGCTGTGGATGCTCCTCATCTGAGCTATTGGAAGCAGCACCCTCTTCCCCCAATGGATGCCAATCTGGGTCAACAACTGGGTCATCCATCACCTCCTCTTCAATGTCATGTGCACCTTCCTCTGTGTCACCGTGTATGGTGGTATAGTGTGCGGGAAGGGGCACCTGAGTCTCATCAGGGTCAGAATCTGGCTCTGTACACTGCGAGGACAATGTAGTGCTCTGAGTGAATGTACCAGCAGAATCATCCATAAGCGGCTGTGCATCAGTGCACTCCATGTCAGATTCATCTTGGCCTGGGTAATTCGCCATTTGACTTGATAATCCAGGCATGGTATGTGAAAACAGCTCCATGGAGTAATCAGTAGTATGGCCTGCGTCATACTTCAATCTTGGTTGGGGTGAAGGACACAAGGAAAGGTGTGGTTCATGAACATGAGCCTCCAATGACGACTCAGTGCTTTTACTTTTTACAACTGAAGAAGAGGAGGCGATAGAGCTGGAGGCTGAGACAACAATGTAAGACAAAACTTTTTCCTGATGCTCTGGCTTTAAAAGCGGTATGCCAACTCCTAGAAACCTAAGCCTTCGAAGCCTTATGGAGCCAGACGATGACGCAGGCTCAACACCTCCTGCATTCGGTCCTATTTTGCTCTTGCCACTACCATCAGATCCACCACCAACACCATCATTACCAGCTGCCAACCCCCGCCCAATTCCACGGCCTCTTCCACCAGCCTTCCTCATTTTTGGTAGAAATGTAGACAAAATCCAACAAACTATATAGTAATGTAAAACAAGGTACATGGTGTCTATAGGATAGGGGACATTTTGAATTTCTGCTCACACTAGTGGACACTGGACACTTTTGGATTGTGTGAGGCCCACTGAATATCAGAGCGCTATGTCACAGGCTCGATGGCACAGATGTGACCAAAGTGACTAGAGGATAAGTGAGATTTTGAATTTCTGCTCACACTAGTGGACACTGGACACTTTTGGATTGTGTGAGGCCCACTGAATATCTGAGCGCTATGTCACAGGCTCGATGGCACAGCTGTGACCAAAGTGACTAGAGGATAAGTGAGATTTTGAATTTCTGCTCACACTAGTGGACAATGGACACTTTTGGATTGTGTGAGGCCCACTGAATATCTGAGCGCTATGTCACAGGCTCGATGGCACAGCTGTGACCAAAGTGACTAGAGGATAAGTAAGATTTTGAATTTCTGCAGACACTTGTGGACACTGGACACTTTTGGATTGTGTGAGGCCCACTGAATATCTGAGCGCTATGTCAGAGGCTCGATGGCACAGCTGTGACCAAAGTGACTAGAGGATAAGTGAGATTTTGAATTTCTGCAGACACTTGTGGACACTGGACACTTTTGGATTGTGTGAGGCCCACTGAATATCTGAGCGCTATGTCACAGGCTCGATGGCACAGCTGTGACCAAAGTGACTAGAGAATAAGTGAGATTTTGAATTTCTGCTCACACTAGTGGACACTGGACACTTTTGGATTGTGTGAGGCCCACTGAATATCTGAGCGCTATATCACAGGCTCGATGGCACAGCTGTGACCAAAGTGACTAGAGGATAAGTGAGATTTTGAATTTCTGCAGACACTTGTGGACACTGGACACTTTTGGATTGTGTGAGGCCCACTGAATATCTGAGCGCTATGTCACAGGCTCGATGGCACAGCTGTGACCAAAGTAACTAGAGGATAAGTGAGATTTTGAATTTCTGCAGACACTTGTGGACACTGGACACTTTTGGATTGTGTGAGGCCCACTGAATATCTGAGCGCTATGTCAAAGGCTCGATGGCACAGCTGTGACCAAAGTGACTAGAGGATAAGTGAGATTTTGAATTTCTGCAGACACTTGTGGACACTGGACACTTTTGGATTGTGTGAGGCCCACTGAATATCTGAGCGCTATGTCACAGGCTCGATGGCACAGCTGTGACCAAAGTGACTAGAGGATAAGTGAGATTTTGAATTTCTGCTCACACTAGTGGACACTGGACACTTTTGGATTGTGTGAGGCCCACTGAATAACTGAGCGCTATGTCACAGGCTCGATGGCACAGCTGTGACCAAAGTGACTAGAGGATAAGTGAGATTTTGAATTTCTGCTCACACTAGTGGACACTGGACACTTTTGGATTGTGTGAGGCCCACTGAATATCTGAGCGCTATGTCACAGGCTCGATGGCACAGCTGTGACCAAAGTGACTAGAGGATAAGTGAGATTTTGAATTTCTGCAGACACTTGTGGACACTGGACACTTTTGGATTGTGTGAGGCCCACTGAATATCTGAGCGCTATGTCAAAGGCTCGATGGCACAGCTGTGACCAAAGTGACTAGAGGATAAGTGAGATTTTGAATTTCTGCAGACACTTGTGGACACTGGACACTTTTGGATTGTGTGAGGCCCACTGAATATCTGAGCGCTATGTCACAGGCTCGATGGCACAGCTGTGACCAAAGTGACTAGAGGATAAGTGAGATTTTGAATTTCTGCTCACACTAGTGGACACTGGACACTTTTGGATTGTGTGAGGCCCACTGAATATCTGAGCGCTATGTCAAAGGCTCGATGGCACAGCTGTGACCAAAGTGACTAGAGGATAAGTGAGATTTTGAATTTCTGCAGACACTTGTGGACACTGGACACTTTTGGATTGTGTGAGGCCCACTGAATATCTGAGCGCTATGTCACAGGCTCGATGGCACAGCTGTGACCAAAGTGACTAGAGGATAAGTGAGATTTTGAATTTCTGCAGACACTTGTGGACACTGGACACTTTTGGATTGTGTGAGGCCCACTGAATATCTGAGCGCTATGTCACAGGCTCGATGGCACAGCTGTGACCAAAGTGACTAGAGGATAAGTGAGATTTTGAATTTCTGCTCACACTAGTGGACACTGGACACTTTTGGATTGTGTGAGGCCCACTGAATATCTGAGCGCTATGTCACAGGCTCGATGGCACAGCTGTGACCAAAGTGACTAGAGGATAAGTGAGATTTTGAATTTCTGCAGACACTTGTGGACACTGGACACTTTTGGATTGTGTGAGGCCCACTGAATATCTGAGCGCTATGACACAGGCTCGATGGCACAGTTGTGACCAAAGTGACTAGAGGATAAGTGAGATTTTGAATTTCTGCAGACACTTGTGGACACTGGACACTTTTGGATTGTGTGAGGCCCACTGAATATCTGAGCGCTATGTCACAGGCTCGATGGCACAGCTGTGACCAAAGTGACTAGAGGATAAGTGAGATTTTGAATTTCTGCAGACACTTGTGGACACTGGACACTTTTGGATTGTGTGAGGCCCACTGAATATCTGAGCACTATGTCACAGGCTCGATGGCACAGCTGTGACCAAAGTGACTAGAGGATAAGTGAGATTTTGAATTTCTGCAGACACTTGTGGACACTGGACACTTTTGGATTGTGTGAGGCCCACTGAATATCTGAGCGCTATGTCAAAGGCTCGATGGCACAGCTGTGACCAAAGTGACTAGAGGATAAGTGAGATTTTGAATTTCTGCAGACACTTGTGGACACTGGACACTTTTGGATTGTGTGAGGCCCACTGAATATCTGAGCGCTATGTCACAGGCTCGATGGCACAGCTGTGACCAAAGTGACTAGAGGATAAGTGAGATTTTGAATTTCTGCAGACACTTGTGGACACTGGACACTTTTGGATTGTGTGAGGCCCACTGAATATCTGAGCGCTATGTCACAGGCTCGATGGCACAGCTGTGACCAAAGTGACTAGAGGATAAGTGAGATTTTGAATTTCTGCTCACACTAGTGGACACTGGACACTTTTGGATTGTGTGAGGCCCACTGAATATCTGAGCGCTATATCACAGGCTCAATGGCACAGCTGTGACCAAAGTGACTAGAGGATAAGTGAGATTTTGAATTTCTGCAGACACTTGTGGACACTGGACACTTTTGGATTGTGTGAGGCCCACTGAATATCTGAGCACTATGTCACAGGCTCGATGGCACAGCTGTGACCAAAGTGACTAGAGGATAAGTGAGATTTTGAATTTCTGCAGACACTTGTGGACACTGGACACTTTTGGATTGTGTGAGGCCCACTGAATATCTGAGCGCTATGTCAAAGGCTCGATGGCACAGCTGTGACCAAAGTGACTAGAGGATAAGTGAGATTTTGAATTTCTGCAGACACTTGTGGACACTGGACACTTTTGGATTGTGTGAGGCCCACTGAATATCTGAGCGCTATGTCACAGGCTCGATGGCACAGCTGTGACCAAAGTGACTAGAGGATAAGTGAGATTTTGAATTTCTGCTCACACTAGTGGACACTGGACACTTTTGGATTGTGTGAGGCCCACTGAATATCTGAGCGCTATGTCACAGGCTCGATGGCACAGCTGTGACCAAAGTGACTAGAGGATAAGTGAGATTTTGAATTTCTGCTCACACTAGTGGACACTGGACACTTTTGGATTGTGTGAGGCCCACTGAATATCTGAGCGCTATGTCACAGGCTCGATGGCACAGCTGTGACCAAAGTGACTAGAGGATAAGTGAGATTTTGAATTTCTGCAGACACCTGTGGACACTGGACACTTTTGGATTGTGTGAGGCCCACTGAATATCTGAGCGCTATGTCACAGGCTCGATGGCACAGCTGTGACCAAAGTGACTAGAGGATAAGTGAGATTTTGAATTTCTGCAGACACTTGTGGACACTGGACACTTTTGGATTGTGTGAGGCCCACTGAATATCTGAGCGCTATGTCACAGGCTCGATGGCACAGCTGTGACCAAAGTGACTAGAGGATAAGTGAGATTTTGAATTTCTGCAGACACTTGTGGACACTGGACACTTTTGGATTGTGTGAGGCCCACTGAATATCTGAGCGCTATGTCAAAGGCTCGATGGCACAGCTGTGACCAAAGTGACTAGAGGATAAGTGAGATTTTGAATTTCTGCAGACACTTGTGGACACTGGACACTTTTGGATTGTGTGAGGCCCACTGAATATCTGAGCGCTTTGTCACAGGCTCGATGGCACAGCTGTGACCAAAGTGACTAGAGGATAAGTGAGATTTTGAATTTCTGCAGACACTTGTGGACACTGGACACTTTTGGATTGTGTGAGGCCCACTGAATATCTGAGCGCTATGTCACAGGCTCGATGGCACAGCTGTGACCAAAGTGACTAGAGGATAAGTGAGATTTTGAATTTCTGCTCACACTAGTGGACACTGGACACTTTAGGATTGTGTGAGGCCCACTGAATATCTGAGCGCTATGTCACAGGCTCGATGGCACAGCTGTGACCAAAGTGACTAGAGGATAAGTGAGATTTTGAATTTCTGCAGACACTTGTGGACACTGGACACTTTTGGATTGTGTGAGGCCCACTGAATATCTGAGCGCTATGACACAGGCTCGATGGCACAGTTGTGACCAAAGTGACTAGAGGATAAGTGAGATTTTGAATTTCTGCAGACACTTGTGGACACTGGACACTTTTGGATTGTGTGAGGCCCACTGAATATCTGAGCGCTATGTCACAGGCTCGATGGCACAGCTGTGACCAAAGTGACTAGAGGATAAGTTAGATTTTGAATTTCTGCAGACACTTGTGGACACTGGACACTTTTGGATTGTGTGAGGCCCACTGAATATCTGAGCACTATGTCACAGGCTCGATGGCACAGCTGTGACCAAAGTGACTAGAGGATAAGTGAGATTTTGAATTTCTGCAGACACTTGTGGACACTGGACACTTTTGGATTGTGTGAGGCCCACTGAATATCTGAGCGCTATGTCAAAGGCTCGATGGCACTGCTGTGACCAAAGTGACTAGAGGATAAGTGAGATTTTGAATTTCTGCAGACACTTGTGGACACTGGACACTTTTGGATTGTGTGAGGCCCACTGAATATCTGAGCGCTATGTCACAGGCTCGATGGCACAGCTGTGACCAAAGTGACTAGAGGATAAGTGAGATTTTGAATTTCTGCAGACACTTGTGGACACTGGACACTTTTGGATTGTGTGAGGCCCACTGAATATCTGAGCGCTATGTCACAGGCTCGATGGCACAGCTGTGACCAAAGTGACTAGAGGATAAGTGAGATTTTGAATTTCTGCTCACACTAGTGGACACTGGACACTTTTGGATTGTGTGAGGCCCACTGAATATCTGAGCGCTATGTCACAGGCTCGATGGCACAGCTGTGACCAAAGTGACTAGAGGATAAGTGAGATTTTGAATTTCTGCAGACACTTGTGGACACTGGACACTTTTGGATTGTGTGAGGCCCACTGAATATCTGAGCGCTATGTCACAGGCTCGATGGCACAGCTGTGACCAAAGTGACTAGAGGATAAGTGAGATTTTGAATTTCTGCAGACACTGGTGGACACTGGACACTTTTGGATTGTGTGAGGCCCACTGAATATCTGAGCGCTATGTCACAGGCTCGATGGCACAGCTGTGACCAAAGTGACTAGAGGATAAGTGAGATTTTGAATTTCTGCAGACGCTTGAGGACACTGGACACTTTTGGATTGTGTGAGGCCCACTGAATATCTGAGCGCTATGTCACAGGCTTGATGGCACAGCTGTGACCAAAGTGACTAGAGGAAAAGTGAGATTTTGAATTTCTGCAGACACTTGTGGACACTGGACACTTTTGGATTGTGTGAGGCCCACTGAATATCTGAGCGCTATGTCACCGGCTCGATGGCACAACTGTGACCAAAGTGACTAGAGGATAAGTGAGATTTTGAATTTCTGCTCACACTAGTGGACACTGGACACTTTTGGATTGTGTGAGGCCCACTGAATATCTGAGCGCTATGTCACAGGCTCGATGGCACAGCTGTGACCAAAGTGACTAGAGGATAAGTGAGATTTTGAATTTCTGCTCACACTAGTGGACACTGGACACTTTTGGATTGTGTGAGGCCCACTGAATATCTGAGCGCTATGTCACAGGCTCGATGGCACAGCTGTGACCAAAGTGACTAGAGGATAAGTGAGATTTTGAATTTCTGATCACACTAGTGGACACTGGACACTTTTGGATTGTGTGAGGCCCACTGAATATCTGAGCGCTATGTCACAGGCTCGATGGCACAGCTGTGACCAAAGTGACTAGAGGATTAGTGAGATTTTGAATTTCTGCAGACACTTGTGGACACTGGACACTTTTGGATTGTGTGAGGCCCACTGAATATCTGAGCGCTATGTCACAGGCTCGATGGCACAGCTGTGACCAAAGTGACTAGAGGATAAGTGAGATTTTGAATTTCTGCAGACACTTGTGGACACTGGACACTTTTGGATTGTGTGAGGCCCACTGAATATCTGAGCGCTATGTCACAGGCTCGATGGCACAGCTGTGACCAAAGTGACTAGAGGATAAGTGAGATTTTGAATTTCTGCAGACACTAGTGGACACTGGACACTTTTGGATTGTGTGAGGCCCACTGAATATCTGAGCGCTATGTCACAGGCTCGATGGCACAGCTGTGACCAAAGTGACTAGAGGATAAGTGAGATTTTGAATTTCTGCAGACACTTGTGGACACTGGACAATTTTGGATTGTGTGAGGCCCACTGAATATCTGAGCGCTATGTCACAGGCTCGATGGCACAGCTGTGACCAAAGTGACTAGAGGATAAGTGAAATTTTGAATTTCTGCTCACACTAGTGGACACTGGACACTTTTGGATTGTGTGAGGCCCACTGAATATCTGAGCGCTATGTCACAGGCTCGATGGCACAGCTGTGACCAAAGTGACTAGAGGATAAGTGAGATTTTGAATTTCTGCTCACACTAGTGGACACTGGACACTTTTGGATTGTGTGAGGCCCACTGAATATCTGAGCGCTATGTCACAGGCTCGATGGCACAGCTGTGACCAAAGTGACTAGAGGATAAGTGAGATTTTGAATTTCTGCAGACAGTTGTGGACACTGGACACTTTTGGATTGTGTGAGGCCCACTGAATATCTGAGCGCTATGTCACCGGCTCGATGGCACAGCTGTGACCAAAGTGACTAGAGGATAAGTGAGATTTTGAATTTCTGCAGACACTTGTGGACACTGGACACTTTTGGATTGTGTGAGGCCCACTGAATATCTGAGCGCTATGTCACAGGCTCGATGGCACAGCTGTGACCAAAGTGACTAGAGGATAAGTGAGATTTTGAATTTCTGCAGACACTTGTGGACACTGGACACTTTTGGATTGTGTGAGGCCCACTAAATATCTGAGCGCTATGTCACAGGCTCGATGGCACAGCTGTGACCAAAGTGACTAGAGGATAAGTGAGATTTTGAATTTCTGCAGACACTTGTGGACACTGGACACTTTTGGATTGTGTGAGGCCCACTGAATATCTGAGCGCTATGTCACAGGCTCGATGGCACAGCTGTGACCAAAGTGACTAGAGGATAAGTGAGATTTTGAATTTCTGCTCACACTAGTGGACACTGGACACTTTTGGATTGTGTGAGGCCCACTGAATATCTGAGCGCTATGTCACAGGCTCGATGGCACAGCTGTGACCAAAGTGACTAGAGGATAAGTGAGATTTTGAATTTCTGCAGACACTTGTGGACACTGGACACTTTTGGATTGTGTGAGGCCCACTGAATATCTGAGCGCTATGTCACAGGCTCGATGGCACAGCTGTGACCAAAGTGACTAGAGGATAAGTGAGATTTTGAATTTCTGCAGACAGTTGTGGACACTGGACACTTTTGGATTGTGTGAGGCCCACTGAATATCTGAGCGCTATGTCACAGGCTCGATGGCACAGCTGTGACCAAAGTGACTAGAGGATAAGTGAGATTTTGAATTTCTGCAGACACTTGTGGACACTGGACACTTTTGGATTGTGTGAGGCCCACTAAATATCTGAGCGCTATGTCACAGGCTCGATGGCACAGCTGTGACCAAAGTGACTAGAGGATAAGTGAGATTTTGAATTTCTGCAGACACTTGTGGACACTGGACACTTTTGGATTGTGTGAGGCCCACTGAATATCTGAGCGCTATGTCACAGGCTCGATGGCACAGCTGTGACCAAAGTGACTAGAGGATAAGTGAGATTTTGAATTTCTGCTCACACTAGTGGACACTGGACACTTTTGGATTGTGTGAGGCCCACTGAATATCTGAGCGCTATGTCACAGGCTCGATGGCACAGCTGTGACCAAAGTGACTAGAGGATAAGTGAGATTTTGAATTTCTGCAGACACTTGTGGACACTGGACACTTTTGGATTGTGTGAGGCCCACTGAATATCTGAGCGCTATGTCACAGGCTCGATGGCACAGCTGTGACCAAAGTGACTAGAGGATAAGTGAGATTTTGAATTTCTGCAGACAGTTGTGGACACTGGACACTTTTGGATTGTGTGAGGCCCACTGAATATCTGAGCGCTATGTCACCGGCTCGATGGCACAGCTGTGACCAAAGTGACTAGAGGATAAGTGAGATTTTGAATTTCTGCAGACACTTGTGGACACTGGACACTTTTGGATTGTGTGAGGCCCACTGAATATCTGAGCGCTATGTCACCGGCTCGATGGCACAGCTGTGACCAAAGTGACTAGAGGATAAGTGAGATTTTGAATTCTGCAGACACTTGTGGACACTGGACACTTTTGGATTGTGTGAGGCCCACTGAATATCTGAGCGCTATGTCACAGGCTCGATGGCACAGCTGTGACCAAAGTGAGTAGAGAATAAGTGAGATTTTGAATTTCTGCTCACACTAGTGGACACTGGACACTTTTGGATTGTGTGAGGCCCACTGAATATCTGAGCGCTATGTCACAGGCTCGATGGCACAGCTGTGACCAAAGTGACTAGAGGATAAGTGAGATTTTGAATTTCTGCAGACACTTGTGGACACTGGACACTTTTGGATTGTGTGAGGCCCACTGAATATCTGAGCGCTATGTCACAGGCTCGATGGCACAGCTGTGACCAAAGTGACTAGAGGATAAGTGAGATTTTGAATTTCTGCAGACACTTGTGGACACTGGACACTTTTGGATTGTGTGAGGCCCACTGAATATCTGAGCGCTATGTCAAAGGCTCGATGGCACAGCTGTGACCAAAGTGACTAGAGGATAAGTGAGATTTTGAATTTCTGCAGACACTTGTGGACACTGGACACTTTTGGATTGTGTGAGGCCCACTGAATATCTGAGCGCTATGTCACAGGCTCGATGGCACAGCTGTGACCAAAGTGACAAGAGGATAAGTGAGATTTTGAATTTCTGCTCACACTAGTGGACACTGGACACTTTTGGATTGTGTGAGGCCCACTGAATATCTGAGCGCTATGTCACAGGCTCGATGGCACAGCTGTGACCAAAGTGACTAGAGGATAAGTGAGATTTTGAAATTCTGCTCACACTAGTGGACACTGGACACTTTTGGATTGTGTGAGGCCCACTGAATATCTGAGCGCTATGTCACAGGCTCGATGGCACAGCTGTGACCAAAGTGACTAGAGGATAAGTGAGATTTTGAATTTCTGCAGACACCTGTGGACACTGGACACTTTTGGATTGTGTGAGGCCCACTGAATATCTGAGCGCTATGTCACAGGCTCGATGGCCAGCTGTGACCAAAGTGACTAGAGGATAAGTGAGATTTTGAATTTCTGCAGACACTTGTGGACACTGGACACTTTTGGATTGTGTGAGGCCCACTGAATATCTGAGCGCTATGTCACAGGCTCGATGGCACAGCTGTGACCAAAGTGACTAGAGGATAAGTGAGATTTTGAATTTCTGCTCACACTAGTGGACACTGGACACTTTTGGATTGTGTGAGGCCCACTGAATATCTGATCGCTATGTCACAGGCTCGATGGCACAGCTGTGACCAAAGTGACTAGAGGATAAGTGAGATTTTGAATTTCTGCAGACACTTGTGGACACTGGACACTTTTGGATTGTGTGAGGCCCACTGAATATCTGAGCGCTATGTCACAGGCTCGATGGCACAGCTGTGACCAAAGTGACTAGAGGATAAGTGAGATTTTGAATTTCTGCAGACACTTGTGGACACTGGACACTTTTGGATTGTGTGAGGCCCACTGAATATCTGAGCGCTATGTCAAAGGCTCGATGGCACAGCTGTGACCAAAGTGACTAGAGGATAAGTGAGATTTTGAATTTCTGCAGACACTTGTGGACACTGGACACTTTTGGATTGTGTGAGGCCCACTGAATATCTGAGCGCTATGTCACAGGCTCGATGGCACAGCTGTGACCAAAGTGACTATAGGATAAGGGAGATTTTGAATTTCTGCAGACACTTGTGGACACTGGACACTTTTGGATTGTGTGAGGCCCACTGAATATCTGAGCGCTATGTCACAGGCTCGATGGCACAGCTGTGACCAAAGTGACTAGAGGATAAGTGAGATTTTGAATTTCTGCCCACACTAGTGGACACTGGACACTTTTGGATTGTGTGAGGCCCACTGAATATCTGAGCGCTATGTCACAGGCTCGATGGCACAGCTGTGACCAAAGTGACTAGAGGATAAGTGAGATTTTGAATTTCTGCAGACACTTGTGGACACTGGACACTTTTGGATTGTGTGAGGCCCACTGAATATCTGAGCGCTATGTCACAGGCTCGATGGCACAGCTGTGACCAAAGTGACTAGAGGATAAGTGAGATTTTGAATTTCTGCAGACACTTGGGGACACTGGACACTTTTGGATTGTGTGAGGCCCACTGAATATCTGAGCGCTATGTCACAGGCTCGATGGCACAGCTGTGACCAAAGTGACTAGAGGATAAGTGAGATTTTGAATTTCTGCAGACACTTGTGGACACTGGACACTTTTGGATTGTGTGAGGCCCAATGAATATCTGAGCGCTATGTCACAGGCTCGATGGCACAGCTGTGACCAAAGTGACTAGAGGATAAGTGAGATTTTGAATTTCTGCTCACACTAGTGGACACTGGACACTTTTGGATTGTGTGAGGCCCACTGAATATCTGAGCGCTATGTCACAGGCTCGATGGCACAGCTGTGACCAAAGTGACTAGAGGATAAGTGAGATTTTGAATTTCTGCAGACACTTGTGGACACTGGACACTTTTGGATTGTGTGAGGCCCACTGAATATCTGAGCGCTATGTCACAGTCTCGATGGCACAGCTGTGACCAAAGTGACTAGAGGATAAGTGAGATTTTGAATTTCTGCAGACACTTGTTGACACTGGACACTTTTGGATTGTGTGAGGCCCACTGAATATCTGAGCGCTATGTCACAGGCTCGATGGCACAGCTGTGACCAAAGTGACTAGAGGATAAGTGAGATTTTGAATTTCTGCAGACACTTGTGGACACTGGACACTTTTGGATTGTGTGAGGCCCACTGAATATCTGAGCGCTATGTCACAGGCTCGATGGCACAGCTGTGACCAAAGTGACTAGAGGATAAGTGAGATTTTGAATTTCTGCTCACACTAGTGGACACTGGACACTTTTGGATTGTGTGAGGCCCACTGAATATCTGAGCGCTATGTCACAGGCTCGATGGCACAGCTGTGACCAAAGTGACTAGAGGATAAGTGAGATTTTGAATTTCTGCAGACACTTGTGGACACTGGACACTTTTGGATTGTGTGAGGCCCACTGAATATCTGAGCGCTATGTCACAGGCTCGATGGCACAGCTGTGACCAAAGTGACTAGAGGATAAGTGAGATTTTGAATTTCTGCAGACACTTGTGGACACTGGACACTTTTGGATTGTGTGAGGCCCACTGAATATCTGAGCGCTATGTCACAGGCTCGATGGCACAGCTGTGACCAAAGTGACTAGAGGATAAGTGAGATTTTGAATTTCTGCAGACACTTGTGGACACTGGACACTTTTGGATTGTGTGAGGCCCACTGAATATCTGAGCGCTATGTCACAGGCTCGATGGCACAGCTGTGACCAAAGTGACTAGAGGATAAGTGAGATTTTGAATTTCTGCAGACACTTGTGGACACTGGACACTTTTGGATTGTGTGAGGCCCACTGAATATCTGAGCGCTATGTCACAGGCTCGATGGCACAGCTGTGACCAAAGTGACTAGAGGATAAGTGAGATTTTGAATTTCTGCAGACACTTGGGGACACTGGACACTTTTGGATTGTGTGAGGCCCACTGAATATCTGAGCGCTATGTCACAGGCTCGATGGCACAGCTGTGACCAAAGTGACTAGAGGATAAGTGAGATTTTGAATTTCTGCAGACACTTGTGGACACTGGACACTTTTGGATTGTGTGAGGCCCACTGAATATCTGAGCGCTATGTCACAGGCTCGATGGCACAGCTGTGACCAAAGTGACTAGAGGATAAGTGAGATTTTGAATTTCTGCTCACACTAGTGGACACTGGACACTTTTGGATTGTGTGAGGCCCACTGAATATCTGAGCGCTATGTCACAGGCTCGATGGCACAGCTGTGACCAAAGTGACTAGAGGATAAGTGAGATTTTGAATTTCTGCAGACACTTGTGGACACTGGACACTTTTGGATTGTGTGAGGCCCACTGAATATCTGAGCGCTATGTCACCGGCTCGATGGCACAGCTGTGACCAAAGTGACTAGAGGATAAGTGAGATTTTGAATTTCTGCAGACACTTGTGGACACTGGACACTTTTGGATTGTGTGAGGCCCACTGAATATCTGAGCGCTATGTCAAAGGCTCGATGGCACAGCTGTGACCAAAGTGACTAGAGGATAAGTGAGATTTTGAATTTCTGCAGACACTTGTGGACACTGGACACTTTTGGATTGTGTGAGGCCCACTGAATATCTGAGCGCTATGTCACAGGCTCGATGGCACAGCTGTGACCAAAGTGACTATAGGATAAGGGAGATTTTGAATTTCTGCAGACACTTGTGGACACTGGACACTTTTGGATTGTGTGAGGCCCACTGAATATCTGAGCGCTATGTCACAGGCTCGATGGCACAGCTGTGACCAAAGTGACTAGAGGATAAGTGAGATTTTGAATTTCTGCTCACACTAGTGGACACTGGACACTTTTGGATTGTGTGAGGCCCACTGAATATCTGAGCGCTATGTCACAGGCTCGATGGCACAGCTGTGACCAAAGTGACTAGAGGATAAGTGAGATTTTGAATTTCTGCAGACACTTGTGGACACTGGACACTTTTGGATTGTGTGAGGCCCACTGAATATCTGAGCGCTATGTCACAGGCTCGATGGCACAGCTGTGACCAAAGTGACTAGAGGATAAGTGAGATTTTGAATTTCTGCAGACACTTGGGGACACTGGACACTTTTGGATTGTGTGAGGCCCACTGAATATCTGAGCGCTATGTCACAGGCTCGATGGCACAGCTGTGACCAAAGTGACTAGAGGATAAGTGAGATTTTGAATTTCTGCAGACACTTGTGGACACTGGACACTTTTGGATTGTGTGAGGCCCACTGAATATCTGAGCGCTATGTCACAGGCTCGATGGCACAGCTGTGACCAAAGTGACTAGAGGATAAGTGAGATTATGAATTTCTGCAGACACTTGTGGACACTGGACACTTTTGGATTGTGTGAGGCCCACTGAATATCTGAGCGCTATGTCAAAGGCTCGATGGCACAGCTGTGACCAAAGTGACTAGAGGATAAGTGAGA